>NC_053137.1:59703709-60356030 GCF_016808335.1 Panicum virgatum | reverse complement strand
GAAAGGATAGCAATTTATTTTACTAAATTTTTACCGCTTACAATTTATGCTGCAGCCATTCATGAATACTATTTACATTCCTTGTTGACAGAACGAGTGCGGTGCCTTTTCTGTGACTACATGGGTATTAGGATCGTGCATCCTATCGGGAAAGATTTCCATGGTTGCAAGTTGGAATTTGAGAAGATGGTATGTGGAGAAGACCCGTGTAATGACGATTTCGTTCCTGAAGTGATGCAGCCATTTTACACCAACATAGACATCATTGAGCATAGCCAGGTCACTTCAGATAGAGTTAATGGTAGGGTGGAGGAGGACTGTCTTTACAGTGACCCCAGTGGAGATAGTAACGATGGGTATGATAGTGACCTAACTTTGCCGAGCGATGAGTTTGAGGGTGATTTGGGCTCCATGGATGATGACTGTCCCCCTTATTGTCGAGTAACATCATGTTCTAGATGTTATTAAGATGTATAATTCGAAGCCTTGTGTTAACGAGAACTTTCTCTTAAGCGGAGTCTAAGATGATGCTCATGTAATTTAACAAGCGACTTAATTTCCTACAATGTTCATAGACAATTGTATTTGGAAGGGCAAATAGATTGTTTGCAAAATCCCTTTTGAACTTCTATGCTGAACTGCTTTGCTTCTGAGATCTTGTGGATGGCTGAATCATTTTTGTGAAAAAATTGGTTGTGATGCATGGATATGCATTGACCCATTTAAATTTCGGAGGTGGGAGACGAAGCTGATGAGCGGGGCCATCTATAAGTGAGAGAAGTGGCAAGACCCAGCTGTCAGAGAGAGAGAGTCAGGGTAGAGAGGACATTTCGCACTCCCGAGCCGACTGGGCGCCAATGTGTCGTGCCTGTGTGACTTGCCACATGCGCAAATGTGGTAAAAATATAGGTTAAACTTCTCTCAGATATGGTATAGTTGTAGGTATCATTCTAAGAGTGATAATCTAATGAGTGCCATTCTTAATAATGATAAAAATGTAAAAAACTATAAAAATGTAAAAAAAACATAAAAAAGGCAGCTAGGCGTATTGCCTGTTGGTTGTTGGCGACGTACGTACCCTGTCACACGGTGTGCGACAACACGTGCCGTGGCACGTGCGATGCGCGTGCAAGCGAGAAGAAGGCTGCAGAAAACGCCTTTTCGGTCTTGCATTGGTGGAACATCTGAAAACTCTCTGAATTAAAGAATTGAAGACAACAACAACGAAACGAATTAAGCAGCCTCGCTCGCTCGCCCAACTTCGTGCTGTGGGTTTTATTGTCAAACAACGTGGCCACTATATATATATATAGACACACACACCCGCAGCAGCACGTTTGATTGTCACTCTCGCCAGCAGCAAGCGTCCACGGCTACGCTTTTGGCGGATGGTCTCCAACTCTCCTGGTGTTCTTGGAGTAGCTGTGACGGAACCGTCAAATTAAAACTCTAATTAAGCGTAATGGCCGTCATTTGAATACATCGGGCGCATTAGCTTAACAGCTTAATTTGGTGATCCTTTCTCAACCCACGGCCCGATCGAAACAACACCGGTAGTCCCACGCGAAGGTGGGCACAGATGGTACAAGCACGACACAAATACTTGAAATTATACAATGATGCGTGATAGAACTTTAAGTCTACAAACCGAGTTTCAAATACAAAGTTAATTTACATAAGTTGGAACCCTCACAAATATACAACTGGGGGACTAAAGTTAAAACTTGAAAGAAATTTACACTAAAACAAACTACCCTACACTGCTGCCCACTCTCAGCCTAACAACACCGGTCAGACCGGTTAGGGGAACCGGTCAGACCGGCGTGCATGCACTTGTCTAAGGGATACCGGTTAGACCGGTCCACCAGACCGGTCAGACCGGTCCCGACAAAACAGATAGGCTGAACACTCCGCCCTCGAGTGTGCAACCCGACAAACCCCTAACCTAAGGGTCTTGCTCCACGACCTGCCACCCCTCTGCATCCCGGCGGATGAACTTGACGCAACAGGGGCAGAAGTCGACGTCCTGGGGTCCTGAAATAATAATGGTGGCAACAAACCCTGAGTATTCTAATACTCAGTAAGGATTATCCGACCAGTGGGTATAGCTTAGCCCACATATCTAGACATGCACGGCCTTTGGCTGGTGGTTTGTTTTGCAGAAAGAAAGCAACTAGAGGTGTATCCTTACTTCCCATGTTTTAACCACATATTTTAGATAGATAGACTCTTACTAATGTTTGCCTATCTAAACACCCAAGTTGGGGCATACAAATTAAGATTTCAGAATAGTATCAATTTTATGTTTCTAATATTCTATCTCATTTGCTACGGTGTGACAAAGAGATCAAGGCCCTCATAATCGCGAGACACGGCGAATCGATCCGATTTAACCTTGCAAGGTGGACCTAACCAACACGGCACGTATTGGCCCTGTCGGACTATACATGCCAACCATTCCCCTCCCTGCCTCGAACTACAGAACCGCCCCACCTGCATATAGTCAGTCGAGCCCTATGAGAGACCACCAAAAGTAAACTTATGCATCCCATTTCTCCGCGGCCACTCGACTCGCCCTAAGGGGTGGGTAGAAGTTCTGTACTTTCGAAACAAGGCAGTACTCGGCTTATCGATTTCGACTACCTCCTACTCCCGGCATGCAGTTAGTACAATTCAATGCCCGATCAGCACTGCCACAACGACCGGTCCTCAATCGACACGGACGGGGCTAAGACACCCAGGAATCCTGTCCTGCTGCCACTTAACACCATCATCCCCGCCCGGTCTCACATTTCCATATCCACTTCAATCCAAGTCAAATACTAAAGTACAAAGATAATAATGTACCTCGCGAGTAACCGGCAATTACTCGGCTTCTAAAGCTTTTCTATATCTCGCGAGTGACAAGAGTCACTCGACTTCTATCGTGACTATTAAGCATAGCACTTCTATCGTCCTATATATACTAGTATAACTCAGGGAATCCTAGGGAATCATGCAACTAAGGTTCCAAACAATCCCTACACCTAATGCACAAGTATTAGAACATATACATAGGCGTCATAATTTAAAATAGAAGGATGTGCACCGGGGCTTGCCTTGTGCCTGCTGCTCAGTACTGGGGTTAGTCGGGCCTTGGGCCGGCTCCACGCGAACCTCCTGCTGTGGGGCTTGCCCCTGGGGCTCCTGTGGCTCCGCAACCACCGCGTATACGACCTCCTCTGCCGTGGTTGCTACACGTATGCAAATGCTTATGACATGAGAATGCATGCATGATTTTATATAAAAAAATACAAGTAATCAATACCCAAACAAATTTCCAACCAATTGTATCAACAACACCTACTTACCCCGGCTCAGCCCAGCCACACCGGTCAGACCGGTATACCCCACCGGTCAGGCCGGTCTGGCCTGTGTGCAACTCAAGTCCAAAAATCCGGAGTATCTGGACGTATAGTCGGAGTATCCGGACTCACAAGTCCGGAGAATCCGGACCTATACTCAGTATGTTTAAGTCACTATAAAACCATAGTTTTCGGACAAATGGCCGAAGTCTCCGGGCCCCTACCGGTCAGACCGGTATCCCACACCGGTCAGACCGGTCCTACTTGAATTAGCCACGCTACACGCTACCGGCCAGACCGGTACCTCCGACCGGTCAGACCGGTCCTAGCCAGACCAGAACCTAGAAATCTTGGCGCGGCTAAAATCGCCCACAAACTCCAAATATCTTCTAGGCACTAGTTCCTGGAATCCATTAGAACGTTTTTGACCGAAGATAACTACCTAAAACCTTCTAGAGCGAGAGATCGATCCAACTCCTAGATTTACCTTGAGTGAGTCCTTACCTCCCCACAATGACTTGATTCTACAGCACAAATTCTATCTAGGCCCTACCCTAAGATGCAAGCACAGGTTCATGACCAAGGAAACTACCTAACTCTCCCTAGAACAAGAGATCAAATCAAACCACTAGCCATTACCTTGGGGTCCTTGTCTTAAGAGCTTGAATCCATGCCAACCAATGACGAAGCACTTGGAGGAGATGATTTTCCCCACCCGATTGAAGCTCCCTTGGGCTTGGATCAATGGAGGATGGTTGGATTAGGGTCCTAGGGTTTGAGGTGAGAGTGGAGGAGGAAGAGAGCTCGGGCTCGGGCGGAGCACGGCTCTGGTGAGGGAAATGGAGTGGTTGGGGGAGAGAGAGAAGAGAGTGATTTAAATGCTGTGGGGCCCAAAACCTACAGCTCGGTTTAGACCGGTCAGACCGGTCGCCCATACCGGTCAGACCGGTCCGGGCTGAACTGGCCCAGACTGCCAGAAAACTATCGGCTTGATTATTGGTCGCGAGATTTGGAGCTAATGACGGTGATTAATTCAATTAATTCATGGATTAACACCTGAGTGTTACAATCCTACCCCCTAAAAGAAATCTCGTCCCGAGATTTATGGAAGTGTTAAATTGCAATAAATATAGAAGGTTAGGTACCTTGGTAAGTTTGTAACAACTCCGGATATTTGGATTTAAGAAACTCTTCGGTTTCCCAGGTGGCCTCTCGCTCGGAGTGATTGTTCCACTGAACCTTATAAAAATTGCTGGTTTGATTCCGTGTGACCCGAGTCTTGAAGTCAACAATTTTTATTGGTTGCTCCGGGTAGACAAGGTCGGGCTCCAGTTGCAATTTCTCGACGTCAATTACCTTTTCTGGAACCCGGAGACACTTCCGGAGCTGGGAGACATGGAAAATATTATGGACCACGGATAAGTGGGCGGGAAGTTCCAAGCGATACGCTACCGGCCCACATTGCTCAATAATAGGAAAAGGCCCAACATAGCGAGGTGCAAGTTTTCCTTTTACGCCGAACCGCTGAATCCCTTTCATTGGAGAGACCCGCAGGTAGGCACGATCTCCCACTTGAAACAGGACGGATCGACGTTTCTTATCCGCGTAACTCTTTTGTCAGGACTTTGCAATCTTTAAATTTTCCTGAATGACCCGAACCTGTTCTTCTGCTTCATTCACCATATCCGGTCCAAAGAAAGTCCTTTCTCCAGCTTTTGACCAATTTAATGGCGTTCTGCATTTCCGTCCATATAATGCCTCAAATGGAGCCATCCTGATGCTCTCTTGATAACTATTATTATATGCAAATTTGGCCAAAAGTAGGCATTCATCCCACTTCTAACTGTAGGTGAGTGCACACGCCCTGAGCATATCCTCCAGAATCTGATTAATCCTCTCTGTCTGGCCATCTGTCTGAGGATGATAGGCTGAACTGCGGATCAATTGTGTACCAAGAGCGGCATGAAAGTGTTCCCAAAACCGGGCTATGAATTGAGTACCCCGGTCCGAAATGATGGTCTTTGGAATTCCATGGAGACTCACAATACGGTCCATATATAGCTGAGCGTACTGCTTTGCCGTATGTGTGGTTTTTACCGGTAGAAAATGGGCTGTCTTAGTGAGGCGATCCACAATAACCCATATGGAATCATATCCCTTGGAAGTCTTGGGTAAGCCGACAACGAAATCCATACTGATATCTTCCCACTTTCAAGAGGGAATACTCAAGGGCTGTAAAGGGCCAGCTGATCTCAAATGGCTCGCTTTAACCCTCTGACAGGTGTCACATTCTGACACATATCTGGCAATTTTCCGCTTCATTCTGGTCCACCAGAAACGCTGTCTCAGGTCTTGATACATTTTATTACTGCCTGGGTGGATGGAGTACCTAGCGAGGTGAGCCTCATCAAGAATCTGCTTCCGTAGCTCCAAATTTTTAGGTACCACCAGGCGATTATTAAACCACAACACACCATCACTATCTTGGCGAAAACAAGCAGCCTTAGGGTCATTTTCCCTAAGCCTCTGCCTGATCTTCTCCATGCCCACATTATTTTTCTGTGCAGCCACAATCCGATCTCGAAGCGTAGGTGCAAGGGTGAGATTGGCAATAGTACCCTCAGACACCATAGTCAAGTTCATCTTCTCCATTTCTTGGCACAAAGTGTCATGCACCGCTGTGGCTGAGGTGCAACTGCAACTTGCCTTGCGACTCAATGCATCGGCCACCACATTTGCTTTGCCTGGATGGTAATGGATCTCCAGATCATAATCTTTAATCAGCTCTAACCACCGTCTCTGGCGAAGGTTCAATTCACTCTGGGTAAAAATATACTTGAGACTCTTGTGGTCTGAGTATATATGGACTGGATTGCCCAGAAGATAATGTCGCCAGATCTTCAATGCATGCACCACTACTGCTAATTCCAGATCATGTGTGGCATAATTCTCTTCATGCCGCTTGAGGGCTCTGGAGGCATAAGCAATCACACGCTGATCCTGCATAAGGATGCAGCCTAGGCCCGTACCTGATGCATTACAACCAGTATTAATGGCTAAATAATATCCGGCGAAAACCAAACAGGGATGAGAATGTAGCCAAGATCCGTACTTGATGCATCACAATACACATCAAAAGGCCGGGTAATATCTGGCTGAGCCAGGACAGGAGCAAATGTCAGAAGTTTCCTCAAAGTCTGGAAGGCCTGCTCACATTTGTCATCCCAACTAAATCTCACCCCTTTCTTGAGTAACTCGGTCATGGGCCTAGCAATTTTAGAGAACTCCGGTACAAACCGGCGATAATAGCCTGCTAGCCCAAGGAAACTCCGGATCTCTGAAACAGTCTCTGGAGTCTTCCAATTCAGGACATCCTGAATTTTGCTAGGGTCAACAGAAATCCCCTTGTCCGAGATGATGTGGCCCAAGAACTGGACTTCTTTGAGCCAAAAATCACATTTACAGAATTTGGCATACAGCTTGTGCTCCCGCAAGCGCTGAAGCACAATGCGGAGATGCTCTGCATGCTCTTCTTCATTCTTGGAAAATATCAGGATGTCGTCAATGAAAATCACAACGAATTTATCCAGCTCAGGCATGAACACTGAGTTCATGAGATACATAAAATGCGCGGGGGCATTGGTTAGCCCGAAAGACATCACCAGATATTCAAAAAGTCCATATCTAGTGGAGAAGGCGGTCTTGGGAATATCCTCAGCTCTGATCTTTATCTGGTAATAACCCGAGCGGAGATCAATTTTTGAAAATACTTTAGCCCCGAATAGTTGATCAAACAGAATATCAATCCGGGGGAGTGGATACTTATTCTTGATGGTGACAGCATTCAAAAGTCTATAATCCATGCACAACCTGAGGCTTTCATCTTTCTTTTTCACAAAGAGTGCCGGACAGCCCCAAGGTGATGTGCTAGGACGGATATAGCCTTTCTCTAGCAATTCTTGCAATTGTTTCTTTAACTCCACCAGCTCATTGGGTGGCATCCGGTAAGGCCTCCTAGAAATCGGTGCCGTACCCGGTTGCAGTTCAATAGCAAACTCCACCGCTCGATCAGGTGGCATGCCCGGCAAATCATCGGGAAAAACATCCGGGTATTCACATACCACCGGTATGTCCTCAAGCTCCTTGTTCTCAACATGATTAACCGTATAGGTCGACGGGGTGCTCATGAGAGACAAGGTCATCGAACCATGATCGGGAGAATTTATGTGCACATATGAAGTAGCAGTGTTAAGAATAACTCCGTGAACTCCCAGCCAATTCATGCCGAGAATAATATCCATCCTTTGGGTTGGCAACACTATGAGCTGGGTGGTAAAAACCCTCCCCTGTAGCTGCAAGGGAACTTGTCTAACAAGTTGATTAGTAATCAAGTGTCCCCCCGGTGAGTGAATACGATATGGTCTGGATATGCTCTGCACTTCTAACCCCAGTCTGCTTACACATTCTTTGCTAATAAATGTGTGAGATGCCCCAGAATCAAATAGTACAGTAACTGGGTGTCCGTTGATAGAGAACGTACCCGTCATCACTGGTGCTCCCTCAGGGATGGCCTCAAGAGTGGTATAGTGCACCTGTCCTGGCTTGAAGTGAGCCACTTGCTGCTTCTGACCCTGCTGACCAGACGGCTGGCCCTGCTTCGGTGGCATTGGGCAGCTCCGTGCAAAGTGACCCGACTGCCCACAGTTGTAGCATGGAAGCAAATTGGGGCGCACCCCCGGCTGCTACACCTAGACCTTCTGCTCATTCTGCTGAGGAGCAGGAGGCCCGACCGTCCCTTGTGACTGAATGTACTGAGGGGGCCTGTATCCCCACTGCTGCTGTGGCTGGTGCTGGAAGGGGGCTCGCTGTGGGCCCGACTGCACCAGACGGAACCTCTGGGGAGCACTGCTAGAAGATCCGGCTGCCGGTGACTTCCTCTTCTTTTCTGTCTTGTGAGCTAGATGGGCGTCTTCCTGAATGATAGCCCCATTGACTAGCTCACTGAAAGTGTCAAACTTGATCATGGCCAGGCGATCCTAGAGCTTGCTGCTAAGCCCCTACCTGAAGCACGCCTGCTTCTTCTCATCAGTATCCACGTGGTATCCTGCATACTGGGACAGGGTGTTGAAAGTCTGTGAGTATTGCAACACGCTGTTATTGCCCTGCTTTAAGGCCAGAAACTCTGTAAGCTTCCTTCTGATCACCCCTACTGGAATATGATGGGCCCTGAAGGCCTCCTTGAATTGTGCCCAAGTGAACCGAGTGCCCTCAGGGAACATGGCTATGTGATTGTCCCACCACGTGCGTGCGGGACCCCTGAGCTGCTGAGCTGCAAATCCTGCCTTGTCCCCATCATTGTACGGGTGCAGGGTGAATTTGGATTCTATAGTCCGGAGCTAGCTATCTGCTTCCAGTGGCTCATCTGCCTTATGAAAAAGCGGTGGCTGTGTAGCCAAAAACTCCGGATATCCAGGAGCCGGTGGATGGTGGTGATGTTCAGGCTGCGGCGCTCTGCCCTGCACCACAAGCTCACGGAGGAGTGCCGTCTGCTCGTCGCGCCCAGTGAGCATGACCGCAATGGCCTGGGCCAACTCGGGAGGGTTCGGCGGTTCTCCCATTCTGCACTCAACCATGATTGGGTTAGTTATATTATTCTGATTACCTAGGAAAAATCTTGATTGCGACTAATATCCGAATCATGGAAGGAATCGCCGAAATTCGATGATCTGAACACAACTTAGGGGTCTCTGTCCGCGTTCAACCGGTCAGACCGGTGCAACCGACCGGTCAGACCGGTCTGCATGGATCTGCATGGGGTCTACGTAGCTCAACCGGTCAGACCGGTGACCCAGACTGGTCAGACCGGTCCCCAGCAGAGATGAACTTCTAAGCCCTAACTGTGCACCAACCCCATAATTCAAATCATTTACTGCAAATTTTGGAAATCACAATGCCATGATGCATGATATAAAACATGAACTCCCGTACCAAACTTTCACATGCAACTAGAAATTTATATGCCATGATGCATGATCGTCTTACGCATATCTCTCCACCAAACCAAACACCAATTCATTACCAGAACGTAGACTATATATATAGGGCTTAGTATGAATAATTCCCCACCCTTATTTGAAAACCACTCTCACCCTAAGTCGGAAATTCATTTTTAATTTATACTTTCTGAAAATTAGTCATGCTCGTACCACCCCCAGTGCGTTTCGGCTCTGATACCAGCTGTGACGGAACTGCCAAATTAAAACTCTAATTAAGCGTAATGGCTGTCATTTGAACACATCGGGCGCATTAGTTTAACGGCTTAATTTGGTGATCCTTTCTCAACCCACGGCCCGATCGAAACAACACCGGTAGTCCCACGCGAAGGTGGGCACAGATGGTACAAGCACGACACGAATAGTATCAATTTTTATGTTTCTAATATTCTATCTCATTTGCTACGGTGTGACAAAGAGATCAAGGCCCTCATAACCGCGAGACACGGCGAATCGATCCGATTTAACCTTGCAAGGTGGACCTAACCAACACGGCACGTATTGGCCCCGTCGGACTATACATGCCAACCATTCCCCTCCCTGCCTCGAACTACAGAACCGCCCCACCTGCATATAGTCAGTCGAGCCCTACGAGAGACCACCAAAAGTAAATTTATGCATCCCATTTCTCCGCGGCCACTCGACTCGCCCTAAGGGGTGGGTAGAAGTTCTGTACTTTCGAAACAAGGCAGTACTCGGCCTACCGGTTTCGACTACCTCCTACTCCCGGCATGCGGTTAGTACAATTCAATCCCCGATCAGCACTGCCACAATGACCGGTCCTCAATCGACACGGACGGGGCTAAGACACCCAGGAACCCTGTCCTGCTGCCACCTAACACCATCATCCCCGCCCGGTCTCACATTTCCATATCCACTTCAATCCAAGTCAAATACTGAAGTACAAAGATAATAATGTACCTCGCGAGTAACCGGCAATTACACGGCTTCTAAAGCTTTCCTATATCTCGCGAGTGACAAGAGTCACTCGACTTCTATCGCGACTATTAAGCATAGAACTTCTATCGTCCTATACATACTAGTATAACTCAGGGAATCCTAGGGAATCATGCAACTAAGGTTCCAAACAATCCCTACACCTAATGCACAAGTATTAGAACATATACATAGGCGTCATAATTTAAAATAGAAGGATGTGCACCGGGGCTTGCCTTGTGCCTGCTGCTCAGTACTGGGGTTAGCCGGGCCTTGGGCCGGCTCCACGCGAACCTCCTGCTGTGGGGCTTGCCCCTGGGGCTCCTGTGGCTCCGCAACCACCGCGTATACGACCTCCTCTGCCGTGGTTGCTACACGTATGCAAATGCTTATGACATGAGAATGCATGCATGATTTTATATAAAAAAATACAAGTAATCAATACCCAAACAAATTTCCAACCAATTGTATCAACAACACCTACTTACCCCGGCTCAGCCCAGCCACACCGGTCAGACCTCAAGATGGCAACGGATATAAAATACCCGCGTACCCACGGATACCCGACCCGCTGGGCGCGGATTCGGGTTTGGGTTTGTGCCCGCGGGCGCGGGCGCGGGTACGACTCTAAACCCAACGAGTATTTCATAACGGGTTTGAAAATTTAATATCCGAACCCGCAAACCCGCTGACATGTGGGTCCTAACACAGTAACACTCTTTATATAAATCATCTCTACTCTCAAGGGTTTCTCTGGTTCCTTTCCTTCCCCACTCCCGAGTGCCAGCCGTCGCCCCACTCCCAAGTGCCCGCCCCCGCCCCCAGCCCCCCACCCAGCCCAGCGCCGCTCCCTCCTCCGGTCTCTACCCTCCCCCTCTCCCTCCTCTCTCTCCCACCCGCGCCGCCCCCTCCCTGCTCCGGCCCTCCTCCAGCTCACGGGCGGGACAAGCCACGCCGGCAAAGGCCATGGAGCGGTGGCCTTGAGCTCCGCCGGTGCATCCTCCCTCCTCCTCCCTCGCACTCCGGCGGCGGAGGCCATGGCGCAGCGGCCTCGAGCTCCGCCACGCCGAGCTCGCGTAGATCTTGGCGGCTCCTCGAGCGCTCCGGATGCCTCGCTCCTCCCTCCTCCCTCCATGGCTGCAGCGGATCCACGCAGTCCTCCCGCGCCCTTCAGCCAGCGGTCCGCCCCTCCCTCCTCCTCGGGCCGCCGGCCGCCACTCCGCCAGCGGCCGCCGCTCCGCCGCCGGCCGCCGCTCCGCCGCTGGCCGCCGCTCTCCCTCCTCCTCGGGCCGCCGGGCGTCGCTCCACCGCCGGCCACCGCTCCCTCCCTCCTCCTCGGGCCCCTGGACCACCGCTCCACCGCCGGCCGCCGCTCCCACCCCCCTCCTCGGGCCCCTGGACCATCGCTCCACCGCTCGGCCGCCATCCGCGTCACCCAGATCAACCCCAGTCGCCGCTCCATGGCCGTCTCCGCCACCCTGACCCCGGCCGCCGATGCGCCTCCCTAGGCGGGTACACAGGCATATTCGCGGGCAAGGCATGCCCGCGGATAGCGGGCACGGGCGTAACTTGCTACCCGTGGCGGGTAGCGGGTGCGGGTGTGGTTTTTTGCTCGCGGGTGCGGGTTTGTGACACTGGTATCCGCGGGTAAAATACCCGTTGCCATCTATAGTCAGACCGGTATACCCCACCGGTCAGGCCGGTCTGGCCTGTGTGCAACTCAAGTCCAAAAATCCGGAGTATCTGGACGTATAGTCGGAGTATCCGGACCTATACCTGGTATGTTTAAGTCACTATAAAACCATAGTATCCGGACAAATGGCCGGAGTCTCCGGGCCCCTACCGGTCAGACCGGTATCCCACACCGGTCAGACCGGTCCTACTTGAATTAGCCACGCTACACGCTATCGGTCATACCGGTACCTCCGACCGGTCAGACCGGTCCTAGCCAGACCAGAACCTAGAAATCTTGGCGCGGCTAAAATCGCCCACAAACTCCAAATATCTTCTAGGCACTAGTTCCTGGGATCCATTAGAACGTTTTTGACCGAAGGTAACTACCTAAAACCTTCTAGAGCGAGAGATCGATCCAACTCCTAGATTTACCTTGAGTGAGTCCTTACCTCCCCACAATGACTTGATTCTACAGCACAAATTCTATCTAGGCCCTACCCTAAGATGCAAGCACAGGTTCATGCCCAAGGAAACTACCTAACTCTCCCTAGAACAAGAGATCAAATCAAACCACTAGCCATTACCTTGGGGTCTTGTCTTAAGAGCTTGAATCCAAGCCAACCAATGATGAAGCACTTGGAGGAGATGATCTTCCCCACCCGATTGAAGCTCCCTTGGCCTTGGATCAATGGAGGATGGTTGGATTAGGGTCCTAGGGTTTGAGGTGAGAGTGGAGGAGGAAGAGAGCTCGGGCTCGGGCGGAGCACGGCTCTGGTGAGGGAAATGGAGTGGTTGGGGGGGAGAGAGAAGAGAGTAATTTAAATGCTGTGGGGCCCAAAACCAACAGCTCGGTTTAGACCGGTCAGACCGGTCGCCCATACCGGTCAGACCGGTCCGGGCTGAACTGGCCCAGACTGCCAGAAAACTATCGGCTTGGTTATTGGTCGCGAGATTTGAAGCTAATGACGGTGATTAATTCAATTAATTCATGGATTAACACCTGAGTGTTACACTAGCTAGCTACCGGTACGTAGTTTTCTAGAGGACGAAGACTTAGCTCGGTGAGGTGTCAGAATGGTGTGCGGCATGCGAGCTCTTAGCTCGGTGCGGACAGGGATTTTCTTTCCGTCACGCCTTTTCATTTTGATCTGCATTTTTCTTGCCACTCCAATGCAAACAAGAGAAAGGGATTGGCACTAGGACGGAGAGATTGAAGTTAGAGTGCACAAGGTAATCATGAGTGTACAGGTACAGCTGTATGTATATATCTTCAGGATATACAGTGCCAGAGTGTTCATACTCCATCTCCATTACCCAAAAATTTGTAACCGTGCTCTATGTCCATGTGTATATCGATGGAAATGTTTGCTGCATGCTTGTGAAGAGATTAGTCAACAAATTTTCTTATTGATTTGATACTGCTCTTTATTACTAATCTACTACTCCTTCCATTTTCTTTTAGATGACGTTTAGGACCAAAAAAAATGAACTATATCTAGGCTAAATTAGATGTCTGAAACGTCATCTAAAAGAGAACGGAGGGAGTACCCAGCAAACTCTGTTAGCAACATCGACAGCAAGCTCAAGAAAGCCATGCCATGCATGCACTGGTATCCTCTAGTTGAAGAACCAAACTATTCAAACGCAAACATTCCAAACACCTGGAGCTGGAGAAAGAAAAATGCTATGTGACGCACATGCGACCTTATTGGTTTTGAGGCTGTAAGGAGTCGGGTAGGCATCAATTTTCAGTCAAAACAAAAGGTCAACTTTATAGAAAAAAATTCAGAACTTTTAAAGCGGAGATACAAACTTCCAGCGCACGTGAGCATAATTCAAACTTCCAGCTACTAAAGTTTTCACACTTCTGCATTTCATTTTTAAACTTTAAAATATGTTTGAAAGTCTACTTTCAACGCGGAGATACAAACTTTTTTTTTCATCTCATCATTTGTCAATATATATATCATGACAATGTATGCTAATCCTTCCGGGTGCTTGCCTTTTTTTTTTGGACTGGGTTAAGGCGCGACCCGTCGCGCTATATCGGATCGGCGCGACCCATCCACCTCGCAATCCTACATAAGCACTATGCATAATAAGCAAACCAATCAGTGAAGCGATGCAGCCTTACGGACACTCATGGGATGAGAGGTGGAAAGCATGTAGGTGACATCAGCACTTCTTATTTATTTATACTTGCTTCTCTATTCTCTTTAAATGATAATATCTCTCACATACAGGGTTCAAATTTTATTCCAGTTACAGTGTTGTGTTTCTTAGAGCGAGGCCTACGAAACAAGATCCAATTTACATATATTTTGAGGCTATTTTATTCGTACTATCAAGTTGTGCATTATATTGTAACAACTTATATAGATCATGTAACAATTTATGTATATGTTAGATGTCAAATTATGTGTATCAACTTGTGCAGAGACAGTGTACAAACTTATGTTTTTTGTCACCGTATAAGTTACCTGGGTTAGGTGTAGTACTTTTTAAAGAGTCAGCTCACAAAATAGTAGTTTTTTTAACTTATATGTAATAGTATTTGGGCAATTTATATACAAGCTGTGTGTCAACTTATGTGTATGTCAAGTCACAACTTACATAAAGATTATGCCTTGACTTTTATAGATACCATATATCAATTTATGCTTTTATATCCTATTCACCATCATATTTAAAAACTTCCATATCAAATTATGTATTTTTTAAAAAAAGTAATGTTCAAACATGTGTATTTGGAGCTTATTTTATTGTATTTATCGCAAGAATATTAGTAGATGGATTAGTAAAGAAGTACTCTTATATGCTAGAATATACAATATATTCCTATAATCTTATCATTTTAACCCATCGTTGGTTAGTTAAAAAGCCTCACATGTTGTCCATATTTTCTAAGACTCTCTCTTGGCCCAAATATTCAATGCCTCACATGGGCCATGGCACGCATTAGCAAAAGCAACTCACGTGGCATGGTCCAACACATATAAAAAATAAAGCATACTAGGCGGGCCAGGCCGCGCTTGCGCGCAGGTCGCGCACTCCACTATCCACGCGACCAGCAGCGTTAGAATTTTCCTTTTTTTTCCCTCTTGAGAGGGGGTGCCTGGCCATTAGTTCTTATGATTTGAACTGGGCTATATGCCTAAATGGGAAAACTGTTCTAGCCCATGACGGTATCGGTCCTGCCACGGGCCACCTTTGTTACGTAAGGCCGTGGGCTGCTTATTTCCAAATGAAGGCTTAAAAATGACGAAGGTAGGCCGTGCAGCATCTATTGGCCCAATTTTTTTCCCCTCCCCGTTACAAAAAAAAAACAGACGATATCACGATACTGACACTTGCCATATTAAACCTTTTTTTTTCAACTTCAGCTCTAAAAAAGAGAGAGAAATCAACTTATGGCCCAAGACACGCGAACACAATCTGATGCAAACTTTTCTTCAAAGAAAAAAAAACTGATGCAAACCCAGGGTCATCTCCCATAGGTTGGTTCTCTTTAGATCCATTCAGATTCTAAAATATTTGTTTTTTAAAAAAAGATTCTAAAATATTTGCACAGTATAATCCCTGTGTTTCACCTCCCTCCGACATATAACAGTTCAATTTTAAGTTTAAGCAGTTCACATGGTATTTGCTTCTATGCAGTTACGCACTGTAAACTGTAACGTAACATAGCTAACAGTCAGGGTTTAGGGTTTAGAGTTTAGAGTTTAGGGTTTAAGGGTTTAGGGTTTAGGGTGCCGTTAGCATCCTTCACCCCAACTCGTGGTCTACGCCAAGGTGATCCTCTATCCCCTTTTCTGTTTCTGTTTGTGGCAGATGGTCTCTCCACCCTCCTGCAGAAAAAAGTCCAAGATAGATCTCTACAAGATCTCAAAGTTTGTTGTGGTACTCCAGGTATCTCACACTTGTTATTTGCGGATGATACTCTTCTATTCTTCAAAGCCAATGTGGAACAAGCATCTGTGGTAAAGCAAGCATTGGATTTGTTTGCTGGGTGCACCAGGCAACTTATAAATCCGGCAAAATGATCTATCATGTTTAATGAACACAGAGATACAATGCAACAAGAACAAGTGAAGCGTGTCCTAGATGTACAGCTCTCATCTTTTGAAGTGAAATATTTGGGGCTTCCAACCCCTTCTGGTCGCATGAAAAAAGAAAGATTACAATCTCTAAAGGAACGGCTTGGTAAAAGGCTTACAGATTATTCTGAAAAGAGACTGTCAAGTGGAGCTAAGGAAGTGTTGATTAAAACAGTTGCGCAAGCTTTGCCTATCTATATCATGAGTGTGTTTCGCATCCCAGAAGGTATTTGTGATGATTTGACAAGTCTAGTGCGTAATTTCTGGTGGGGATCAGAAAATGGCCAAAGGAAAGTAGCTTGGGTAGCATGGGAGCAATTGATTCAGAAAAAATGTTGTGGGGGCCTCGGCTTTAAGGATATGAGCTTATTTAATCAAGCCCTACTTGCAAGACAAGCATGGCGACTTATTCAGTTCCCGGATAGCTTGTGTGCTCGACTTCTAAAAGCAAAATATTATCCTCGAGGCTCCTTGATTGATACAACCTTCCGGTCAAATGCCTCAGTGACCTGGCAAGCTGTTCTGCATGGTTTAGACTTGCTAAAAAAAGGAGTTATTTGGCGCATTGGTTGCGGTTCTCAAGTTCGTATCTGGCATGACCCTTGGATCCCCAGAAACTACACACAGAAAGTGACAAGTGAAAGAGGAAGATGCAGGTTGCATTGGGTGTCCAATCTGCTAGTTTCTGATGGAACTGACTGGGATAGAGACCGCCTAATTGCTTATTTCAACCCTGCTGATATTGAGGCAATTTTAAGAATCAAGCTCCCTTCAAGACAATGTGATGATTTTATTGCTTGGCACAAAGAAAAGAATGGAATTTTCTCAGTTCGTAGTGCTTATAACCTGGCTTTGCAACTGCGTCATGTGGGCACCATTTCCAGTACCTCGGTTGGATATGTCGAAGGGGAATGAAAAATTTGGCAAAATGTGTGGAGTGGGCATATCCCACCGAAAGTTAAAATCTTCTCTTGGAAACTCTCTCAAGATGTTCTGCCTACGAGGAAAAACAAACATAGAAGAAGGTTGGAAGATGATAACATTTGCAACATTTGTGGTAATGGAATTGAGGATAGTTTTCATGCAGTAATCCTCTGCCCTCAAGCCCGGGCTCTTAGGCAAGCAATGCGAGAGCACTGGGCCTTACCAGATGAGAAGTTCTTCACCTATTCAGGAGGAGATTGGCTCCTTTTGCTTCTTCAACATGTGTCATCTGAACAACGTGATTTAGTCAGACTCCTATTCTGGAGAGCTTGGTCAGTTCGTAATAACATTGTTCATAACTCGGGCCCAATATCCGTAGTAAGTTTTGTCCACTTCCTTTTGAGCTATCAGGCAACTCTGGTGGAAGTTCAACAAAACAATGTTCAGGATACAAAAAGGTAAAAGGCCGATATGTGAGACTAGTGAAAATAGTACACAGCGTAGCAAAACTGTAATGGGGAAGACTAAACTGCAGGCATGGCTACCACCAAGAATGGGCTGGGCAAAAATAAATGTTGATGGTGCGTTTGTTGAACAAACTGGAGAAGCAAGTGTCGGCATTTTAGCTAGAGATCGCTCTGGGAGTGTTTGCTTCTCAGCTTGGCGCGTCCTGTTCCACTGCTCATCCCCCTTTGAAGTTGAAGTTCGTGCATGTGTAGAGGGCATATGTTTAGCCTCTCAATGGATACAAATGTCTGTAATTATAGAGTCTGATTGCTCCTGGGTGGTTCATGCCTTCAATTCATCGAAGGAGGACAGGTCCGAGATTGCTTTTCATATTAAAGAAGGAAAATTTTTGATGCAACTTCCACCAAGAGGTGGAGATAGTATAGGTAAATCGTGAGCGAAATTCTGCGGTGCATCTTTTAGCACAACTAGCTAGAAGAAATTTGCATTCAGCTGTGTGGCTGAGACAAGTGCCTAGTTGTATTGCAAAACAAGTTGATCTTGATTGTACTTTGTCTTCTTAATCAATAAAGCTCGCGGTTTATTCTTAAAAAAAACAGTCTAACACGGTGTTTTCCAAAGAAACGGTTCATAGCCTAGCACGGCCAGCTTACGCGTGACGAGAACGGGATGACAACTCCAACTTCGCGGGCACACGACATGACGGTCGCTGCATCCTGCACGGCTGACCTTGCACCAGCAGGGTCGGCGCGCTGAGACCGGGCCGGGTCGGGTCGGCGCCTGCCGGCCGAAACCGACCCCATTTAAGAAAAAAAGAAAACAGCGGCCGCGCGTGGTCGAGATGGTTCCGTTCCGGGCAAACGGGAATAAACCCCTCGCGGATACCCTCCTCTCCAAGAAAGAAAATTAAAAAGAAATAGTACACGAAAAGAAAATCCCCAGCAAAAAATCACACGCAATCCCTCCCCTGAAAGGGCAGACGGGACCCTCTGCGGCTCTGCCTCGCCCACCAGTCCACCACCGACCGTGGGGAGGAGGAGCGCGCCGCGACACAGGCGCATCTCGTCTCCCGCCGCCGCCACTTGTCGTTCGTCCCCACCAAACCCCAGGTTCGGCTCGGTTCCGTGCCCGCGCGCAGGTGCTGCATCGCGGCACGGGGGGCGGGGCCGTGCCGTGCCGTGCCGGGGTTTTGGTGTGGGAGAAGGGAGGGGAGGGGAGCGGGTGGTATGCTCTGCGGGCTGCGGCGGCTTGATCCTGTGAAGAAGGCCGAAAAAGCGGGCGTCCCCGATGCAACGGCTACTGGGGGTCGGCGAGAGGTGCGGCTCGATTTCTCCTCGTTCCTCCTTTCGCGCTCTGTTTCTTGGAAGAGGGGGGGGGGGGGGGATGGTGGATGGCCTGAGGTTCCAGATTTTGTTACAAATGGCCGAGTTGTGGCTTAATTTCGAGTACAAGGAGGCCCAGGGCTCGTGTGCGGCTTGTTTGATTATTACAGTGCTTGAATCCCACTAACTGTTGTGATCAATTGGCCATCTGATTTAGCTTTAAATTGGTAAATTTCACGGAGTATTGCGCTAGCGCGTGTGAAGGTAGGAATTTCAGCGGGTGCAGGATCAGTTGGGAACGGCAAGTGATTTTGATGTGTGCATAAGCTTGGATTTGCAGGATGCCCACCTTTACTTGAGTTATTCGTGAAGCCTCACTTGGAAATTTTAGGATTGTTTCGATCAATTGGTTCCTATGATTTGGCTTATGTGTGAAGGTACAGCTTGCTGTTGGCCTGGATCAATGTGGGAGTGGGATTTCAAGAGTACATTGTTGGCATTTGGGAGACAAAAAACACACACAGATATTGTACATTGGGCGTAGTACTAGTATGATCAGGCCAACAGCAACATTCTTGAGTCTCTTTTGTTTACACATATTCAGTTCTTAATTTCACCTTGTAAAATTAGCTTCCTGGCAAGTGCTATTTAAGATTGGAAGATTTTAAGTTCCTTGACATTTTCTGTTCACACGTTGTTGAGCAGGCTTTTGGCAATTGGAACAAATAGACGGGCAGCCAGTTATTCCCATCCGAGCCACAGAAGTGGGTACTACACAGCGGCGAGGGACAATGGCTTGTCAACAAAGCGAAAGATTCCAGCTGTCTTCTCGAGGATGTTCTCACATTACAAAGTCATTGTCAGAAAGAACAGAGCTGAGGATCATAAGTGCAGAATCAGGATGTCCAGAGGATACCGCACATTCTCTCTGGCAGTGGCCAATTCATCAGCAACCCAGCAAGCACAACTGGCATGGAAGCGGCTCAGTCATATGTACTCGTATAGCGGTCCACGGTTCCCGCTGATGAGCCGAGCAGCCTGTGCTATTAGCCTGTCCTTTACGAGGTTCCATATCATCCCTGGGGTCATGGCTCTAGCTTTTGGCAAGATGGCACTTGCACCACCAGTCCTGGCAGACTCACCATCCTTCATGCCGAGAATGGATGGCATCATCACAAAGGCACAAGATACTCGCCAATTTCTGTCATCTCTTGTTTGGTCAATCTGGGAGGGCATCACTTTGCTTATAAGAGCAGTGCATTTGACTTTCCTATTCTTCCCTGCAACTGCATTAGCTCCATTTGCTGACAAGTTCAGTGTTGCGTTCAGAAGAAGGTGGCTTAGCCTTGTGCGCCGCACCCTCGAAAAGGCCGGGCCAGCGTTCATTAAGTGGGGCCAGTGGGCTGCAACACGCCCTGATCTTTTTCCAAGTGATCTCTGTGTTGAGCTTGCAAAGCTTCACAGTGCAGCTCCAGCGCATGGCTTTGCTTACAGCAAAGCTGCCATTGAGAAGGCATTCAGTCGTGAGCTTTCTGAAATATTTGAGTCCTTTGAGGAGAACCCTGTTGCTTCTGGAAGCATTGCACAAATACATCGGGCTACACTGAAAAATCAACATCCTAGAAAGCATGTTGCAGTTAAGGTGAGGCATCCTGGTGTTGGAGAATCTATCAAGAGAGACTTTCTACTCATCAATCTTGTGGCCAAGGCTTCTAATATCGTCCCTGGATTGAGCTGGCTGAGGCTGGATGAGAGTGTTCGCCAGTTTGCAGTATTCATGATGTCTCAAGTTGATCTTTCTAGGGAAGCTGCTCACTTGAGTCGTTTTATCTACAACTTCCGCAGATGGAGACACGTGTCTTTCCCGAAGCCCTTGTATCCACTTGTGCATCCATCTGTCCTAGTTGAGACTTTTGAAAATGGAGAAAGTGTCTCTCGTTTTATGGATGAAATCGAAGGGAATGCTCGGATGAAGAAAGACCTTGCGCACATTGGGACATATGCTTTTCTGAAGATGCTTCTGGTATGTGTACATTTTTTTAATTCTGTGATTCCTTCTTTTTTTTCACTTAGTGGTAGTGTCTGTTTGTGGTCATGTATGCTAGATATTGTGCACGATTTTATTCACAAGGCATTTACCGTGATCCTGTAGGAGGACAATTTTATTCATGCGGATATGCACCCTGGAAACATTCTTGTTCGTTTAAATGATAACAAGCTTTCGAGGAGACGATTTTTCAGAGCCAAGCCCCATATTGTGTTTCTTGATGTGGGCATGACTGCTGAGCTCACACGATCTGACCGGGATAACTTGCAACAGTTCTTCAAGGCAGTAGCTACTAGAGATGGTCTTACTGCTGCTAAGTGTACCCTTCAGTTGTCGAAGAATCAGAGCTGTCCAAATCCAGTGGCGTTCACTGAGGTAAAGTGTGAAACTTGATTCAGGAAAAGAGCATTAAACATTTAGAACTTATTTATATCTGTTACTTTATATGTATGTGGTATCTGAATGCCCTCCATGTATTGTTGTGCGTTTTTAACTCGTGCTATCTTGAAAGGTGGTTGCACTCTTGATTGATCTGGCTATGCATATGCAGACACTATTTTTTTTAGACCCAGGACAGTAATGATTTTTAACTGTATTATGGTAATAGACAATAGGAGTGGTTTCTAATATTCAAATTTGTGGCATTGATATTGATTACACAAAGTGTAACTGATCTCTAGAGTGACTATTCCTTGAAGTATGTTGACACGTGGGTCACTGGCTTTAGCATTGTTTGGTGCATCATGTATTTGTTCATATTAATACTCTTTTTTGTTGGTTTTTTATTTTAATTCAGCCTTTGACAATTACATCTTGATTTGCTGACTGTTTTCTGCTGTACTACTGATGTGTTGTAGTGCAAGCATTTTTTTCATGAATAAAAAAATTATTTTTATTTTTTATAGGAACTGGACAAGACGTTTACATTCTGGGGAACTCCTGAAGGGGATGTCTTTCATCCTGTTGAATGCATGCATCAACTGCTTGATACAGTTCGCCGCCACAGAGTCAACATTGATGGCAACATCTGTACTGTCATGGTTACCATTTTGCTCCTCGAGGTAAACCTCTTTGGTAAAAGAATTGGTATATCAAATATTTCATCTTAAGTATTATCCTGTGGCACTACACACAGAAGGGATTCAACAGTATATACTGAAAAAAGGCTATAGACTTAAAGGATATGCATAATCAGGTTTCTGTTTTCTTTTCAAAAAGAAATCAGGTTCCTGTTTATAAATATATCATGTACAAACTGAACAGCTTAGTGACTGTATCGGAGGACATTAATTTTCTGGATAGGATTTGCTTTTACAGTTTGAATGTAGACTTGTCTAGAATTCATAGTATCAACTAGCAGTACTTTTATTTTTGATGCTGCATACTAATTTAATAGCCCTTACCCATGATTAACTTTACCAGAACTTGCTTTTAGATAAATATACAATATGCTTACGAGATGATGTTTATGTAGGGGTGGCAACGCAAGCTGGACCCAGGCTTTGATATCATGCACACATTGAAGACTTTATTACTAGAGAAGGATGTCAAGCAACCGATTGACTTTTTCTCGTAAACAAACAGTATCAGGTAATCTTGATTCTTGTAATTGAGTCTTTTGTTTTCGTTCTATTTTTTGTCTAAGAAATTTATAGAGCAATTATTGCACCCAAGGAACAGATTTGTAGCAACAACCCTGTTGCACCAGCATGAAAATAGATTTGTAGCAACAGGCCTCTTGCACCGGCATGAAAATAATGTCCTGGCCTTTCTCCTAGAATTGGCACCACATCTGATTAGGCCAAATTTGTTTGAATTATGGATATGATCGCTACGTATAAAACTTCACATAATTCTACATTATTTAGATTTTGTTTAAACAAAATTTCAGAAGTTGGATTCATTCAATTGCGAGAGATGAGAAATGATCTGAGAAGAGGATTTTTGTTAGTTGGGTGCCAGAAACTGGTTCAGCATAGCATGAAATTCAGGATACTCTATGGGTTACTTCTGAGATTCATTACAGCCCATGAGCCTGTATCATATGCTGTGTGGACTGTCTTTAGATGCTCCAGTTTTTTTTGCTGATATCTAACTAGTTGTTTCTTTCTTTCTTTTTCTTTGTTATTTTGGCCATGGTAAGTTGAAATTTGGTACGTCCGGATTTAGAAAACCTGAAATTCTCGTCCATGCTGCTTCTCTCTTAAACAGATCGTTCGCATGTATAGCAGCAACAGAAGATGATAGTGGAATAGAAGACTGGAAGCATCCTGGAAATGATAACGTTAAGATAATAATCTGATGCACTATTTTATGTGTCTTTTTTCTGAAAGTAGCAGTACCAGCAACTGTCTGCACAGGGTTTCTTGTTGAAAACCTTAAGTGGAAATTTTGCTCACCACTCTGGCGGAGTCAACCATGGTGTTCTTTAAAATTCATGGAAAGTTCCTATAATCCTGTCCACACACTCCGTGGAGGAACAAACAATTGTAGTAGAACTGAATAGTCATCCAGGCCGAGTTCAGCTACGTTGGAGTGCACAGGTTTAGGCTTCATACTGGCAGCCTCGCCGTCAAATGTAAATTTTGGATTAACAAGAAAATGGCTAAGCTAAAGTTATGGTTATCTTTCCAGAGCAGCACACGGTAAGCGTGACGCTCTCTCGGCGTTGAATACAAATGAAGTGCACGGTGAGTTGTTTTGTGGTAGTCGGTTGATTGGCACGGGTGCGGAGTGAACCGCCGCTGCCTTTGTTGCTGTCTGAGCTCTCGTGTCTTGTGGTCTCTCGTTTTGGTATGAGCTCATGCTTTCGCAGCCTTAGCAGAGCTGCGGGTACGAGTCACTCGCGGTCGGCCAGGAAAGCTGGACCTGACCTGCCCAACAGGCAACAGCCGATCCATAAAACCATCTGGCCATGTGGGCCGGCCTCAACTAGCTCGGTCGATCATGGCATCAAGCAAGCAATCAAGTGATCAAGCAATGCTTCACGGTACGGGCATTGCTGCCCGCGCCCCGTTCAACTCTGCTGGCCGAATTTCAGGTGCAGCGTATCAGTTCAGAATCAGGAATCATTATTCCACTAAAATTTAGGTGCAAATTATACACTTTGAGTACGCGCTGTAAAATCTCTCGTGCTGTCCCCTCTTGCATCCTCGGCATTCAATCAACTCGGAATGGTCGGTTGCCTGGATGCCTGCCCTGTTTCTCACGACTCGAGAGCCACGAGCAACAAAACAGACAGAGCCCTGACGATTCAGGCGTAGGCGCGTACAGGGGACCTGCCAGGCCCGGACTCCGCGTATCCGTGCAGTAACAGTAAGCATGCGTATCCAAACCCTTTGGCCACCGCACACATGACATCCCGACCCCGTGGACGCATTCACGGATACGAGTCAGTCACCATGGCCTACCTCTTCGTCAAATTTCCAGGACCCTGAGCATCTCGAGCACCATTCTTGTCCCCATCCTCAAGCGTTGGTGCTCGTCCCCACACACACATGAGCAAAGAATAAACAAGCCCCCTTAACCCAGAGGCCGTCTCTTGCTGATTTCCATGGCGCTGAGACAAGTGTTCGCGGCCCCTCGGCAAGGACTAAACAGAGGAGACCACAGCTACCCGACAAACACAAACACATGCCCGTGCCGTGCCCCTCGCTTCCCTGGATCGCAGGCTTGCGGTTGCATCCAGGCCTGGCCTGACCTGCGTGGGTAGAATTGAATAGAATAGAATACTGCCGTGTCCTGGTAATCCCTTTTGATATTCTTTGATTTCTATATAGGGCTTTGCACCTGATGTGCATTTGTGCACGGCGATCAACGAGAGATGGGGGTCCGTCCTTGACAGTTGACGCGTAGTACTCCCTGTGCATAGGTTAATAATATTCTCTGCTCGCTAGGGTATTCAGCGAAAGGGTCTGGGAGAGAAGCTGCAAAGCAGAAAGGCCCAGCTCAGGTCTAAAAAAAGGGAAATTTGTCCAAAGTACACTGCAAAAGTATGATTTTGTATAGAATACATTGCCAAAGTCGATTTTGTTTCTCGCACACCGCCAAAACACCATTTGGTCTACCGCACATTGCATCCCATAAACTATTCATTTTGAACTGTGAGGTTAAATAATATGACTGTTTTGCCCTTTGTTTGGACCTACTACTTGTCGTCATCTTCCTCACCTCTCTTCTTCTCTCCGCTTATGCCCTCTGCTGCACATCTCCCATCCCATCTCCTCTCTCCATGATGGTTTGGGCGATATTGTGCTTGCATGCTAGCTGGCGAGGAACGGGAAGTGCACGTCGCGGCGAGGCAGCGCGCGGAGCAACCGGGCTGCCGGCGCTCGGGCGGAGCACGCGGATGCCGTTGCTCGCGGGGATGGGGACGCGGTGCTGCGCCTCGGCGCGCGGACGCCGTCGCGCCCTACCGCCAGCGCGGACGCAGTCGCGAGCAGGGCCCATGGCCGCCGTACCCCCCGCCAACGGCGAGGAGGCCGAGCGCGACGTGGAGGGAGAGCGGGGAGACGGCGGCGTTGGGGGGGGGGGGGGGGTACGGCGGCCATGGGCCCTGCTCGCGACTGCGTCCGCGCTGGCGGAGGGCAGCGCCTGCTTGCGATGGCGTCCGCACCGGCGGCAGGGCGCGCCACCCGCGACCAGCTCGTCGCCACCTTGGGAGGCGACGGGCCCGGCGCCGCCGAGGCCTCCACGCGCTCGCCGAGCAGGTGGTGCAGCTCGTGCTCGCCGACGGCGTCTTCGACAACACCTCGCTGAAGCTCAAGACGGCCTTCGGTGGGCAAGTACAGGACCGAGACCCAGTCCGTCGATTTCCAGAAAAAGGTTTGATCCCCGTCCAGCCGTGCTGCTAAAGAAGCAAGGATGGTTGGGCGACGGTGGCCACTGGCCAGGCTGTGGCGGCAGTGGAGGGCCAGCCTGCGGCGGCGAGCGCCGTCAGGCACGTGAAGGCTGACCACCCCTCTGCAAGCCGGCCTCCAGCGTCAGGTCCGCGAGCCGTGAGCTGCCGGCGATGATCCGCTCCACGCGTCCCCCGGGGTCGGAGATGTGGGAGAGGCCGATGGACGACGACGAGCAGGCGGCACGCGTCCCTCAGCTCGCTTGTCATCTTTTTCCTTCCCCTCTAGCAGGCCACCGCGGCACGCTCCCCCGCGCGTGCTCCCGCACGCCGACCGCCGCTCCCCCCGCCGACCGCCGTCGCTCCCCCGCGCCTGCTCCCACGCGCCGACCGCCGCCGGAAGTGGAGCCGCCGAGGCCGCCGCACCCCCAGATCTGATCCCGCGCGCCGACCACCAGCGCTCCCGCACGCCGACGCGCAGCAGTCGATGGCTGGAAGGTCGGGTACTCGGGTGGCGTTGCTCGCGGCGACTGGCGGTGGTGATGGCAAGGCAGGGAACGCGAGCGCCGCAGCTACATGAGCGAGTTGCGGAGGGAGCAGAGCAGGTGCTCTGCCAGCTCTTGAGTATATGTGAACTACAGCGAAGAGTAAACTTGTCTTTTTACCTATCACTTTGTCAAATATAGTTTATTTTATATGATGTAGTGTGTTACAAACCAAATAGTACTTTCACGGTGTGGCGGACATAAAATCAACTTTGGCAATGTGCGCTCCACAAAACTGTGCTTTCGTAGTGTCCTGGTCACAAATTTCACCTCAAAATAAGGGCAATCCCCACAAGGATTCGCGCGGCACATCATGCCGCTGTTATTGGAATCCATCGTAGAAGTCCAAGCAAACGACCTGGCTCTGGCTGGCTGGATGTGTTCGGGTGTCCCCGGTGCAAACGGCTTTTCTTGTTTACGAGAAAAATATGAGAAAGCTGCCTGGGATTTTGGCCTGCGTGAGTGGTCGTACGTGGTGTCGTGGTCCTTGCCGTAGTGGGGATCCTGTCAAGAGTGGGCGTACGTGGTGTCGTGGTCCTTGCCGTTGCCGTTGCCGTTGCAGGTAAAACCACAAGGGTGAGAACAAAAGGAGGGAAATGGCAAAATCCTCGTGCCGGACGGTGCTTGATTTCTATCTTTGGCCTTTTTTTTGTTCGTGCTAGAATTCTAGCGCACTAGTAATAGTAACAACTTTGACCGCTAATTACGGTGTCAAACAAAGTCAGTTTATAAAACCAACTTCAGAACCCTGCGCTAGTGACCATAAAGAATCTAACGAGGCTTTTGACCGCGCGATTAGAGGATGGTTACTGTAGCAAATCGTCGATTAATTACCGTCATTAGATTTGTCGTGAAAAGTTACACTCATCCCTAAAAAAATTTTACAAATAGATTTCATTTAGTACTTCATACCTGCGAGATTTTTTTTCCGGAAAACGTGCACACTAGATTTTAAGGAACCAAACAAAGCCTTTGTGCAATCTCTCTCTCATGTGCAAGAGCTAGCACAGTAGCACACACAGGTGGACAGCTGAGCATGGCAGTGGTAGGCATGCTAACAATGAGGTAAAAGAAAGCCCCATCCATACAAAAAGCTCCTTCCCCCAATCCAAGGCTACCAGCCTGATTTCTTCAAAAAAAAAAGGCTACCAGCCTCAAGAGAACGGCATACAGGAATGGTACATGCAAACGGCAATGGAACTCCCTCCCGGCCTGGGTTGGATTAAGACCGTGTTTAGTTGCAACCCAAAAACTTTTTGCGATGGAATCTTACAAATTTAAAGTACTAAATGAAATCTATTTATAAATTTTTTTGCATAGATGGATTGTAAATCGCGAGACGAATCTAATGATGCTAATTAATTCATGATTATTTCATAATTAGCGGATGATTACTGTAACATCACTTTGCAATTATAGATTAAATAGGCTCATTAGATTCGTCGCAATTTACAGCTCATCCATGCAAAAAAATTTGTAAATAGACTTTATTTAGTACTTCATACATATATCAAAATATTTGATATGATGTTTTTTTTTGTGTTCACAGGGTTTACGATTAAAGATCTAGGCCTAACAAGTCGGGAGCAGAGATGAGTCCCCCCCGGCGTACTCCCGTGATCGGCCGGTTTGTGCGACGGGACTGGGCAGAGCAGGACCCGAGGACAAGGCCGCTTGTCCTCTCGTCGCAGCAGGGCGCCGCGGAGCCCGACGCCCGGCGCTGCTGCTGGTTGGCATACATCCGTTCACGTGAAGAAGTTTGTAAGGGCGACGGCCGGGCCCAGCCGGAAAAGGGGTACGCCCTTTCCCAGTCTGTCTGAACTGTGGACCTGTGAGGCTGTGACCTACCTGCTCTGGCTCGGCCGCCCGGCGCCCCGGCCTCTATCTTTTCCCCTCCTCTGAAACATCTCATTTTAAACTGCCATTGCCGTAAAGCAAATGCAGAGAGAGAGAGGTTTGATTAAGTTCCTCTAGAACAGGTTGTCAGTGTTTGGTGAAAAAGAAGGTATCTTTTCTGCGATCAAGAATTGTAAGGATCGTCCCTCACTGGTGCAGCGGTGCTGTTGCAGCTAGAACAGGGAGGGAATCAGGCCGTGCAGTGAGCACCTCTACCTGCCCCCTGCTCTGTTTGGTTTCAAATAAGTCACACATTTATAAATTAGGTGACTTACAATTAGTAACTTATAAGTCATATGTGTTTGGTTGTAGATGACTTATAAGTTATTTCTCTCCAACCCGTCGCCCTCACCCCTCTCTCTCCTCCCTTCTCCTCTCTCCCCAATCCCCGAGCCGGCGGAGGTGCTCGGCGAGCGCGGCGGGGCAAAAGTCGGCGGCGGAGCCCCGGTGCTGCAGGATGGAGAAGACGGCTGCCATGCTGCCCCGCAGGTAGTTGGCGTCCAGCGCCATGGCGACATCAACGCGGCCCTCCGGGGAGCCCCGCGGCGAGGCGGCGTCCCGCGCACCGCGGCGTCCATGGCGAGGCGTCCATCTCCTCTGCTCCCCTCCACGGAGCTCGGCGCGGCGACGACGCGGACTCGGCGACGGCGCGAGATCCTCGCTCCTCGCCGCCGCGGGCGGAGGAGGACCTCATCCCTCGGGGGGAGGGAGGGGGCTTGGCCGCCTTGAGCTTGAGTTCGGCAGGGGGGCGGCGTTCGACACGGAGACGGGGCGCGGGGTGGGGGCGGGGAGATATGGTTAGCTGTGGGCCCCACGCAGAAAAAGATGTGGGCCCCACGTAAAAAGTGGTGACTTGTAAGTTTTAAGTTGGGGTGGAGCTGATTATTGCTTATAAGTTGGGATGACTTATAAGGTAGGGATGTTTTGTGACACCCCGGCCCAGGGTTTAATAGGATTAATAGGATACTCATACCAACAAGTTACAACTTCTTTTCCGGAAGCCGGTCTCCAAAGAACTTTGGAGAAATTTGGGGATGGGTGACCGACCGGGAAGTTCTTTCCGGGTGCGCACGAGTGAGGATAAAGTGTGCAGAAAAGACTGGTGTTAGTCTGTGAGGACAGTCTATGTCCTAAAAAGCAGCCAGATGTAAGTGGGTCCGGCTTCGGGGAGGCGGGACCTTACATGTTTGACAAAATAAATTACTTTTTATACTTTTTGATTTATAAATTGGTGACTTATTTGAAACCACTTAGGGCGCACATACTACGGTCAAGCTGTGCAGACGCGGACCGAGTTAACCTCAGCAAGCATGCGCGTTTGACCCCATGATTCCCGGCGCATTGTGTCCCATAATTCGCAAACAGAACGCAGTTTCACGGCAGGAATTCCATGAGTAGATTATTTTTTAAAAAAAGAAAAGTTCAGTTTCGTGCCTGACATCTACGGGCGAAGATAACTTCTCTCCGACAGGGTGTGAGCCATTTCGCAATTGTTAAGTCGAGGATAAAAATGATTGTACCTGGGCTGTCTAGCCAGCTCGCTCTCTGCTAGTCCTGCTTTTCGATCTTGATTTGACCCAACTGTTTGTAGCATCGGATCATCATGGCGCGAAAAGAATGGCATGAACAGTGATGTTAGTACCACCACCGGCCAATCAGGATCCCATCCCAAAAAAATCACAGTTCGCCGCACGGACCAATCTGATGAGCGATGGCTAGTCGCTGCCGAGCAACTGCACGTACTGTTTTAAAAAAGAACCAAAATTTTCTCTGCCTTGTACAGTGATTTTTTTAAAAAAATTCTTGCAGGCTTTTCGTTCACTCAATCTTCACCTTTTCTCCACCCAAAAAAATCTTCACCTTTTCTGTCCGAAACTGTGGCACCCCACGACTCGTCTCACCATCTCCGGTGAGATCAGCCTTCATGGGCAGTTACCTTATAGAGTTATTATAGGGATTTGAGAGGAGTTGAGATTATCCGAGGTGAAGTATTTGGGTTTTCTAGGGAGAAAGGTTGATCCATGCCCAATGTTAAACTAAGTTTGTGCACGAGGTGTGAAGACGATAAGAGCACCGGAGTACGGACTTAGAAGAGGGTATGTATATATGTGTTAACCGACGGTGCCGACTCGTGTCACACTGAGGAAGTAGAACTTTGGTGTTCGAACGACTAGAAACAAAAACCCCAAGATATACAAAGGATGCACCCTTGCGGACCGTATCAGGTGTAAAATTATAAAATTAAATAGATAGAAAAATATAGATGAATAGTATTCCAAGTCATGAGGAAAAAGGCTGAATGCCACGATTGGATGGAAGATGAAAGTTTTTGATGGTATGATTAGATTAGGTGATACTACAAGCTTGATACCATTAGCAGTTAGCACCAATACTCACCGGTCTCCACTCACCACCATACTTTGTGGTCTCCAACCCCAAAAACCCCTGAACCGAAGAACTCGGACAGACATCCCCTCCCGACCGGCGACCGCGGTTCGGCTCCGGCTCATATAAACAAGACCCGGTCCCCAAAGCCTACTTCACTTCTCGGCTCTCGCCCACAACCTCTCCGCCGCCACCTGGTCCACCTCGTCGGCAGCAATGTCGGCGCACTTCGCCGTCGCGCTGCTCCTCGCCCTCCTCTCCTCAACTGCCCACGCCTCCGACGTGCCCTCGTTCCCGCTCTCGCAGGCGCAGTCCCCGTCCAACTCCTCGTCGCCGTCGAACGCCTCCTCGCCGCCCTGCCACCTCGACCTCTCGGCCGAGCTCTTCGGCGGCGTGGCCGCGGCGTGCGGCGCCGGAGGCGGGCCGGGCTCGCTCGACCGGGGGCGGTGCTGCCCCGTGCTCGCGGCCTGGCTGTTCGCGGCGCACGCGCGCACCGCGCTGTCCCTGCCCCCGGCGCCCCCGCCCTCGGCGCTCTCGGGCGAGGAGGGGCTCGGGCCCGGGGACGACGGGCCCATGGTGCCCTACGACAACCAGCGGTGTGTCGACGCGCTGGGCGCGGCGCTGGAGAAGCGCGGGGTGGCGCTGCCGTCGCCCAACAAGACGTGCGACACCGTGCTCTGCTTCTGCGGCATCCGGCTCCACCAGATCGGCTCGCTCCGCTGCCCCGCCGCGTTCGCCGTCGGCGCGGCGGCCAAGAACGCCACGCCCACCGCCGCCGTCAAGGACCTGGAGAAGAGCTGCCGCAACGCCTCCTACGCCGGCTGCTCCCGCTGCGTCCAGTCACTGCAAAAGGTGAGCTCCTTTCTTGCTTTGCTAGCTTTTTTTTTTCTCCCACAATAATGACATTGCCATGGTTTACCTTTTCTGTTCTGGTCTCTTCCCTTTTCTCATTTTCCACGAATCTTGCCATATCTTACTTTCCGAGTTCATGGTGGGCAGATACAATTCTTTCAGCCTTCAGTTGATACATTTCAAGTGTTGTTAATTTCTGATCATGAAAAAAGGGTATTGTGGATTTTCAAAAAAAAGGGGGTCTTTTGCTAATCTGGGACGCTTCCACAAATGCATTAGTTATTTTTAAGACTTTGTTACCAGAAAATCTCTCGAACAATTTTATCGATTGCTTCATCATTCTAGCAAGGGGACCAATCAATATCCTAGTGCGGCACTACAAGCTATCCATTTTTCTCTTTATTTGTTTCTCTTTTCGGCTCAGCAAAAAGGAATTTTTTATAGCATCCATGGGAGGAGATCCCCTTTCCGGCTTTCCCACAAAGCCGCAACCCCTTTCCGAACACATCATTGTATCGACTTTCGAATGCCCATGGACCAGCTGCTTGTTCTTGAGCTGATCACCACTAATCATTTGCTACATGATACTACTCAATTGCCTTTCTTTCTCAAGACACCGTGGCAAAGGGCAATCCTCCCCCACTCGGTAGCAAACGTTACTAATTGCAGGACCATACCGTGTACACAAGTCTTGGAGCGAGTTCGGACAGGATGGCCTGTGACAGTGCCACATTGTCCAAAGCCTTTTCCAATTATGAATGCTTAGTCGGCTAACCACCACTTGCTGCGCGTGTGTGGATAATTGAGCCGAGCTTGTCCTCGACCTGCCTGTCCTGCATCCAGATTGGCATCTTAATCGGTGTACGACATGAGCTTGATGAGCAGTCAGTCAAGCGTTACACCAGTAACAACCATGCTGCATTAAGGCGATTCAAAACTTTTTAACAATGTTTCAGTTGCTTGCGCTGCTGAAGTCTGCAGAAGTCAAGTGTGCAGATAATGCGCGTGTGCATCGGCATGAACAGGTTGTTATGCATGGGTAGCATTTACTGAGGTAGTCTGAGCAAGCCAAATCCAGCGTCGAGTGCTGAACAGAGCCCACCTACTATGCAACAAAATCTGCATCGCGAGAACGTCCCCTGCATGAACCACATTTACTGCATCTGCGTTTCTTCAGGGTCTTGTTCGAACAGAAGGTGCTAACCTGCAGCTTCTCCATCCATGAACCGTGCAGCTGAAGGGAAACGTGAGCCGCGAGGTCTCCGGCGGCGACCGCGCGCGGCGGATGCTGGGGCGGGACTGCCAGATGATGGGGCTGACGTGGCTGCTGGCCAAGAACAAGACGGCCTACATCCCCACCGTCTCCGCCGTGCTGCGCGCCATGCTCTACGCCGCGCACCCGACGGAGTCCGCCTCTGGCAGCGGCAGCGGCGCGGCGCCGCGGTGCAGCCCGGACCAGGAGAACATGCCGCTGGCCGTGGACTCGCTGCAGTTCGAGCGCACCGGCACCACGAGCTCGGCGGCCGCTGCCTTGACGCCGCAGGCGGCCATCCCTGTCGCCCTTCTCCTCGGCCTCGTGCTCTGCGGCTGGTGGTGATCAGCCGGGATGTGTTCTTGTAAATTCAGAAAGGCAATGGCGCGGTGTTGATACACGCGTGTTCTGTAGGAGTAGTAGCTTCTTTTGCATAGCGGCGATTGCCGGGAATGGTCGGGTACTAGGCGATATGGTGTTTGGTGGGCTTTGGGGGGCGATGACTAGTGACCATATCTAATCTCGGTGCCTTTTAACCCTGGGGTTAATCACTTGTTCTCTTCATCTTGTGAATGGATTAGTGAACTGCCTTTTGATGAACTTGGGGATAAAGTAGAGTTACGGCGAACTCTCTGTCCGAATCAGTTGAGTACTCGACTCTCGTACTACATAGAGGATAAGAAATACCTTGCGTCTCGAAGGAGGGTCGGCGGAATGGAAATCAGCAGGAACATGAACATGCGAATCTGGAACGGAACCACAGAGCAAGCCAAAGCCAGGCCACAGAGGAGGACGGTTTTGGAGCCGATTTGAGGCGTGGAGCGGGTCAAAATTTGCCGTGGCGTCTATTTATCGCGCGCGCGAGTGCGATACGTGCTGTCACAGAAAGCGTCGCTGCTACTGTGCTTCTTCCCCGGCGAGCGCGGCGGCCGGACTTCGGAGTGGGGGGGGGGGGGGTTGGGCAGCGGCGAGGGTTGCGAGCTATAGGAGGGGGAGGGGGTGGGCGGCGATTGGTGGTTGGTGGGTGGAGTGGCCGCCGGCGAGGTCGCCGGCGGCCGGGTGCTGGAGGGCGGTGGCAGCCTTAAGATTTCGGGTTGCCGGGGCTCCAATGGCCACCAGACCTAGAGGAGGGGTTCGGGGGAGGCAGCGGTCCGGCGGTGGTGATGGGTTGGCCGGTGGAGGGCGAGGCGGCGCGGGAGCACCGCTAGCCGGGCGGGGCCGGACCCCCGGTGGGCGGTGCCAGCGGCGGGGGCAAGAAGAAGGCGGCGCAACAGCGAGCTTGGTTAGTGTCGGTGACGGTGGAGGGAGGCGGCGGAGGCACCGGGAGCGGCGCCGGAGCTGGGGAAGGCGGGGGCGCTCGCGCCTGCGATTGGCACGCGGCGATGAATAGACGCCCCCGTTTCGGCAGCCCGTCCGGCCGGCCCCGTTCCGTCTGATCAGAGCAGCCGTTAGTTAGTGGAAGGAGCATGAGGTGCTATGTGGAAATGCCGGAACCGACGGGGGGAGCCCGTCGGAGATGGCCGTCAGGGCGTTCGTTCTCGGCGCTCGTCGGAGTCGTCGTCCATCTCGTCGGACGATCGGAGTAGCGATTTGGTATTGGGAGAGCCTGCTGATACCGGGCCTGTAAGAACTTAGGCCCACAATGTTAGCCTACTTTTTTTTTCAGGCATGCCTAATTACATCCTGGTAGGCGACTGGGCTACCAATTTTCATAGATTAGATTGTGATTAACTTTGGGTCTGCCTGCTCCTCGCTCGTTCGTGTTCATTGTTGTCGGGGGAGGGCTCATGGGCGGCGGGAGGCATTTCATGGGCGGGGCTGTGGGTCGCTGCTGTATCCCTGGTGTCGACAAGGCCCGATGGAGCCAGCCGGGCCTAATAGGAGCTGATGTACTGTAACCTAGAGCCTGGAGGCTGTTTCATTACTATTTGTGGATTGTTGCTTGCTTGCTTTAGAATTTGAGAGAACAATAACATATATGTGTTGCACTGTTGTTTTATGCTGCATTGCTCTTTAAATTGTCCCTGTTGGCTGCATGAAAATGTGGCAAAATGCTGCTGAAATTTGCAACTGAATGGAGGTTTTTTTTCTTCTGATTTCTGAAATTTTTGGTTCCTTCGGTTAGAACCGAAACCGAAATAGCTTGGTTCAGAGTTTCTGCAGAACCGATCGGTGCCTTGTTCTCAGGGAACCGGATTAGCTAGATATCCGAACCGATCGGGTTCGGTTAACCGAACACCCAGAGTGACCAAGTAGAGGAGAGCTTAACTTATGACGGATGTGTTGTGTGTTGTGGCCATGGTGGTGTAGGGAGCCGTATTGCGAAGCTAATTTATTCATTGCAACTTCATTTGTAGTGGTTTATACAGTATTAGAGTATGTCATTTATTATTTCTATTCTACTGCAACTTCGTTTACAGTGGTTTATATTTGTAGAGTATCTCACTTATCATTTCTAATCTACTGCAAGTTGATTTACTGCAAGTTGATTTACTGGTTCATATTGCAAGTTCGTGTAGTAGTTTCTATTGCAATTCATATTGTTCATTCCTCCTCTTCTTCTTAACAAGTCATGGCGGCACTAGTAGAAAACCCAGATCCTCCTTTGGCAGATGCAGTCCTGAATAGAGCCACGCCCGACCCACACATCCTTGCCCACGCGATTGGCGCTAGAGAAAGCGTTTATCGTATTGTTTGGGAGAAAAAGATCGGGCCTCGCCAGGCTCAAGTGTTTTCGGGCAGTGAAGACGGAGGGGAAGAAGTGCCAGATTTTGACATGTGCCCATGTGCTCCAAGATGATGATGGTGTCCTTTTCAATCCCCGCAATGGCGATAGGCTTCTCGTCTGTAAGATGTGGCATACGGGAGACGAGAGAGTCAAGGAGTTTGGAGCTCGTGTGCGCTTCTACAATCCACTGGCAGACCTTGTCATGATTGAAGCAACTGGCATAACCAACACAGAGCCACTGGTACTAGACGAGGCAGCCGTCGTGCTCGGCACAACCGCAGTTGCGGTGGGCTCAGAATATGGCTGGACAAGGACATCCACCGTGTCAATTGGAATCACCACGTGAGTTGTTATCTATTGTCTTATTATTTGGTGAACAAACGGAGCTTTCACGTTCGCTCTCAAGGCCTAGAAATTCCCACGTTAATCAGAGAAAATAGAAAAATAAAAATTACCCACCACTACCATTACGATAAAAATTAGCCTAAAATACCCCTGTGCCTAATTAAAAATCACCCACCAATGCCATTATGAAAAATCAAATATAAAATATTATTTAGCTATGTATCAGTTACAAATATATACTATTAATAAAAACAAAAACTAACAACAATCATTCAAAATAAAATGAAAACAAGAATAATTATCTATATAATTTTATTAAATCTCAACTAATCAAATTGTTATTATAGGTAGATCATAGTTGAATTGTTTTAATCAATAATAAGACATAATTTACGACAATGAACAGGATGATGTAAGGTAAAAAGTTAATATAATTTTTAAGTAAGAATACAACGACATGCAAATTTTTGAATTTTCAATACTAGCCACACAAATGCGCGGGCTATACGCCTAGTTTTATTTATTTATTTACGTTCGAACAAACTGCATGCATGCTTTTGTACTCACACCCTCCGCCTTATTTTTTTCTTCTATTTATTCAATTAAAAAAGCTCGCAGCCCTATCGAAGCACAGAAGGTGAGAGGCACAGAGTTTTGGTTAACCTAAGGCCAGTCTCAGTAGGAGTTTCATGGGCATAGTTACCTACAGTCTCAGTGGAAGTTTTATGAGCACAGTTACCTAGACTGAGAACTAGATAACTGTGCCAGATGAGTTTTACGGTGATAAAACTCTTCTCACATCCCATGTAACTCCATCATTCCCGCTCTTTGTCATGTCAGCAAAAGTGATAGTATTTAATGCCATGAAACCCTTTATGGAATTCCCATTGAGACTGGCCTAAGCTGTGTGGGTAGTCCAGGCATGTCTGGATGTCCGGTTGTCTCGGTCGGTGGTCGCGTGCTTGGCGTGATGGCTAGCGGGATCGTCGACACCGTTACCAAGCGCCTCGTAGCAACACTGGCTATCTACACCTCGGAAGTAGTTGACATGGCTATCTACACCTCGGAAGTAGTTGACATGATGAAGAAATGGCTACAAGTGCCGGACAATCCGAACAATGTAAGAAACATCTGCACCTTTTTCCCCCCTTTTTCCTTTTTGGTTTTGTTCAAAAAAGTTTCCTTTTATTAACTTGCTCTGCCCTTTTCTTTATTTATTTTTCCGTGCTTCTCAGGATCCAATTACAATTGACCAAGTGATATACATGCTTTGATTAACTCAAACAAATCTCCTGCCATATCTTCATCTTTGGATTAACCTGCCAAGATTGCTGGCCATCGCGATGTATGTCCTTTTTTGCCTTTGTGACTTGCGATAGGCATGCTTTGATTAACTTAAACAAATTGATCTCCTGTCATATCTTCATCTTCGGATTAACCTGCCAAGGTTGCAGGTCATTGTCCTTTGTGACTTATGATAGGCGTGCGTGCTTTGAAACAAATCTCATGTCATATCTTCATCTTTGGGTTAACCTGACAGGTCATTGTGGTGTCGTTTTTGCCTTCGTGACTTGTTGGAATATCGAGGTGGCTCTAATACCTACTTTGATGAGGATCTACACCTATGACACAGTCGGCCAGCCTCTTAAATTTCTAGTTACTTAGTGTATTCGGTCCTTTTGACGGCAGAGCCGTCTTTTCACTTCCGGGTGGCAGAGCCAACCTACAATAAAGCCCAGACCCTTTGTGATCCCGGGTGACTGAGCCAACCATCGATGGATCACAACTTATACACTAAGTAATTATATTGCTTAGCTGGGAGACCAACACTTACAAAAATAACTCTTTATTGCAACACAACAATACTACACAAGAGTATACAATACTCTCCTCTTTTAGTGGCTAGCTTAGCACTCACCCTTCTCTCCTAACACTAGCACCTCTCATCTACCATGCTCATGGATGAATGGCATGGCATGGGAGGGGATCTCTATTTATAGGGTTACAAGGCTATTGGATTATTGACATGTGGCAAAATCATAGCCCTTGATCTAAATTCTACACTTTTCCATGAAAATATCTAGTCCTAGAAATATCTTTGATTTATTTTATTTAGATATTCTAGAGAACTCCATGGAAAATATCTTATCCTTGAATTGTGGAGAAAAGTGTAGAAGTTTGACTTCTTCCTTCAACATGACTTTTAGTTTGTCAAACTTATTATTAGTTGATGCTTGGTTCAATATCTGTGTACCCAAAAAAGAAGAAGAAAAAAATGTAATGGGTTTTGTTTGGTTCAGTTAAGGTAGTGGAACGCTACCGATGGAAAAGCAAAGCCAATAAATAATTTACGAGCACGAACTGCAATGCTTGCTAGTACGCCTCCCAGACCGAACCATGGAGCGGGTCTAAAAGGATCCATCCTTTCCCCTTAAGAGCTAACTCACTAGGCGGTGAAGCCTACCGATCTAATGAGCCGGTAAACACAAATTACCAATGGAATTGGCTTTCTTTGTGAGAGAAGTGAGTCCCGGCTCTGATACCAATTGAAAGCGATCGGGTGCTCTAGCCTAAGAGGGGGAGTGGGCGAATTAGAAACTATTAAAACCTTAACCTATGGCCCCAACTAGTTTGCACAAACCTTAAACTAAAACAAGCTATCTAGATGTGCAACTACGGTTCACCTTAGTGTGTAACCATCATCCCAAAAGAGTTTTGCAACCTATAGCCAATCCTAGTAAGATACTACACTAAGAAAGTAAAAGCACACAAGTTGCAATATGAAATGCGGAAGTTTAAAGAGAGGGATGAGAGGAAGCGAAATCTCGACACGATGATTTATCCCGTGGTTCGGATTGCCACAAAGGCGCCCCTACGTCCACGTTGTTGAAGCACTCACGAAGAGTATCGCTTCCCGGCAATCAAGTCTCTTCCGTGAACACAATCACGGTCACCTTGATCCCGATCTTCACTAAGGGAGATTGCCCACAAAGGAGGGGTCTCCATCCCCCGCACAAAGTTGTCGACGCCGCTCCACACCAAGCCGGAGGGTCGTTGACTTGCCGGCGAGCCACCAAAGCTCCAAGGATGGCCGGCGCACCAAGATATAATGTTGGTTCACTCTAGAACCACAGCACAAGGATCTAAACCTTGCTTGATCACTCACTCAAGAGCTAACCCAGCACTAACACTCACAAAGCTTGTGCTAAGGACTAAGGATTTGATCTTTATGCTCTTGGATGGCTTGAAGGTGTTCTTGGATGTGTATGAGATGTCTTCGGACTCCAGCTAACTCAAAATGGCCAGGGTGAGGCGTATATATAGGCCACTAAGTCTTGTAGCTGTTGCTCCAACGGTCAGCAGAAATCAGCATACCATCGGATGAACCGATGCCTCTGCATGGGGTGGCGTCGGTTCATCCGGTCACTCTCAGACTTGAAGTAGCCGTTGAGCTTCTGACGCACGGTCTGCAGCACCATCAGTTTAACCGATGACTATGTGTCGGTTAAACCGGTCACTCACAGCACTCAACTAGCCGTTGGACCTCTTTCTCTTCTGCTAACGTCATTACACCGGTGTTATGCTCCGATGCACCACCGGTTTAACCGGTGCTGAAGACTTCGCTCCTGCGTGCTTGACATCGTCTCTGGAACATAGTACATCCAATGCACCGATGCCTAGCTTGACGCCGTCGGTTCAACCGGTGACCTGGCTATCTTGATTTGGTATTCGCTTGATCTCCAATTGGTGCTCAGACTTGCACCGATGCCAGGGCGTCGGAACTTCCGACAACCATCGGATGCACCGGTGCTACATGCATCGGTTCTTCCGGTGCTACTGGTTTCAGTAGAACTCGTCCAATTCAGCATTTCTTTGAGTTTTTTCTTCGTGTATTTGTTTGTATGGCTTTTTTACTTCATCCTTGGGATCTAAAATGTTCACTTAACAAAACCATCAGTTCCATTGATTGTGTTGTCATACGATCACCAAAATCACTCGAAATGGCATAAATGGTGCCATGTTCGTTACAGCCTGTCAGTTAGGGAAACATGTTAGACTTCCTTTCAGTTCTTCTGTGTCAGTCAGCTATGCTCCTTTTCAGCTTATTCATACTGATGTTTGGACCTCGCCTGTCTCCAGTTGTTCAGGATTTAAGTTTTATCTTGTGTTGATAGATGATCTTACGCATTATGTATGTACCTTTCCCCTACGTGCTAAGTCTGATGTGTTCAGCTGTCTGATCTCTTTCCATGCCTATGTTCAAACACAGTTTCAGCTACCTGTTTCCAGTCCGATAACGATAATGGTAAAGAATTTGACAACCACGCTATCCGCAATCATTTTGCTGCTCACGGCATTGCTTTCTGGCTTTCCTGTCCCTACACCTCTTCTCAAAATGGGAAAGCCGAACGTTATCATACGAACTCTGAACGATTTGGTTTTGTGTAGTCAAGCTTCAACCATCCTATGTCAAACGGTCCTAAGTCTTTGGCCACAACATCTACCAATTCCAAATCGTTGATGTTCCTCCACTTGAATCTCGCTCGTCAAAAGATAGCCAGCGTCGTCTGCTTGCCAAATCGCCGTTTCTCCTGGTGGCTCACGCGGCATCGTCCTCTCGGTCTCTCCCACACATACGTCGGCCTTTCCCGCATTTTCTTTTTCTCCCTAGTGCTACCATCTGGCGATCAACTGCCACACCGTCAGCCGAGACCTGTACACGGTGTTGTGCGTGGGGAAAAAGATTGCCCCCCAACACATCAAGTGATACAGATGTACTACTCCCTCCATCCCGTAGAAAGTGTTGTTTTAGCAATGGGAAATTGTCCCACAGAGAGTGTCATTTTAGACCTGCAGGCCAGAGCGAGCATCTTTTTATTTCGTCATGTCCTCTCATACGTGGCTTTTCGTTTCGTTCTCATCCTCCGACATAGGGTGATGCAATCACTTGTTGAATTGAGTACTATACTAACGCGCCAGGAATTGGCGCGCGCTCATGCGTCGCCGCCCCACGCGGGCCCGGGGGTACTGTTCATCATTTAAAAATAGTAAATGTACTGTTCATGTGAGGCGGGTACTGTTCATAATAAAAAATAATAAAAAAGTACTATTCATGTGGGCCCCACCGGGTACTGTTCATAACAAAAAAATATAATCCGAAATTAAAAATAAAAAAATTAAAAAGTGGCACCATGTGTTTAAATGTTTAGTTTTTTATGAAAAAAAATTATATACTACATTTACCTCTATTATATATTGGATTTTATTTTCACTTTGTGAACTCGCAAAATATAATTGAATCATACATTCATTTCTAACCCTATCATTTTTTCTACCAAAATTAATAATTTGTGTAAGCTAATCCATCAATTATATCTACTAACATACACAAAATAAATTCTTCTATGTATTATTTATACAGGGATGGGCCATGTGTGTTATTTAGGTGTTACCCACATAATATTCAATTGGAATCCACCCACAAAATATATTTAATTATTTATTTACATGAAAACAATAACCATATTTCATACACTACGTCTACATGTGCTAGCCCCTACTACTTATTGGATTTTAATTCCACTTCATAAACTCGCAAAATATAATTATATGACAATCTATCAACTATACCTATCACACTTCATTCAATACATCAACACGTTGCCAAAATATATCAGCACGATATTGCTTTAACTGTAATATACGATAATATATTATTATTATTATTTTACATCAAATCATTTGCTACAGGCGCGCAAAGCGCGCCAACCTGCCTAGTTATTTTAATTGGACAAACAACTCAACAAGTGATTGCTTTCTTTTCAAAAAAAAAAAACAGGTGATTGCATCACCCCATGTCCCTATCTAGCATGTGACCATTTTTCAAACCAAACACCAAGTACTTATTTGTTTTAATTATCCATTAGCATGCCACTGGCTCTATATATTATATATCCACTCCAATGCTGGCAACAAATCAATAGCCTTCTTCTCCCCGAAAGGCACGAGCTGTACTGCAGACTGTGCATAGAGCTTGGTAGCATCGAGCACAGCGAAACAGCCAGAAAAAAAACACAAGCCATGAAGAAGACAATCGTCCTGTACCCGGGCCTCTTCGTCAGCCACCTCGTCCCCATGATGGAGCTCGCCGACGTCCTGCTGGAGGAGGGCTACGCCGTCACGGCCGCGGTCATCGACCTCACCCTGGACCAAGACGCCGCACTGGCAGCCACCGTCGACCGCGTCGCCGCCGCCCGCCCGCCCGTCCTCGTCCGCAGGCTCCCCCAGATCCAGGACTCTCCTGAAGTTGCAGACTACGGGGACGCGTTCCTCTGGTACATCGAGGTCGTCAGGCGCTACAACGAGCGCCTCCGTGAGTTCCTCTGCTCCCTGCCTCCACGGAGTGTCCACGCCGTGGTCGTCGATGCGCCTTCCACCGCCGCGCTCGACGTCGCTAGGGAGCTCGGGGTCCCGGCCTACACCTTCTTCGCCTCCAATGCCTCCGCGGTCGCCATGTTCCTCCAGCTTCCCTGGATGCGCGCGGAAGGACAGCCGAGCTTCAAGGAGCTCGGAGACGCCCCTATTGAATTCCACAGCGTCCCTCCCATGCCGGCGTCATACCTCATGCGCGAGACGCTCCAGGTATCGGAGAGCGAGCTGTACAAGGCGATGATGAACACGATGCGCCAGAACGTGGAGCCCGACGGCATCCTGGTGAACACGTTCGCGTCGCTGGAGGCTCGGGCGGTGGCAGCTCTCAGGGACCCGCAGGTTCGTCCCGGCGGCGAAGAGCGCAGGACGCCTCCGATCTACTACGTCAGGCCGCGGGTCGCGGGCGCCGGTGCCGGGACAAAAGAGAAGCACGAGTGCCTCGCGTGGCTCGACACGCAGCCAGAGCACAGCGTCCTGTTCCTCTGCTTTAGGAGCATCGGCGCGGCCACCCACTCGGAGGAGCAGCTCAGGGAAGTCGCCATCGGCCTGCAGAAGTCCGGCCACCGCTTCCTGTGGGTGGTGCAAGCCCCTCTGCGCGGCGACACCCAGAGGCTATTCGATCCCCGCGCGGACGTGGACCTCGACGGCCTGCTGCCGGACGGGTTCCTGGCGAGCACCGAGGGCCGCGGTCTCGTCGTGAAGCACTGGGCGCCACAGGTGGAGGTGCTCCGCCACAGGGCGACGGCCGCGTTCGTGACGCACTGCGGGTGGAACTCGACGCTGGAAGGGATCGCCGCCGGCGTGCCGATGCTGTGCTGGCCGATGTACGCGGAGCAGAAGTTGAACAAGGTGGTCATGGTGGAGGAGGCCGGGGTTGGCGTGGAGATGAGTGGGTGGGAGCAGGGGCTGGTCACGGTCGAGGAGGTGGAGGCCAAGGTAAGGTTAGTGATGGAGTCCGAGGAAGGGGAGCGGCTCCGGGCGCGGGTGGCGGCGCACAGGGTTGCCGCGACCGTCGCCTGCAAGGCCGGCGGCTCGTCGCGGGCGGCGTTCGGCCACTTCTTAGTAGACGCGGCCTGCCTCGGACGCGTGTAGACGAGCTTGACGCGTTGCTGGCTCCATTGTGATGCATAATTGAGATGACATTGAACTGTTTTTGCCTCCGTGCCGCTGTGGTAGGTTGCTGTATTTTTTTTGAGGGATTAAATCATGCTGTAACTTGTACTCAACTAGAAACAGTATGCAAGCTACTTCAAGTACTTATAATAATTTGTGCCCCGATTCTAGACATATTATAAGACTAAAACAGTAAACAGTGCAAACAAGTATCATAGTTAATGTCTTTTTGTTGCAGTAATTGCGCACCAGATTATCAGGTACTCACCTCTGTTTAGAACATTGGGAATGTCTGTATTTGCAAAATCCTAGAGTCTACTATCTTGCACGGCGAATCTAAAGTGGTTCTAGGGGCACTCGCTCCTCAAGATCAATGGCTACCCCTTAAGGGGGCACAAGCCCCTTATCTTCATTGACCCCTAATTCCTCTTTCATTTTTGGGAAAAAAGAATGAAGAAGAGAAGTGAGGAAGAAAAAGAGAAGAGAGATGTGCACCCTCTTCATATGTTGTTGGATTCGCCACCACTGTCTTGATCTAAAAATTTCAGTTCCGATGAGAATAGTGTCTAATTATCGCCAGATAGCTTAGGTCTTATTCGTATTTTACAACAGCTTATTTTTTTATGACTGAAGGTGGAAAAAGAAAATTCACAGTAAATTCTTTCTTAATTGTTGTAGCAGTAGCAACAAAGGTGTGTAATGTAATGCTTGTTGGGTTTGTCTAGTCAGAACATAACAGAAAGGAGCAGGTAAGAACTAAGCTAGCAAAAATCTCTTTTCTTCTCCACTTTATTTGGGGTACTAAACTGAAAATTTCTTGTGAATAATTCAAACTTTGTTGTGTTACATCCCCCTGTGTAGCAAAGGAAGAATTATAGCTGCACAGGCGAACGCGATCCAAATCAACTTTGTAGTAATGACGAGAACATTGTCACCTCTGGTAGCATCAATGATTTCGGCAACGTCAACTTCTACATGAACGAGAACCGATACCTTCGGTGGAGCTCCACATCATTGTTGAAAGCCTCCTACATGCTGTGTTGAACTTGACAGCTATGTCGCCAGCAAAATACGACACATTGTTGAAGGCGCCGACACACCCATCTACGCTCTCGCACAATGCCAACCTACAATGGCCGTTGAAGATTGATGGAGCTGCTTGATATATTTAGCTCAAGGGAAAGTGAGACGGGAGAATGCCAACAACAACATCCTCTATCTGGCAAAAACAAGCCTATTTATTAATAACAGTCTAGTGTCTTGTATTGCCGGATCTACAGTGGGTCTAGGGGGACTCAAGCCCCCCTACCTCCCCGAAGATCAATGGATACACCCTAAAGGGGTACAAGCCCCCTACCTCAATTGACCCCTAAGTCCCCCTCCATTTTTAAGAAAGAATAATCAAGAAGAGAATGGGAGGAGGAAGAAGAGGGGGGAGATGAGCACCCTCTTCATATGTTGTTGGATTCTCCACCGCTGGCTTGATCTAAAAAATTAAGTTCTGATGAGAATAAAGTCCGGTTATCGCTAGATAGCTCTGATCTTATTCGTATTTTACAACGGCTTATTTTCTTTTGACTGTAGGTGGAAGAAGAAAAGTCACAGAAAAGTCTTACTTAGCGGTGTTTACTATAGCGTTTGTTTGATTTGTTCTAATCAGAACAAGACAAACGGAGCAGGTGAAAATTAAGCTAGCAAAATCCTCTTTTCTTCTCCATTTTATTTGGGGCAGTAATCTGTAACTTTCTCATGTTACATCCCTATGTGCAGAAAAAGGAGGGATTATAGCTGCACAAGCGAGCTTGATACAAGAATTGTTTCAAGATAGATGCGGCTATGAAGTTGTGCAGAAACAAGGAGAGCAGCTTTGAATTCAAAATTTACGAGTTCTCCGAACTATGGGCAGCAACGGGTAACTTTTTGGACGGTAACCGGCTCGACAGTGGCGGCTTGGGGCTTGTCTACAAGATGAGCTGGCTGTGGGTTTTTTTTTATCAGTTTGAGTTTTTGACATACAATAACTGTAATGACTGATGTTAGAGCATCTCAAACAAAATACTAATACCTCTTCCCAATATCAAAAAAATTGATGTTTTGGTGATTGGAGGTGCTCAGATTACCAATCTAATCTCCATTACCTAAAATTTTTTGGTAATCACCAAAATACACCTCCCTCTCACCTAAATGAAGGGGATTTCCCTCTATCCTATTGTTAGTGACTGAATTTTGGCACTCACCATTGCCGAAAACACAAAAGTATTTATTGGTAATGGAGAAAGAGTATGTTCTTTTTTGAGTGGGAGAGAGTATGTCTTGGGTATGGAACATAAATAATTTATTGGAGATGCTCTTAGCAGCTCCATTGGGTGGGATTGGATGGGCCGTTGGGTAATACTCCCTCCAGACCCATTTATAAGGCGTATTAGCGTTTTTGAGATTGGCCAATTTGTTAGGCGCACGCTGCCTTGCATGGTTACCCTTTGGAAGGAAAACGAAGATATTGCACGAGGGAGCGGCGGGCGCATGACAGAAAACACAGAGTTTCCACCGAGGGTATGGACGGAAATGGAAAGAAGGAAAACCAAATTTGGCACAATGACAAATAAGGAATTTAAACTTTCATGATGACAAATAGAAAAGCACTCTAAGTTTTGATGACAAATAAGAAATTTTCTCCGGCTCGAGCTGCTCAACAGCCCCGGTAGCTTTAGCTCGGGTTGGCCCAACTAACGGCCAGCGGCCTAGCGCGCACAGCCGCTCGGCGGCCCGGCCGAGTCAGCCCAGTGCCCTGGACCGCATGCCTCCGCACAGCCTGGCCCGTTTCGCGCCGTTTTTTCTTTTTTATATTTAAAAAAAATTAAAATTTCAAAAATATATGTCGGTTTTGGAAAATTTCAAAAATATACCCCGGTCGCCCTATAGGGGGCGACAGGGCTCAAATGTAATTTTTTTTTCTTCAAATTTGCAACGAAGTCCCTGGAGAAAAAAAAAGAGGGGGGCCTGTCGCCCGTTGGGGGGGCGACAGGCCCCTGTCGCCCACCCCAGGGGCGACAGGCCAGTGGGCCCACCAGGGGGGCCGGTCGCCCCTCCTGCGGGCGACAGGGGGGGCCTGTCGCCCCCCCCCCCCCCCCACGGGCGACCGGGTCAGCCTCCCATATAAGGCCCCCTCGTTCCCTCCCCTCATTCCCTCCTCTCATTTGACCTCAAAAAATCCAAAAAAATCCAGAAAAAAGAGAGGGGTGAGAAGAAGGGAAGCGGCGAAGCTCTGCCGAATTCCGCACTTGTGATCTACCGGTAACTTTCGTATAAATTCGTTGATATTGTATAACAATTTAATTTAATTAGCAGATTAGCTGAATTAGATTTGGTGCTTTAGAACACTGGTTTAGTATTACAATTTAAGTACTATTACAGACTTTTTCAAATAAAATAATTATATATTAGAATAGAATTATGATAGTACCTTATTGATATTGCAGTATAAGACAATAGAATTATAACAATACCTATATTTTCACGCATCGATTTGGTATACGATATGTGCATTGCTTAAATTATGGTTTGTTATTTGGCGCACCACACTATAGCGCCAATGTCTTCGTCAGGATCAACCTACATTCCGTGGAGCAAGTGTAAAGCCACCGTACCCAAAGGAATTAATGTGCCAATGTGCTTCTGCGGTTCGTTATGCAAGTTCATGCAATCTGAGGTTTTAGGAGATGACTACGGCATGAGGTTCTTTATGTGTGAGAACTACGAATATGATCCACCTAAGCGATATGGCAAAGACCGGGCCAAGGTAGCAGGATAACATACGCTATTTTTCTATATGACCTAACATTGAATTATGATTCTAACTTGTGTTGGACAAAGTCTCCTCCGCCTCTTTGTGATTTTATGCAGTGGTTCGACACCGTGCAGTCGCAGCAGGCAAAGGACATTGTGGAACAAAAAGCAAGATGGGCTGCAGAACGTTGGCGCCGAATGAAGCACGAGGAGCAGCAAGAGGAGAAGCGCAACAAAGAGCAAGAAGAGATCCGCAAGAGGATGGAGGAGGTGGATCGTAAGGCGGCGGCCGAACGTGAAGCTGACAGGGATAGAAAGCGAGAGAGGGCACGCCGTGCGAAGGAAGCCAGGCCCGAAGCAATTAGGAAGGGCAAATATCCTAGGTGCACTCAGTAGAATAGTACCATGTAATCTCGGCATTTTACATTCCATAAGGCATGGTAGGTTTAGATGCAACAAGAAATTATCTTGTCGCGTGCACATGCCACTGCAATTAGTTGTTTATGTTTTAAGTTAAGAGCTTAACTCTGTGTGTTGTAGCCTTTACCATTAATTTGCAGTTGTAGCCGGGAGTCTATGAAATCTTTGAACTTTTCCTTAATATTTTCGGAGCTTTTCATGTCACTAGAATACTAAAAAACACACATTAATATAACGATAAGAATTAAGAACTAAGAAATACATCAGGGTCTGCTGCTAAAAAGCTCAGCACGGCGATCACAGGTTTCCCAAATGTCGCATTGTTTGCCTAGACATACGTGACAAAAGACGACAACCTAATAGCAGTGCTCTTCCAATATTTCAAAAAGATGTGACAACACGGCAACCACACCAGCTCACCTTCAAAGCATTCTCTCTGGCGAGGACGACGGACCTGTCATTCTACAGCGAAGGTCTGTGGCGTGTAGTGGGGAAGGCGGCATCTAGGCGCGATCGACCGAGCGGCAGTAATGCAGTGCTGTGAGTCTGCATGCACAGAGATGCATCGAGTAGTGAAATTATGACGATTAGGCCGGTGCCCTGCAGTGTTCCGGGCGATGGGATATGTCGGGGCAGTGCAATAATCACGAGTGAGCGCTGTAGAGCGTGCAAGTGCTGAAGTCATGAGCAGTGAGACATCGTGTCGTTGTTTAAAGTGGGAAGAGTGAGCGGTGTTGAGCGTGCGAGGGTACAAATCAAGAGCAACGAGAGGTCGTGTCCGTGTTTAAAGTGGTACGAGTGAGCGCTATGGAGCGTGCGAATACTATAGGCTTTTCATGTTCATTTACACTCCACACTCCGGTTATCAGACCTTTGTGCGCCTATAAATACTCACCAGTTTGTGAACTCCCAGCACCACTCAAACACCAAAGCTTATTGTATATCCAATGTCTGGAGGTGGGTCTAGCGGGAAGAATTACTATGGTTTTGGGAAAGAAAAAGGGGGAAGAAAGGGAGACCCCATAATATGGGAGGGGCCTCTTGGACCTGATTCCTTTCCGGAACCAGTGTTTGAGTTTCCGCCACAGCACAAGAGTGAATTTACCAATGAAACTCCTCTTCGACAATACGATAACCGTAGAGAACCGTGGCCAAAATGCAGACATGGTGAGGACTGCTTAGTGCAGATGTGCACCGACGGGATGGATGGCGGTCGGCGTTTCTTTAAATGTCCACACGCATGGGTAATACTTGGTTGTTTCATTTCTTTATCTTCAAGGAGACACCTTACCTGGAATTTGTTTTGCAGTCTTCCGATGCTCCAGAAAACTGTGGTTTTACTAGGTGGGTAGATCCTGCACCAATTGATTCTGTTCAGGAGTTCATCGAGTACCTCCAGATAAAGATCTTTGATCTGGAATGTAAGGTGAACCATTATGAGAAAGTGAGCGAGGCTAACAAAGACGACGAAGTTGATGATACCAGCAATGCAGCCAGTTCACAGGATGAACCATGCACTATTCCTTACTGCAACTGCCCTTATCACAAGAAGAAGGGCCATGCGCCTCCGGCACCACCGCCTGCACCACCTGCAATGGGTGGATACTGCGGAGAAGGCTCAACACAGTTTGCTACGTGGGGGTACGGCTACTAGGACTACCCTAGTGCTAGTGATATGCTTCATCATTGTGTTTATTCTGTTTTTTTTTAAATTACCTAAGGCATGTTAGGTTAGTCCGGAATCTGTTTACCGTAGTTTGCAACGGGTTCTGACATGCCACTGCATGTGTGATGTGTGTTTCATTATCGTTGTATTATGATGTAAAATTTAGTGGTTCACATTATTACTTCTCGTCACTCCTCTCTTTTTTTCTGAATTTTTAGTCTCAAATGACAAAGGGAATGGCGGCGAATGGTGGCCAGGGTTTAAGCAATAACGGAAGCAGCAGCAATTAGTGGATTCATGTTGAGTTTCTCGTGTCAAAAAAAAAAAGAAATGGTTAAGGATAAAATCAACCAAGAAATTATTACTTCGAACTTCTAAGCTCTATTGGTAGAAGTAACTAATAAGTACAAATAAATGATAATCGAAATCGTCCGAATTGCTTCGAGATCTCGTTTTTAGTTTCTAATCATTATAGGTTTGTGAAATCTGCATCTACCAGACATCCGCGCTGACAAAAAAGTTTATAGTTCGAAATCACATGAAAAGTAGTTTCTCTAGTGTCATCCTTTAGAGGCCGCATCGCCCACCAAAATTGACATCCGACACCTTCCGTAAATTTCATGATAATTCGAACTCGATTTCCAAATCTTTCTGCAAATATATCACAATAAATCTTCGGACGCTGGAGGAATTTTATGAAATTCAATAGGCTTTGTTGGCCACACAGGACCCTGTCGCCCCCCCAACGGGCGACAGGGCCTGTCGCCCCTGGGGTGGGCGACAGGCCCCCTCTTTTTTTTTCTCCAGGGACTTCGTTGCAAATTTGAAGAAAAAAAATTACATTTGAGCCCTATCGCCCCCCATAGGGCGACCGGGGTATATTTTTGAAATTTTCCAAAACCGACATATATTTTTGAAATTTTAATTTTTTTAAAATATAAAAAGGAAAAAACCGCCCGTTTCGCCCTGACGTGCGGCCCGTTTCTCTCGGTCTCCTCTTTCTTCTCCCGGCTGAGTGGCGGCCGCCGGCCCTGCCTGCGACTGCGAGCCGCCGCCGCAACGAGCGTTGTAGTCACACGCCGCGGCCGCGGCCAGCGCAGGCGAGGCCGCGTGCCGCTCCAGGTCCGGCCGCCGTCGCCGCGCTTGGTCTCCGTGTGTTCCATGGCTGGCCTAAGAAAAACTTGTTGGACCGCTTACTCCATTTCAGAGGACACATCCATCTCCCTGGCCGCAACGCTTGACGCCGCGGATGCTTTCAAGTCGCCCATGGCGTGTGCGGCGAATGGTCGGCCGTCCATAACCTCTGCTCGAAATAATAATAATAATAATAATAATAATAATAATAATAATAATAATAATAATAATAATAATAATAATAATAATAATAATAATAATAACAACAACAACAACAACTCGCGCCACGATGAGCCGTGCAGACTCAGAGCCCCGCGCCACCGTCCGCCAGGTACGCCAAGCTCGCGGTACGCTGGCCGCAGGCGCCGCGCCCTCGTCGTGTGCCGTAGCTCCGCGCACGCCGCAGCGATCGCCGTCTCCGACAACGAAGGAGGCGCCGGGCTTCTACGCCATGGACTCTGCACATCGTGCGGTGCCCCTGGCCCTGGCCGGCCGTCATTGCCGACGTCATGAGGGACCTTCTTGGGTGGCAGAGCCAGTGCTCCCGCATGTGCTAGCCGATCTGTTTGCTGAACATTTGCAGTGGCTCCGGTCCAAGGCATCTAGCTCGCCGACAGGAAGAAACCTTCAAATCTCACATGATTTGTAGAAACATGAGGCATAGAGTGATCCCAACAAATATCACCGGACAAATATCTGAACAAGTGATTTCATCACCTTATCTAGCACGTGACCATTTTCGATTAGCATGCCACTAGTTCTATATATCCACTCCAATGTTTGGCAAACAAATCATCAACCTTCTTCTCCCCGAAAGCCACGAGCTGTGCATAGAGCTTGCTAGCATCGAGCACAGCGAAACAGCCAGAAAAAAAAAAAGCCATGAAGAAGACGATCGTCCTGTACCCGGGCCTCTTCGTCAGCCACCTCGTCCCCATGATGCAGCTCGCCGACGTCCTCCTGGAGGAGGGCTACGCCGTCACGGCCGCGCTCATCGACCTCACCCTGGACCAAGACGCCGCGCTGGCAGCCGCCGTTGACCGCGTCGCCGCCGCCCGCCCGTCCGCCGCCGTCCGCAGGCTCCCCCGGATCCAGGACCCTCCCGCCGTCGCGGACTACGGCGGGGAGCCGATCCTCTGGTACCTCGAGGTTGTCAGGCGCTACAACGAGCGCCTCCGCGAGTTCCTCTGCTCCCTGCCTCCCCGGAGCGTCCACGCCGTGGTCATCGACGCGCCTTCCATCGCCGCGCTCGACGTCGCCAGGGAGCTCGGGGTCCCGGCCTACACCTTCTTCGCCTCCAATGCCTCCGCGGTCGCCATGTTCCTGCAGCTTCCCTGGATGCGCGCGGAAGGACAGCCGAGCTTCAAGGAGCTCGGAGACGCCCGCGCCCCTATCGAATTCCACGGCGTCCCTCCCATGCCGGCGTCGCACCTCATGCGCGAGACGCTCCTGGACCCGGAGAGCTAGGTGTACAAGGCGATGATGGAAGCGATGCGCCGGAACGCGGAGCCCGACCGCCGACGGCATCCTGGCGAACACGTTCGAGTCGCTGGAGGCTCGCGCGGTGGGAGCTCTCAGGGACCCGCAGGTTCCTCCCGGCGGCGGGGAGCGCAGGACGCCTCCGGTATACTACGTCGGGCCGCTGGTCGCGGGCGTTGGCGGCGGCGCCGAGACGACGAAAGAGAAGCGCGAGTGCCTCGCGTGGCTCGACACTACGCTGCTAATGGGCAAGAATCCAACCCATTTCCGCCTCCATCCAAAATAAATATGTTTTTTTTACTCCACCCCACCTCATTACAAATCAAATTATACCTAGTCCAACCCAACCCACCATATGTTGAGTTGCCATAGGTTGTTCTCGTGGGATTGCCGTGAATAATTATATAATAATTATTCAATATTATCCCACCACCTCGCCGGCGGCGCGCTCCCGCATCACGCGATGCGCGACCTCGCGCGGCGCCTCGGCTCACTCATGATGCTCCGCCTCTGTGAGCTCCCGGTCCTCGTCGCCTTGTCGGCCGACGTGGCGCGCGAGATCATGCGGGCCAACGACATCGCCTTCGCGACGCGGCCCATGAGCCCCACGGGCAAGATCCTGCTCGGCGAGGGCAGCTACGCCTCGTCTTCGCGCCCTACGACGACAGGTGGCGGCAGCTCAGCATGGAGCTCTTCAGCGCGCGCCCGCGCGCCGGGTCTGGTCCTTCCGCGCCGTGCGCGAGGAGGAGGTCTGCCGCCTCCTCCGGTCCGTGGCGTCGTCGTCGGGGTCGGCCTCCTCACCGGCGAACCTGAGCGAGATGGTGTCGGCGTACGTGGCCGACGCGTCGGTGCGCGCCATCATCGGTATTAGCAAAGGCGGCCGCCCGCGTGGCCCACTTCATCGATCTCCTCTGATGCACACTCACAGCTCCAGTATCATCGCCCAAGGCTTGCCTCCTCGTCAGCACCAACGACATTGTTGGCCGGCTGCTTGTTTGGCGAGTCGGGAGCGATGACTGGCAGCACGCGAGGACGGCTCATGCCGGGATAGGAGCCACCGACCAGATCGTGGTGTTCGGGGACAAGATCATCGCCTTGGACATCGACCTGAGCCTCTTCACCGTGCACCTGGGCGACGATGAGTTTGGCAGGAGCATCCGACCCCTGCTCATCGTGGAGGAGGACGATGACGGCATGGTCAACAGGAAGGCGCTTCTGAACGCGCGGCTGGTGGTAGTGTGTGTGGAGACAAGCTCGCCTTGTTTGGCTTGCCGAGTCCTGATGACTGGGACACCCTTGTTTTCTTCCACCTCAACGGCCTCGGCTCGCCAACGGAACCGCCGAGGTGGTCGCCGGTGCCGGAGCTGGAAGGCGCGCTCTTCATCAGCGGCGGTCAAGGGGTGTCTTGTAAACCCGTTCCAACCCAACCCAACCCGATTCGCTAGCAAACCCATTCCATATCAACACATTTGTCTTGTAAACCTATTAACTCCCATCCAAATAATTTCAAATAACAAACCAATCCAAAAACTCCAAATATTATCCGATCCATTAGCAGTACTACTCGACATGCAGCCGGAGCGCAGCGTCGTGTTCCTCTGCTTCGGGAGCATCGGCGCGGTCACCCACTCGGAGGAGCAGCTCAGGGAGGTGGCCGTCGGCCTGCACAAGTCCGGGCATCGCTTCCTGTGGGTGGTGCGAGCCCCTCTGCGCGGCGACACCCAGAGGCTGTTCGATCCCCGCGCGGACGTGGACCTCGACGCCCTTCTGCCGGACGGGTTCCTGGCGAGCACCGAGGGCCGCGGCCTCGTCGTGAAGCACTGGGCGCCGCAGGTGGAGGTGCTCCGCCACAGGGCGACGGGCGCGTTCGTGACTCACTGCGGGTGGAACTCGGCGCTGGAGGGGATCACCGCCGGCGTGCCGATGCTGTGCTGGCCGATGTATGGGGAGCAGAAGTTGAACAAGGTGGTCATGGTGGAGGAGGCCGGGGTCGGCGTGGAGATGGGTGGGTGTGAGCAGGGGCTGGTCACGGCCGAGGAGGTGGAGGCCAAGGTGAGGTTGGTGATGGAGTCCGAGGAAGGGGAGCGGCTCCGGGCGCGGGTGGCGGCGCACGGGGCTGCCGCGGCCGTCGCCTGCAAGGCCGGCGGCTCGTCGCGGGCGGCGTTCGGCCACTTCTTAGCAGACGCGGCCAGCCTCGGACGCGTGTAGACGAGCTTGATGCGTTGCTGGCCTGGGTTCACCATTTCGTTTTTACTGTTCCGAATTTCGTTTTTTTACCAAAGTTTGACTTTCATATTTTTGAATTTGAAACCGAAATCACCTATTTTCCGGACCGAAATTCGCTTCCCGATGAGTAGCGAAAACGGGAAAAAGTACCAAAATTTCGGTCTTTCCGACCGAAACGTAAACCCTGTTGCTGGCTCCATTGTGATGCATAATTGAGATGAAATTGAACTGTTTTTGCCTCCGTGCGGCTGTGGTAGGTTGCTTAAGCTCGGCACTTCCCCCAGCTCTTCCCTCCAGCAGCTCCCAGCCACCTGCCGCAGCATCCCACGACTTTACTCCCTCCGTTCCAAATTATAAGTCATTTCAAAAAATTTGGAGAATCAAACTATTTTAAAATTTAATCAAATTTATAGAAAAAAATATGAAGATTTACGACATCAAATAGGTGCACTATAAAATATAGCTAACAAAAAATCTAATGATACTTAATTGATATTATAAATATTATTATCTTATTATATAAATTTAGTCAAACTTGAAAAACTTTGACTTTCCAAAATTCTTGGAATGACTTATAATTTGTAATTTAAAACAGAGAGAGTATATTCTAAGCCAGCAGCCATGAAAGCCTCTCAAAAGAAACTCACCGGCAAAGTGAAACCTGGCGAGTGAAGCGATTGTACATTCAGACATCAGAAATCTAGAAGACGTGAGCGACCATATAAAATCTTGCATGTTCACTAGTTGCAGTGTTAAACTTTATGCATAGAGTATTAGAGTCGCATGGCAGAACAAACATGAAACCACCCTCACATGACAAATAGCCAGCAACAGAATATCCATAATTAAGGGCGGTACAAACAACCATTCCATCTCTCGGCAATGACAAAGTAAAGCCATAACCATATGTACAACGATGTTTGACATAATGATTTCCGGATCAAAGATGAACATGAACACAAGATTAAAAATCCCCATGTCACAGCTAAAATCAATGGCCTTATAGGCCGATAATCTCGCTAAATCAGGCAACCTACCCTCTACCAGATTCTGACCATATCATACACCTCTCCAGGCTGTGCTCTAACCTGAAAGATGAATGCATACATGCAACAAGAGCTACATCTTGGGAGATCATGTGGACACTGTTTCCGTCTGGGCATCAGATAATCTTCCATTACTCTCTGGTACAGGTGAGCTATGAACCTGAGCATCCTTCACTCCAGAATGATTGCCTGGAGCATCTAGTTCATCTTCTGAACTTAGCTCTTCAGACTGCCCAGAAGGGGATGCATATATCAAGTTCAGCAGCGCGTCACCGCAGCCACCAAGCTCAATTGAAGGGCAAGTAATACTGCCATCCTCATGGACAGACTCTTGTTGAAGCAACCTGTTCTTGAATTTATCTTCAGGGGTGCTGTCCGACATGTTTCCTTCACGTATCTTGTGACAGCAGCTAAGGCACAGCTTAAATGGGCATGTTGGGCAGCATCTCAGGAATTGGCTCACTGCTAGCTTACAGTCATTGCTGCTTTCAAAATGAACACTCCATAAGTATCTGGTTAAATTAGAAATTTAAACAGGATGGCAGTGACAATTAACAAATACACGAGAAGGCATCATAAATACAAGTAGTATGGTAAACAAATGAGCGTAAATCATAAAAAAATTCCCAAAAAAAAAAACTGAGCTCTCCCCTAGGATGATTCAATATAGATGCTTCAATTCAAAAGCATTACAAGGGTACCATAACTCTTTCAGCACATCTAATGTTAGATAACAGGAAAATGTAATAGGGTTGAATTGTTTTACAGCATTAACAGGTGAAAATAACTGAGATCTGGAGCAATAATGGTACTAAGGTAGTGCTAACCAATAGCACGTAGACTTACATTTGCATGACCAAAGAAATATCTAACAGAGTAACAGTTCATATATACACACACAGACAAGGCAAGATTGATTTATGTCATCCTCAACATATGTATACATAATAATACTAAATGAAGGGACAAAACTGATTAGACTGAAAGACATGTTACAAGTTTACATACACAGATAGAAGCATAAGAGATTAGAGCTTACCAGTATAGTGACTCACTCTGGCCATTTTCAGCAACCTGGACTCGGACATCAGATATTTTTGTCCCTAAATAAGAGTAGACAATTAGGTCACACTAGAACAACAGAGGTCCGGATTTTGTGTGTGTGTGGGGTGGGGGGGGGGGGGGGGGGAGGGAGCACAAACAAACCTTGTATTTTAGCTTCTAATTCTATTTCATCAAGCTGTTCCTGGTCAAGTTTTACAGGTAAGAGCTTGTAAAACTGATGGTTGGAAATTTTTATGCTGAGTATCTTCCCTTCCCCACCTGGTGATTCCTGAAGATCCAAGATATATAAACACCAAAAAATAAATACAACAATAAAATGGCATTGTCAAATTGCACACAACCTGACGAAATATAAAAAGAAAGCTCACCTTACACACTGAACCCTTGGTTTTAACAAGGGCACATTTTTTACAGTTGCAGAGACCACGGCAAACTGGACAGCAGATCTTTATATCCTTCCTGGATATCGCAGAATACCTAGTGTACAAACAGTTAGCACAAAATTTTACTAAACCTGAATTTACTAGAACCACACAAATGGGTGTATCAAGGATTTGAGATCTGATTAACCATCACTTGACATAAAGTCAGACAATGCATGCAAACTGAACATCGCCCACTGAAGGAGTAATTTCCACTTTCACAAGTCATCGCAAATCTAAGTTGAGCGATTATTTATCAGCTTGCAATTCTCCATTAAGAATCTTCAGCAACTGAGTAGCTTTATTGAGTGATTAATTCTATATAGTCACTAGATTTTGTGGACACTTTGTAACTCCCACGCACGCACCGCCATTAACTAAGTTAATGCAGATAAGTTATTGTAGGCATTCCAAAGAAAAGTACATAAAATGGTACATTCATGTACGAAGAGTAAAAAAATCAAAGATGATAAATCACTTCACACATATGTTTATGTATAGAAGATGATGTTGACATTTCAATAATTTTACTAATGTTCTCTAAGGGGAGAGGGGAGACTATGATTGTAATCCATAAGGTTAACTGATTTAGTTTGACTTTGAAACATTCCCTATAAAGTTCCTAGAGTAGTTCTCCCTCCAAACATGTGCTGAGTAGCCACATTACTGATAAGTCCATTGTTTTTAAGGCGGTAAGGCGAGGCGAGGCGACCAGACTCCTTCCGGAATTAGGCGGAATTAGGCGGGCGCCTAGGCGCGACTAGGCTCTAGGCGAGGGGTTCCCGCCTGGCCTATGGGGGTAGGCGGACCCCTAGGCGGCGCCGGCGAGGGAGGAGGCAGAGGGAGGAGAAGGAGGCAGGGACGAGCGCCGGCGGAGGAGAAAGCAGGGGACGGGCGGCGGCCGAGGTATGGACGGGCGGCGGCGGCGGAGGAGGAGGTAGGGGCAGGCGCGGAGGAGGAGGAAGGCTGGCAGCAGAGGCGCGGAGGAGGCGGCGGCGGCGGGAACGAGCGGAGGCAGGGGCGTCGGGAAGACCGGAAAGGGAACGAGAGGAGGAGAGGGGAGGGGATAAGGTGGGCTGTTGGGCCGGATGGGCCGGAGGAGAGGGGAGGGGATAAGGTGGGCTGCTGGGTTGTTGGGCTGCTGGGTTGTTGGGCTGCTTTGATTGGCTTATTTTTTAACTCAAGGCTTAATTGTCATCTGTTTTTCTTTTTTTAGAGGTATATGATGTATATGACAAGGTATACGTATGTATATGGCACCGCCTAGCAAACCGCCTTGAAACACCTAGGCTCGCTTAGGCTCGCCTAGGCTCTAGGCGGTGGGTCACCGCCTAGAAACCGCCTAGCGCCTTTTTGAACATTGCGCCTAGGCGAGGTAGGCGACGCCATACCATCAAGGAAGTAAGCGATTGCAGCAGGAACCAGAGAAAATAAAAAGAAAAAGGAGAAGGGGAGAAAGGAAGGAAAAGGGACTGGGCTGAAAGGTTCAACTGGCCCAGCCCACTAAGTCAGCCCACCATACATACCCCTATCTACTTCTATATGCTACCGTGACTCACGAGCACCGCCGCCGCCACCGTTCGTCTCCCTCCCTCCCTCCGTCTCCCCTTCCTCCCTCCCTCTGTAGCAGCAGCGCCGCCGCCGGAGAAGGCAAGGGTGGTGCCCTGGCCCCAATCCTGCGCCCAACCCTATCCTCCCCGAGCAGGCGCCCGAGCACACGCAGGCGGCGGGGCGGAGTACACGCGGGCGGCAGCTGGACGCGCGGCGGCGGGACGCGCGCGAGGGTGGCGGCGGGACGCGCGCGCTGGCGGCGGAGCACGCGGCGGGGCTATTTCCCCCTCCATTCTTCCCCAGGTTCCCCTCCCTCTCTCTTGCTGCATTTTAGCTAGGCGTCCAGGACGCCCAGGATTGCTCGAGCGCCTGGACGCCTAGGCGACACCTTAAAAACCATGGATAAGTCACAATAACAGTCCACAAGCTAATTATTCTGGAGGCGGTTGGGATCAAGTACTTTGGATCTAGAGCTTAAGCAATACAAATTTTGTTAAATTAGCGTTAGAAACTAACATGCTAATGATCAAGGAGCCATTTGTAGTCTAAAGAAACCCAGTAGGTTAGCCCTTTAAGTTATGGATGCACACTGCTTGAGGGAAAAATAAGCATTGAAAAATACATAACCCATAGAAGGTAGGAGTGATAAATTCCTAAATATTCAAATGCTAACAAGCAAGGAAACACAATAATATCACAAAAAAGGGTGCTTAGTGGTAAATAAGAGTACAGCACCCATAGCCCACTCTTGTGTTCATGAAGATTAGTAGCCATAAAACAGGGATAAATACGTGGGTCAAAACATTAATATGCGGAAAGACCATACTGCTTCAGTGAGAGACATATTTTCCACTTCAGTGCCCTATAGAATTCAGATTCATTTTTTTAGGGAAGTTGAATTGTTGGCACTCCTTTAGGGGAATCAAATTGAGTAAATCTAAAATTTATATTATCCTGCCCTTTTCCTATCTATGATTATCTATCAAACAGCAGTTTTTATATATTATAGAACGGTGAAAGCACCAATGAGACATTATCTATGTTGGAATGGCAACATATTTGCCCCATTCACTAACAGTACATGGAATTGATTTCACAAATTCACATAAATTTTGAAGGATAAATCTAAGTCAAATCTCCTAGGCAGTATCCACAAATATGTATAGAGATATGTAGGTATAAAAAAATCCAAAGTAATTGGGGAAATGAGGCATAGTGAGGGTCCTCACATCAGATACTGATTAGCCAATATACAAATTAATCAGCCCCATGCAAACAGTGTCACTATTTGAAACAATCTCAGAACAAAATGTAATATGAGTGCTCCCTATCAAAATGTAATATGAGTGCTCCCTATCTCAAGCTCAGATCATAATAAGCAAAAGCAAAACCAGAATAAACAAAAATATCATATACTGCTGGCTATCTAGTCCAATTTATCTCACCTTCCCAGGTATATGCAAAATAAAGCACAGAATAGCATGAAAATCTAGAGATAAACAAGCAAAGCTCATCATCATCAACAACAACAACAACATAGCCTTTTTTCCCAAGCATGTTGGGGTAGGCTAGAGAAACCCGAAAGAAATAAGTTCAAGGTTCAGGCACATTGATAGCTAGTCTCCAAGCGCTCCTATCCAAAGCTATCTCTTTAGAGATATTCCAATCCTTAAGGTCTCTCTTAACCGACTCATCCCACGTCAGTTTAGGTTTACCTCTACCCCTCTTTACATTATCGACCCGCTCAAGAACCCCATTAATAAGGCTACATATGCACATATCCACTCCCTCCTCTTTAATAATCAGTAAAAATATGTACCAGCACCACACCACAGAGAGATAAAACCGATGATCCACAGCTACACATGCACACAGGAAAATAATTCATGCTGTCAACAAAAGGCATGTCAATCCTTTAGGTACACCTATCCAACCACCAACAAGCTAAATAGCATGAAATGTAAAACTCAAAGTGCCAATCTCCTAATTATCAAATTGCAATCAACCAAGTTCTCATCACCTGAAAGTTGAAACATTGCTACACGTAACTTAATCATAACTTCCTGATGCAGCAATATGCAACCAAAGTAAGCATGCAAATAAAAGCAACATCAGACAAATAAAATCTAACCATTTATTAATGCAGCTGTTGCAGAAGTTCTTGTCACAGTTCTTGCAATTGGCAACACGCGCTGCCTTCGTCAAGCCACAGCGGTGACATGTTCTCGGTACTGACTTTGTCATACTCATTGCACGAGGAACAACCTAACACCACACAATCATCAATAAAAAGCACAGGCACAACATAGAACTAAACAACACATATTAAACTAACAACCGTGAACAATCAAAGATTAGCTCAATGACCTTCACAGGACCAATAGGCAATGGCTCAGCATTCTTGGAACGATAGCACCGCCGAATCGGTGCAGGAATTTCTACACCAACCTTCGTTGTCACAGGCGACGACAGTGCTGCAGGTCCACTGCTACCTGGAGAGATTGTCATCAGTCCATTCGGGAGATCCCTGGTCTGATGGTCACTTGTAGTTGCTTGAGGGGACGCCGGTGGATTAATGCTCTTCCTACCCTTCCTCTTGTTCTTCTGCCTCTGGAGAGCCACAGCAAGGATCTCCCCATCCGCTGGCAGCTTCTTGCCCTTGTTGGCCTTAGCGTAGTGGTACTCACAGAAGCTGACTGTTGGGAGGGCACGGCCCATGCAGCGCCACTTCTTCCCATCACTTCGGCGGCACCGGAGGTGGTCCGGCAGTGGCGGCGGTGAGTCACCACGCTCCCCCGACTTCCGCCGGCGGCGGCGGCGCGAAGGCGTGGGGGTCTCCTCCTCCGCTTCATCATCATCCGGAGCTGGGTCCGGAGTGGCCGCTCGCTTACGGCGGCGACCGCGTGAAGGAGGAGATGCTGGAGGGGACTCCTCCGCAGCATCACCTTCGGTGTCGGAGTCGTCCCCCGCCTCCTCATTCTCGCCGCCCGTCTCAGCGGCTTCCTCTCCACTCACTCCGTCGGTGTCGGCGCCTTCCTCCTCATCCGAGCAGTCAGACTCCTCCGCTTTCTCCTTCGGACCAGCACCCTTGGCATCTGCTTCGTGCTCGGAGCCAGTCTCCTCGCCTTCATCATCCGAGGCATCGGAGGCTTCAGCTTTCGCCCCCGTCTCCGCGGCTGGCGCTTCAACCTTGGCCTCGCCGGCTTTCGCTTCAGGTTCGGCGTCCATCTCCCCGGCTTCCTCCTTGGCCTCCGCATCCATGGACTCGGCGTCGCTCCCAGACTCTTCCTCTTTCGAGTCCTCGCTCTTGGCTGCGGCCCCCTCCTCCTCCATCTTCGCGTCCCCCGCCTCGACCTCGGACTCGACGGCTTCCTCTACGGGCTCGGGCTCCGCGGCCTTCGCCCTCGGCTTGCCCCTCCCCCTCCCCTTCCCCCTACCGCGGCGCGGCGGCATGGCGGCGGCGGGCTAGGGTTCCGGCGAGTCGGCGGGGTCGGGATTGGATTGCTAGATCGGAGCGTGGCGGGGAAGTGGTGCGTGTGTACTGGCTCGGGGAGAGGGACAGAGGCGCGGGGTGTGGTGGGGTTAAGGCTGACCATAGCGGAGGGAGCGAGAGCAAATTTGCTCCCTCGTCATTTTCACGCTCTCTTTATCTATAATGCCAAATAGTATATTTATAGTATTAAACAGTGTATTTGTTCTTTTTCATTTGCTCTTTCCACTGTGGATGGTGCGCGGGCAGGCAGGGCCCGCTCCCTGACAGCGTCAGAGGCACAGCGTCGGATGCGAGGGCTTTAACGGGGCAGTTACCGCCGATTCGAAAGCAGTAGGAAGTTATGGGTGGGCGGCGCGGGGTGCGGCTCGGCCGGTGGATTAAGATCGGGTGGCCGAGATTGTACGATGGTGCATTGATGGGGGGATCCTTTTCTTCTCGAGGAACCATTTATGGGGTTTTCTTTTTCTTGTTCGAGGAATCATTTATCGGCGATTAACTGGATCAAACGGTGACGGGATTAAAGAGTTTCCTGATTCGAATCCATTTTGTATGGGCCGTAATTTCGGGCCATTCTTCGGCCGGATCGAAGGCCCCTTCCATTCAAAATGGAAGAGCCCATCGAATTGGGCTGCTCGCAGAGAAAACCCAGATGTCCAGCCCAAACCATGCTCGTTCCAACTTTTCCGACCGAACAGGCACGTCGAGTTCGCTTCCCCCTACTATGGCCAGCCGCCAGCGCCTGAGTGCTAGCCCCCCGAAGGATATTCTCCGACGGCCGACGGGGGTGCTCCTCCTCTCTGTCCCTTCCCTGTCCCCAGGTCCCTCCAGCCGGCGCGGCTGACTTTGCAAGGGCGAACCTGGGCCTGGGGGGCAGGGTCTCCCCCAGATCCGGGCTTCCTTCCAGGTCTTTGTTCCGGCAGACTCTGCTCTCCTTTTCCCCTCGCCCTCTATGAAGTTTTGCCTGATGTCCGGTGCTTGACAGTAATTCAGCTTTCTGATCCAGCTTCCTCCGTGCCACGGCTACATATTAGTTTGAAATGCACCACAGCAACTAGGAAACATGAGAACAGGTTCAGAGATGCACCACCACAGCAGAAAGAATGCAGCTTGCACCTCTTCTTGTTGAACAGGCCAGGAATGCTGTTTACGTGCTTCTCGAATTGCAACTTAATGTCTCGACTCATCTGTGCATTTCATGGTTATTCTCAGTTCTCAGTCTGTGAGCATTTTTCTTGCTCCTGAAGCCTGAAGGATCGCTTTCTTGAAGAAGATATTTTTCTTTTCCTGACTCGGCTCATGTGAGTGTGGTCCCAGCTGGTGGTGGTAACACGCGAGCCCAGTACAGATATAATATTTCCATGTTCTCTTAGGCGTGTAAACACCAACTTCTTGATCACCTAACCTTCCACAGCGAGAGTGACATTTGCTTCTTTAATGTTACTCCCTCCTAGTTTGCTCTCTCTCTCTCTCTCTCTCTCTCTCTCTCTCTCTCTCTCTCTCTCTCTCTCTCTCTCTCTCTCTCGTCTGTTCTATTGGTGTATCCTTTTGGCATTTTCGATAGACGTTTCTTCGCCGTTGTGCTCAATGGCCGACTCTTCGTCTTACAGCCTAATCCCTGTGAGTGCCCTCAGTTTTCCTAAGTACATGGTTCAAAGCTTAATATAAATGGTATTCCGTATGTGACTGTATGCTACCAGAGTACCAATTTTACTCTTGCCACTCTTTTTTTTTGAAAGAAGTCTTGCCACTTTTTCCACTGCTTTTATTATTGATCTCCAGGGCCGTCAGAGTGAATTAGGCATGGAGTATGATGGCAGAGACACTGGAGCTGATAAAACTGAGGTTTGTGCTGGTTGTTCTCGCTAAAGAGATGTTTTCAGTATTTTTCACATGCTGAATATTTGTGTTTGGATTACCGGAATCCTGGTAACAGGGAAAGTCTTGGGGCATTTTCATCTGTTGGGTTCTTGGAAACGGATGTTTGTTTGGGTTCAATGGGATGCTTACAATTGAAGATTACTACACATACATCTTCCCGGTATGAATATCTGCATGCCTGTTACTTCCATCAGTTTTTCCTAGATGTTTCTTTTTTCAAAAAAAAAAACTCAAATTTACATGAATTTTTACTGGTTCATATAGGTAGTTTATCAAATTATACCTTCTGAATGCAGAAGTACCATCCAACTAGAATTATAACTCTCACCTATCAGCCCTTTGTTCTGGCCACAACCGCCATATTTACGTATCATGAAGCAAAGGTCAACACTAGGTTGCGGAACTTGGCAGGATACATGCTATTCTTCTTGAGTTCATTTGGAGTGATTATTGTAAGTCCTGCTGATTAGTGATTACAGCCTACTGGTTCATACATGTTCTAAACTGCAAACACATTATACCAAACGTCATTTGTTCTTTTCTGGGGTAGTTGGATGTCTTATCTTCAGGAGGCGGTGGAATTGTCCCATTCGTTGGTGTGTGCATTATTGCTGCTGCTTTTGGCATAGCAGACGGCCATGTTCAAGGTGGGATGACTGGTGATCTGTCCCTAATGTGCCCAGAATTCGTTCAGGTACCATTTTATATAATCAAGGTTAAGACGTCAATTTTTACTACAATCATTTGGTCAGGATTGGCTTATTAGTTATTATAAACTTACCGTGCAGTCATTCTTTGCCGGCTTAGCTGCATCGGGTGCAATAACCTCGGCACTGAGGTTCTTCACAAAGGCGGTTTTTGAGAATTCCAGAGATGGGCTTCGCAAAGGAGCTAGTATGTTTATAATAACTATAGTTCCATTTACTGTTTTATGAAAGCCACAGTTATTGATGCATCTGTATAAACTGCATATTTGGTGGCAGTGTTATTCTCCTCAATATCATGCTTCTTTGAGCTGCTATGCGTTCTACTTTATGCTTTCATATTCCCTAAGTTGCCAATTGTGAAATTCTACCGTTCAAGAGCGGCGTCTGAGGGGTCCCTGACGGTCACTGCTGACCTAGTTGCTGGAGGCATCAAAAGTCACTCAAATCCATTGGTATGCACTTAAGTGACAAACCCTTGTTTCAGTTGGAAAAAGAATCTCAAAATGCAGAATTTCTGATGGATTGATCAGGCTGAAGAAGGTCCTACTCACACTGAACGATTAAGCAATAAGCAGTTGCTGCACCAGAATATGGACTATGCTCTGGACATCTTCTTGATCTATATCCTGACACTATCGATCTTTCCAGGGTTTTTGGCTGAAGACACTGGGTCACATAGTTTGGGTTCTTGGTATTAACCTACTTCAATTTATTTATGCAGCTGACTATGTTCACCTCTTCGTCATTGCAAAATCATGTATGATAGTGGTGATTGATCAGTGCTTTCATTCAGGTATGTGCTTGTCTTAATCGCAAGCTTTAATGTGTCGGACCTAATCGGAAGATACCTGCCTCTGATTGAGCAAATCAAGCTGACATCTAGAAAGGGGCTACTACTCGCAGTCATCTCAAGGTTCCTGCTCATCCCTGCGTTCTACTTCACTGCAAAGTATGGTGATCAGGGCTGGATGATCATGTTAACGTCCCTTCTTGGATTGAGCAATGGACATCTCACTGTCTGCGTCCTCACTGAGGCCCCCAAAGGCTACAAGGTTGGTTTGTGAACATTTTGAGCCACCATGGATGTTTCAACTGTGCATTGCTGAAGGAATGTACATGCTTTTGCTTTTGCAGGGTCCAGAACAAAATGCCTTAGGGAACCTGCTGGTACTTTTCCTCTTGGCAGGCATATTTGTTGGCGCAGTTTCTGATTGGTTGTGGCTCATAGGCAAAGGATGGTGAAGCCAACTATTTTTTTTTCCACGGGTCAACCATGCAAACAACTCGATCGCAATTGATATCTCGTTTTAGTTGTTGACTATTTTTTCACGGAGGCTTAGGGTGTCTTATGGACTGGGCCGTATCCAATATTTGCGAAAATAAGGCCTCAAAAGAAATATTCGCGAAATTAATAAAAATTCAGATAAGATACTCCGATGATACGTATCCGGGGTGTATCGGACACGTATCCATATCAGGGCCGTGTTTAGTTGCAAAATTCAAAATTCCAAAACTATCACATTGAATAGGAATCTTACATGCATGAAGTATTAAATCTAGACAAAATAAAAAACTAACGGATTTGTCTCCTCATCAGGTGACTTAGATATTGCATTCATGTAATTCACCTGTTTGACATACGAGAACAAATATTTTAACAATACGAACAAAAAGAAATATGACGAACAAATAATAATGCGGCGAACAAAATATTACACATCACAAAACATTGCGAACAAATAAATCAACATCACGGAACAATTTAATCTACAAAACAAACAAATGATTCGGCATTGCGAACATTGTGAACAAGTTTAAAAGGATCGATAGACATAACATAGGCAGCCCAACACTAGTGATTTACGCAAATACAAGATCTAAGTCACCTTAAAAGGAGTAGATCTGAAAACTAATTGCATAGTTTGTTTGTAAATTACGAGATGAATCTAATGAGCCTAATTAGACCATAATGAGACACTAAATTACTACAATAAACATGTGCTAATGACAAATTAATTAGGCTTATTAGATTCGTCTCATAATTTACAGACGAACTCTGTAATTAGTTTTGTAATTAATTTATATTTAATATTTTAAATATGAAAAATTCTTTTTCAAAAATTTTACACCCTGCATCTAAACGAGGCCCAGATACATATCGGATATGCGATACGCTGCTTCAGTGACATATCGGTGTAACTTAGTCCATGCATTGATTCGAATTCAACGACCCTTCAAAAAAAATATTGCAATGATTCCACGAACTGTATTTCTTTTATCCCCAGGCCCGAGACTCAAAAGGTTAAAATACTTCCACTTGCCATACTGAACAATGGGTACACATCTTTATTATAACCAAATTTTCTTTGCTCGGCGTCATGCGGATGTGATTGTGATCCCATCTGCCGGAGTCAACATATGAAGCAAAGCAAGCATCTGTATAATACTTCCATGTGATGGCCTAGATTAGACAGAGTATTCTCTCTTGGTTCATCTAACCTCTAACCAGTCATCACCTGAGTGTAGCATCTTCTTCCTTGTTAATTCCTTTCCTAGCCTGCTCTTTGTTCCATCCCTAGCTTTTCTATGGCTGATGCACAGATCCTCATCTTAGATGCCATCCTGGTAAGTAGTCTTTGAGTTCCAAGTGCTAGTTTTCTGTGCATGTCTTTGTGTGAGAGGATTTTTACGGTGCACAATACTACCATATACTACTATCTGAAAAGGATTCGTATATAAATATCGTACGGTCTAGATTTATCTATACTACTCAAAGATTGATTAGTAGTATGAGGTAGTATATATAGGTAGTATAAGGGTAATACGGGAATGATTATTGATACCCATTCATTTATATTATTTTTCTTTCTCTTTCTTTTTTTTGTTCATGTTTATTTCTTCTCTATCTTTTCCCATCTCACGAGCTCCTAGCAGGCTGTTTGGCTCGGCGCCTAGGGTTTCCATGGCCTCTGTAGTCTGCACGCCGCCGCCGGGGAATTGGCCTGCGCACGCCCCGCCGCTGTCCGCCGGGGATTCAGATCGGCCCCTGTTAGCGCTCGACTCCTTGGCGGCCGCGGCCCCCGCGACCCGTGGCCTCCGGCGGGAATGACACCGCTCGGCTCGCGGATCCGTACGACCGTACCTTCCCGCAGAGTCGGCTTGCGCACGCCCCGCCGCTCGCCGTCGGGGATTGGAACCCCTCGGTGCTCGACCTCTACGGCTGTAACTCTCGTCCCCGTCGAACGCCGCGCCGTGCTGATGAGTGCCATAGTAGCAGGCTAAGGCCAGTCCTCGTTCAGTACAGAGCGCAGCGTCGTGCTGCGGCAGGTGATGGATCTCCTGGGAGGAGCCGTAAGATGTGGTGATCGAACTGGGCGTGCTCCTGCACGGCTGCTCAAACATGCCCCTGTCTATGTTTATGCTGTCCTCGATAGTTAGTCAGGCACTCAGGCCTTGTTGCAAAGGCAAATGGCCTAGTTAACCGTGTTACGTGCTTGAACCAACCTGGCAATTATAGGGAACAGCGGCAATAGGTAGGAGAGACGACCTGGTTTCTCCTCCATTTTTCTTTCTTGTTAGCTAAAGAAATGCCTGTCTCCATTTTCCTCCATGCATGATACAACCCAGGTTTGCCTGTCTCTTTTTTGTTAAGTACTGAAAGACTTGGCATTAGGCTCATATATTATAAAGAAAGTTTGTGATGTTTGAACTATGGCGCAAAAGATCATATTTTCTGGCTGAAAGAGACAATTATTTCCCTAAAAAAGTGAGAGACAATTATTCAGATTTCATAATATTTTCAAGCACTGTTAACTCCATCGGTGGAGTTTGATGTAATAGATTTGAACAAGCCGTTTACTTTACTTGTAAGACAATTATCTTTGGATATAATGAAACAAAGTGTACAGCATAGGGCAAATAGTCACATGTTCTGCCATAAAAAAAAGTCAAATGTTCTTTCTCCAAATGAAGGCAATCAGTCTCAGCTGTCCAGGCAAAGCATATAAGATTATTTCCCTCGCCCTGCTCATTTATTCTGGGCGCATTTGTATGCTTTATATCTCGCCATCTTAGCTGAGGATGTGGCCACATGCATTTGCTTTATCAAAATAATCTGTATTGGTAGTAAAATTGTGAATTGTTCAGTCATGCCCATAAAAAATTTTGGCAGCACATGCAAACATTGCACACATGCATAACACAAGAGTTATTACGATGGATAGAACGACCTGGGTCCATTTCATTGATGGAAAGGGGTAAACAAATTACAAAGTGTATTAGCAGAGATAAACTAATACTACAGAACATTCTCAGTATCATACTCTCCACAAGACTGTATGAGATTGGCTACATTGGGCACCAACTAAGAAAAACATAAATTTGGTGCATCTTTTACATTCACAAGCTGTATATATATGTCTGAAAAACCCAAAGTTCCTACAGCCGCAGAAGATATATATGGTCGAGCTGCAAAACTAAATATGAAATTTGATCACTCCATCATTTCCTCCATTGCTACTTCTCGAGCCATGGTCAGTAATCTAGATTTACAATCAGTTTGTTCCTTGGTACCATCCTGGTAATGTATCTAGCGAGCCTAGGCTCGAGGAAAAAGCCCCCGCGTCGTCCCCCGCGTAGGGCGACTCGGGCGGCGACCCCCTCCCCCGGCAATCGCCGCCCCCTCCTCCCCACCTCGCCGCCGCCGGAGGGCGACGCCGGAAGTCCGGCCGAACCCCGGGATGGCGGCGGCGGGGAGCATCCCATCCCTTCCTTCCCTTCCTCCCCCTCGAAACAGATGGCCGGCGCGGACGCCATCGAAAGAGGGGAGGACGGCGACCAGCTCGCCACGACGGCGGCGTGCGCGGCCGGACCCGGCCTCTCCGCCCCCAGATCCGGCTTGCCCGTGGCTGGATCCGTCGCCCAGCGGTGGAGCTGGGCACGGCTTCGGTCAGGGCGGCGGGCGCGGCGCGTAGACCGACGAGGACTGCGGCCGGCGAAGCATAAGGCCGGCGAAGGAGGCCCTGGGTGCGGCGAGGCGTGCGGTTGGCAGAGGTGTGCGGCCGGCGACGCGTGCGGCCAGCGGCGCACGGGACGGCGAGGCGAGGCGCGCGGGCCGGTGAGGTGCTCGGCCGGAGAGGTGCGGCCGGTGGAAGGCCCTGCGCGCGAGGTCGGCGAAGGCCGTGCTGGGCGCGCGACCGGCGAGGCAAGCGGCCGGCGGAAGCCGTGCTGGGCGCGTGGCCGGCGAAGCGCGCGGCCGGCGGAGGGAGCTGCACGTCGGCCGGTGGTGGAGCGGGACGACAGAGGAGCGACATTGCTGCACAATGACTCGTGGGGGTGCGGCGGAGGCGTTGCCCGGTTGGGATGGCCGGGACGGTGGTGCTGTCTCCTACATCGCACGCGTGCAACAGGGATGAATGCTCTGGGCGAAAGCCTTCTGACGGCGGCGTTCTCGGACGTCGCTTTCCCTGTTGGGAGCGTCTTTTTGGAGCTTCATTCCTGCTGCACGAGGTCTCTGGGTGAAAACCCTGTCTAGTTCTAGACGAGCAACGGCGGCGCCTTTGGCATTGTACCATCCTTGGAGGCGTTGTCTCTTGAGACCCGCTCGGTTTGCAGCTTGGCCGGCCCACTGTCTTTGGCGGCCTCGACCGGTGCTGGCAACTCCGTCGTGGGACAAGCTAAAGGGTGTGACTACCACATGTCAAGGCGGCTATCTGTTGGTGATCAAGGATCGTCCCTTGGGTGTCGCTCGGCTGCTCGCAGCGGACCACGGCGGCCGACGTTGCTTCGCAATTGTCGGTTCGGTGTGGGACAGCGTTTGGAGGACGGCGCTTTTGGCAACGGCTTCGGGAGACGACTCGGCCTGTAGCGGATCGCGGCGAGTAGGTCAACATGGCTGAGCCTATTCGATGCGGTACAACGTTGGAAGACGGCACAAGTGACAACCTTGATCTGCGGCGGCTTCGTGCGGGAGGAGGTTACGTGTTGAAGTTGAGACCACGGCGACGGTCTGTTGTTCTGGTAAAGTTCCTTGGAGGCGGGGCGGCTATGCTCGCTATCTCGACGGCAACTTAAGGAACGAGTTCGAGCATGGAGTTGTGGCGGGATTGGCGAGGCCCCCGCGCACGAGAGAGGAGGCATCCAACGGCGGATGTGGCGAGGCCCCCGCGCGTTTGGTTTGCTCGGACTCGGTATTTCTCATCCCGTCAGATAGGTCCTGCTTTGTTGCAACGCCCAATGAAGGCGTCTGCCTCCATTGTTCCTTCACCAGCTCCGGATCATGTCGGAGTCTCGATGACTGCAAGGGTACGGTACGTGGGTCGGAGATGCGGTTCGTTTCTCTCCGCTGTCGTCTTCATGTGTGGGGCTGACGCTGTTGGGTGGATATGAGTGGTACCCCGCGTTGATGTCCCAATCCAACCGGGTGAATATAGTTGCTTTTTTCTTTTCTTTTCTGTTTCCCTGCCTATGGCCTCCCAGGGCCATAGTCTTGTATTTTCTGCTATATTAATAGAAACGCACTCGTCGAGTGCCGTTCGTTCAAAAAAAATCTTGGTAATGTCCAAGGAGACTTATCAGTTATCACAACAAACTGGAAGGCTGACATCACAGCAAGCTGCAAAAGGGTATTTATCTAGTTAAATGGAAAAGCCATATTGAATTTTGATAAGTAGATCAGCAATCTGGAGTAAAAAATTCCATTCAGTAATTACTTCATGGTGCCTTGACCAAGACACCAAGAAAGAACTCAAGCCTCAAATTACGTCAGAAAATCACTTCATGGGGTAAGAAAATGTTAGTTCAACCATGAGAGTACCATATATGACTGAACAAAGAGAGAGGAGAGCTAAACCGTGATTTTTTGTGCTGGTTTTGTAACATATCTGAACTGCAAGGTGATACTACTCCCGCTGTAATCAATCAACTTCATTTGTCAATAGCATCCCTTGTTTTACTCATTAGTGAGATTGACGATTTATCAAGAATACTGTTAAACTGACATAATTTTTAGAGTTTTAATTGACACACAAATCAGAACAAATTGATCCATATGGACCGTATGCATGACCAAAGACAACAGCATGCAGAGATCGATCACTTACAGCGAGCGTCAGGGGGCGAGCACCCGCAGCGGCGCACGCCCACAACCAGAAGGCCGACGGCGCTGGCTGGCGTCGCCCACAGTCCTACGCGCGGTAATGGTTGGCGGCGATGATGACGATCGGTGTAGGAGGACGTCCGGAAAGGAGGCCGCAGCACGAACGCCCACTACCAGGAGGCCGACGACGGCGCTCGGCGGCGCTTGTGGAAACGCGCGAAGCAAGGCCCGCGGTGGCGCAAGAATGAGTTGCCGGCGTCGCTCGGAGTCCCGATTTTGTGGCCGGCGGGCGGCGGCCTGGATGGGTCCCGGTGGCTTCGACGGGCGGCGGCGGATGCGATCGGCGCCAGATGCACGAGAGGGAGGGGGGTTAAAATGCAAAAAGAAAACTAAAAATTCTTCTCAATTTATATTAAGTTGCCGATGACAATCTTATCCTTTCTAATGAATGGTTTGATATTTCCTATACTACATACTACCAAATGGTAGTATTGTGCACCATAAAAGAGCACTTGTGTGATCCTTTTCACTCAATGCCTCTTGTTTTTTATCCGTAGGGCCATCAAAGTGACACAAAATATGGTATACGAGAAAGAAGACCCTTCGTTTTCTGCAAATGTCAGGTTTGCGTTAGCTCTAGTAGTGAAATGGTTCTGGTGATCTCTTAACTTACAACAAGTTGGTTTCTGCAACAATGGTATACTGATCCTAGGGAAAATGTTGGGGGATTTTCATATGCTGGCTTCTGGGAAATGGATGCCTCTTTGGGTTCAACAGGTATGAACTGCATGCAGTACTGTCGTTCTCTTCTTAGTTCTCCAACTATGTCAAAATTACTGAGACAAAAGGATGTTCTGTTTAACAGATTTTATGCTTTCTGAATGCAGAAGTACCACCCCACTAGAGTTATTACACTGACATATCAACCATTCATCCTCACCACAACCGCAATATTCACATATCATGAAGCAAAAGTCAACACTAGGATGCGCAATTTGGCGGGGTACATTCTGTTCTTCTTGAGCTCATTTGCAGCAACCATTGTAAGCATAACTGATTGCACTGGCATGTTCTTGTTTGAACAGCTAAATTGTTGTACTATATCTCACATGTTCACTAATTTGTTCTCATACGTTACAGCTGAATGTTGCAACTTCAGAAAGAGATGGAATGGCACCCTTTATTGGCATATGTATCATTGCCGCTGCTTTTGGGGTTGCTGATGGTCATGTTCAAGGTGGGATGACGGGTGATCTCTCTCTGATGTGCCCAGAGTTCATCCAGGTACATTTCGGAAGAATTTTGTTTCTTTGGGAAGATTCAAGAAACACAGTTTGAATATTGACTTGCAGTGCAGCTTGTTGGTTAATTTGTTTTATTATTTTCAATCCTTCTTTGCTGGACTAGCTGCATCAGGAGCGATAACCTCTGCGTTGAGGTTGGTAACAAAAGCAGCTTTCGAGAATTCCCGAGATGGACTTAGCAAAGGAGCTAGTATGTTAGAGATAACTATGGATAAATATACATTTGCACCCGTTGACCTGTATCTGATATATTTACTTGCTTGAAAATTTATGCAGTGCTCTTCTCCTCAATATTGTGCTTCTTTGTGCTGGTGTGTGTTCTGCTATATGCTTTCATCTTCCCTAAGTTGCCAATTGTGAAGTACTATCGTTCAAAAGCAGCTTCGGAGGGATCTCTGATGGTCACTGCCAATCTTGCTGCTGGTGAAATCCAAAATCGCTCAAATCCAACGGTACTGTATTAATTGGCAGCAAGTTTTGTATGGTTGTTACCTAATCCATTGAAACTAAAATTTGTATGAATTTTTCAGTCTGACGAGGACCCTGCATGTGTTGAGCGTTTGAGCACCAAGCAACTGCTACTGCAGAACATAGACTATGCATTGGACATGTTCCTGATCTATAAAGTGTTGATCTTCCCAGGGTTTTTAGCTGAAGATACTGGTTCACACAGCTTGGGCCCTTGGTAGTTAACTATCTGAATTTCTGCAGTTGACTGTTGACTGATAGGACCTCAAAGTTTGTGTTGTTATCAAAGGACAAAAAAGATTTTCACTTACACTGTACATCATTATGCAGGTATGCACTTGTCTTGATCGCGAGCTATAATGTGTGGGATCTGCTTCCTTTCAAAAATATAATGTGTGGGATCTGATTGGAAGATACGTACCACTGATCGAGCAAATCAAGCTGAGGTCTCGGAAAGTTGGCGATCAGGGCTGGATGATCATGCTAACGTCATTTCTGGGTTTGAGCAACGGATATCTCACCGTATGCGTCCTCACTGAGGCGCCCAAAGGGTACAAGGTTAGTGTATAAGTGCTCCGAGCTCACCATAGGAGAATCGCTGTGTATTATAACATCTGACCAAGTTGTCTACATGATAGCGGATGTTGTAACACCTGACTCGCGGACGGTCCGCTCGGGGTCGGCGGACGGTCCGCCCAGGCAACGCCTAGATATTTATCTAGATGGACGTGGGACCCGCCTATCATTCCTCATCTTCCTCCTCACTTTGTCCAGAGCCGAGCGGAGCTCGAGCGCTCGCGCCGTCGTCGCCCCTTCCGTCGATCTCCCTTCTCCGGCCACCAAACCTCGATTCCTCGCGCAATAACCTTCTCCAGCACCTCCACCACCTTCCCCAACCTCCGGACCGGCTTCTTACGGCCGGAATCGCCCCCCCACCGCCCGTCAACATTGGAGTCGCTTGAAGCCTTGCTCCACCGTCGATCCGCTTCTCCGGTCGTCCTCCGCTCGAACCGACCGCGGGAATGGATTCGTGGTGAGTTCGTTGTGCTACCCGGTCTTTTTCCCCTTCCGCGGTGTGTCGCCAGCGCCGGTGAACGGCCGTCGCCGTCGCCGCCGCACTTGCTGCCGCCTGTGGCGCGGGTCAAAAGTTATGTATCGCGGACGGTCCGCCTGAGAAGTGCGGACAGTCCGCCGGTCAGATTAGATTTCGTCCAGAGACGATGTTGTCTCTGGTGGTTTAGCGGAACTGAACTGCGGACGGTCCGCTATTGGAGAGTGGACGGTCCGCCGTTGAAATTCGAAATTGCCCAGAGACGATGTTGTCTCTGGTGGGGTTCGCAGGATTGAGCTGCGGACGGTCCGCTATTGGAGAGCGGACGGTCCGCAGTAGAATCTAGGCTTTTGTCCAGAGACGTTGCCGTCTCTGGTGGATTGGATAAGGGAACTGCGGATGGTCCGCCGGTAGGATTAGAAATTGGTCCAGAGACGTTGTTGTCTCTTGTGGGTTTGCGTAGGTGTGCGGACAGTCCGCTGAGGGTGAGCGGACAGTCCGCCGTGTAGATTGAAGTTTGTCCAGAGATGTACTTGGTTCTGGTGGGTCGGTAGAATGGTGCGGCGGACGGTCCGCCACTTGGGCGCGGACAGTCCGCAGGGCATTCCAGTTGAAGTAAAATAGTTATTGTCGGTACCCTACAGCTGGGGTACCCACTCCTACTGTGCCAAGACTCGCGTAGTTATCCGTAACTACGCCCTAAGGAGCTGAGCAGCCGGACTCCTGGGTTCCGACTCCATCTCACCGGACCAACGGTCCCGGACCCGCTTCCCGTTCGGGGACGGGTCCGGTGTCACCACGTGTCCCAGAGGTGGAAATGCTCAGCACCTGTGGCCGCGGACCCGGATCCCCGCAGGTAGGTCCGGGTCCTCCACGTGCCATCCAGACTCCCGCAGATGCGTCCGGGGCCTCCACGTGCCTATCCGGACCCCCCGTGAGCTCTCGGCTCAGCCAGCTGCTCGGGAGGGGTCCGGAGCCGCCACGTGTCACGCAGACGCAGGCGCGGGCGCAAGCCTTCCGCTGGAAGCTCCCTCACCCACCCGCATTAAGTGCGAGTGGTTGAGGCAGGCTTTGCTGCCGCTGGGCACGGGGCAGCTTTTGTCAGTCCACACTGTGGATCGCCAGTTACCGAGGCGGCTCGTCAGTTACCAAGGCAAGCATTAAAGACTCAGCGCCGTGCGCATGGGCGACGAGTCATGATGACCAGCTACTGACTGAAGCAACAGTGCACGCTGCTACAGTGGACTGAGTCAGTAGTTCGGCGCTTCATCATGACCTCGACGCGCGGCTGCAGAGGCTAGACTCTACTCTGACAGGACAGCTCAAGACCATCCCTGGTCAGAAGCTACGCACGAAATCCGACGACAAGATCTCCGGATCTGAGGCATTGAAGGCCAAAATGTAGTTTATAATACATCGCCGGGTCCACATGTCGGGGCCCCGCTCAGTGTACGTGCTCCCCTTGGACATATAAAAGGGAGAGCACGCCCGCTAGAACACACGATCTGCACAAGCCAGACAGACTCAAGCTCTCGCACCTTCTCACTCTCGAGGGAAGGCAATACAACACACAGTGGACGTAGGGTATTACGCTTCGGCGGCCCGAACCACTCTAAATCCTGCTGTGTTCCTCGTGTTCTTGAGTGAGATCGATCTAAGACCAGCTAACCCCCGAGTACACACCCTCAGGGCTAGGGCGGGTGCCTTCCGGCACCCGGCCGTGGTTTGCAGCACCACGACATTTGGCGCGCCAGGTAGAGGGCTTCTAGCTGGTCGCAGTTCGTCTCTTGCCCATCTCCATGGCTCGGGTGGTTGAGCACTCCCACCACCACGACGACGGGGAGATGACGGAGGGTGTGGCGTCATCCGCGCCACACGCCTCTCGCCTTCCTGCGCCAGGGGCAGCCGTGCCCATGGAGCAGCCACCGTCGGCAGCGGCGCGCGCTGCACGTCGGCAAGAGTCAGGGCGCCCGTCAAGGGCCCCCTCACAAGCTGCGAGCGGCGGAGCGACAAATCCCAGCTCGCAGCATACCTCACTCATGAGAGGAAGCCCGCTCCGGCGGAAAGCCGACTCCGGTCGCACCAAGCCCGCTCCGGCGAAAAGCCCACTCCGGTCGCACTAAGCCGACTCTGGTGGCTCTCTCCGGCGGAAAGCCGACTCCGGTCGCACCAAGCCCGCTCCGGCGAAAAGCCCACTCCGGTCGCACTAAGCCGACTCTGGTGGCTCTCTCCGGCGGAAAGCCGACTCTGGTCGCACCCCCGACTCTACATCTCTGTAAGTCCTACCCTTAGAGGCCCAGCAAGGAATAAAACATTTTCCTTTGTAACTAGGTAGTACTTCCGTGTGGTCCAGTCCGGTGAGCCTCCCCCGTGGAGGGGTCCGGACCTCTGCGAACCAGGTTCAGGGAAGCGTACTCACCCTCCGGGGAGGTCCGGAGCCGTGTAGCCGCTTAGCCTGGTTCAATACCCTAAGCCTGCATGCTCTACCTTCCTAGGGCGAGTACCGTAGTACCTAAGACTGGGGGCCCGGAGGTCCGGACAGCTCCGGTCTCATAAACCCGTGTTCTGGCTTACATCGCACATCTCATCTACATCTAGTTATAAAGGAAAAATTTATTCTCAGTTCGCCTCTAAGGATGTTACATTCCAATTTCAATCTACGCATTCTGTTTGCGCTAACCCCCACGTGGCTTCTTACTCTTGTGCGGTGATTGTGGTCCGAATTGAGTTGGCTAGTTAGTGACTTAGCTCGAGACCCCTCGTGGAAGAGAGGGGTTCGGACCCCTGGGAACCTGCAGGTTCAGGGAAGCGCACTCATTCTCCGGGGAGGTCCGGAGCCGTGTAGCCGCTTAGCCTGGTTCCGTACCCTAAGCCTGCACGCACCACCTCCTGTGAATGAGTGCCGTAGTACCTAGGACTGGGAACCTGGAGGTCCGGACTTTCTCTTAACCTAAAGGCCGGCCCTTTGAGCTCTGTTCACTGAACCTAGCTGTCTATCTCAAAGGATTACCGCCAACAGGATTTGGGACCTGTGGGCACGCTACTAAGCATCTACTTTGAGTCATGTGCAGGTCCAAACGTGATGATGCAGCAGGTGACCCAAAGGATGGACGATGCAGGGCAAGACCCTTGCGGCGCGTACCGCTGGGCACCAGAAGCAGCCAAGTTGCTCACAGTAGTGGCCCCACCTGCGGGTTCGTTGCCTCTCCCGAGGCGGGCCCGGGGGCCACTGTCGGTACCCTACAGCTGGGGTACCCACTCCTACTGTGCCAAGACTCGCGTAGTTATCCGTAACTACGCCCTAAGGAGCTGAGCAGCCGGACTCCTGGGTTCCGACTCCATCTCACCGGACCAACGGTCCCGGACCCGCTTCCCGTTCGGGGACGGGTCCGGTGTCACCACGTGTCCCAGAGGTGGAAATGCTCAGCACCTGTGGCCGCGGACCCGGATCCCCGCAGGTAGGTCTGGGTCCTCCACGTGCCATCCAGACTCCCGCAGATGCGTCCGGGGCCTCCACGTGTCTATCCGGACCCCCCGTGAGCTCTCGGCTCAGCCAGCTGCTCGGGAGGGGTCCGGAGCCGCCACGTGTCACGTAGACGCGGGCGCGGGCGCAAGCCTTCCGCTGGAAGCTCCCTCACCCACCCGCATTAAGTGCGAGTGGTTGAGGCAGGCTTTGCTGCCGCTGGGCACGGGGCAGCTTTTGTCAGTCCACACTGTGGATCGCCAGTTACCGAGGCGGCTCGTCAGTTACCAAGGCAAGCATTAAAGACTCAGCGCCGTGCGCATGGGCGATGAGTCATGATGACCAGCTACTGACTGAAGCAACAGTGCACGCAAACCACGGCCGGGTGGCGGAAGGCACCCGCCCTAGCCCTGAGGGTGTGTACTCGGGGGTTAGCTGGTCTTAGATCGATCTCACTCAAGAACACGAGGAACACAGCAGGATTTAGAGTGGTTCGGGCCGCCGGAGCGTAATACCCTACGTCCACTGTGTGTTGTATTGCCTTCCCTCGAGAGTGAGAAGGTGCGAGAGCTTGAGTCTGTCTGGCTTGTGCAGATCGTGTGTTCTAGCGGGCGTGCTCTCCCTTTTATATGTCCAAGGGGAGCACGTACACTGAGCGGGGCCCCGACATGTGGACCCGGCGATGTATTATAAACTACATTTTGGCCTTCAATGCCTCAGATCCTGAGATCTTGTCGTCGGCTTTCGTGCGTAGCTTCTGACCAGGGATGGTCTTGAGCTGTCCTATCAGAGTAGAGTCTAGCCTCTGCAGCCGCGCGTCGAGGTCATGATGAAGCGCCGAACTACTGACTCAGTCCACTGTAGCAGCGTGCACTGTTGCTTCAGTCAGTAGCTGGTCATCATGACTCGTCGCCCATGCGCACGGCGCTGAGTCTTTAATGCTTGCCTTGGTAACTGACGAGCCGCCTCGGTAACTGGCGATCCACAGTGTGGACTGACAAAAGCTGCCCCGTGCCCAGCGGCAGCAAAGCCTGCCTCAACCACTCGCACTTAATGCGGGTGGGTGAGGGAGCTTCCAGCGGAAGGCTTGCGCCCGCGCCCGCGTCTGCGTGACACGTGGCGGCTCCGGACCCCTCCCGAGCAGCTGGCTGAGCCGAGAGCTCACGGGGGGTCCGGATAGGCACGTGGAGGCCCCGGACGCATCTGCGGGAGTCTGGATGGCACGTGGAGGACCCGAACCTACCTGCGGGGATCCGGGTCCGCGGCCACAGGTGCTGAGCATTTCCACCTCTGGGACACGTGGTGACACCGGACCCGTCCCCGAACGGGAAGCGGGACCGGGACCGTTGGTCCGGTGAGATGGAGTCGGAACCCAGGAGTCCGGCTGCTTAGCTCCTTAGGGCGTAGTTACGGATAACTACGCGAGTCTTGGCACAGTAGGAGTGGGTACCCCAGCTGTAGGGTACCGACAGTGGCCCCCGGGCCCGCCTCGGGAGAGGCAACGAACCCGCAGGTGGGGCCACTACTGTGAGCAACTTGGCTGCTTCTGGCGCCCAGCGGTACGCGCCGCAAGGGTCTTGCCCTGCATCGTCCATCCTTTGGGTCACCTGCTGCATCATCACGTTTGGACCTGCACATGACTCAAGGTAGATGCTTAGTAGCGTGCCCACGGGTCCCAAATCCTGTTGGCGGTAATCCTTTGAGATAGACAGCTAGGTTCAGTGAATAGAGCTCAAAGGGCCGGCCTTTAGGTTAAGAGAAAGTCCGGACCTCCAGGTACCCAGTCCTAGGTACTACGGCACTCATTCACAGGAGGTGGTGCGTGCAGGCTTAGGGTACGGAAACAGGCTAAGCGGCTACACGGCTCCGGACCTCCCCGGAGAATGAGTGCGCTTCCCTGAACCTGCAGGTTCCCAGGGGTCCGAACCCCTCTCTTCCACGAGGGGTCTCGAGCTAAGTCACTAACTAGCCAACTCAATTCGGACCACAATCACCGCACAAGAGTAAGAAGCCACGTGGGGGTTAGCGCAAACAGAATGCGTAGATTGAAATTGGAATGTAACATCCTTAGAGGCGAACTGAGAATAAATTTTTCCTTTATAACTAGATGTACATGAGATGTGCGATGTAAGCCAGAACACGGGTTTATGAGACCGGAGCTGTCCGGACCTCCGGGCCCCCAGTCTTAGGTACTACGGTACTCGCCCTAGGGAGGTAGAGCATGCAGGCTTAGGGTACGGAACCAGGCTAAGTGGCTACCCGGCTCCGGACCTCCCCGGAGGGTGAGTACGCTTCCCTGAACCTGGTTCGCAGAGGTCTGGACCCCTCCACGGGGGAGGCTCACCGGACTGGACCACACGGAAGTACTACCTAGTTACAAAGGAAAATGTTTTATTCCTTGCTGGGCCTCTAAGGGTAGGACTTACAGAGATGTAGAGTCGGGGTGCGACCAGAGTCGGCTTTCCGCCGGAGAGAGCCACCAGAGTCGGCTTAGTGCGACCGGAGTGGGCTTTTCGCCGGAGCGGGCTTGGTGCGACTGGAGTCGGCTTTCCGCCAGAGAGAGCCACCAGAGTCGGCTTAGTGCGACCGGAGTGGGCTTTTCGCCGGAGCGGGCTTGGTGCGACCGGAGTTGGCTTTCCGCCGGAGCGGGCTTCCTCTCATGAGTGAGGTATGCTGCGAGCTGGGATTTGTCGCTCCGCCGCTCGCAGCTTGTGAGGGGGCCCTTGACGGGCGCCCTGACTCTTGCCGACGTGCAGCGCGCGCCGCTGCCGACGGTGGCTGCTCCACGGGCACGGCTGCCCCTGGTGCAGGAAGGCGAGAGGCGTGTGGCGCGGATGACGCCACACCCTCCGTCATCTCCCCGTCGTCGTGGTGGTGGGAGTGCTCAACCACCCAAGCCATGGAGATGGGCAAGAGACGAACTGCCCCAGCTAGAAGCCCCCTACCTGGCGCGCCAAATGTCGTGGTACTGCAAACCACGGCCGGGTGGCGGAAGGCACCCGCCCTAGCCCTGAGGGTGTGTACTCGGGGGTTAGCTGGTCTTAGATCGATCTCACTCAAGAACACGAGGAACACAGCAGGATTTAGAGTGGTTCGGGCCGCCGGAGCGTAATACCCTACGTCCACTGTGTGTTGTATTGCCTTCCCTCGAGAGTGAGAAGGTGCGAGAGCTTGAGTCTGTCTGGCTTGTGCAGATCGTGTGTTCTAGCGGGCGTGCTCTCCCTTTTATATGTCCAAGGGGAGCACGTACACTGAGCGGGGCCCCGACATGTGGACCCGGCGATGTATTATAAACTACATTTTGGCCTTCAATGCCTCAGATCCGGAGATCTTGTCGTCGGATTTCGTGCGTAGCTTCTGACCAGGGATGGTCTTGAGCTGTCCTGTCAGAGTAGAGTCTAGCCTCTGCAGCCGCGCGTCGAGGTCATGATGAAGCGCCGAACTACTGACTCAGTCCACTGTAGCAGCGTGCACTGTTGCTTCAGTCAGTAGCTGGTCATCATGACTCGTCGCCCATGCGCACGGCGCTGAGTCTTTAATGCTTGCCTTGGTAACTGACGAGCCGCCTCGGTAACTGGCGATCCACAGTGTGGACTGACAAAAGCTGCCCCGTGCCCAGCGGCAGCAAAGCCTGCCTCAACCACTCGCACTTAATGCGGGTGGGTGAGGGAGCTTCCAGCGGAAGGCTTGCGCCCGCGCCCGCGTCTGCGTGACACGTGGCGGCTCCGGACCCCTCCCGAGCAGCTGGCTGAGCCGAGAGCTCACGGGGGGTCCGGATAGGCACGTGGAGGCCCCGGACGCATCTGCGGGAGTCTGGATGGCACGTGGAGGACCCGAACCTACCTGCGGGGATCCGGGTCCGCGGCCACAGGTGCTGAGCATTTCCACCTCTGGGACACGTGGTGACACCGGACCCGTCCCCGAACGGGAAGCGGGACCGGGACCGTTGGTCCGGTGAGATGGAGTCGGAACCCAGGAGTCCGGCTGCTCAGCTCCTTAGGGCGTAGTTACGGATAACTACGCGAGTCTTGGCACAGTAGGAGTGGGTACCCCAGCTGTAGGGTACCGACAGTGGCCCCCGGGCCCGCCTCGGGAGAGGCAACGAACCCGCAGGTGGGGCCACTACTGTGAGCAACTTGGCTGCTTCTGGCGCCCAGCGGTACGCGCCGCAAGGGTCTTGCCCTGCATCGTCCATCCTTTGGGTCACCTGCTGCATCATCACGTTTGGACCTGCACATGACTCAAGGTAGATGCTTAGTAGCGTGCCCACGGGTCCCAAATCCTGTTGGCGGTAATCCTTTGAGATAGACAGCTAGGTTCAGTGAATAGAGCTCAAAGGGCCGGCCTTTAGGTTAAGAGAAAGTCCGGACCTCCAGGTACCCAGTCCTAGGTACTACGGCACTCATTCACAGGAGGTGGTGCGTGCAGGCTTAGGGTACGGAACCAGGCTAAGCGGCTACACGGCTCCGAACCTCCCCGGAGAATGAGTGCGCTTCCCTGAACCTGCAGGTTCCCAGGGGTCCGAACCCCTCTCTTCCACGAGGGGTCTCGAGCTAAGTCACTAACTAGCCAACTCAATTCGGACCACAATCACCGCACAAGAGTAAGAAGCCACGTGGGGGTTAGCGCAAACAGAATGCGTAGATTGAAATTGGAATGTAACATCCTTAGAGGCGAACTGAGAATAAATTTTTCCTTTATAACTAGATGTACATGAGATGTGCGATGTAAGCCAGAACACGGGTTTATGAGACCGGAGCTGTCCGGACCTCCGGGCCCCCAGTCTTAGGTACTACGGTACTCGCCCTAGGGAGGTAGAGCATGCAGGCTTAGGGTACGGAACCAGGCTAAGTGGCTACCCGGCTCCGGACCTCCCCGGAGGGTGAGTACGCTTCCCTGAACCTGGTTCGCAGAGGTCTGGACCCCTCCACGGGGGAGGCTCACCGGACTGGACCACACGGAAGTACTACCTAGTTACAAAGGAAAATGTTTTATTCCTTGCTGGGCCTCTAAGGGTAGGACTTACAGAGATGTAGAGTCGGGGTGCGACCAGAGTCGGCTTTCCGCCGGAGAGAGCCACCAGAGTCGGCTTAGTGCGACCGGAGTGGGCTTTTCGCCGGAGCGGGCTTGGTGCGACTGGAGTCGGCTTTCCGCCAGAGAGAGCCACCAGAGTCGGCTTAGTGCGACCGGAGTGGGCTTTTCGCCGGAGCGGGCTTGGTGCGACCGGAGTTGGCTTTCCGCCGGAGCGGGCTTCCTCTCATGAGTGAGGTATGCTGCGAGCTGGGATTTGTCGCTCCGCCGCTCGCAGCTTGTGAGGGGGCCCTTGACGGGCGCCCTGACTCTTGCCGACGTGCAGCGCGCGCCGCTGCCGACGGTGGCTGCTCCACGGGCACGGCTGCCCCTGGTGCAGGAAGGCGAGAGGCGTGTGGCGCGGATGACGCCACACCCTCCGTCATCTCCCCGTCGTCGTGGTGGTGGGAGTGCTCAACCACCCAAGCCATGGAGATGGGCAAGAGACGAACTGCCCCAGCTAGAAGCCCCCTACCTGGCGCGCCAAATGTCGTGGTACTGCAAACCACGGCCGGGTGGCGGAAGGCACCCGCCCTAGCCCTGAGGGTGTGTACTCGGGGGTTAGCTGGTCTTAGATCGATCTCACTCAAGAACACGAGGAACACAGCAGGATTTAGAGTGGTTCGGGCCGCCGGAGCGTAATACCCTACGTCCACTGTGTGTTGTATTGCCTTCCCTCGAGAGTGAGAAGGTGCGAGAGCTTGAGTCTGTCTGGCTTGTGCAGATCGTGTGTTCTAGCGGGCGTGCTCTCCCTTTTATATGTCCAAGGGGAGCACGTACACTGAGCGGGGCCCCGACATGTGGACCCGGCGATGTATTATAAACTACATTTTGGCCTTCAATGCCTCAGATCCGGAGATCTTGTCGTCGGATTTCGTGCGTAGCTTCTGACCAGGGATGGTCTTGAGCTGTCCTGTCAGAGTAGAGTCTAGCCTCTGCAGCCGCGCGTCGAGGTCATGATGAAGCGCCGAACTACTGACTCAGTCCACTGTAGCAGCGTGCACTGTTGCTTCAGTCAGTAGCTGGTCATCATGACTCGTCGCCCATGCGCACGGCGCTGAGTCTTTAATGCTTGCCTTGGTAACTGACGAGCCGCCTCGGTAACTGGCGATCCACAGTGTGGACTGACAAAAGCTGCCCCGTGCCCAGCGGCAGCAAAGCCTGCCTCAACCACTCGCACTTAATGCGGGTGGGTGAGGGAGCTTCCAGCGGAAGGCTTGCGCCCGCGCCCGCGTCTGCGTGACACGTGGCGGCTCCGGACCCCTCCCGAGCAGCTGGCTGAGCCGAGAGCTCACGGGGGGTCCGGATAGGCACGTGGAGGCCCCGGACGCATCTGCGGGAGTCTGGATGGCACGTGGAGGACCCGAACCTACCTGCGGGGATCCGGGTCCGCGGCCACAGGTGCTGAGCATTTCCACCTCTGGGACACGTGGTGACACCGGACCCGTCCCCGAACGGGAAGCGGGACCGGGACCGTTGGTCCGGTGAGATGGAGTCGGAACCCAGGAGTCCGGCTGCTCAGCTCCTTAGGGCGTAGTTACGGATAACTACGCGAGTCTTGGCACAGTAGGAGTGGGTACCCCAGCTGTAGGGTACCGACAGTGGCCCCCGGGCCCGCCTCGGGAGAGGCAACGAACCCGCAGGTGGGGCCACTACTGTGAGCAACTTGGCTGCTTCTGGCGCCCAGCGGTACGCGCCGCAAGGGTCTTGCCCTGCATCGTCCATCCTTTGGGTCACCTGCTGCATCATCACGTTTGGACCTGCACATGACTCAAGGTAGATGCTTAGTAGCGTGCCCACGGGTCCCAAATCCTGTTGGCGGTAATCCTTTGAGATAGACAGCTAGGTTCAGTGAATAGAGCTCAAAGGGCCGGCCTTTAGGTTAAGAGAAAGTCCGGACCTCCAGGTACCCAGTCCTAGGTACTACGGCACTCATTCACAGGAGGTGGTGCGTGCAGGCTTAGGGTACGGAACCAGGCTAAGCGGCTACACGGCTCCGAACCTCCCCGGAGAATGAGTGCGCTTCCCTGAACCTGCAGGTTCCCAGGGGTCCGAACCCCTCTCTTCCACGAGGGGTCTCGAGCTAAGTCACTAACTAGCCAACTCAATTCGGACCACAATCACCGCACAAGAGTAAGAAGCCACGTGGGGGTTAGCGCAAACAGAATGCGTAGATTGAAATTGGAATGTAACATCCTTAGAGGCGAACTGAGAATAAATTTTTCCTTTATAACTAGATGTACATGAGATGTGCGATGTAAGCCAGAACACGGGTTTATGAGACCGGAGCTGTCCGGACCTCCGGGCCCCCAGTCTTAGGTACTACGGTACTCGCCCTAGGGAGGTAGAGCATGCAGGCTTAGGGTACGGAACCAGGCTAAGTGGCTACCCGGCTCCGGACCTCCCCGGAGGGTGAGTACGCTTCCCTGAACCTGGTTCGCAGAGGTCTGGACCCCTCCACGGGGGAGGCTCACCGGACTGGACCACACGGAAGTACTACCTAGTTACAAAGGAAAATGTTTTATTCCTTGCTGGGCCTCTAAGGGTAGGACTTACAGAGATGTAGAGTCGGGGTGCGACCAGAGTCGGCTTTCCGCCGGAGAGAGCCACCAGAGTCGGCTTAGTGCGACCGGAGTGGGCTTTTCGCCGGAGCGGGCTTGGTGCGACTGGAGTCGGCTTTCCGCCAGAGAGAGCCACCAGAGTCGGCTTAGTGCGACCGGAGTGGGCTTTTCGCCGGAGCGGGCTTGGTGCGACCGGAGTTGGCTTTCCGCCGGAGCGGGCTTCCTCTCATGAGTGAGGTATGCTGCGAGCTGGGATTTGTCGCTCCGCCGCTCGCAGCTTGTGAGGGGGCCCTTGACGGGCGCCCTGACTCTTGCCGACGTGCAGCGCGCGCCGCTGCCGACGGTGGCTGCTCCACGGGCACGGCTGCCCCTGGTGCAGGAAGACGAGAGGCGTGTGGCGCGGATGACGCCACACCCTCCGTCATCTCCCCGTCGTCGTGGTGGTGGGAGTGCTCAACCACCCGAGCCATGGAGATGGGCAAGAGACGAACTGCGACCAGCTAGAAGCCCCCTACCTGGCGCGCCAAATGTCGTGGTACTGCAAACCACGGCCGGGTGGCGGAAGGCACCCGCCCTAGCCCTGAGGGTGTGTACTCGGGGGTTAGCTGGTCTTAGATCGATCTCACTCAAGAACACGAGGAACACAGCAGGATTTAGAGTGGTTCGGGCCGCCGGAGCGTAATACCCTACGTCCACTGTGTGTTGTATTGCCTTCCCTCGAGAGTGAGAAGGTGCGAGAGCTTGAGTCTGTCTGGCTTGTGCAGATCGTGTGTTCTAGCGGGCGTGCTCTCCCTTTTATATGTCCAAGGGGAGCACGTACACTGAGCGGGGCCCCGACATGTGGACCCGGCGATGTATTATAAACTACATTTTGGCCTTCAATGCCTCAGATCCGGAGATCTTGTCGTCGGATTTCGTGCGTAGCTTCTGACCAGGGATGGTCTTGAGCTGTCCTGTCAGAGTAGAGTCTAGCCTCTGCAGCCGCGCGTCGAGGTCATGATGAAGCGCCGAACTACTGACTCAGTCCACTGTAGCAGCGTGCACTGTTGCTTCAGTCAGTAGCTGGTCATCATGACTCGTCGCCCATGCGCACGGCGCTGAGTCTTTAATGCTTGCCTTGGTAACTGACGAGCCGCCTCGGTAACTGGCGATCCACAGTGTGGACTGACAAAAGCTGCCCCGTGCCCAGCGGCAGCAAAGCCTGCCTCAACCACTCGCACTTAATGCGGGTGGGTGAGGGAGCTTCCAGCGGAAGGCTTGCGCCCGCGCCTGCGTCTGCGTGACACGTGGCGGCTCCGGACCCCTCCCGAGCAGCTGGCTGAGCCGAGAGCTCACTGGGGGTCCGGATAGGCACGTGGAGGCCCCGGACGCATCTGCGGGAGTCTGGATGGCACGTGGAGGACCCGGACCTACCTGCGGGGATCCGGGTCCGCGGCCACAGGTGCTGAGCATTTCCACCTCTGGGACACGTGGTGACACCGGACCCGTCCCCGAACGGGAAGCGGGTCCGGGACCGTTGGTCCGGTGAGATGGAGTCGGAACCCAGGAGTCCGGCTGCTCAGCTCCTTAGGGCGTAGTTACGGATAACTACGCGAGTCTTGGCACAGTAGGAGTGGGTACCCCAGCTGTAGGGTACCGACAGTTATATCATTGAGCGGCACTCATTTATTTCATATGTATACGTGTAGCATCCGCAGCTGAGGGCGCCGTATTTGAGGTAATTGCGGCACCGCAGGAGCAGCCGTCGCAAGCCCAGGGGGAGAGGTGCGAGAACCCGGCCCAAGGCCCGTCTGACCCCAGCTCTGAGCAGCAGCCCGAAGGCAAGCCCTGGTGCACATCCTATTAATTTTTAAATTATGACACCTATATATGTATTTATTACTTATGCATTACATTTAGGAGTTGTTTGAAACCCTAGTTGCATGAACCCTAGGTGTCCTTGAGTTGTACTAGTAGGTATAGGATGATAGAAATGCTATGCTAGATAGGGTGCGGTAGAAGTCGAGTAATTCTTGGTTACTCGCGAGATATATGATAGTTTTATGTTTCCAGATATGAGTTACTAATTTTTGGATGAAAGTCTTGGAATGAAAGAAAGAATAGAATCTGAGACTGGGCGGGAGAAGTGCAGTTCCGCCTGTGTCAGTTAAGGACCGAGCCGTTGTTGGCCCTGCTGATCATGTTTGAACTGTACTAACCGCATGCCGGGAGTAGGAGGTAGTCGAAACCGGTAAGCCGAGTACTGCCTTGCTTTGGAAGTACAGAACTTCTACCCACCCCTTAGGGCGAGTCGAGTGGCCGCGGAGAATTGGGATGCATGAGTTTATTTTTGGTGGTCTCTCGTAGGGTTCGGATGACTATATGCAGGTGGGGCGGTTTAGTAGTTCGAGGCATGGAGGGGAAAAGTTGGTGCGCGTGGTCCGACGGGACTAATGCGTGCCGTGTTGGTTAGGTCCACCTTGCAAGGTTAAATCGAATCGATTCGCCGTCAGTCGCTCTCGGACATGAGCACCTTGGTCACTGCATCGCAGCGTAGTGTGGTGTTGGAATAATGGTTATACCTAGGTTGATGAACATAAGCGTTATTATTTATTGTTCCGCTATATTTGCTCTAGATTTGGTTATGCAAATATTAGACTATGTTAAGTTACCTAGAACTTGGACTAAAATAAGAAAAGTGAGAAATTACTTTAGTCGTTGTTTTCTGCATGATAACCACTAGCAAAAAGTCTTGCATGTCTAGATATGTGGGCTAAGTTATACCCCCTGGTCGGGTAAGCCTTGCTGAGTATTAGTATACTCAGGGTTTGTTGCCACAATTATTTCAGGACACGCAGATGTAGACTTCTGTCCCTGCTGCGTCAAGTTCATCCGTCGGGACGCAGAGAGATGGGAGGTTGTGGAGCCAGATGTTTAGTTAGGGACATTCCGAGGCTACACTTTTGGTAGTTGTATGCCCTTTCCTCTATTCGAACTCTAATTCCGGTATTGTAAAGTTTATAAACTATGGATGTATTCAAATGGGGTTCGTAAAACTTAAGGTGGAATCGTATGTATATTTGTTGTATTTTTTAAATATGTGTCGTGTTTGTACCATCTGCGTCCACTTTCGCGTGGGACTATCGGTGATGTTTCGATCGGGACGTGGGTTGAGAAAGGATCGACAAATTAAGCCGTTAAGCTAATGAGCATAATGTGTTCAAATGACGGCCATTACGCTTAATTAGAGTTTTAACTTGGCGGTTCCGTCACAGATGTGGATGCAGGGCCCGGAACAAAACGCTTTGGGCAACTTGCTTGTGCTCTGCATCTTGGGAGGCATCTTCTGCGGGGCCATCCTCGATTGGCCGTGGCTCATCGGCAAAGGATGGTGACCTGATCATGTAGCATGTTTTCCTCTCGTCGTCTCCCAGTGTGTGGTTGCAATCAAGTGCCACACAGCATTTGGATGAGCTTCAACCGACGATTTCACTTCCTGTCGCACCTTGCGCCACATTTCTCACGAGTTCATATCTGCGTAAAAAAGGGGAAGGGAAGACTGGAAGAAGTAAAGGAAGGACACGATGAAGTGTACAACTTCATGAAATACTGTAGTACAATGTTGGGAAGTGGCATCACTGGTGTCCTTTGTGTACCAGTTTGTGCAGTTCTGTTGAGCAAAGGTTTCATATCTTTTGAAGAAAAGAAAAGAAAAGAGAGGCTTGTAACTGAACAGGGCAAATGTACCTTTCGACGAGAAAGTTTGATGCCTATTAAAGAGCGGCTCAGCTCAACTATGGGGGCGTTTAGTTTGTTTTGGTGAAAATTTTTGGGTGTTACGTCAATGTTTGACTAGATGTTGGGAGGGTTTTTTGAACACTAATTAAAAAACTAATTTCAGAACTCACTTGGAAACCGCGAGACGAATCTTTTGAAGCCTTTGATCGCATCATTCGCACATGTGGGTTACTGTAGCACTTATATCTAATCATGCACTAATTAGGCTCAAAAGATTCGTCTCGTCGTGTACATCCAAACTGTGTAATTAGTTTTGTTATTTAATTATATTTAGTGCTTCATACATGTGTTTAAAGGGGAGGTGAAAATTTTTGGGTGAAAATTTTTGGGAACTAAACGGGGCCTATACTGAAAAAAGAAAACAAAAAGATTCGTGCTACGCTTGCTGCTCCTGAAGGTATCTGATACAATCATGCAGACGATGGCAGGTTGTCAGCATTGTTGATGGGCAGGCCTCCTGGATTAGGTTCTGATGCGTGCAAGGTACCAATCCGTTGATATCGACAGGGACCGGATGCCTAACGCAGAAACAATGAGGCCCACACTCACGGGTAAAACACAAAATTAAGATTCCCTTTTTTTAGTGTAATAAATTGTCCCTTTTAGATCAGGAACATCACATTCACAGGTTCACAGCGTTTGACTGGCGAAAAGGCGTGCAGGAAAAGCTGCGACTTGGAAGCAACTGGTGACATAATATGAACTGAGCAAAATTAGTCCAAAGTGGCCGGCAAGGAAGAGAAAAGGACAGGTATGAAACCCAGTCACGCATGGGCACACTAAGCTACTGCTATCAAGTACTCCCAACTGCTGATCTTTTCTAACAAAACAATTGAAATGCTCTCAAGTTGAGGGGAGTGGATCCCAGTTTTTCCAATGATGAGCGAGACTGCGTGTGGCTGAGGATGAGGTTAGCGGATTCCGGTGCCACCAGGGCCGGCGTCACTGTCCCCCTCCAAGTGTTCGGTCAAATTGAGTGGAGCCTCTCCCGTTCCCTTTGCTCGATTCTCCCTGTGGCGTGCAGTGCAGTGCAGCGCAGAGACGCCATGAGCTTCTTCTTCCGCTTCCTTTTTTTTCAGAAAAAATAGGGCGCTTTCCTTGGAGAAAACAGAGAGCTATTTTAGCTATAGGTTCTCGATGCCATGGATCAATATGAGCAATATCCCATCGCAAATGAACAAAAAAGGATACGGCTGGTAGCAGATAAGATCCAGCACCGTGCCTCTTGAACTGGCAGCCGAGCCGCCGAGGTCGATCTTTTAAGATCCTGATCTGCCAGCCGGTTTTAAAACTGGGTTGCATTTGACTCCATGTTTAGCACGGGACGGCGATATTTCTGGAATTTCTACCTATTTTTAAAAATATGATAATGCATTAAAACGGACTTCTTGACTCAATAAAAAAAATTCATCGAGCTTTTTTGTTTTTGTGGGGGGAAAAATTCGTTGAGCTGATGACACGGAACGTTGACGTACGTGTGTGAACGCCGTCCGATTTCGGGGCCACGAGCTCGGGGACGGTGTGTGTGAACGCCGTCCGATTTCGTCCAACCCCATCCGTCGTCACCGGGACTGCGGGATCCAATCCAAGTATCCAACACCCACCCATCCCGTCCCGTCGCTCGCCGTGCCGCGCCCCACGAACGCACGAATAATTTGCGCCGCCGTTCGCACCGCGCACGCAGGCCGCCAGCACAGGCGCGGCCTCGCCTAGCCGCTCACGGAACCCGCGCCCGTTGACGTTGGCACGATAGATTCCCGGAGATTCTTGCGAGGAGCGAGAGGAGGGAGGAGGGGTGGTTCAAAGCTATATACTGTACTGGAGATTCCAAGGCTCCTGCTGCTACATCCCCGCGTAAATCTCAACTGCTATATAAACATCCACGCGCGCGCGCACCGTCAGATCCCGCGCGCCCAGCACCAACCGTCCGGTTCCTGCTCCCCTCCCTCCCTCCCTCCTCTCGGTCGTTGCCCCGCCCCCGGCTTCCGCACCCGCGTGCGCGCCGCCTGCCGCCCCCGCCGCCGGGCGGGCTGGGGTTTGACTGCCGCGCCGGACGGTGAGTGCCAGCTCCTCCTCGTTCCTCCTCCCGTCCCGTCTCCCTGCTTTGAGCTCTCCTCCTCCTCTGGACTCCGCTGTCGTTGTTGGCATCGAAGAATCAAGGGGTCTCGCTGGCGGCCGGTCTCCTTCCAGGGCTGCTGCGTCGCTTGCCGGTTGGTTTGGGGCTGCTCCGATGGTTTCCAATCCGGTCTCGTGCCGTGCGCTTCAGCAGATCGATCTGCTTCCCCTGCTAGGCTATCTAGTAGCATCCTTGTGGTTTACTCTACTATTTAATGATGCGCGCTTATCTAGACTGGGCGGCGCTCCGGTGCGCACCGGATTCGGTGACGTACGTGTGCTTCGGATCGGTGGTAGGTAGCAGCAGCCAGCAGTGAGTACCCACGGGTGCCTTGCACGTCTGAAACTTCCAAAGCCAGACGCGTGTGCCTAGCTAGTTCCGTGGTGGCACGGTCGCATGGATATCTAGATATGGCGGAATTGGGATCGATTCTGTTTTTCCTTCTTTGGCGAAGGATAAATTTGGAGATCAATCTTCTGAAATCGATCGGCATCCCTTAGACGACCACTTTGCTCTAACGATCCTAGCGATGTTGCTCCTTTGCCACACATAATTGGGAAACTTTCTTAGGCTTGTGCTTCGTTATTAGCTGTCATACAGAATCATGAAGTGCATTTATTGAGTGCGTTCTCCGTTCTTGATGCCTGTTGGGTCCAAATTGCGTGTCTGAATCTTTTCCTTGTTATAGGCGCAGGGGAATATATAGAGTAACCATGAGCACGGACGTAGTAGGTGCCGAGGCACCTCAAGTCAAGGTAACCTTCTCTTCTGTTCTGCAAGTGCAGGCACAGGTCAATTCAGTTTTGTCAACTGCAAATTAACTTGTATACTGACGAGTGTCTGTGTTTGGCTCTGTAATTGGCAGGGGAGGTTCCTTGGTATACTTATCTGCTGGCTTTTGGGGAATGGAAGCCTTTTCGCGTGGAACAGTATGCTCACCATCGAAGATTACTACGTCCATCTCTTCCCGGTACATGCTTGCCAAATTCAGTTGATGGTTGGAATAGGTTTGGTATTCAGCATGGCATAGTAGCAGCAAACGTGCAATTGAAAAAGAATGAGGGGTGGCATCCCTGATTTATATTGATTCTTGGGGTAAAATTAAATGGGACCAGGATTTTGCTTCTTGATCCAGTTGGCATTTAAATGTTAAAATGTCCTACTAGTCAATGATATGTTAATTTCATTTCTACTGATATGGTTTAATTTATCTCTTTGTTCTCAGTTCAGTCCATGATTAATGGTTACTTAGGAGTTAAAATTAGTCCCTTATTTGTTGCCGCACTTGTTGTATCCATACGTTCAAATTTGTAATAAATGTGCAATTGTTGCAGGATTACCACCCAACAAGAATCCTCACACTAGCTTACCAGCCTTTTGCCTTTGGAATAACCCTCATCATGACATACTATGAAGCGAAGATGAACACAAGACGGAGAAATCTTGCAGGATTTTCCCTTTTCTTTCTCGGTTCTTTTGCATTGATCATTGTAAGTGCATTGCCTTCCAAAAATTAAAGAATGTTGGTGTTCCTGTATATCAGTTCATGTAACCACGTCTGTTATTCTAGCTGGATATTGCCACTAAAGGACGGGGTGGGCTTGGAGTGTTCGTTGGTGTATGCATAATCAGCGCCATATTTGGGATAGCTGATGCGAATTGTCAAGGCGCATTGGTTGGTGACCTATCCTTAATGTGCCCAGAGTTCGTTCAGGTAACATCTCACATTCTCTTTTCAGTGTTTTGTGGTGCTGCCATTGAACTGAATTTCATTTGCCGATCTGGCAGTGTTTTTTTTTATTTAGGTTTCAGAGGCCATATTTCATTTTGTATTGTGCTTTGAGTTTTCAGTCCTTCATGGCGGGCTTGGCTGCGTCAGGGGTTCTAACATCAGCCTTGAGATTAATCACTAAAGCAGCTTTTGAGAGCTCAAAAGATGGTCTTCGCATTGGAGCTAGTAAGTCCGAATCATGTGACACATTTGCAGATTTTCGTTTGATTTTTTTTAAAAAACTTTATTAACACTTCCAAAATAAAACTATTTGAATTATGAAGCAAATTTGGGGAACTGAAAGGGATGATCAACAGAGTTAGTTTGTATAGATGGTTTATATATGTGTGTGTTTTGGGTTATTTTTCTCTAGAAAAGTATTGCTATGACAAATAGAACTACGGATTTGCATCTGTTTTAACCAAGAAGCACGCCTTATTTACTTCTAGTTGCTGGATTGTATACTTGTCTACAAATTTAACTAGATCGTGATTTTTATCTGTCAAATAATCCGTCTCGCTCTCGCATTACTTGGCGCAGTACTGTTCTTTTCAATCACTTGCCTGTTCGAGCTGCTGTGCCTTCTCTTATACACGTTCGTCTTCGCCAAACTACCCATCGTGAAGTACTACCGCTCGAAGGCCGCCTCCGAAGGCAGCAAGACTGTTGCTAGCGACCTGGCTGCTGCAGGGATCATCTCTGACCAACAGGCACAAGTATGTGTGCCCCTCTGACAGAATCCAAACGGTTATGCGTTTCCCTGTAGCTTTGCCATTCGAGATCGAATGCTGAATTGCTGATGATGCGTGAATCCTACAGATCGAGGAGGACCCACAGAAATACAAGCGCCTGACCACAAAAGAGCTACTGATGGAGAACATAGACTACGCGTTTGATATCTACTTGATATACGTCCTGACGCTGTCGATCTTCCCAGGATTTTTGTCTGAAGACACCGGAGAACACAGCCTGGGATCATGGTGAAGTTTCTTGCTTTCTAGATTCTCTAGAAATCACTCCCATGAAACATCCAACTCTTGATGAAACATCGAATGGTGTCTGAACTCTGGAGTGCCGCCAGTTCTGACGAAAATTGATGCAGGTACGCGCTTGTGCTGATCGCCATGTACAACGTGTGGGACCTGATCGGGAGGTACGTGCCACTGATCCAGTGCCTCAAGCTGACCTCCCGGAAGGGCATGATGGCGGCCATCCTGGCGCGGTTCTTGTTCATCCCGGCCTTCTACTTCACGGCCAAGTACGGCGACCAGGGTTACATGATCTTCCTGACCTCCTTCCTGGGGCTAACCAACGGGTACCTCACCGTGTGCGTGCTCATGGAAGCCCCCAAGGGGTACAAGGGCCCCGAGCAGAACGCGCTCGGGAACGTGCTCGTCGTCTGCCTCCTCGGTGGCCTCTTCTCCGGCGTCGTGCTCGACTGGCTGTGGCTCATCGGCAAGGGCTGGTGATTCCGTCTCCTGCGCGTGGGTCAATTAGATTTTATTAGATCTCTGTTCCTCCCTGCTCTGGGTCGCTCTACAACCTGCACTTATTTCCATTTCAATTTCTCTTTAGGTAGCTAGTCAAGAACATGGATGGTGTAATTTGGCTCCATTTGAATCTCTCTTTCAAGTGCAATCACTCATTTTCTTTCTTGTTGGAAATCATATATTTGATGTGTAATGTGGAAATCATATTTGAACCTCCATCTTCCTTTCCTTCCATTTATCACTCAACGGTAAGTTTTTAAAATGAGAAAACCGAACGGATCCTAAAATCCATAGCAACCAATTCAAGCGCTTTGTCCACCTTGGCAAAAAGACGAGAGTATACAGTTTGAAAGTAACATAGATATTGAACAGTTAATTTTAATTTCTGTTCGCATATTGAAAGGAGAATGACATTTTTTCGAACAACATTGGGGCGAGGGGGGGGGGGGGGGGTGATCCCCACCTACTCATTTCATAAGGAGAATGACATCACTCAAAATAGACAAGTTCAAAAGACAACGTATAATTTCAGTCATTTGAAACAACTTCCACGTTTCATCAATACAGTTTCTCTACTAAAAAATAGAATTATTGTACCAAAACCACTTTTGCATTTAACTGCCATCAATCTAGAAAACATATTCTTTTAACATGAAGCTACAAATTGTTCATGTCGTACAGGATCTGAAGCAATGAAAAATATACAGATAACCTCAAACTCTAAGCCTCCCACAGAAATATCCTGGTATTATCACATCAGTAGGGCTGCAGCGGTACAGCCTCATGAAAATCCAAATGACCATTTTCTTAGGCCAAGTAATTTTGCACTACAACGAGGCAATGTGGAAAGAGAGAAGCTCAAAGTTCTCAAGTACAACAGTAAACATGGCCAACGAGCATACTAGAACTTCCAACACATGACATGAGCACTATTTCTGAAATAGGGCAGACAGCTCCCCTTTTTCAGCCATGGATGAAACAATATCGCAGCCTCCCACAAGCTCCCCTCCAACAAAAACTTGAGGAAACGTCGGCCAGTTGCTGTAAGTCTTCAGGGTTTCTCTTAGTCCATGGTTGTGTTCCTCATCAAGCACATCAACAGTTACGAAATCCACTCCATGTGCTTCCAAGATACCAACCACCCTTTGTGAGAATCCACACTGGGGAGCACTCCTTGATCCTTTGATGAAGGCTACCACTTTGTTCTCCTTCACCAGACGATCTATCAACTGTTCTAGTGGGACAGTTAGCTGAACATGGCGACCAGGTGTCAACCGCAAGTCCGGAGGCCTCTGTGGGGCACCTACCCAGGTGCTGTTTCCAGCAACATTCCCTGGTGGCGCCTTGCCTGTGGATTCTATATGTTCTTCCATCCATGATTTCCAGGCATTACTAAGGACCGCTCGATCAGGTGTCTCCTCATCTGCTACTGCAACCTGCACATGCCACAATAGTGCAATCATATATTCAAGCACTGAAGCAAGAATAAAATCATATGAAAAAAATTGGGAAGTATTTTGTCCTTTTTGACAGATTTATCTTATGCACAACAGCGACCATACTGGTTAATATGACATGTCTGGATTCATGATTCCCTCTATGGTACCCAAGATCAAATTTTTCATGAGCTAGCACCGTGATCAGTTAAAACAAAACCAATGGTAGAAGTAATCAGAAACCATACATCCACAAACCTGCTATAAAGAAAGGCCCTGTGACAACCATAAAAAATATTTCCACTGTCCTAACACAAACTGCAGTGTATGCAATCTGAATCTATATCAAATAAACTGCAATTCACAATGAATGTCATGTCTCCCTTTAAGAGCCTCCGGATGCCTGTTGAAAATATTATCAGGTTCCATCTCGTCGTTAACGGGGCAAATGAAGTGTCCAAGGATATCAAATTAATAATGTTTTCTATTAAATCAAGTAGCATGTGCGTCATGTCATGGCAATGCTGGCGATACATCAATCAGCCATTACTGAAGACTGGATAGAAATCTACTAGTAGCCAAGTACACGGATATGTCCAATTCCGTGTAGCGAGCGAAGTGCTCGGGGTTGATACAGCTCCTTGAAGTGGAGCGAACTCAGCGTGCCAAATTAACACTATCCGAAGCTCACACACCAATCTATGAATCTATCAGTTCCAAGGCGAGGTTAAATGGGGGAAACAAATATAATCCTGTACATATGGTAGGAGCATACTATGATTGGTTGGTAGGTACCTTGACGGAGGCGCAGAGGTCAGCGGGGACCTTCCGGCGGTGGCCCTCGAGGCTGGCCCTGACGTTGCGCGAAATCCCGACGAACTGCAGGTCCCCGGCGGCGTCGTAGACGCCGTATACCCCGGGCTTGGGGGGCAGGGCGCCCTCGTCGAGCAGGGGCTGGGTGGGCTCCGGGGGGATGGGCACGGGCGACGCCTCGGACAGCTTCTTGAAGGCGGCGACGGCGAGGGGGCGTGGGGCGCGGCGGAGAGGCAAGCGGAGGGTGGTGGGGGAGGAGAAGGAGGAGGCCACGGCGGCGGCGGCGGAGAGCGGAGGGAAGGCGAGGCGGAGAGAGGCAGCGGTGGAGGACGCCATGGATGGATGCCCAGCTGATGATGCTTGCGGGCGGCGAGTGGTTGATGGAGTTCTACCAAGGACGGACGCGAGGATGCGAGTCAGTCAGTCAGGTCAGATGTGGGCTTCGGCCCGTAGAAGCTGCAGGCCCACCCACCTCCCGGCTCACGCCTCACGCTCACGCAGACCTACCTGTCCTGTGCTGCCCGGACCAGTCGTCACTCGTCAGCCCGCCACGCGAACCTGTTCTGCACTAATCTGTCGTCATTGTATCCAGCTTCTCCCCGCCAATTATTAATTCGGATGGGTAAGGCAGCTCTAAGCCTCTACTCTAAATGAGTTTAGACTTTGGCTATTCCTCATTTCATCTATTAGTTTTTTTCTCTCACGTAATTAGCACCTCCTTTTGCTCTCTTGTGCACGTCCGCACCTGACAAAATCTCGCTGTCAAAAGGAAAAGGGAGCGCAAAATCTTTGCTTCATGAAGATAGCGAAAGCAGCGGGGAAAGATGAATGGCGGGCAGAAAAGTTGCTCGCTGCGTAAAAGGTGATGTGCTACTCAAAAGATACATATACATAAAAGATAAAAAGCGCGTGTGATTTTCACGAGACGGAACTGCTACGACTTCGACCTCTCTCTTCTTCTTCTTGGGCAATTTTGGGTTAATTGGAGATATGCTATTACAATTCACCATATTGAAGATATACCATCAGGATACCTTTTTCCTCTCCTGAGACCCACCCGTAGGGTATAGCTCCTCGTATTTTTCTCGTATCGACGTGTATACCTGTGACAGAACCGCCAAGTTAAACGGCTTAATTAAGCGTAATGGCCATCATTTGAACGCATCAGTCGCATTAGCTTAATTAAGTGTAACCTGACAGCCTGTTTCCAACCCACAGGCCGATCGAAACACACCAGAAGTCTCGCGCGACGGCGAGCGCAGAAGGTACCAGCATAATATAATTTCACAAAATTAGATAATAATATAAATATTTACAAAACAGCTTTAAATTTAGAATTTACATAAAATAAATGACAGCAGTAGAAGAGAATATGACCTGAGAGAAAGAAATTTGATTGAGAACCAGTAAAACAAAACGATAACTATGCACACGTGAGGACGTCACATCGAGCCCACTGATGCGAATCCTGGTTAGCTTCTATACCTGAAACAGGGTAAACAACAAACCCTGAGTATACTAATACTCAGCAAAACTTACCCGACCAGTGGGTATAACTTAGCCCACAAATCTAGACATGCAAGGCATTTGGCTGGTGGTTATTTTGCATAAAAAGCTTCTAAAAGTGGATCCTTAATTTCAATATTTTAGCTCCAAGTTTCCATATGTTTAAACCATCAACTAGTATTTGCACCTTCTAAGCAACCATAACTAACATTGAAATATTAAAACAAGATAATTAATTCCTAACCATCATTTAAATTCCATATAGCATCACTACGATGTGGTGCTGTGATCAAGGTGCTCATATCCGAGATGCGACGTACGGCGGATCGATCCGATTTAACCTTGCAAGGTGGACCTAACCAACACGGCACGTATTTGCCCCGTCGGACTATACATGCCAACCATTCACCTCCCCGCCTCGAACTACAGAACCGCCCCACCTACATATAGTCAGCCGGGCTCAACGAGAGACCACCAAAAGTAAACATATGCATCCCAATTCTCCGCGACTACCCGACTCGCCCTAAGGGGTGGTGATGAAGTTCTGTACTTTCGAAACAAGGCAGTACTCGGATTACCGGTTTCGACTACCTCCTACTCCCGGCATGCGGTTAGTACAATTCAAACTCGATCACAGGGCCAGGCAACGAACGGTCCTTAACCGACACAGGCGGGGCTAATCTTTCCCCGCCCGGTCTCCATTTTCTTTTCCTTATCCAACCTATTCCAATATTCCATATACTCAAAATAACGAGATATCCTATATCTCGCGAGTGACCCGAAATCACTCGTCTTCTACCGAGTTCTATTAAGCATAGCATTTCTATCGTCCTCTACATACTAGTATAACTCGAGGAGACCTAGAGATCATGCAATTAGGGTTTCAAATAATTCCTGAACCTAATGCACAAGTAATAGAAACATAATATAGGTGTCATAGTTTGAAATAAACGGATGTGCACCGGGGCTTGCCTGGGAATAACACTAGGTCAGTGTTAGTTAAAGAACAACTGCTCGGTGAGCATCTTTCTTCGGTCATGCACATCGGGATCCATCCATCCATCTTCAAGATGTATCCACCATTCACCGTTTTCTGGTTCGGCTTCAATGTCACATCCCTCACGTGGTTCATCTATCGTACCTAAATGAAATGCAGCAATGCATATGTATGAATGCACAGTTCTGAGTTGCTCAACAATATAGATGCTATTATTTTTCCTTCACGATAAAGTTGTAGTCTAATAAGTGGCAACAATCATATCACATGGGCAATCGTTTATATAGTAGTTAACTACATTTCTATCTACCCATGGCATCATGATCAATCAGCACCAAAGAAGTTCACTAACTGCACAAACAAGCAGTAGTTGATTCCTATAACATGCGGTCTTGGCTTGCTAATAATTAAATAACTCAGTACATAAACAACAACAATTTCAGCAACAATTATTCTAAACAGAAGGTACAAAGAGCAATCTATTCTGTAAAAATCATGTCATTTCATGCATCCATTTAATCCGAACAATTCATTCATTCATACAACTCCTAGAACAAGATTGAATTATACAAGTCAGACCAGAGCAAAACAGAAGCTGAAAATTTAACAGGAGGTCGACACAGGGATTATTTAGCTACTGTGAATTTTTCATGATTTTATCTATACAGAATTAATTCTGAGAAAATAAACAAAACAGACATCAATCTAACAAGATTCATTTTTAACTTCTGTTCTAGTCATGAACTGGTGCTCAAACTTCATAGACAAGCTAATATATTCAAAAAGAACACTCAGAAATATTTTCATGATTTATAATGAATATAAACTATTTACCATAATTAAAGTCTACTAAACAAACATTAAATCAAATAAATAGTTACTCATGAGAACTGACCACGAAATTTTTATACCAACACTAGTGTCACATGAACAAACCACTATAAAAATTTAAGAGCATAACAAGGCTCCAAGAATTAATTATGAAAAAGAATAAACAACTAGCCTTTATGCACCTAGTAACATAAATCAAATTTTCTAGCAAAAAGTTTCAACTAACAACCAGCATATTATGATTCTACTGCAAAGAGCTATTCTCAAGGATTCCAGAACAACTGGATTTGCTAATTTACGAATTTTCTACGAATTTCTATTGAATTTCAAAGTTTACAGCTAGAAATTACAAAGAAGTCCCTAGAGCACTATTCAACTGAGTCACGGTCTATTCAAAGAACACCCTGGTGTTTCTGGAATTTTAACCCGAGGTCTCTGGCTGGGGTTTGAAACAGAGGAGGCGGTGGTGGCCGGATTCCGGCGTGGGGGCTCACCGGGGGCGTGGGGGAAGTGGGGGAGAAGCTTCACGGCGTCGAGAGGAACCCAGAGGTGGGCTCGTTTGGGGCTAGGGATGGCCGGGAGGGGCTCCTCCGCGGAGCAGTAGCTCCGATGGCGGCGTTTGGTAGCGGCGGCGGCGGTCTGGTGGCCGTGGGCGACGATGAACGGGTCGAGGAGCACCGGTGGGGGTCAAGGAAGCTTGCTGGGGGGTCGTTTGGGCGCGAGGAAGGGTGGAGGAAGGGTTTCCGCGGCGGCCTAGGAGGCGGCGGCGCTAATGGCGGCAGCGGCTGCTCTGGTCGCCATGGGAGGGCTCGGCCGGGCGCTCAGAGCAAGGAGGAGAGGGCAGGGGAGATAGGAGGCGTGCTTGCGACGCAAATGGGAGGGAGGAGGGCCGAGCAAGGGTGAGGCGCGGTTGTCGGTCGTGGCACGGCGTCGTCGTGGCGGCATCGGCGACAATCCTCGGTGTGCGCGCACAGAAACGGCGCCGCGTGGCGAGGCCGAGTAGCGTCGAGAAGGACCCGAGCGTGGCACGCTCTGTCGTCGGGCATCGCCGGACGCGTGGCCGGCGGCCTCCGCTCGACGGACAGAAACGGGAGAGGCAAGGAAGAGAGAATGACGTGTGGGGTCCATGTGTAAGAAATTTTTTTATTTGAATCCTAATTTTTGGGATTGTTACAATCCTACCCCCTTAAAGAAATCTCGTCCCGAGATTTAAAGGGAGATGCAGTAAAGGAGAACAATCGATAAACTCTGGGACAAGGATCGGCTGATGTGGGTGCTAGTTTCTAGATTGATAAACGTAGCTGGGTTTAATGGTATAAACATTACCAGTTGATTTGCGAATTCTTTGCTCGACATGGTTCCGAAAGACATAAGTTTCATAGCAACTCTACTATCATTATCTAACTGGAGATTAACCGTGCCACTGTGCGAACTAATCAATTGTTTTTCCACACTAAAAAGCTCCAGGGCTTCAGCTTTTGCAGCAAGTGTCTGTGGATAATATATGTGGACACAAACACCATCAACGTCGGCTGAAAAGGTCCGGTTGATTATTCTCGTACTAACAGAAAGTAGGATTTTTAAAGAAGAGAGGTTCTAAGCTTCTCAACGAATATGAATCAAGGAGATTTCTAAGAAGAATCAAATTCTCAATTTGGTGGTGAATCTAGATAGAACAGACATCAAAGTGAGTTTTTAACGAACTCTGGGAAACTGAAAAGAAAGGGCATCAAAGCAAGTTTTTCTCAAGAATATTCTTGCTCGATATTGTTTATTAATGGAACTGCATGATGCAAGATGCATATGTTGCCATGCATGTTAGTATACTACTATCCCAGAAATTCAAACCTAAAACAGCCCGTTCGCGTCGTTATTTGTCTAGGGCCTACCCCCTTAAAGAGGACGAAGTAGAGAAAAATATTTTATGGGTTGCATAAAAAGACAGTCGTAACAGTCCATGTCCCTTCGTACTTAAGCGCCAGCGCGTACCCAGCGGCACAATCGTATGCGTCCATACGAGGCACTAGGTCTCGTCGCGGCACTATAGTTTGAAAGACAATCACCGCTACGAAAGAAAAATCATAGAAAGCAATCCAAGCAGCACAAATTCAGAGAGGTTTTTCATATTTCAAAAACATCAAAAGTTCTACGTAGACATACGGGACACATAACGTTAGTTAGCCTATCATCCGGTTTCACCTTGTTAAACCCATACCTAAACAATGTATGATTATGCAATGCAACAATATTGCATTCCTATTCATGCAAGATGACTATAATGTAGGTGATTAAAATCTTTAACTTATTCACATTGATTCGAGCAAGAATGCAAGTGAATCCATATTAAGGGTAGGAATCAAAATAATTAAGAATGAAGGATATCAATACTCGAAGAACAATAGAATGTCTTTAGTCATCAAGGATAGTTGGGATGGATTATCTTCGAGCATTTGAACACATGGTCTAGAGGCAAATTAATGTTGACCAATACTAGAAAAGATCATTGTTTGGATCAATTGGAAAGGTCGTTGAGCCACTAATCAGTTAATTATAGTTAGTTATGGTATGAAAGTTATACCAAAATAACCAACTAAGGGTTTCACCTAAGGATAATATCTTTATTCAGACTTTCAAAGATAATGAGAGTGTTAAGAAAGACCTGACTATTACCACTGGGTTGTAACTATCAGCATAGAAGGCACTTGATTAAAGAGCCAATCTTAGTCTAGGGATCCACCTGAACATTTCACTAAGGTCGTAAAAGTTTCTATAATATGCAAATCTATAATTTCTCACATCTTTCTCATAATCAAATTTTTCAGGAAAAATTATTTGAATAGCTAGAAATTGGACCGACAGTAGTGCAGCGCAAAATTTCAAAATAGGGATATATGCTCTTAGGGAACGAGTGAGTATTGGAGGCACCACAAAAACCACCCAAAACTCCACACATGATGACATGATGATGCATGCTCGTCTAATTTCGTCCTCTCCAAAATTTGCCAACATAATTATATGGCAATATACGTGGATACTCGGTGGCATACATACGTACTCTCCCTATTATATATCTAGTCGTTTTGTACTCGTTCTAACTCACGCAATCGTTTGTTAGTGTACCTGCAGAAAATCACATGATATACATATATATATATATATCCACGACTGGACCCTTCGTGCCAGCACACACAAACGGCCTCCATGTGTCCTACGCCACATGGGTAACGCATATGCAGTTGCCCACATATTCACACATACATCACCATCTACTATAGAGACGGCGCCCATGCGTTTAACGCTGCATGGACAACGCTGCATACGTTACTGAGGCAACGTATTCACTTCCCGTACAAATCGCCTTACGGGACACCCAAGGGTAAACGTGTCCCAAGGTACACGGTCATGGCCAATCGCATGACAGATTTACATCTCGTAACATTGCCTTACGAGATGGCCGTGATTGCAATCACACGGCGGGAAGTCCGCACTCCATATCAGGCGGCAGATAGCGACAGGCTCATTTGAATGGAGCCTTATCACCTCCTCGTATGCTCATCATACGGGACCCGCGCACGTATGAAACACGTGGGCTATTCTAAGGACTATCAAGAATGCTCACCTTGCTTACCTTAGCGTAGGTGCGTCGTTACAATATTAAATAAGGGTTAAGCAAGAAAGTAAGTTATGACATAAATGTAATGTGCTGGAAATCAGTTGATATTATATAGAGCCACCTGATACAACTTACACTATATAGGGCTTACGTACTAATCTTCCCTAATCCCTTAAGCGCAAAGAAACGTATTTTTGTAAAGCTCATTTTTAAATTTTGAAAACACTAGAAATAATCATGCTAGTACCCTCCCTGGTGCATTTCAGCTCTGATACCAGCTGTGACAGAACCGCCAAGTTAAACGGCTTAATTAAGCGTAATGGCCATCATTTGAACGCATCAGGCGCATTAGCTTAATTAAGTGTAACCTGACAGCCTGTTTCCAACCCACAGGCCGATCGAAACACACCAGAAGTCTCGCGCGACGGCGAGCGCAGAAGGTACCAGCATAATATAATTTCACAAAATTAGATAATAATATAAATATTTACAAAACAGCTTTAAATTTAGAATTTACATAAAATAAATGACAGCAGTAGAAGAGAATATGACCTGAGAGAAAGAAATTTGATTGAGAACCAGTAAAACAAAACGATAACTATGCACACGTGAGGACGTCACATCGAGCCCACTGATGCGAATTCTGGTTAGCTTCTATACCTGAAACAGGGTAAACAACAAACCCTGAGTATACTAATACTCAGCAAGACTTACCCGACCAGTGGGTATAACTTAGCCCACAAATCTAGACATGCAAGGCATTTGGCTGGTGGTTATTTTGCATAAAAAGCTTCTAAAAGTGGATCCTTAATTTCAATATTTTAGCTCCAAGTTTCCATATGTTTAAACCATCAACTAGTATTTGCACCTTCTAAGCAACCATAGCTAACATTGAAATATTAAAACAAGATAATTAATTCCTAACCATCATTTAAATTCCATATAGCATCACTACGATGTGGTGCTGTGATCAAGGTGCTCATATCCGAGATGCGACGTACGGCGGATCGATCCGATTTAACCTTGCAAGGTGGACCTAACCAACACGGCACGTATTTGCCCCGTCGGACTATACATGCCAACCATTCCCCTCCCCGCCTCGAACTACAGAACCGCCCCACCTACATATAGTCAGCCGGGCTCAACGAGAGACCACCAAAAGTAAACATATGCATCCCAATTCTCCGCGACTACCCGACTCGCCCTAAGGGGTGGTGATGAAGTTCTGTACTTTCGAAACAAGGCAGTACTCGGATTACCGGTTTCGACTACCTCCTACTCCCGGCATGCGGTTAGTACAATTCAAACTCGATCACAGGGCCAGGCAACGAACGGTCCTTAACCGACACAGGCGGGGCTAATCTTTCCCCGCCCGGTCTCCATTTTCTTTTCCTTATCCAACCTATTCCAATATTCCATATACTCAAAATAACGAGATATCCTATATCTCGCGAGTGACCCGAAATCACTCGTCTTCTACCGAGTTCTATTAAGCATAGCATTTCTATCGTCCTCTACATACTAGTATAACTCGAGGAGACCTAGAGATCATGCAATTAGGGTTTCAAATAATTCCTGAACCTAATGCACAAGTAATAGAAACATAATATAGATGTCATAGTTTGAAATAAACGGATGTGCACCGGGGCTTGCCTGGGAATAACACTAGGTCAGTGTTAGTTAAAGAACAACTGCTCGGTGAGCATCTTTCTTCGGTCATGCACATCGGGATCCATCCATCCATCTTCAAGATGTATCCACCATTCACCGTTTTCTGGTTCGGCTTCAATGTCACATCCCTCACGTGGTTCATCTATCGTACCTAAATGAAATGCAGCAATGCATATGTATGAATGCACAGTTCTGAGTTGCTCAACAATATAGATGCTATTATTTTTCCTTCACGATAAAGTTGTAGTCTAACAAGTAGCAACAATCATATCACATGGGCAATCGTTTATATAGTAGTTAACTACATTTCTATCTACCCATGGCATCATGATCAATCAGCACCAAAGAAGTTCACTAACTGCACAAACAAGCAGTAGTTGATTCCTATAACATGCGGTCTTGGCTTGCTAATAATTAAATAACTCAGTACATAAACAACAACAATTTCAGCAACAATTATTCTAAACAGAAGGTACAAAGAGCAATCTATTCTGTAAAAATCATGTCATTTCATGCATCCATTTAATCCGAACAATTCATTCATTCATACAACTCCTAGAACAAGATTGAATTATACAAGTCATACCAGAGCAAAACAGAAGCTGAAAATTTAACAGGAGGTCTACACAGGGATTATTTAGCTACTGTGAATTTTTCATGATTTTATCTATACAGAATTAATTCTGAGAAAATAAACAAAACAGACATCAATCTAACAAGATTCATTTTTAACTTCTGTTCTAGTCATGAACTGGTGCTCAAACTTCATAGACAAGCTAATATATTCAAAAAGAACACTCAGAAATATTTTCATGATTTATAATGAATATAAACTATTTACCATAATTAAAGTCTACTAAACAAACATTAAATCAAATAAATAGTTACTCATGAGAACTGACCACGAAATTTTTATACCAACACTAGTGTCACATGAACAAACCACTATAAAAATTTAAGATCATAACAAGGCTCCAAGAATTAATTATGAAAAAGAATAAACAACTAGCCTTTATGCACCTAGTAACATAAATCAAATTTTCTAGCAAAAAGTTTCAACTAACAACCAGCATATTATGATTCTACTGCAAAGAGCTATTCTCAAGGATTCCAGAACAACTGGATTTGCTAATTTACGAATTTTCTACGAATTTCTATTGAATTTCAAAGTTTACAGCTAGAAATTACAAAGAAGTCCCTAGAGCACTATTCAACTGAGTCACGGTCTATTCAAAGAACACCCTGGTGTTTCTGGAATTTTAACCCGAGGTCCCTGGCTGGGGTTTGAAACAGAGGAGGCGGTGGTGGCCGGATTCCGGCGTGGGGGCTCACCGGGGGCGTGGGGGAAGTGGGGGAGAAGCTTCACGGCGTCGAGAGGAACCCAGAGGTGGGCTCGTTTGGGGCTAGGGATGGCCGGGAGGGGCTCCTCCGCGGAGTAGTAGCTCCGATGGCGGCGTTTGGCAGCGGCGGCGGCGGTCTGGTGGCCGTGGGCGACGATGAACGGGTCGAGGAGCACCGGTGGGGGTCAAGGAAGCTTGCTGGGGGGTCGTTTGGGCGCGAGGAAGGGTGGAGGAAGGGTTTCCGCGGCGGCCTAGGAGGCGGCGGCGCTAATGGCGGCAGCGGCTGCTCTGGTCGCCATGGGAGGGCTCGGCCGGGCGCTCAGAGCAAGGAGGAGAGGGCAGGGGAGATAGGAGGCGTGCTTGCGACGCAAATGGGTGGGAGGAGGGCCGAGCAAGGGTGAGGCGCGGTTGTCGGTCGTGGCACGGCGTCGTCGTGGCGGCATCGGCGACAATCCTCGGTGTGCGCGCACAGAAACGGCGCCGCGTGGCGAGGCCGAGTAGCGTCGAGAAGGACCCGAGCGTGGCACGCTCTGTCGTCGGGCATCGCCGGACGCGTGGCCGGCGGCCTCCGCTCGACGGACAGAAACGGGAGAGGCAAGGAAGAGAGAATGACGTGTGGGGTCCACGTGTAAGAATTTTTTTATTTGAATCCTAATTTTTGGGATTGTTACAATACCCTTCCATCCAAATTCATCTATTCTGTGCGTCGCGACCCCTGGGCGTCGCGACTTATGCGTCGCGATCCCCCGCCGCCGCCGTCCCTTCAGGAGTCGCACCAACTCGCGCCGCCCGCCGCCTCTCAAGCCGCGCTGGCCCCTGGACGCCGCCCGCCCCTGCAGCCGCTCTGGAGGCCGCGCCGCCGGCCCCTGGAGTCGCGACGCCCCGCCCATTGAGTTTACATCACTTGAAGATTATGTTAACGGAGCAGCGAAACCCAATCTCAAGCTGAATCAGTACCATGCCTTGCCCATAATGCTCTTTAGGAAACAATAATGACCGGGCCCGCTGAGAACAGGCAAGTAAGATTGCTGTCGACTTCATCAGATCACAAGTCTCTCAGAAACAAAGGACGGAAACAAGCAAAGCATTCACAGACAGTAAAACAGCTAGCCTGCCAGGCAAAGTAGATGGCGACGATGCGGTGCTGGTCCTCACGCACGGAGACCAGGAACAGCATGGCCTCGGCCTCCCCCTGCACGTCAACGAATTGGTGCCGCGTGCCGGTGCCCGCGTCGAAGAAGCTCTCGCTGCCCAGCGCGCACGGCGCCGCGTCGCCCCCAGCCACCTTCGCCACCTCGCCGCCCTCCATCACTGTGAACGTCACGTCGTCGCACCTGACGCGGCCGCTGGCGGCGGCGGGCTTCCTCTGGATCGCCGCCGGCGAGAGCGCGCTGCAGCTTTCGTCGGTGGAGCAGGAGTCCCTGATGCCAGGGCGGCGTCCAGGCGAGGCAGCCAGCGCGGCCTTCAGGGCGACGCCGCGACGCAGGGAATCGGGAAGAGCAGATGGATTTGAATGGAGGGGTATACACGTCCATATAGGAAAAATACGAGGAGCTATACCCTGTGGATGGACCTCAAGAGGAGAAAGAGGTATCCTGATAGTATATCTCTAATATGGTGAATTGTAATAGTATATTTTCAATTTTTAAAAGTTGTAATAGTATATCTCCAATTAACCCATTTGTTTTCCAAAACACCATCGTGTGACCCTTTTTTTTCCTCGCAAAAGACTGATTTTTTTTTGTTGAAAAGCTCGAGTTCACAGTGTACGCGCGGTGTGCGGCGTGCACATGGGGTGGACCTGGAAAATTGTACAGATGCATGAGCTGATGAGCAGGCAGGCTTGCTCGTGGGCGCTCCACTTCCTTAACGCGTACGCGACGCCGACGCGAGTACCTGGACCGGGCCGACGCAAACAGGCTCGCCGTTTCAGCAGACGGAACGGATCCCGCCTTGGTGTGGACGCCCGGAATCCGCACGGCAGAAGAAGCCGCATCCCGGGCCCCGCCATTCGTCTCGTCCGTTATCCATCGCACGGCCCTTTGCCCTGGGGGGGGGGGGGGGGGGGGGGGGCAGCAGACGAGAGGTGCCGGGAAAAAGAGCCAGCAGCCAGCGCAAGTGGGAAGGGAACACCATCATTAGAAAGGGATCATAAAACATTTCTCCTCTTTGCACATTAGTTTGAGGGCTCATTTCGTTTTTTAAGTTGTTGTCACATCAAATATTCGGAGGTCAATTCAAATGTTCAGATACAATTAGAAGTCTAAAAAGTTTAGACAAATCTATTAAATATAATTAATGCACAATTATGAACTAATTAAATTTAATAAATTCATCTCGTGATTAAGTCACGACTTATGAAATTAGTTTTATAATAAATTTATATTTAGTACTTCTAATTGGTATGTAAACATATAATGTGACAGGACTAATGACTTCAACTGAAACAAACCGGCCCTCATAGTTGCAGGCTGAAGCCTCCAGCGTACGTTGCTGAGCTACACAGGGCTTCGTTGGAGAAAGCCACTTCGTTGGAGAAAGCCACTGAGTCGCTATTTATGGGTTTGACTTTCCTGGAGGAGAGCCACTGGGTCGATATTTATGGGTTTGACTTTGACAAGATGCATGGGTTGACTTGAATCGTTTAAGCAAGAGAGTTGATTTGGGCGCAGTAGTCGGCAACGCCACCTACTGATGAGCCACTCATGAATTCGCAAGGGACCGTTTGGATGCTTGTCTGGAGACTGGAGTACTCACATCAAAACATGATTAGCGGGTAAAAAAAAATGCTTGGAAGAGAATGAACGAAGTGCCGGGAGTCAGCACCTGTACCTCAAGTCGGCTTCCTTTCACCGTCGCAGCAAAGCAAACGGTAGAAGATGGGAAGTGATTTCTCTGAAGTACTTCATGGTCACTGACGTGTGATCCTGGTCTTACACGACCCAAAGTCCCTCTAAAATACTGCAGAGGATCCTCTTAGAAAAGATGACAGGTGAAGCCAAACAGTGACATCGCCGCAGCAAAGGGATAAGAGCGACGCCAAGCTTTCACGCCGGGACGGCGCCGTCGCAAAACGGGAAGGTCACCACCGCACACCCAAAGAAGCTTTCTCACGACGAACGGCGGGCGCCCCTCTCGGAATCCGCATCGAGGCAACGGGACGGGGAGGTATGAAATCCAAACATTTTTCGTGGAGAGGATTTTTTTATAAAATAAAAAGCATAGTACTCATTTAAAAAAACATGACGAATCCTTTAGGGAATGATGGAACGGGAAAGAAGAACCCTTTCGGCCGGCGCCACTTTCTTCCCATCCCACCCATGCCGCCGTCACCTGTCCAACCAACGCCGTTTCGGCGACTGCAACAGCCGCACGCCGCGAGCGTGTGGCCACACCACACCGCACGCCCGCCCGCACCACACTACATGCCGGTCGGGGCCGGGGGGCGGCCGCATCGCCATCGCCATCGCCATCGCCATCGGCATCGGCATCGCCCTCCCCCCTCCGTCCCTCCCTCCCCAGCCGCGGTTGACGAGCGGCGCGTGATTATTTATCGAGCGCGGCATCACCGCTGCCCCTTTCTCCGCCCCCACCGCGCACCGCCCCGACCAGGCACGGGAACCACGCCGCCCCTCCTCCCCCTCCCTCCTCCCCGCGGACGCCGCCGTTCCCTGCTGACCTGACCTGACCTGACCCACTGCCCTCCGCTTCCGCCTCCAACGCCCGCCTTCGCCTCGTGCTAGGGGAGAGAGACCAGGGGCCTCCTCGAGTCCCCGCCGACAGCTCCCGCCGCCTCCAGGTCCAGGTGGATCCCATCCGCCGACCCTCACAAGCAAAGAGGGGCTAGCTCAGCTCCCTGATCTGAGCTGAAATTAGGTAAGCTCGTCAGACCGTCTCCATGATTGAGAAGCCTTTTATTTTAAAGATTTTGAGCCAATTTCTAGATGAGGAAGACGATGTGCAATTTGCTTTAGACACCGCCCCGTAAAGTTGTTCGAAGCTATGCTTCTTATATGAACAGATGGCCAAAATTGCCTTTTTGTTCTTGTGCAGGATCTGAACAGTCCGGGCCAGCTGATGTACGGCTCGCCGGTGTCCAAGGACCTCAACCTCCCGGTGCAGCCGCCGATGGCCTCGTCCGGGCTGCTGAGGTACAGATCGGCGCCCAGCTCGGTGCTCGGCGAGCTCTGCGAGGACTTCCTCCCGGCCGGGGCCCGCGCCGCCAGCCCCGACGCCGGCGCCGACGGCGTCTTCGCCAGGTTCCTGGCCGACCACCACATCCGGGACGACAAGCCGGCGCCGGCGCCTGCCCCGGCCGCGGGCCACTTCGCGAGTGAAGCGGACATGGCCTCCCAGCAGCAGCAGCAAATGATGTTCCACTCCCAGCACCAGCACCAGGAGATGGTGGACGCCAAGTCCGGGCTCTACCGCACCGTCAGCTCCGGCATGGAAACCGCGTCCGCTGCAGGCGCCGGCGTCGGTTCCAGCAACCTGGCTCGGCAGAGCAGCTCCCCCGCCGGATTCCTCGATCATTTGAACATGGAAAACGGTTGGTCCCTCCTTAGTTCGGCCTTCTTTTGGTACTACTGCAGTTGCCATTCCCTGCTTGCTTCCTGCGTAGCAATAATTGCAGTTATTGGGGAGTTTTTCTTCTTGGAACCATTTCTATTTCTGGAACTGAGCGTGTCCCACCTACGCTGTTTTGCTCAACTCAGGGTACGGTGCCATGCTGAGGGCGGGCATGAGCATGGGCTTCAGGGACGGCAGCAGCGCCGCCACGGCCGACTCTTTTGCAGGTGGTGGCAGCAGGCTCAAGGGGCAACTCAGCTTCTCGTCACGGCAGGGATCGTTGATGTCACAGATCTCAGAGATGGACAGTGAGGAGGTCGGGGGGAGCAGCCCAGAGGCTGCAGGTGCTGGTAGAGGGTACATCCCTAGGTACGCTATGGGCTCCGGTTGGGAGGACTCGTCGTCGCTCATGTCGGAGAACCTATCTGGGATGAAACGCCCTCGGGACTCATTAGAGCCTGGGCAGGTATGTGCGTCATGGTATTAGCTCTTCCATTTCTCATAGTATATATATATGGCGAATTGACGAGGATCCGCATGGTGCCATTGGTGCAGAATGGCCTTGCGCACCAGTTCAGCCTGCCGAAGACATCTTCGGAGATGGCAAGTATTGAGAAGTTCCTCCAGTTCCAGGATGCTGTACCCTGCAAGATCCGTGCCAAGCGGGGATGTGCCACACACCCACGCAGTATTGCCGAGCGGGTTAGTGAATACACGCCTGCTTGTATAAAATTTCTTTGATTTCAAGTATGTCGCGCAGCAACTGGCTGATGTGCTGATCATTGCTGCCCAGGTGAGGAGAACAAAGATCAGCGAGCGAATCCGAAAACTGCAAGAACTCGTCCCAAACATGGACAAGGTACCTGACATTCTGTAGTCTCCTCTCCCCAATAGGCAACAGAACATTGTGTGGTTAGCAAATTTTCTGTGCGTGGACCACTCCATAATTGACTTGTCTGCAACCTGCACTTCCATTTCCTGCAGCAAACAAACACTTCTGACATGCTGGATTTGGCTGTCGACTACATCAAGGATCTCCAGAAGCAGGTTAAGGTAAGAAATTCAATAAGTTCCTGCAAATGATCACTTGTCGGTAGGTTAATTAGAAGGTCAACCTTCCTGTAGCAGTAAGGTCTAAATCAAGAAGCTAATTTTCCCTGAAATAGAGAATTGTGCCTTTTATTAGACTTATCTGAATTACATGTTCCAAAACAAAATTTTGAGAGTTAATTTCTGCAATTTGTTTGTTGAAGGTGTTAAAGGAGAGCAACGCCAATTGCACATGCTCAGCTAGCAAGAATCAGCAGCACTCTGATTGAAGCCCCCTAACTCTGCAATGTACACTGTACTATGCAAGTTCACTCAGCATACAAAAGATGTTAATGCAGCTCATGTTTCTTTTGGGGGGTTTTGAATAGCAGCAGTTGGGAGGCTTGTCTACAATGCTATGTCACTGAGTATGAGCAAAGGGGCATGAATCGGTGGCATCATCAAGTATTCAAGTGATACAGAGATGGGGAAGTGGGAAACATAGGAGAAAGAATTGTATAGTTCGGTTGTAACTTCGTTATATATACTACCCTTTTGGTAGAAAGTTATTACTTTACCCCTACTAGTGCAGCTGTAAATGTGCCGCAGATAAATAGTAGAAAAAGTTGAAGGTGTTCAATGGAAGCAATATTGTTTGGACTCTATGAACATATCATTGAATTACTTGGCGTCCTCTAATGAGGAATAGTCCTTGTGCTTCCTTTGGGACCTCGGGCTGGTTCTGAAGCTGTCGGTAGCTAATCTATCTGGATGCTTAATACAGTAGAGATGCAACACCGACTGGAGGATTCCTGCTCTGGACAGGGGAACTTGGATTGTTCCATCGCCTAGGTCTTCTCTGCACCAACCTTCAAGGACCTGGTCAGGTAATCCTTTTGTTTCAGAAGCTGAAAGACATTTGAACTGATTGATCTATTCAAATATAGCAATTTCAACCTTAGCCATTGTTAAATATGGTTAACCCTCATAGTGTGTTCCCTATCACATGCTTTTTAACAACCGAAGCAAGCATCTGCACACAGACAGCACACAGCAGATAATATTTTTATTGCAACAATGACCTAATTTTCTATCCATATTATTTTTGTGTTAATGCATAACTTTGTGAATGTAAATGTGGCAGCCAGATTCTTTTGTCCTGGCGGCATCCCCTTGCAGGGGATTCCGAGCTGGCGCCCAACATTATTTGCCTTAACAACTGAGACTGCCTGGGAGCTGACCAGTTTTTTATGCAGAAACCAAGGCGCGATCAAGTTCCAGGAGTTGATGACCTCAATCGGAGATAAGAAGATCTGATGCAGTTATGAGTTTTTTCTTTGGTGTATTTCAGGCCGCGTTTAGTTCACGAAAATGGGGGTGAAAAGTCACTGTAGCACGTTTCGTCTTTATTTGGTAATTAATGTCCAATCATGGATTAATTAACGTCATTAGATTCATCTCGTGGTAATCAGTCAGACTGTGTAATTAGTTATTTTTTTTAACTACATTTAATACTTCATGCATGTGTTGAAAAATTCGATGTGATGGAAAAGTTTGGGAACTTTTTGGGAACTAAACGGGGCCTCAGCATCGCACGTGTGGGCAACGTGAGGTTCTTGCGTTGGAGATTGGATCTGAGGGTCCCCATCTCTCTCGAGGGTTTTTTCCCCTTTCCCCTCCACCTCCAGTTCCTGTTGGGTCAGACTGCGACCGTGACTCTCGAGTGATGGGATCATGTGATCTCTGTTAGCGACCCACTGCTAGCAGTGCTTGTTTAGAGTTATGCTTCAGGAGCATGTACACTTGGCTAAAGACAGTGGTGCAATGTATCAAAGCTCACATGGATGAATGGATCGGCAGTACAGCGGGAGGAGTATATATATATCTGAAGATCGCATCACGTAGTCAAATCTTGCAAATGCAACGGCACGCGGCAGGCCCGCACCGCACTTGTTTTGCTTCGGCTGGCCGCTTCTGTGGACGTGGAACCTTGGCGAGTTGCAGATCAGCAGCCCTCATTCCCTCAAGGGCGAGTCTGGACTCTGGAGGGAGGAGTGCGTGCGCTGGGGAGCTCGAGGCCGGGTCGTACTAGGGGTCACATGTGACTGCCATGTATTCCATAGCAGAAGTGAATTGGCGCCCCGCCGATTCGTTGTTGGGCCGATTTCGCGGAACAGGTCGTAGGGCTGTTTTTGTTTTGTGGGCCGTTCTTCCGTCAATTTGTTTCCAATCGTAGGGTTGGCAGCGGCATTCAGACCCACAAAGGCGGTTCGTTCGTTCGGAACCAGCAAACAAGCTCCAGTTCTGCTACAGTTGAGAGGGCGAAAAGAAGGTGATTTCGTCGTCCTGCCGGCGGGGACGCTGATCCTCTCTGCCTCCGACGGCCTTCTAGGCCTTGGATGTGTGGGGGATCCGCGTCTCCAACGCCGGCGGTGTAGTAGGTACTAGTTTATCTAGGTCTTTGTGTCCGGGCGACGCCGGCGAGGTGGAGGCGGCGGCGGCGCTGTGGAATAAGTCCTTCCGGCCTCGTCCCTACCTCGGCGGCGTGGTCTCCGGCGCCGGCGAGAGGCCTGTGAAGGCGGGGTCCGACAAAGCGGGCGGCTCAGCTACGGCGTAGTTGCGTCCTGTTCTTGGAGACTCCGATGTAGGAGTTCATTCATCACTGCTTAAACCAGGTATGGTTCTAGCTGTGGTGATGTTCTACAGAGGGATGGCGAAGAGTTTGGTGGATGCTCGGTGGATGGATTGGCTCCTGTTCTACGCTGCTTGTTGGCGATGGGTGCTATTCCATGGTCGGAGAAGCTCGGGGTGCGTCCCCGGCCGATGCGCCTCAACGGTGTTTTTCTTCTGCGGCTCTTTTCAAAGCCTATGGGCGATGGGGCTTCTTTCTATCTGGGTGATGCTGTCGCTCTTCCTCAATCTTGGTGTTCCCGACAACGGCGGTGGAGGAAGACGAAGGCGACGACCATGGACGGCAGGCACAAAAGCTTCCCAGAACTTCGTTGTAATTTTCTTTTTTTGTAGGGACTTTTGTGCAAATTGGTTGAGACAGTTGTCCTCCTGTATCCTTCTAGAGGGTGCCTGTATTTGTTCTGTGCTTGTGTACGGTTTCCTTGTCTAATACAGGTTACAGTTTTGTTTTTTTTTGCGTTCATTTGTTTTTTTTGCTAGCACCAGCGTGAAGAGGGAAAGCAAGTTTCGAAGGCAGAATATAATTCCAAAATATGAACTTAACATAATTCAAAAATCTCACATTTATGGTGGAAGAAAAATATATGAATTGTTCGAATGGAACATAATTTATTTTATTTGTTCATGTGGAATAAAATTTTTAATTAATTATGTGGAACATAATTCCTTTCGAACAATATACTCAAATTGTTCCATTGGAACAAATATTTGTAAATTTTAAAAAAATTATAGGCCAAAATACTTGAATTGTTGTAGCCGAACACCGAACAAATTACGCATATTATTGACGTATGACATAAAATGGTAAGAACAAATTAGTATATTTTTTTGATATCACACAGTACAGCTCCGACACTCACAACGCACGCATACTCACACCCATATGAACAGACGAACGCAAACACTACCCCTATGAGTATCTTTGAAGACTGAGCCAGCAAATCTTCGAGATTGACGAAGTCACTATAGGCGCCTCGCTGTCAACGGGAACGTCGCCTACCACTGAATGCACAACACCGTTAAATCCCAGAATATTCGCTCCCATGGGAAGTCGAACCCAGGACCTCGGGTGCTACCGAGGCTCTTGTAACCACTAGGCTATAGGCCCTTTCGCAAACAAATTAGTACATTTGTTCCAAGGGGGCAATTTTTTAAAAAAATTTAAAAACAATGATGTTTCTTAGGAACATATTATTATATTTGTTCCAATAGAACAAAACTTTGAACTGAAAAAGTTAGTTGGAATAACTCCAAAAAATTTGAGTAAAAAATGCTTGTTGGAATAATTCCTATGGAAAAAAATACTAGAATTGTTCCATTGGAACATAATTCGTTAGAAACAAATTATTTTATTTGTTCCTCTGGAACACAAATTCAAATTTGTTATGTGGAACTATATTTTTAATTATGAATTGTTCGAATGGAACATAATTTATTTCATTTGTTCCTGTGGAATAAAAAAGTAAATTAATTATGTTTAACATAATTTCTTTGGAACAAGATACTAGAATTGTTCCAATGGAACAATAATTTTTATTTCAAAAAATTGAAGGTCAAAATTGTTGATTTTGAACAAAAATCTCACATTTATGTTGGAACACATGAGTTGTTCGAATGGAACATAATTTATTTCATTTGTTCCTGTGGAACAAACTTTTAAATTAATTAAATGTGTCTACAACCCGAACAAAGATATGTAGTCTACACAACCTCGGGAACTGAAAAGCATGTGAACTAGAAAAACTCAACATTAGAAAATCATAGATCATCTAATATATACAGTCGATAGAAGCATCTACTAGTAGTATACCACGTTTGTGAGGAACATTTTTTTTATATAAATAGTATGAAGTCGTAAACCATATAGATTTGGAAGAAGGTAAGAATGCATTTGGCAACAATAGAATAACTCCGTATTAAGCATACTTTTAAAATATTAGAAAAGAAGAGGTTTAGAGAGCACGATTATTGTAAATAAATCTTAGAAGCAACCAGAGGTGAAAAAAAAAGGTAAGTAAATAAAATTTAACTTTAGAATTATAATGGTGTAATTGGATTTTAATTTAGATAATTAGTCTCTAAAGTATACGTGTTGAATTCAACTTCAACGATATTCGATATATGTCAGTGGTGGGATCATATACCATTGCTGTCTTTCCTCTATTACCACATGCATTCTAGTGGAAAGAGAAAAAAAATAAAAGAAATAAAAAGAAAAAGAAAGCAAATCTGGAACCCACGACATGGTCACCAGGTAACAAATCTGTCGCGGATGCGGACGCGCGCGACCGCATGGTGATTTGGGCCAGAAAAAGAACCAAGGGGCCAGGAAATAACAGATGAAGTCCAGTAGTTTGGTTCTGCGACGAAGCGAATTCCAGTTTTTTTTTCTTTTTTTGAGGGGTTGCGATCCCAGTCATGCGCGTGACTGCGAATGTTACCGTCGAGGCCCGCCCTCGCCCGCGCACAGCCCATTATACATGGGCCCTCACCGATTCATACACTGATCCACATAGGCCTTTAGATAATGGGCTCCAATGGCGGCACGGTGCCTGGATCTGGCCCATTACCCGTAGGCCCTCTGCCGCAGCAGGGTCGTCGAGTGGGCGAGTGGGCGAGTGGTTGACATTATATTCCGTACTCAATCATAATATAGTTTGATTTCTAAGTGTATCTCTTATCGAGCTATTATTATTTAGTCTATATTATTTCATATATCAAACATTATATAGAACTTAATTTGTAGAACTATGATAAACATGTCAAGTTAGAGATGATCCGATAGAGATAAAATGCTTAATATGCTGTCAAAAGTTTAAATCAATTATTTAACAATCTTAATTACTTCAAATGAAAAAACTCAAAACTACAAAGTTGTAGATCTCATTGAGATCTACAATTTTTGTATAAAAATCATCTCCATCCGAATTCGTATGAAAAAGATATGATTTTTCTAAAATCAGACCTTGTCACGCCAGCGGGGTGGGGTGACAAGTCTGTACTGTCACGCCGGTGGGAGTGGCGTGACAAAGTTGACACGTGGAATATGAGCTGACAGACCCCTTCTGAGCGCTCCGAAGCGTGCCAACGTGGCACATCTTGTCACGCCAATACATGTGGCGCGACAGCGTGTTTTTGTCACACCACGCAGACCGGCGCGACCAAAAGAGTTAGATCTGCAAATATAAATCGGGGTGTGTTATTTTTAAAATAAAATTGAGAAATAGGTTAAAAATAAAATAAAATATCGAAGGAAGTGGGTACCACGGCTCAGGGTAGCGGGGCCTACCTGCTGCCAGTGGCACTGGCAAACCAGCTGGCGCCAAGTCAGCGCCGGTAATATTTTATTTCGCAGGCCCACCCGGACTGGGATGGGACATTCCGTCCAAGTCAACAGCAAATAATTACGAGCAGCCTGCGGCTTCTCTGTCTTCTTTGCAGGTCTCCATTGGTGTCCCTGCATACGTGGCGTGTCTCCTAACTTCATTATCTTGTTGGACTAGTAAGGTGCCCGTGCTAACGTCACGGTTAATTTCAAATTTACCCGCACCAAACAACACATCATTCATAGTCGAATCTGATAAATATATGTTTCACACAAAGGATAAAGCTATTACGTTAATTACATAAACACATCCAAAGAGTAAAATCACAACTTTATGGGATCACAAGGCGATTGAGAATTTCTTGAATGTCTTCTGGAATATGATCTTTATCTTCATTGCCTTTGAACTTCAATAGATCAATTAAAAACTGGTTCCTTAATGTATCTCCATTCTGTACATGCATTATCAAGATAAATATTAGAAAGCATGGGTAGAAATTAAATGTAGCACAAAACTTAAGAGCCGAATAGTTACCGTGGAAATTAATGGCAAGTGTTCACCATTCCAATTGTGCATGAAATTGATAACCAAATAGCCCGATATGTTCCTACAAAATAACACATTGTTAACTCTATGAAGGCAAGCTGATTTCGTGAGTAGATTAGAAGTTTTAGTTAGCAACTTACCAGTCATCCAATTTTGGAACTGATTTTGGTAATATCCGACGCCACACATAAATATCATCATTCCAAGCAGGATAGGCCACTTGCATCGCTAGTTTCAGATTGTTGGCAATGTTTTTTATCTTGTGAACATAGTACAATGTTGGCTCAGAACACTTAAAAGTGTGAGGTATGGGCATTGGGTCCAATATAGATACAGTTCGAAATTTCATATCAAGTGAGAATAATATGAAATGTCCAAGAAAAGAATATGGCAATAGAATCTGCAAATAGCAGTCCATGTGAGAAAAATAAATATATCATTCTTCTTAGAGGTAGTGTGAGAAACATACATTGCTACAGTGTGAAATGCGATACTCCATTTGAGGCCACGGATCAAACAATCTTGCCAACTTTTCCACATCAAGTGTCACGCGCAGTTGTGGATCTCGATAGAAATCCGAGATGGACTGTTTTGTCAAGCACATAGATAATAATTAGGATATTGAATAAATGTTGTATAATGTATATCCCAGGAGTCTAATACTTACAAAGAATTGCAGGTCCATGCAGTGGAATATTCCTTCATCATCATCTAGATATAGGTGAGCCTCGTCGCATGCAAACATCCTAACGGCCATGTTGAAGCAATCTTTATCCATTGGCCTACTTGTATCCAATATTTCTTTAAGTTTTTTGAGATTTATAGATATAGGGTAAGGAATATTGCTTCGAATCCACTATTTCCTATAAAAATGGTTATTAACTGTTAGTTTAAACAGTCACAATGAACTAAAACAAAGCTTATATAGTATTATAAGGAAAAGAGCTTACTGCAAATATTCCGCATCGTCTACCGACTTGATGTACATTAAAACTGCATGCAATAATTCTTGTTTGTTCATAGATGATATTCCAGTACACAGAAAATGTTATCTGAGCACCTAATCTTGAGCCGAGTTGAGACAAGTCAATACAAGACAAGCCGAACAGCTTGTTCCTATTTCTATTATCTTATTATACAAACGCATCTGTTGTAGTTATCATCGAGAATAGATATGATCTGGGAGCCATTAGAAAATGTTATCTGAGCACCTAATCTTGAGCCGGGGGATGCACCTCTTCCTACCTTGAAGCAAAGTGGCATGGATATTATAGAAACAGCCACAAAGAAGTGCCAACTTGATGATTATCATACGAGAAGATATAGGGTGAAGACATACTTTTGAACCATATATATTCAGATAAAGCAAGCACATATCACGGTTGCATCTTGGACCCCAATTCGATGTTGCTTTTCTATGACGATTGCATGCGATGCTTATTTCATCAATAAGAAGCCGCCTGGGAATCACTTTGATATATCTTGTCCATAAAAATGCGGCCTTCTGTGCTACAGGATGGGTGATGAATGGGCGCGTCTCCTAACTTCTCTTGTTGGATTTAGATCGTGATGCTGACAAATCAACTTTTTAGGAGGCAAAGTATTCTAGCCAAGTTTGAAATGCTGCGATTTTATTGGTTGTCCCCGGCCGTAACATATCCTGGTTAGTTTCTCTCCCCCCACGCTTGAAATGATGTCTTCTGTGAACTGCACTTTTTTTTTCTTCCCCAAAAGTGAAGTTAACTACATTTTTCTTTACGTCGCCTTCTGAATCTAATCTATTATATTAATAAAAGAGTGTTAAAAAAGTCAAAAGAAGCCACCACATTCGCTGAGAGGGTCTAGAAATTCTCATGTTAATTTAAAAAAGAGAAGAATTTGCACCGTCAGATTTTATGAAAATCAACGGTCTAAAGTAATCAGAAGAGTTCATGACAATATATTCAATGTGATAAAAAATCTATTGGAAAGAGATCCACTTGGACGGAAAAAGGAGTCCGGCCATGACAAAGTAATCTGGCTTGGCTTAACACAATTAATAAAATATTTAATATTCCATATCAGGTATGTAAATGTATTTGGTACTCTACCCTTCAAAAAAATGTATTTGATATTGTATAGCAGGTACATGCATGTATTTTGGAAGATACCGATCAATAGATATAGCTATATGCTTAACACAATTAATAAAATATTTAATATTCCATATCAGGTATGTAAATGTATTTGGTACTCTACCCTTCAAAAAAATGTATTTGATATTGTATAGCAGGTACATGCATGTATTTTGAAAGATACCGATCAATAGATATAGCTATAAATCTCGGACAAGAAAAGAGTTTGGCCCTGTTTAGTTACCAAAAGAAATTTCCTACATTACCAGTCATATTAAATTTTTGGACACATGCATGGAGCATTAAATGCAGTTGAAAAAATAACTAATTACATAGTCTAACTGATTACCACGTGATAAATCTTTTGAGCCTAATTAGTCCATGATTGGATATTATTTGTCAAGTAACAACGAAATGTGCTACAATACCAAAATCCAAACTTTTTCACCAACTAAACACACCCTCAGCCATGTAAATAAATAGATGGCCAACTAGGAGTGCAACCTCGCCGGAGCCGCCGCACGTCGTCACCGAGAAGGCACCAGCATCACACTTGACCGGTGGGCTTTCTTTCTCGAGGTTGCACTAGGCTCTCGCTGCAAAAACAATTTGTGATCGTATTTCGCTACTTCAAAAACCTAAGCAAGACAGTAAAACAAATGTTTCAGTAAAAAAAAATTAGAATGCTAAGTCCCTTGACTGTTTTAACAAAAACATATATATGACGAATAGTAAAAACACTCTATGTAAAGCATTTCTGTATCTGAGCTGCTGTTAAATAAAGGGAAATTTCTTAAGTTTCCCATTTGCATGACCGCCGGATCCGGCGTGCTGCTACCACATACTCGCAGCCGAGCGATGGACGTCCCCGACGGACCCACCATGATGCATGCGCAGCCTCGCGGGCGAACGCCACGCAAGCTGGTGCAGCGGCACGACGAGGCGGAAGTAGGCACGCGACCGGAGGCTCCGTGCCATGCGTTCTGAGGTGGTGACTGATGCATATCGGCATGGGCGGGTGGCAGAAGGGCCCCAGCACGCCACCGGTAGGAGGGCTCCGACCGAAGCCACAGTGCACTAGAAACCGAAGCGCGCAGTCGGCGCGGTGGGCCGAGCAGGGGGCTGGCGGCGGCAGGACCCCAGCGCGCCGCCGGTAGGAGGGCCGCAACTGGACCTCCACGCTATACGGACCAAAGCAGAGGCTGATGCAGCGTCCCCTCGTAAGAGAGAACTTAAATGTGATACAAACATCAGTCCCAGGAGGCTGATGCCACATTTATTACATTAGATGGTCTATTATCGTACAAACCTCCGAGGAGGACACTCAATACAGACGATAATAATAAGTAACCAAGCTACGACATAACACCAGAGCGCGACGCACATGGGATCCAGCTCGGGCTCAGAGTACTGCGTCAGCGAAAACATATTGAACAGGACCGGTTCCACAGGCAAGGTTGGGTGTAGAACGATAACCCTACTCGGCGTCGTCTGGTACGAAGTCTGGGTCTTCTTCTGTAAAAAGTAAAAATGGGGTGAGTACAAACGTACTCAGCAAGTCCAACCATACCCACGGAGGGGGTTATATCAGAATAACATGCTCAGGTAAAATAAGGATAAGGTTACGGTTTAATTTGCGGAGAGCTAAATTTTATGCAGGGGTTCGTTTAGCCAAAAACATTTCAGAAACCAGTTTTTATATTGAGTAACACGGAGTTTAAGTTTTAAACTGCTACCGGACTCCCCGTCCGTCGTAGCACACGGCACAACTGCCGGACACAATTCCAAAATAACTCACGTTAACCCATCCCCAAAGAAACACTAGTTATGTGACCACACCGTAACTCGCTCAATACCGTGGGCACGGCTATTCGAATAGCTTTTAACTCTGCAGAGGTGTGCAACTTTACCCACAAGCGGGTTACCACAACACGAGCACCGTAGTGTCGGTGTAGATCCCGACATAGCCATTACCCACCTTAGCTAGACCTGATTCGCCATCACGGGATTTACCAAGGGGTTATCGACCTAACTCTGAGGTATAACCGGGGTATAAGTCACACTGAGCCTATCCCTTCTCCTTGGTCACCCGTTGCTCTCAGCCCTCCTGATGGCTATCACATCAACTAGTGGGGTTTATGCTAAGCCGTTGCCCATTCAATGGTCGAGTGGTTTGCACGATAGTGGAGTTAGGTGAGATGACACAACAACTCGGTCCTTAGTTGTGACAAGATGGATATCTCCCTTCCTTGCCCTGCCACACAGGCACGAGCACACCAAATGGCAAATCTTGTAGAAATGACATCCATCCCGTCTAAACTCACTTTTCAAAACAAACACCACTTTTATCCTTTTCCGCATACTCACGCATTTTCTTTCATAAAACAAATAGCATTATGTGTAGAGTCCTAAGCGTTCTAGTAGCGATTAACGTCCAAGCAAAATCAGACATTAATCTAGGTGGTCTAAGAAATGGTTATAACAAATCAAGGGGTGGCTATCCAACCGTGTTTTCATGCAGGCAAAACATATGCAATTTTATAAAGCAGGCCAATAGGTTATGTTTATAAAAAACTAGGACTGAAACATGCATCAAAGGGCGGGATTGAACTTGCCGTCTTCGAAGCCTTCGGGGAGGTCCTGGTCGAAGCACTGTCCTTCGGGCTCGGGGTCGCGGATCTGGTCCTCGTTCACGGGCTCACAGTACTGCTCGTCAACAGGCTCTCCTTCGTTCACACCGTGGTCTATGATACGTACAAACAAACACACAATCAGGAAAAAGAAATAAAAGTTCTATCGTTGAGCTCGAATCAGAAGTAATTAAGATATGGAGTTCGGAGCAATATTTTTGGTGGTTTCTTAACGGCATGGCCGAAACTAGGTTAAGAAAGGCGTGGTAGAGTTTCGGGCCGATCATAGTTCGTTTGGTGCATGAAATGATAGGTTAAAGGAGTGATTAGGGATAAACCGGGGTCCAGGGGCTTCTTTGTAAATATTCTTGGGGGGCAAGTGCTTGGTTATGAATTCTAAAAATACTTGGGCCTATTAGAAAAAGTGTAGGGGTTTATTTATTATTGGGTTTATAAGTTGGAGGGCTTGTTTGCAAAATAAGGAAACAGGAAGGGCTTTTTGGGGAAAAGGTTAAAAGGGTGGGGGTTTCTTTTACAAAAACAGGGAAGGCTAGGGGGTTTTGGGCATAATGCCCTGTCCTCTTCCTCCCCCGCGCTGGGAAACAGGGGAGGGGGCCGGCGTTCGTCGGCGGCGCCAAATCCGGCAGCTCGGGGGCTCGGGGTGGCTCCGGGGCGAGGGAAACGAGAGAGGGGAAGAAGACGGGTCGATCCCCGGCCTCACCTTGGACCGGGATGCGGCGAGGTTGCGGGGCGACGGGAGCGGCCGGCGGCGGCACTGGTGGCGTGTGGCGGCGGTGCTAGCGCTAGGGAGGAGGCTAGGGTGGTGGGGGCTTGGGATGTGGTGCGGAGGAGCGGCGCCGGGGGGGGCTTTTATAGGCGCGAGAGGCGGTGGAGGTGAGGGTGCGGCGGGGCCGGCCTGACGGACTCCGCGGCCGGCTTTAATGGCGGTGGGGGCTGGCTCGGCGCCGTGCCGCTCGAGCGTCGAGGCGAGCAGTGGGCTGCGGTGGCGTGAAGCGGGGACGGCGGCAGCTGGGCGGTGGCGCGGACGGTGATGCGACGCCTCGGGCAGGTGGCGACCGGCGGTGCTGTGCGGGCGTCAACGGGGCGGGGGTGCGAACGGTGAGGGGACGCGACGCCTCGGGCAGGCGGCGACCGTTGCAGGCGGCGCTGTGCCGAGGTCGCCGGTGCTGTGCGCCCAGGGCGACGGCGTGTGCGCGAGGTTCGCGGCTCGGCGTGACGAGGCCGTGTGCGTGTGGGCGCACTGGCTGGCCGGGGCGGCGCGCGTGTACGCGGTCGAGCGGCGTGGCACGGCTGCGCGGGCGTGCGGGCGGGGCAAGGGGGTGCAGGGCGAGCGGGACCGCTGGCGTGGTGCGGCCGGCACGGGCGCGCGCGAGTGCGGCCAGGCAGCCGTGGCGTGGCGTGGGCGCGCACACGGCTCGGGGCGTCGCGGCGCGGCGTGTGCGCACGCGTGGGCGTGTGAGGCAGGTCGGGGTGCACGGCCAGGAGAGGCGCGCGGGCAGGTGGTGGCCGAGCAGCGGTCGGGGCCGGCGGTCGCGAGCAGAGCAGGAGGAGGAGCCGGGTCGGGCGGCGCTCGGGAGCAAAGAGAGAGGAGGGGAGGGCCGAGCCCGTGGGGAAAGAGAGAGGAGAGGGAAAAGAAGGAAAAGAAGAAAAGAAGAAAAATGAGAAAAGAAAAAGAAAAGAAGGGGAGAGAGAAGGGAAAGAAGAGAGAGGGAGAGAGATTCGCGCCGAAAACACGGCGCTCGGTCGGCCACGCGCGGCGCCGGGCACATGTGCACGGTTGGGCGCGACGCGCGGGTCAGGGGTGAACAGGGGGGGTTGGATACGGATGTCAGGGTCGAGTCATTCGAGGATCGGGAGATCGGGCGGAAAAGTCTGGAGTGAACCGAGCTCAACGATGAAAGATTTCAAAAATTAGCGCGTGTTTTAATTTGGTGCATTTTGGGATGTTACAACAGGTGAGCATCACGAGGGCCACCGTGCGCCGGAGCAGGCAACATGTGGAGGCTGGCGGATTTGATGGTCTGGAGATTCGATACAGATGGGGTTGGGAACTTGGAATGATTTTAGGCGGCAGGGGTATAATTGGCCATTGTCCATTCATTTCCAATTATTCTAAATAAAAAATAAACTATAATATCCTGCAGCAAATTGCGATGGTGATGAGTGTCCCATGATAAAGAGATGTTTTTTTATAGTTAGAAGCCAAAACCAACTATGAACAAAGCCCTCCAGCCAATTTCGCAAAACAAACAACATGAGCTATTAGCACAAATAGCTAGAGAAATTAAAAACAAAGAAAAATAAAACACAGCAAGACACACGTAGATATTAGTTGGAAGCAAATTGCTTACATAAAAAACATAGATACCAATATTTTCTATGCTATTACCAATGTTGGTGCAACTTCTTTTCTGCTTTTTAAACATTAAATTAAAAAACTAGCTACACGCGCTATTAGCGCGGGCCACCTTGCTAGTTATCTTATTACTTTGCCAACAAACGGAGCCTCCACGTTCGCTCTCAAGGACTAAAAATTCCCGCGTTAATCGGAGAAAAATACAAAAATAAAAATTATCCACCACTGCCATTACGATAAAAATTAGTCTAAAATACCCCTGTGCCTGATTAAAAATTATCAACCAATGCCATTATAAAAAATTAAATATAAAATACCATTAAACTATGTATCAGTTACAAATATGGAAACTTATCCGGTGGAAACCACATTCTTTATGAAAACTCGTGCAAACTACAGCAAAAAAGTCATCTAAATTCGCAAAAAAATCACACATATAGATGATACGATGATACACAACCTTGTAAAATATCATGTCCAAATCGATTTTGTTTGTGAGATATAAAAATAATAAATTTCAAACCAACAAGCTGTCCAGATAATTTGTTAGAAATTTGTTATTTTTATATCTTACAAACGAAGTTGGGTTTGAACAAGATATTTTACAAGATTGTGTATCATCAGATCATCTACATGTGTGATTTTTTTATAAATTTAGATAACTTTTTTGTCATGGTTTGCACGGGTTTTCACAAAGATTTAGTTTTCATCAGATATGTTCCCTAAAAATATATACTATTAATAAAAACTAAAGTTAACAATAATCAAAGAAAATAAAATGAAAATAAGAATAATTATCTGCATAATATTATTAAAGCTCAACAAATCAAATTGTTATTATAGTTAGATCATAGTTGAATTGTTTTAATCAACAATAAGACATAATTTACGATAATGAACAAAATGATGTATGGTAAAAAAATAGTATAATCTTTAAGTAAGAATACAACGACATGCAAATTTTTGATTTTTCAATACTAGCCGCGCAAATGCGCGGGCTATACGCCTAGTTTGACTAAAATGGCTAATTTGAAATTGGGTCCCATTCCCAGAAATAAAACAAACCTGCGTGCATCGGGCCATCAACAAAGTTTGCTCCGTTCATAGGTTTCGCCATAGACATCATAGATAGATGCGTTGCGATCATGCACCGGCAACAACATTGGTGGAGTTCTGGAGCGTTAGGTGCGTTATCAATTCACGTGAGCACCGTAAGCAAAAAAAAAACGCGGAAAAGAAAATGGCGAGGAAACAAGCCCGCCTCGCCACCGCGAGTGCTACCACCGAGCCACCAGCTCGTTCGCGCCCTTGCGCACTTTCACAGTGTGTCCTGTTAAACGTGCCCGTGCAGCTAGCGCAGCTACAGTTTTTCTTTGCTGGCACGGTAGAGGGATGGGTGGCTAGCTGCGCCACAAATCAGAATCATTTTTAACTGGTTCACCGCTCGCCCGGTCACCTTGCTGGGCGCCACCAAACCCATGGCACAAAAACCATTCGTTCACTGCTGGCAAAAAGCGAGAAACAACAAAGGCTGTGTTTAGTTTCAAAATTTCTCTCTCCAAACTTCACTATTCGCCTATCACATTAATTTTTTTTTCATGCATGAAGTATTAAATATAAGTAAATAAAAAAACTAATTGCATAGTTTTGATGTACACGACGAGACGAATCTTTTGAGTCTAGTTAGATCACGGTAGGACAACAATTACCACAAACAAACAAAAAGTGCTACAATGTGCTATAGTGTTCAATACGACTGAATATTCTCATTTGTTTCGATTTTGTTTTTTTTTTAAAAACAGCGTGATGCCGTGATTCCTGTCTATGCTACATTTCGAAATTTCCTGCCTCAGATGGAAAAGTTCAAATTTCATGGACTTTCGTGATTTTCTTTTTATAATTGAAGTAGTAGTACGTGCCGTGGCGTTGCCTCCACCATGTTGTGAGCTGAGCCAAATGCGAGGCCTGTTGTCTCCCGTCTACCGAGGGAACTGTCAGATCCAAGAATGGAATGTCCTCAATAATTACGCCCCTCTTTCTTTCAAAAAAATAATTACGCCCCTCGGCCCCTTACCGGGTCCGGCCCTACTCGATCTTGCAAACCAAACCTACCGACAGACACGATTCCGGGATGCTAATCATGAACCGGAAAATTTTAAAAGGAAGAAGCTCATTTTGGGCTTTGGCGTCCTACAAATCCCGGAAGGCCGGGAAGGGTTCGGATTTCTGATCTCTAAATTTCAAAATTCGAAAACTGACCACCGAAATGGACATGTCAAGGCCCTGTTTAGTTCCCACCTCATAAACCCAACCCCTAAACACAAAAAAACCGTCACATCGAATGTTTCGACACATGTATGGAGTATTAAATGAAGTCTATTTACAAAACTTTTTGCATAGATAGGCTGTAAATCGCGAGACGAATCTAATGAGCCTACGTAATCTATGATTTGCAACAGTGATATTACAGTAATTATTCGCTAATTATTGATTAATTATGGATTAATTAATATCATTAGATTCATCACGCGATTTATAATCCATCTGTGTAAAAAATTTTATAAACAGACTTTATTTAGTAATTTAAATTAGTAAGATATCAACGCAAAAAATTTTGCCCGGGAACAGAGCCTCGATCACTGCAGTATCGGATCCTACAACAGCTAGGCGGCTAGCCCCAGCACCGCCCGAATAGAGAAGGGAAGCCCGTCTCGTCGTCGTCGTCTCTCTCTCCCCATCATCCTCTGTCCTTTTCCTGGTGCCTCCCCTCCCCTCCTGGCCTCCTCGCAACTTGCGATTCCCAAATCCCGATGCGTCCTCGCGGCTAGCGATCCCGCGTCCGCCTCGCCGGCCCCTCCACCCCCGCCCGCCGCCGCCGCCGCCTCCTCCCATGACGTCGCCGTCCTCGCACCATCCGGACTCCTCCTCGGCGTCCTCCACCCCGCGCGCCGGTGCCGGCAACACCCACCTCCACCCGCCGCCTCTCCCGCCGGCCCCCGCGCCCACCCCCGCCGCTCCTCCCGCGCAGGCGCACGGGGGGCCGCAGGTGCGCCTCATGTGCAGCTTCGGCGGCCGCATCCTGCCGCGCCCGGGGGACCTCCAGCTGCGCTACGTCGGCGGGGAGACCCGCATCGTCTCCTTCCCGCGGGCCGCGGCCTCCTTCGCCACCCTCGTCTCCGCGCTCGCCAAGGTCGCCCCGGCCCTCTTCGCCCCGGGGGTGCCCCGCCCGTCGCTCAAGTACCAGGTGCCCCACGACGACCTCGACTCGCTCATCTCCGTCAGCTCCGACGACGACGTCGACCACCTCATGGACGAGCTCGACCGCCTCCACGACGAGGCCGCCGCCGCCGCCAGGCCGCTCCGCCTCCGCGTCTTCCTCTTCGCGCCCGCGCCCGATGCCGCCTTCGGCTCCATCCTCTCGGGCACCGCCGGCGATGCCGTCTCCACCGACCAGTGGTTCGTCGACGCGCTCAACGCCCCCGCGCCGCACCCCATCGAGCGCGGCCGATCCGAGGCGTCGTCGATCATCTCCGAGGTCCCCGACTACCTCTTCGGCCTCGACACCGCGTCCGACGAACCCAGCCCCGGCCCCGCGGTCTCCCGCAACAAGTCCGATGCCGCCGAGACTCCACGCCAACACGGCGACGAAGACGAAGCATCGGTTCCCGCGCGCCAGGTGCCGTACGTCGCGGAGGGAGCATCGTCATGGCCCGCCCCGCCTCCGCCGTACATGGCGCAGCCCGTGTACTACTCCCCCCTCCCGCCGCCGGTCCACTACCTTGATCCGTCTGCGCAGGGCGGCTACATGCCTCGCCCTGTCTACCACATGGTCGGTGGCGGAGGAAGCGAGGTACCCGGCGGAGATCTCCACGCGGCCGGCGGCGTCTACGGCGTCCCGCACCCCATGCAGGCGTTCCCGCCGATGATGTACGCGCCGCCGCGCGCGGTCGTCTACACGGCGGAGGGGCAGCCGTTGCCGCCTCCTGAAGGTGGGGCCCCCTCTTCCTAGGCGACTAAGCTGCTCATGGAGTGGAGAGCCGCTTCTCATTTCTGGATCCTGATGATTGCAGATGCCTAGGCTTAGGGCCTGTTTGGCTCCAGGACTTTTTCCAAAAGTCTCTATCACATCAAAAGGAATTTTACTATTTTATATTATTAAATAAAATCTGTTTATAAATGTTTTTTGACAGCTGAGTGCTTTTTCGCGAGACGAATCTAATGAGCCTAATTAATTCATAATTTGCTACAGTGATGCTACAGTAACCATTCACTAATCATAGATTAAGATACATCATTAGATTCGTCTCTCAGTTTAGCCTCAGGGTTCTGCAGTTAATTTTATAATTAATATTTATTTAATACTTCTGTCCCTGTTCCTAAACACCCCCTTAAGAATTTTTGCATTGCTGCGCGCGTGGTCAATTTATTGTTCGTCAGGTTCTTGTTGGTTGGTGTATAGTTGAGGGAGGTGGACGATGGATGGATATTGCAATTTTCGTCGAGTGGACATATATATTCTTAAAATATAGTTATATATAGTGTAGTATTCTGTGTGATTAGTACCCAAGCTAATGTAATGTGGATTCATATATTCTGGTTCTGGATGACAAATTTTGGGCATTTTATCTCATAAAACTGGAGGTTGGGTGAATGTTCTCAGCAATATTGTCCTGTAAAATGTTCACTTATGAGATTCAGATGTTACATGTGGAACCTTAATTTCTGTTGAGTGGTTTGCTGAATTGCAGACAGCTGACTTCACACTAGTTGTTTTACTGGTATACTGAATCGATGAATCGACTCTCTAGTTTTAATCATAGATATCATGTTTGCATCATTAGTCTGATGAGTTCATCTGTTCATGTTGGCATTGTTGTTACGTGCTTGTGATTCATCTCCTATTATCTTCTTCTGATGTTCAGTGAGGATGTGGTATCCAGTATCATCCTGATGCTGACCTCGAAATAGCATGGAACACATCTTCTTTTCTTTGTGATGATATATGAAGACGTGTTTTCTGCACTTTTGTTACATAAACTAGATGCCGGATGAATGTTCTAAGCAGTCTGTACTGAAATACGCATGTTTTCTTTGGTACATTGTGTATTTTGTGGAAGCTCTATTCCAAATAAGGTTAGATAAGTGTTGTTTTTACTCAGTTTGGTCTAAATTTGATATTTGATATCATATTTGTCTTGTTTGCATTGGTAGTTTTATCATTTGAATTGTTCATTGTGGTATTGTGTTTCCATCTTTGCGTTGATCTCTTTACCCTGAAGCGCTTGTATATTCTACTAGTAATTGGTCAGTGGCATTTCCTCCTGATGATTCTGAAGTTGTAATTCGTCCGAAGTATCCCCTTTCTTCAGAGTAAGATTCAGAAAAACAGAGGTTACATTGTTGATTAGACAATAAGGCAAGTCCCGTTTCGTACGAGTAAAACAGGTGTTCTTGCTTGGTACATTGCTTGCAAATGTACAGTTGGCACCTGAATTTATAGAGACAATGCCCTCTGAGTGCAGACAAGGTCAGCTCAGCAAGTAAAAAGAGTATATGCTTCAGAAACTTCAGTTCAGGGGCATGTTAACATTCAGAGAATCGGGGGAATCAGACTGCAGATTCCAACTTTTTTACCAGTGGTGCCTGCTCAAGGACAGCCCCCCACTCTCTGGCCGTTGTTTCGGGGCAGATGTACATGTGTTCCATGGCGCGATACAGCCGAGCGCTTGAGGCGATTAGCAAGCATGAATCGCCACTCATCAATCAGCTCCTCCGTGTTCACGAACGACGCCAGGTGATCGCCAAGCGCCGGTGTGCGCGGGATCTGAGACGCCTCGAGCCCCTGGGTGAGGTCGTGGGCACGGGTGTCGTTGGCGTGGGTCCCGCGCGGCGGCGCCGTTCGTTGAGCTGTGAAAAGAAGGCAAAGGTCAGCCACCGGCACGCACCAGGATTGCAGCAGGTACGCATTGGCTCGGCCGCGTCTGGCCTACGCCAACGGGTGTCGAGCGGGTTTGCAGAATTTGCAGTGTAGATGGCGGCCGCTGACCCGCCGGGGACGGAAGGCGCCGCACGTTAACTTTCAACTTAGTCCTCGTTTAATTGCGGGCCGTAAAGATTTTAAAATTGAATCTTTTTATATTTAAAATACTAAATATAAGTTAATCATAAAATTAATTATAAAACTCGTCTGTAAACTATGAGACGAATTTAATGAGGCTAATTAATCCATCATTAGCACATGGTTACTGTAGCAATTAATGTAGCAATTTGGTGTCTAATCATGACCTAATTAGGCTCATTAGATTCATCTCGTAATTTACAAGCAAACTATGCATTTAATTATTTATTTTGTTCAGATTTAATACTTCATTCATGTAAGATTCCTATTCGATATGATAGATTTGAAATTTTGAATTTTGCAACTAAATAAGGCCTTAATGTGCAGAATTTGCAGCGTCTAGTCTATATTATTCTAAAATTCTTTTACCACTCATAGCCACGCACATACACCTACTCCCTCCATCCTAAAATATAAGGCATTCCAACATTTTTAGAGAGCCAAAATTTTTCAAATTTGATCAAATTTATATAATAAAATAATAATATTTATGATATCAAATATGTACCATTAAATTTTTTCATTAAATATATTTTCATAATATATCTGTTCTGTATGGCGGCGGAGCTCCTATCCGGTTGGCGAGTCGCGGAGCGCACGACCCTTCCCCTTTCTATCATTCGCCAGGGAGCCGTGGGGGCGCGCGACCCCTCCATTTTCTCTCTGCCAGCGAGATGCGGGGCGTTCCGTCACTTGCCAGTTTCCGGCCAACGAACTTCCGTCCTCACGATGGAGGAGGAGAGCTCGTCTCGCTCGGCGGCGGCGCGGACTCGGCGGAGGCGAGGCGGGGACCTATGGCGCAAAGCGAGGCGGGGACCTGCGGAAGATGAAGGGGGCTGTCATATTCGAAGGAACGAGATCCTCTAATGTCGGCAAAAACGACTTCCCTCTCCAGTCACGCATCTGAGCCGTTGCTTTCCTATCCAACCGTCAGATGTTCCATCTCCTGTCTCACAGACGGTGCCCCATTAGGCTTGCTGGGCCGGCCCAACATCAGGGACGACGCGTACGTATATCTGCTAGTGGGGAACTGTAAGTTTCCTGGCGCGAATAATCGCTGCTTTGGCGCCGGACTCACATTTTTGGCGCGAGCAGCGAACGTCGTGCGGCGGCGATCGCGGATCGACGAAGGCCGTGCGTCAGGCTCAGGTTTCTGCTTGTGCTCTCCATCCATCTGCAAACTAGTGCCAAAATATATTTGGATTGTGCTTGAACTGCTCCCGTGTCCATCTCTTTAGCTAGTACCCTGCATACTGTGTTTGTTCTGTTCTGATTGTTTTTCGTCCTCCCTTGTTGAATTGTGCTCGAACTGATCGATTGAATAAAGACCGGTATAGAAGCTTGAAGGAAACATCAACTCGCTTGCATCAAAATTAAATCTGCATATCGAAGATGGAAGAAAATAGGTGCGTAATGCCATGGTTGTTTCTTTTTATTTATTTGCATAGGGTATATATTTGAGTCGTTCAATTCGCTGCCTAATATCATGCCATCTTTATTCTTTTTTCTTGAAGGGAAGGCTTGATTTCTAGTCTTTTACCTCAAGTTGGCATGGAGTTCAATACTATAGATGAGGCCGGGATGTTTTGGATTAGCTATGGGGGTCAAAAAAGGCTTTGAGGTGAGAAAAATGTACACAAACAAAAGAAAGTCAGATGGGAAAGTTAGGTCCTGCAGATATGTTTGTGCAAATGAGGGGCATAGAAAGAAAGATAAAAGGGATCATCTAACAAAGTGTCCAAGAGCTGAAACTAGAACTGATTGTCAGGTTCGCATGGGTCTTATAATGGACCGGGAGAAGGAAACTTATAAAGTTGCTGATTTGATTTTGGAACACAATCACATGCTTCAGTTGCCACAAACCTCGCACTTGATGGTGTCTCAAAGAAAAATTTCAGAGTTACAAGGTTTTGAAATTGAAACAGCTGACGATGCAGGAATTGGGCCCAAAGCAGCACATGAGTTGGCGTGTGTGCAAGTTGGTGGTTCATCCGATCTCAGTTATACTCTTCGTGATCACAAGAATTATTTACGGGCCAAGCGCCAGCGAGAGATGGCATATGGTCAAGCAGGAAGCATGCTTATGTATTTTCAAGATAAAATTGCTGAGAACCCTTCATTTCAATATGCATTGCAAATGGATATAGAAGAACAAATAGCAAATATATTTTGGGTTGATGCTAAAATGCTCACTGACTATGCATATTTTGGTGATGTTGTCAGTTTTGACACTACTTTTGGAACAAACAAGGAAAGTAGACCTTTTGGTGTATTTGTTGGGTTCAATTAGTTTAGAGAAACAGTGGTTTTTGGTGCCGTTCTCTTATATGATGAGACATTAGAGTCCTTCAAGTGGTTATTTGAGACTTTCCTCAAAGCACATAATGGCAAGCAACCAAAAATAATTTATACTGACCAAGATTTTGCAATGGGAAAAGCAGTTAAGGAAGTGTTTTTAGAAGCATGGCATGGCTTATGTACTTTTCACATTATGCAAAATGCTGTCAAACATCTAGCTGAACCCGAAGATAAAGATGAAGGCAGCAAGAAAAAATGCAGCAAGAAAAAAAGCATCAAGAAAGACCCCAACATGTAGATGACGAAGGCAGTGAGGAAGAACCAAGTATTCTCTCCGACTTTAGTGCATGTGTGTATGAGTATGAGGATGAGGCTACATTTGAACATGCATTTCAGCTCATGAGGACAAAGGCGAGCAAGCAAACTTGGTTGGATAGTATATACAAGGTGAGAGAGAAATGGGCTGAATGCTATATGTAGGATGCTTTCACATTGGGGATGAAAAGTACGCAATTGAGTGAGAGTCTGAATAGTGAGCTGAAGAGACATTTCAAATCTGACTTCGATATCATTAGATTTCTTAAGCATTTCGAAAGGGTGGTGGCAGATAAAAGAAAAAAAAGAGTTGGATGCTGAATTTGAATCAAGGAGAAAACAGCCTAGAATAAAAATGAAGACACCTATGCTACTCCAAGCAAGCAAGCTTTACACACCAATTATATTTGAAGCTTTTCAAGGTGAATATGAAAGGTCACTGGTAGCATGCACCACAACATTGGAAGGCAATAATGAATACCTTGTAGCAATTGGGAGCCTTGATGAAAATTTTACTTGCTTTGAGAAGGAGTACAAAGTTACCGGTGATCCTTTAAGGCAAACCAGTACATACAGTTGTGGGCAGTTCAATAGATTTGGAATATTGTGTGGCCATGCTCTAAAAGTCCTTGATTTGATGAATATCAAATAACTCCCTGCACAATATGTATTGAAGCGATGGACACGGGAGGCACGTTGTGGAATCGTACAAGACAATGAAGGTCGAAACATAATAGAGAATACAAAATTAGATGATATGCTTCGTTACAAAGATATGACTCGCAGATTTCTCAATTTAGCACTCCGAGCAGCCAGCAATCCAGGTTGCACTTTGTTAGTAAACAACACCCTTGGTGTGCTTAGCAAGCAAGTTGAAGAAGAAATCAATGGCTGCACTGATAATGTGGAACCTGTCACTGTTCCAATAAATGTTGCTCCCCCAAGTGATTTGGTGAGCACTGCACGTCTAAAGAAAAAAGAGGTGCAAACAAAAACCTCGAAGCGCCGAAAAACATGGCTTGATAAGAAACGCAAATTTACAAAGAAGGGAAGTAAGAAAAAGTGACAAGGCTCAATGGTTTGTAGCAGCAGAAAAATATATCTCATTCTCTTTAATTGTATTTAGTGGAAAAAAGGCTTAGTTGTATCTAATTTTTGTTCTCTTTTATTAGCAGGAACAAGAAAATATAAAAGTGCCATCTGTTGATGGTGTACCAGTACAAAATATTTCCACTAGTACATCTCTACCCAAGGAAGGGATGTCTGAAGCATACATGACCATCAATACATTCTCTCAACTATTGATGGTATCTGCACAGAGTTCACTTTGATTTCTTTTATTTTCCAGTGATCAATCTACTGATGACACACAGAGTTCACTTTTCTTTTGTTTTCTTTTCCAGGGACCATTCACCAATGATCTTGATTCTGAATTTGAGAGCTTCAGAGAATAGATGCTGAATTCTAGTAATATTTCGAAGTAATACACTTTTTCTCTCAATCATAGATGGCCCATTATGTTGAATTATTGTTTTTCTAATTCTCAGGGAGCAATCACAGATGCTGTTTTGGATGAATTCTAGTATTATAGATTATATCCCATATGCACTCAAGAGAATGGCTCGACAGCCTCCTTGGCCATCATGTTCTGGTAGTTTTTGTTTTCTAGTTCTGTGTAATCAGCCATATGAAAATTGCAGACTTGCAGTAATATACATTCTTTTGTGCAGCCATATGAGTTTGCAGTGATCAGCATCATCTTTTGTGGATTTCATTCAATATATCATTCCAGATCAATTTACAAAATAATATATCTTTACACTGTTTTATAGCACTTGAATCAATTTTGAGAATTCATAGCAGTATACAAGCACATTGCAGTCTCCCCCTCCAAGTCTTTCAGTCCACCGATGACCTCCCTTCCATGGGGCGACAGCGGCTGCGGCCACGAAGCCAGATGTGATGATGCTCGTGATGGAGGCGGAGCTGGAGAAACGTGCTGCCACATCGGCGAGCTGGAGGAGGAGCAGCGCGTCATGGCCAGGAGGCTGCAGCGCCTCCTACGGAGGATGGCCGACGATAGGCGCCGGACGCTGGAGGCCGCTGACACCCTCAGGGAGGAGCACCGGCACCGCCTCCTGCCGGAGCCCGCCGACGCCAAGCTGGAGCGCGAGCTCGGCAACACCCGCCAGTCTTCGCCGAGGTGGAGCTGCTGCGCCGCTGCGGATGCGGTAGGAGATGGAGGAGGAGCGCCAGATGCTGCAGATGGCCGAGGTCTCCGACGCTGAGATGAGGAACGCCGCCGGATCAGGGAGGCGAGGGTAGCTCCGGCGAGGAACTCCGAGCGTCGCGGCGGCGGACGGTTGCGAAGGGGAACGGCGACGCGAGGAGCCACGGAAAGGAGTCGCTGGCTCGGCTGATATGGGTCGAGAACAGGCCTGTGAGATTGGAGTTGGCTGGACTGATGGTTGGATAGGAATCGAACGGCTCAGGTGCGTGACTGGAGAGGGAAGTCGTTTTTGCCGACTTTAGAGGATCTCGTTCCTATTCGAAAGGCAGGCTCTGCACCACGTCGGCGGATAACAGACATCCGATCCCTCCGCTCGAAATACCGGACTAGGAGCCATCCGCTTCCTTAGAAGAAGCTATAGCATCCCCCAGTGGGCATTTTTCGCTATCCGCAAACTGGTGGACGGTTTACCATCCCACAGTGCGGACAACCTAAGCCGTTGGCTGGTGGAGATTCTGCATACGATGGCTATTTGACACGGCGGTGCACTTTTCGATTTCATTCGCCCGTTCGGTGCTCTCTCACCTCAGCTAGCTAGCTGTCGTCGCCCCGAGCTCGCCCTCACTTGCTCTCTCCAACTCCATGCATCTGCAGACACTTGCTATGGGGCCCTCGTATGTCACCGCTGCCATGGTCATGTTACCGTCGCCCTTGTCCCGTGACTCACCGCAGGTGACTTCATCGTAAATTTCTGCGGAGCATCCGACAACAACTACGCCGCCAAAAGCAGCTACCAGGGCAACCTTATTAAGCGCCTTGCCAAGATGCTGCCGACGAACGTCTCCTCCTCCCCTACCCTGTTCGCCACCGCCATGCTCGAAACGGTGCTGCCGACGAACGTCTCCTCCTCCCGTACCCTGTTCGCCACCGCCATGCTCGAAACGGTGCCAGACACCGTCTACACTCTCCTTCAATGTTGCGGCGATGTTAGCGCGTCCGCTTGCGAAGCGTGCGCCAAGGTTGCTTTTGAGGACGCGCAGCAGCTCTACGTCTACAACAAGATGCCACGCCTTCTACGACTGTTGTGCCCTCTGCTACTCCAACCAGGACTTCCTCCTCTCCTCCGACACCTATGGCTTTGAGCAGGGGCGTAGTTGTTCAGGGCAGCGTGGGTGCACATGCCCCCATAGAAAAAAAAACAAAAAGTACTTATTTCTATCAATTTTTCACAACTTGCACCCCAAATTAGAAGCCGTGCACCCCCTAATGTTGATCAGCAGCAAAGCTGCATCAGCATACTTTATTTTTTGAAATTAGCAGTAGCGAATAAATTTGATGCAGTAACAAGCTAGTAACTTCCTAGCAGTCTAGCCAGGATCCCGGATTGAGCTTCTTACCTATGGTCTTTCGGTATTTGTGCTTGGTCATATTCTTAATGCTTCTTTCTTGGTTGAACTTTTAGATTCTTTTATTAATGCTTCTTTATTGGGTCAATTTTCAGTTCTTCCAAAATTCTAATTCGGTTAAGAAAAATAGATTAGGTACACATGAAGAGTTTTATATACATATGTTATAAGAGAGCCGAAGAATAGCTTGAGTGATTGGATGATGAGACGTGGTTCTACCCCTCTGTGTCAGAGATAAAATCCAAGGTTTGACACCATGCATCTCTTATTTATATTTTTACCACTCCGTGGTAAGCAATGCACCTAACGATAATGAGGAGCTTGATGGTGAATTTCATCGTTGTTAAGATTTACCGATCAAATTCTTGTACATGTTGATAGGGTTATTTTCTTTATATATGTACATATATATAAATATGAACATTGAAGTATGTATTTAAAAATTAATATGCATTTCCAAGATATTGGCTGACAATGTTAATCATGCAAATTTGTATATTCCAAACATGGTATTTTATCTTTTTGCGGGGGGAAAATATAGTACCATTCAACGTATCCGATCCGTATCCATATAGCATATCAGAGCATCATAGCAATGATGGTGCACCTCCTTATGTTCATTCTAGCTTCGCCCCAGGGTTCGAGGACACGCCGTTGGCAGAAAAGAGGAGCCAACAAAACGCGACCGTGCACGTCCAAAAGACTGCACTCGTCGTGGCCTTCGGACGGTGGTCACGTTTGGCAGCTTTTAGATCGAGGGCTCGAGGCCGTCGGAGTGCTTGCTTGCAGAATTAAGAGTAAATTGCACTTTAGGTTCCTAAATTTGTATCGAAATTTTATCTTGATCTCTATACTCTCAAATCGTCCTTCTGAGTTACTAAATCATGTTAAGAGGTTCATCCGAGGTCCTAAACGTGCCACACGCATTTACGGATTCAAATGGACGATTTGAGAGTTTAGAGATCTAAATGAAACTTCGGTATAAGGAGACATGAAATACAGTTTACTTTGAATTAGTGGCACGCTGAATGAACAGCATCTGAATCGAACCAAACCGAAGGATCCTAGTTTTATCAAGCAAACGCTGCTACGAAAATGCAAGCTTCACAACCCATGTGGCCATGTTCCATGGGCACGGCGAGGTTGATGTGTACAAATCGCGAGTCCATCACCTCAAGAAATTTTAGGTGGACCACCATTATAAATAAGGCCCAATATCACATTTCTGTTTGCCGCGGCCCAATATCGTGTCCCACTGCATATTTGTTTATTTGGACGGAAGAGAACAGAATTGATTTGAGTGCTTTTTTTTAGGGCAGAATTGATTTGAGTGCTGGCTGGTGCCGCTGCAACGCAACCTATACAGCACCTACAACCTGCCACTACAACACCTACACTTAGGCAATAGCAAGCTGCAGCTAGCCAATGATGATTCAAAAATTGCTCCAGACACCCGAGAATGGCTAGCTGGTCTCCTATTTCTTTATTTTTATTTTTTGGTTGTGTTGCTATTTCTCACATTACTTATTTCATTTTCTTTCATATCTTTTTAGCTCATTTTTTCTCTCATTTCTTGTTTCATTTCTTCCATTCTTTTTTCCCATTACTTTCCCTTTTATTTTTGAATATTTTATACTATTTTTATTTTATATTTATTTTATCTTATTTTATTTATTTAATTTTTAGACTAGACGTAGGGTATTTTCAAACCAGTATAAACCTCAAGTCATCGTGTGTAAGACCATATCCGATCATATGCATGATATACACGCAATCAAGTAGTTTAGTAGTCGGCCAATTTCGAAACCGACAAGTAGTATTTGTAGATTCATTGTTTGTGATACAAACATGATGAATCATAATACTATTTCTTTATTTCTCATTTTCTTATTCTTTTAGTAATACTAACATTTTATTTTTCATTTCAGATTTTGTTTAACTAACTTGTTAACTTTGAATCTATGTAAGGTGTGGAGTGTGGGCGTGTCGGTAGAGTTCTTTTGTAATTTGATTTATTTATATAGTAACTTGTTTAGCACGTGTGCATATTTTATTCGATGTAGATGCATTTGTTCTTCATATCTGCATATAACTAATTTGTTCGTTGTTCTAAATTATTTATTCACTTTGTAGATTAAATTATTCAGTAATATTGATTCATTTGTTCGATATATACTACATGTTTTATTGTTTATTCTGTATAATTAAATGTTCGCACGGTTTATTATTTTTGTTCGTTGTGCATAATTATTTGTTCGTAACGTTCAATTTTTTATTCATAAAAATTATTATTAGTTCATATTATTAAAATATTTGTTCGTGTTATTTAGAATTTATTTTTTAATATTTGAAAATAATTTTAAAAAATATCATGCAAATATAAATAAGTGTTGTCTTGTTTTGGAGGTCTTATCAAAAAAAGATAATGGTGCAATCTAAATTTAATCTGAATATCTGGTTTAATAGTTATAATTTTTTTTAGTCTTGAGTTTGCATGGATGTGCATGATGTCATCATTTTGTCACATCTGCATGCATGCGCAGATACTCTTCCCTACTAGCTGCGCAGATTCTCTTTCGTACTAGCTGGCAACTCTTCGTGTGGAAACAATCAGCGCTCGTGGACAAAATTCTAACAGGCCTAAGATGCGGCCCAACACATCGGTAGTATCGGAGAGAAATTAATTACCCGTGCTTCAGGTGATAGGTGGCGGAACTATCGCTTCAAGCGATGTATAGCTGCGCCCTTGATGTGGTCCGTTACGAGAAGTCGTCTTCAGCGTCAGGTTCAGAGCGTCATGTTCCTGACCAGGAGACCATTGCTCGATTTCGGCCTGGCACTGCAGCATAGCCCTGACTCGTATCAGTCCGTCACTTGCAGAACAAGCCCATTAAAGCAAACTGCTGCTGTTCCATGGGCTCATGACGGTCCATGACGCTATGTATGTATGGGCTGCTTACCTTCAACCGCGGGCCTACTAACAACCAACTCAAAATTGGGCTTATTCTTTTGGGCCTATAGGTTCTGTTCCCCGACCACGCCCAAATCACCTCGGCCGCATGGTGTCCGCGAGCGCAAGCAGCAGAGTGGCACTGGCACGTCGACGACCGCAACGCACGACCTACACACGCGGCCGGCGGACATGCCGCGCAGGGGCGGCCACGCCGCGCAGGGGCGGCCACGGGGGGGGCCTGGCCCTTCCCAAATTTATATTGAATATTTAAATTTTTATATAAATTAGTATGGTTGGCCTCCTCTAATAATGAAAAAATAAATTCCTAACTCCACCCCTATGCCGCGGACTCCCTACACGAAAATTGCAGGGCCAAGCTGCCCCTCGAGTTGCCGTGCTTACATGTCTGGCTCATTGCCCCCTGCCCGCGAATGGCTCGCCGCACCGCACCGCGACACCGAATGATTGTGCCATCTCCGCATGGGGAGACGAGAAAAAGGAGGCACCACTCGGCGTGTCTATTCATCGCGCGCGGGTGCGAGAGCTCCTGTCGCAGAAGGAAGAGAGGAAGAAGAACCCACCGCTACTGTTCATCTTCCTTGCGGAGACGAGCGCGCCGGTGAGGGGTGGGAGGTGGGGGAGCAGCCGCCGGCGGCCGGGGTGGTGGTGGGCGGCGGCGGAAATTTAGAGTTTCGGGTTGCCGGGACTTCCAATGGCCGGCGGCCGTAGAAGAGGGGGCCGGTGGCGGCGGAGGACCGGCGGCGGCGGCGGTTCGGCTGGCGGAGGACGCGGCGGCGCGAGAGCGCCGCCGGCCGGGCGGGGCCGGACAACCAGTGGGCGGCGGGCGGCGCGGTGACGGGATCGGTTAGTGTGGCGGCGGAGGCGGAGGCGGCGGACGACGGCAGGGGCGCGAAGCCTCTGTGATTGGATGAAATCCAATAGCAGAAGGCGACGAATAGACGTCCCCGCGCCGCTGCCGCTGCCGCGCGGGATGGAGCACGCAAAGTCTCCGGCGGCTCCCACCACCCACAGCCACACCACCGCCTGACGCAAGGAGGTCAGCCGCTGAGCCACGCGCGCGCCCGCTCCCACCCAGACGGGGAGTGATCTATCGATCAACCGGTCGATGGATGGGGCGGGGGTGGGGGACCTCAAGGCTCACCCACAGGCCACATCGCTCCTCGGCTCTCGTTGCTGCTCCGCTGCATCATGGCGCGGGGGCCGGGCAGTATCATGCCTGCACATACGGTACAACATCGCCCGACACCCGTCGTGTAGGCTCTGCATCGCGATAGCATCCGGCCCAGCCACTTGGATACGCTAAATTAGCTTAGAGCTAAGGCTATCCGCACTCGTGGTCTTCTATATTCATCCTCTAAATAAAATATTTTTGTCTAGTCATCAAAATTCTCTTCTTTGTATTCAGTTTTTCTGCGCTCGTCGTGCTCAATATCTCATACTCTACATTCCGGTCATCTACGTTTTCTACTCAAATCTATCTCACCCACCCCTTCTACACTCACCGACAAGTGGGACCCAACCCCAACCACTCCTCACGTCTCTTTCTCTCTCTCCTCCCTGCTTGTCCGCCGCACCAGTGGGCCGGCTCGCCGCCGCTTGTCCTCCGCCGCACCAGTGGGCAAGCTCGCCGCCGCGGCGGCGCATTGGGCGGGGCTGCGGCGCGGCGCCCCTTCCCTGCCGGGCGGAGCTCCGCCGCGGCCCCCGGCGGCGCGGTGGGGGGATCTCTGCCGCGGACCCCGACGAGCCGCTTCTCCGCCTGCGCGAGCACCCTGCCGCGTGGTGCCCATGGCGCTCGCCCGTGCAGGGGCCATGGCGGCGGGCCTCGCGGGCGGATCCGGGTGCGCGTCGAAGCTCAGCTCGGCGGGGCTGTCGGCGGCGCGTTCGACCAGACGCGGCGGGGCGGGCGAGTTCGACCCGGCGCGGCTCGAGCTCCGCCCCCTGCGGTCGTGGCGGGGGAGGACCGCCCCCTGCTCGAGCTCCGTCCCTTGCTCCACGGCGGGGGAGGACCGGTGGCGAGCAGCGGCGGGGCTCGGAGGCGGAGGCGGCGGCGGCCATGGTGGCGGACGGCGGCCCTCCAACGGCGGCGGCTCGGTGGCCGGCTCGTGAGCGGCGGGGCTCGGAGGTGGAGGCGGCGGCGGCCCCCACCAGATCCGCGAGGCCGGCTCGCGCGCAGGGGCTGCGGCGCACAGGGCCTCGAGCTGCGGGCGGCCCTCTCTCTCTCGCCTGCTTGACCGACCAGCTCGAGCTCGATGCCGTCCCCGCCTCCCTCTCTCCCTCCGACGAGCTCGAGGTCGGCCCTCCCCAACGCGGATCTGGCGCGGGCAGCGGCGGTCGCCCCTCCTCCTTCTCGCCTACATCCACGCGCCGGAGGTCCGCCGCGCCGGCTGCTCCGGAGTCCTTGATGGAACTGGACGCTCGCCGGCTGGTGGTTGCGATGGCGCGCAGGTCGCGGGCCCCGCGCCACGTCGGAGCGTCCAGTTCCTCCTCTTCCTTCGCTGCATTTGGCGTGTGAACGCCGATCCGGAACGATACCGTTCCTTGTACCGTTGCCCGCTGCAGCAGTTTTTACGTTAAACTCGTACTGAAAGATAGGTACCGGACGGGGAAGCGTATCCACTAAGGACAGCCTAACCAGCAAGCTAGCTAACGAACTACGCCCCCCGGGCCCTGGCTTCTGATCGTAAACTCGACATGGCCGATCGAGTACGCAGCGGGCAGCCTACCCGTCGAGTGATCAGCGTGCGTGATGTGATGATGGCCAGGGAACGAATACACGGGACAGGCGACGGCCGGGCGCAGGCTGACAGTGATGTGCTTTCGTGTGGTCTCATTCTCGGCGTATCTGCAGGCAGCGCGCCACGCCGTGCCAGTCTATCAGTCGAGCCGTCAATCCTCGCGGTGGTAGACCACTGGTTGCACAGCTCTTCGCTGCTGGTGTCTCCTCCAGCTATCACTTGTCTCTTGATCAGCTCAGGCCAGTTCATCAAAGGACAAGAGATTTGGCAGTACTAACCCAAGGGTTAACGCTGCTTCATTGCCGCATCATCTTTCAGACGGTTTCAGTTAATTAATACCCCTTGATCGACACGCACAGGATTGCGCAGCACGTTCAGAACTTTATGAACGATCGGTCACTTTGTTCAGAGTTTCAGACATGCGTCCGGAGTTAAGCTGCCACTACGGCGTACTTGCCGGAGTAGTGGCACGTACACAAAGTGCAAGGCCGTGCAGCCTCTTGATCACTTCCGAACACTGCGTGCTGTAGGGGCTCACACTGGCACACCACTGAAGCCTAAAGGTGAAGGGCGGAGTACTGAGCACGCGGCAGCGATCGAGACTGACTGACCGGCTGAGAGAGCCTGAGACTGCCCCCCGGCGGCAACCAGCGCAGGGAAATGGATGTGGCCGGGGAAAAAGCTACGAGGAGCAGGGAACGCAAAAGCGAAAGCTTCGTTCTTCACGGTGGCCAGCGCGCTGGGGATCGAGGAGGAGATCTGCATTGGCCTCGCCCTTTTGCGAGCTTGTCCTTGAGAGCTACCGCAAGCGCGCCGCATTTGTGGTGTTCTCTTCTCCTGCTCCCCTGCTTGTGCTTTGCGCTTTGCGCTTGCGCCGCGGGCAGGCGGACAGGCCACGACCAGGCCCCTTTCTTTCTCTTGCACCTATGCAAAAGGGCGCGTAGACGACTACTGCCGACAGCAGAAGGCGGAAGCGAGCATCTGGCAAAGCAGAGGCAGGCCGGCCACGCCCGCGCAAAGCAGAGGAGATGATGATGGACATGGACGGACGCCTGCTGCGTCGGTTCGTTTGGGCCTTCCGTTTGGCAACGAGATGGACTAGGCAAAGGTGCTAATCAGAATATCAGAACTAATTTCTCTTTTAGTTCCATGGTCTCCTTATTCTAATTGCACACGCCTTTTTTTTGTTCACAAAAAAGGTTCAGAAGTTATAGTACATGCCAGGACAGTGCGAATGATGAGGCCGCAATTCTATCTAGTAGTTTAGATCTCTTGCAACGCTGGAAGTGGTTGCAGGCGATTATTCATCAAAAAAAATTTGACATGCGGGGAAAACCGCCCCCACGGCATTGTATTTAAAGAAGACTTTCTCACACAAGTCAAAAAAATCCCCGAATCCCTGTCCCCACCCCACCTGTATATAGGGGTCCGTCGTCTTGTGAATTATGTCGAACCACACAATATGTTTTGGAAATGAGAACATGCGAGGGGATTTTTTTTTTTTTGAGAACGGGGAGTCGAACTCCCGACGGCAGGTACCACCTTCAGCTTCGCTACCGCTGCGCTACGCGCACGTCCTCACAAGCGATTATTCATCAAAGTTCAGATAAAAATGTATCTAGCAATTGGTTGGACTGTTGGAGGATGGAAGCTTAGAGTGCAGCGCATATAAGAGCAAGGCCAATAAGCTTGGCTATAAGCCAAGTCCATGTCATCTTGAGACAACACAAGAGACAAGCCATACAACAGCTTGGCTGTTAGTTTGGCTGTGCAATTAATACTCGTATATTTAAATCACTGCAGTGCATCTGGACCTGGTGGTCAACACTAAACACATCTATGTAGCCACCTGTGTTGCTGGCGACATTCACAGGTCCATGGACATGTTCACAAGTAAATGAAACAGGTTGTCGACTGAAACAATAAGCAACGATATTGTTCCTTGGTAAAATATAATGGCTCTTACAACCAAGTTCATATCATCAGATAGACCAAGGACGACCCACACAAACTAAAAAGCTTAATGTATAAAACATGGTCTGCAGTGCAACTGAAACTTGATCAACAAAAGAAGGCTACTACCATGAGCAGCTATTACACTAATGACTTGGTAATAAATCTAGCATCCATCGTTTATCAATTTATTTAGCCATATCTCTTTATGACCAGCAGTCGTTGATGATATTCAGGTCTTCAGGAAGAACCCCCATCAGGAACCTGTAGGCAGAACTCCACGATTACTAGGAGCACTAATTACATACTGACTGCACGCTACTTATAGGTGCTGCAATATAAGTACTAATGTATATGGGAAAATAACAATAATGTATTACACAAATTATGTCCAAAATATAAGTCCACAAAATTCATACCCGATTCTTTTTAAGAACTGCCATTTGCATCTGTAAAAGAGAAAAACATGATGTCAGCAAAGTACAATAAAGTTATGTTACAAAATATCAGTTTACAGAATTAATACCTAATTCAGTTTTGCCAAATATACTCTCCCTCACACATCTCATAAATGCCAAGTGCTCAACTCTGACATCATCAGCCATTGCACTTGTATCTTTCATACTGAGTGCTCTGTACGTCTCCAGCATAGCTGACTTAGCATTTTCTTTAGCTGCAAGGTGGTTAAGTCTAGCTGATTCAAGCTTCTCGCTTGAAACGTGTTTCTGGGTTTCCAACATCTTTTCTCGACTTTCATTTGTGCCCTGAAGTTTTGTAAGCTGATGTAGCACATCATCCATCTGAGAAAGGCACTTCTTGGCCTCTTTCTTTGCCTCTTTCTTTGCCTTTTTGTTGCCTATTGGACGATCTTCAGATTGTGCCAAAGAGGGAGTGAGCTCTCCTACACTCCCCTCAATATCCAAATTCCTTTTATTTGACTGCGCCCCTTCCTCTAGTTGCACTTGCCACTTTGGTTCATCACATAGAATTTTCCAACAATGCTTGAACGTAAATGGACCATCTTTGTATTCCTCATAGATAGCTTCAGCCTTCTCCATTATCTGGTCATCAGAATGACCACTAGGCCAAATTGATATAGCCTCTTTCCATGAGCTGCAGAACCAAGTGACTTTTTTCTTAATTTTTTGGAAGTGATCCTTCAATTGCTTTGCTGTTCTTCTTCTACTTTTAGGGGTGGTACTATTATACTCATTAGCAACATCTCCCCAGTACCGATCAGTCTTCTTGGCGTTGCCATTGATTGGATCGTTTGAATTGTTCAACCATGCACCCACCTACAGTGCGAGCAAGTTTAGTGTTGTTAGCCATGCAAGACATACATGAATATACAAAACAAATACATAATGCAACTCACCAAGCGCACTTCCTCCGGCTTCATCCATTTTAGCCGTATGTCAATCCTAGCACCATTTCCGTCATCCTTATCATTGTCTAAATTGATCAAGGGCTCAGGTTGAGACGCAGAAACTGACACTGCTGGGCTCCCTTTCCCTCTATTTCCATCAGTTAAATGTGGTGGGATCGGCTGGGGAAGTGGTTGATCCATGGGTGATTGAAATAGCTTAGGAAACCACCAGGTGGGCGATTATCCACACCCCTGCAGCTAGATAAATAAATCTATATGACTATAACAACTTAAAAAGTGATGAAGTCAACTAAAACTGGAATACTCATTCAGTGAAAAACATGATTTCTTTCATATGTGTTTAGGAATTTAGGATAAATATTTCTAGATACTAACAAGATCTATAATCTAAAGACTAGAATCTATCAACTAGTAACGAGAGGATCTCTCAACTTTTCACTAATCCATCTGATAGAAAAATAAAGATGCAAAGATGTGCGCAGGAGGTACTTGCCATTCCTTTGGATCAGAGTTGATGTCATCTTTCTGGACTGGTTGGGAAGATGGCTGCTCCCTTTCCGTAAAGAACATGGCACCCACATGGTAGAACTGGTTAGCAGAGAAGAAGGCAAAGGAGTTGTTGCTATCGGCAAAAGCATCTTGGTTAGTGTTCCTTACCTAACAGCCTGCTTACCACAGCTAGGCGCAGGCCACCACGACATAGCTTGCTGGGGCACCGGCGGCCCGCACCACCAAGGGCCGGGAGCTGCAGACCCCATCGGGGTGTTCATAGAAGCTGGTGGCGCAGGGAAACACCCAGGCCCGGAGGACCCTGGTGGTGCTGCGGGCGGCATGGGGATGGACGGAGAGGAACTTGGAAAGGCCTGAGGCGGCGGCGCCATCTCTCTCTTCGACCGGCGAGACATCCAATTCCAAGGCTAGGGTTACGATAGATGGAATCGCCGCGGGAGAGAGCGTGCTCGGGGAAAATCGCAGTGGGAGGGAGAAAACACAGGTGAGGCGCACGGGATCGAGAAAGAAGGAAAGGGGCCCACGAACCGCCTCCGTAATCGACGAGTTCGGCGCTTAATCGGCTCTGCAGCATTGTTTCTCGCGCTGGAGCTCGGCGCAAGATCTGACGCCAAGCTCATTCTCTCTCTTCTTTTCTCTTTCATCCACGTATGATTTTGCTGAGGTGTCTTGGCTACAAGCCAAGCTGACATGGCTTATTGTACCTGCTCTAATCAGTTGGGCTATGGTCCTGTCGTTGCTGGCAATGCATATATCTAGCATGAATTCAGCCGCCAGAAACAAAAGCAGGCGAAGCCAAGCCGGGACAGAGCGAATGATGAGGCAGGCAGGCAGCCTTTTCTGTCCCTGGACCTGCCATGTACTCCTCCGATTGCAGTTGCAGTAGCCGGAGCCGACGAGCTGAGACCGTCCCCTAATGGCGTGGAAAGATGGCTAAGCTTTGGTCTCTTCTGGTAATCTGGTCGCAGATCGACGCCGCTGCGAAGGAAGAGCTTTGAGAAAAGAGGGGGGAGCAGCGAAAGGAAAGGCGGCTTGGAATGTTCTCCGGGCCTCTTCTGCCGGCGCTTTGGCGCCACCGCGCCGCTCCGGCGAGACCCTGGCTGGGGGCCTCCGGCGTGGCCCGTCGCGCCTTTTCAGGGAGCCGCCCCGCCCATATGGTCGCCATGTGCGTGGCCGTGGCGTATCAAATCTGACCTGGGAATGGGAGGAGACCTGGGTTATCGGACGATAGAATATACAGCTCGACGTTGGATATGATTCAATCCAACTGGCAAACAAAACGGCGGATTAGATTGGAGTTGCGTTGGTGCTGCTCCTGCTGAAATCTTGTCTGCGTAAAATGAAGTAGCAAATGATACTACACAAAACAGGACGCTTGGTTCGAAGAATGAGATCGTGAACTGTCGATCGGATCGTAGTTTTCAGTATTGACACATCTCTAACTGAGCAACGTGTCAAATAAAAGTTCTATTTTCCAGAGTTTCTGGAAACTCCCAAGCCCGTCAGCAATGCATTCAGAGCTAAAGGTGAGCTTATTAGTTTCCATGACAAGTTTTCAGTTTTCACGCCAGATCGCGCCTCATGACACAGTCCAGGAACTTATGACAAAAAACGAAAGGCTCGCGTCGCACCCGATCTTCACACTGAAGACACCGCCACTCCATTCCAGCGACCGCACTGTCGAAACCTTTATTCCTCCCTGCTGTCCATCCTTTTGGCTTCCTTCCAAGCCTGTGCTCTTCACATGGGCTCCTTCACTCCTACATCGGTCTATGCATGGTGCGTGATGGATCGCCCTAGATGCATATGCATTGCAGCATTGGAGTGGATGAATGTCCACAACCACAAGTCTTCTGATACATCCCGGAGGCCTTTATCATGGATCTCTCTCATCTCTCGGTTGCGAGAGCGCGCCTTCTGCTCCGCTTTGACCGGAGAGAGGCAAGGAGGAGAACTACCTGCCGTGTGTACAACAGGCCATGTTCTTCAGATACGATGCGTAACTGTCACCTGCACAAGGGTGGCCTGGCGTTGCTAAAATGAATGAAAAGGTCTATGCGCGCTGCAGATTTGTCTGACGTCCTCCGCCTGCGTTTCAGCTCTGAAACCTTGTAAGTTTCTCATACAAATCCTTGCCCATGATATTTTTTTTTGGAATCAAATTGCCCATGATATTCAGCACAACCTCTCCCCGCTCTCATATCACTACTGCAAGTCACACATTTCCTATACCAGGGAAACATAAGGCCATCTTTTGTTTAAAAAAAAATGGAAACCATGAAGCATGAGAACAAATCCCCCACTCCCATTTTTTATTGGCTCTGCACATCGAGGGTCTCCGAAACAGCTGAAACTTAAGACCAATCCTTCTTCTTCTTTTTTAAGTGAAAGATAACGACGAATAAGACGAAGCAAGAGAGAACGAGATCTTTTCAGCCAGAGGATCGACGCCGCGGAGATACCCGGCGCTGCAAACTGCAAACCTGCAAGATCGGTTGAGCGTGGTAGATGACGCATGGATCGAGCGCAGAGATACCCTCCAGTCCTGGCTGGCTCCCTCCCCCTGCCACTGCCTGCGGACCCTGCGCGCTGCGCTGTGAGCGATAGGGAGGGATTGCGAACAAGCACGCGGGTCCAAGAGTGCCGGACACGGGTATCCACGCGTTGCCGGGCGGCAATGCCTCCGTCCGGGGAGAAGAAACAGCACGTACGGCGTCTCGTTGCGAATGGAGGAGATCTTTGGGGCCGGGGGTCTCCGAGTCCGAGTGCAGCCCGTGCTACTGAGAAATGACCGTGGAGAACTGCAGTTCCTTCGCCGCGCTACAAGGCGACTGATGAATCGGCTGGCCACGCCGCGGCCGCATCCTCCTCTTTTTTTTTCTCCTCGAATTATCAAGCAATCAAGCCGAGGGCAGCCCACGGTTCGGCAAAATCGAATTGTTTTTTTAAGCATCTAGAGCAATGAGGAATTATATAAGAACTCGGTTGGACACCCACGTTGACCACACACTCAACATAGATGAGCTACCAAGAAATCCGAAGATGCGCCCGCCGAGATTTACACGCGCCGTGCGCGCACACCACACACCTGTACGCACGCACGCACCCCATTCCCATACAGGGAAAATCCCCAATGCCATACCCGACGATCCTAAATTGGGAATCGAACCTGAGCGGGTGGCCTCCACGACGGGAGGGCGCACCACTGCGCAGCAGGCGTGTTGGTAAAATCAAATCTTGTGGGTGGAAAACCGAATCGAGCACACTACAGCATTCGAGTTCTCGTTGCGAGAAAGCAAAATCGAACTCCAAATTCTGTTCGACTTCCGCGACAATTCGCCACAAGCGGAGCGACCGGCAAACAAAAGGCAACCGTCCTTGCCGCTGATATTTTTCTCTCCAAAATCGATGCTGACACTGAAGCTGCCCTGAAGCCATGGTCAGTCGGACTAGCGGAGGCGGCCGGAGGCCCGGTGGGTTATTTGGGGGCGATAGAGCCGTCGTCTCAGCGATCACACCAGCCTTGAGCCCTTCAACGCCAGTGCCATCGACATCGTATCACCTGCACTCCTGCAGGCGGGACGTGGTGACATGATCCGCGCCACAGGTCAAGCTCCTTGGGTCGTCGCCTGAGGAAATCATGGAGAAGAGGATGCTACTCTATCAGCCGCCGGACTGACGAAACGTGGGCACACAGGAAATGCTCTGTATTTCTATGAAATGTACTGTACACTCACTCACAAAAAAAATGAAATGCACTGTGTACGCCACCGAATGACAATGCTTGGGTTGTCGTCCAGCGTATGCGCACCCAGACAAACAAAACATACACGTCCAGCTGGCAGCTGATCGGCCGACAACATGCAATCAAATTCACATTTTTGGCTCGAGCAAGGCTCACGAGCACAGCGTGTCCCGTGGACAGTTCCAGACGAGCTGGTGTCACCCGTGCGGTCGTGCTCGATCCCAACGCGACGCCGGCGACCCGGCTCCGGTTCTTGCCCAGAGGGGCATACATGTCATTTGGCAGCACGGGGCCTTGCAGGCTCCCCGTCGCAGAAGCGAGCACCAGGAACGAGTCACTCTCCCAGGCGTGAGACAGGGCAATCCAGATCAATTTGGCGCGCCCCGTATGGTCTGATCGTATCTACCGGGGCGTCACGACGGGGGGCGTTCTGGTAAATCCGCTTGCGGGTCTAGCCGGCATGGCGACCGGCGAGGTGTTGACCACTGTCCTCTTCAACAGGGGACGGGACGGGAGTACGGGACGCCGCCGTGGGCGCAGGTCAAAACGGGATTCGGGGGGTAGTACGGGCAACGGCGGCGTCCCGTTCTCCTCCGCACAGAGATTTTATACTCCGTCGCGTCCCGGCAAACTCTCTGTTCACCGGACGCCGCGCTGCTTGTTTCCTTTCGGAGAAGGCACGTGATGCGTGCACATGAATTTTGCAGCAACTTTCACTTCACAGTTCGCACGGGCCATGGCCATCGATCCATCGCGTCGTGCCATGTCTAGCGTTAGCCACGTGCCACACTGGCGTAATACTGGACGGAAGCAATGAAATTACCAAAAGAGATGGACGGGGTAAAAGAGACAATATCCTTATCTTATCATATGAGAATACTGCCCGATCAAAGAAAAGGACATAGAGGCGTGGCAGCGTGGGGATCACCTCAAAGGCAGCAGACTTGTTAGTTGTTACTAGCACACAACTGGTGTCCGACACGAGCTCGTATGGTTTTAATAATAGGAGAAAAGCTCCATTCCAATGATGAAATAAAAAGGTTGTTGCCCATTTGCACGAGAACAATGTGAGAGAATAATCTTTTGGATGTGATACTAACAAGTAGAATACGTTTACAATCATTTGTGGAATTGTGGTCAAAGAGAATAACGGTCACGAAATCCCTGGGTGATCTAGCACTAAATTTTGAAAGATGTTAATGGTCTGCCCAGTTAGTGAGGCTTTATGTCAATATTTTTTTTCTTTCATAATGCTACGGCTCAGACGTTCGATATTTGTTCATCGGCGGATGTTCAACACATGTTGCAACAAAATACATGAGGTTTGTAATTGAACTACCATGGTAATACGGGCCTCATGTTAAAGCTGGGGCTCGGCAGGAAATCAGCTAAAGTACACACATCGCATTTGGTCTCTCTTTTTTTTAAAAAAAAAACAATAGGTGAGTAACCAGATCAAGCGCAATAATAATTTGAGGGTAGTAAAGTTCTCTTTTAACCGCATCAACATCTCAAGCAAGAGATGGCCAATTTGTTGCGTGTTGGGTCTCTGAGCCGTCGAGGACACATGCTGCCAACAGAGCTTGCGCGAGGTCCAAATTGATCTCACCGACAGGTAGGGCCCAACCGCAGGCTTTCTTCTACCCCTGCCTCCACCTCCGCGGCTCCTCGCCTCCTCCTGCCGATCTTTACAAAAAGAACCCCGAATCCCCACCTTTTGGTACCATTGTCCCCGGCCCCCTTGCTATTAAAGGCCGTCTCCCAACCAGACAGAGCTAGTACTAGCCCTGCGCCGCAGCAATGGTGGTGGCTTCCCCCGCCGCATAAATCCCACCACTCCCGCTTCTCGGCGTGTTCTCCTCGGCTGGGCTTCCATCCCCTCCAATCGCGCGGGCGCGGCGCCGCCGTGGACATGGCGACCGGGGAGTGGGAGCTGCGGGAGGAGGACGACTACGAGTACGAGTTCGAGTTCGACCTCGAGAACCCGTTCACCAGCCCCGCCGACGAGCCGATCGCCAGCCTCCTCGACGCCGAGGGCCACCACGCGCCCTCCGTCTCCGCTGCGGCCTCCGCCGCCCGCCGCGACGCCGCCGGATTCATCTCCAAGGTACGTGGGAGCCACGGGCCCGCCGCCGCATTCGCTCTTGCTGCTCTCTGGGTTCCTCGTCTGGGGTTTCCGCTGTTTTCCGACCCGATCGGCCTCAATCCCTGTGGTGCGGGTCCAGGTGCGGTTCGGCGGGGAGCTCGCCGTGCACCCGCGCGTCGCGTACCTCGCGCTCAACTACGTGGATCGCTTCCTCTCCAAGCGCGAATTGCCCGTAAGAACTCGCGAGAGACTAGTGTCCTTTCTGCTAAGATTTGTCCGGGAATTCGGTCTGATCTGATATCCCCTTTGGTGTTCCGTGCAGTACGAGCAGCAGCCGTGGGCGCCGCGACTGCTCGCCATCAGCTGTCTCTCCCTCGCCGCCAAGATGCAGCGCGTCGCAGCCGTCTCCATCGCCGACATCCAGGTACTAGATTTGCTTTCTATTGGTTGCGATTTGGCAAGGGATTGATCTGGAGATCGCTGGTTCAAACACACCGTGTCTTTGTGTTGTGCTGCCCCGGGTTGCAGAGGGATGACGAGTTCATGTTCGACGAGGCGTCCGTGCGGCGCATGGAGCGCATGGTGCTGGGCGCGCTGGAGTGGCGCACGCGCTCCGTCACGCCGCTCGCTTTCCTCGGCTTCTTCCTCTCCGCGTGCTACCCGGCGCCCCATCACCCGACACAGGTCGCTGCCGTCAAAGCGCGCGCCGTCGACCTCCTGGTCCGCGCCCAGCCCGGTACGTGCGCCGCCCACGCCCTCCCGTGCCAATGCCATGGAATGGCATCCCAAACCAAGAGATACCCCTCGACATCGCCCCCTTCTGTTCTACTGACTCTTGTTGCTGTGCCTTCTGCAGAGGTCAAGATGGCGGAGTTCTCGCCCTCCGTATCGGCCGCGGCCGCGCTGCTCGCCGCTGCCGGGGAGGTCGCCGCCGCGAACCTCCAGGCGTTCCAAGCCGTCGTTGCCGCCTGCCCCTTTGTAAATAGCGTGAGCATTATTTCCCCTAAGCCCCTTTAATCCCCCACTAATCCACGTAGCTCTTGACTTGGCGGCTTGTGGCATTCCAGTTATTTACCGCTGTTCATCTTTCTTTAACCTGTTGTCCTCGGGGAATGGAGCGGATGGGGGCAATTGGCAGCCTAGTAAAATCTTCTTGTTTTTTTCACTTGTGGAATTAACAATGTGATCACCGTAAACTATCCCAAGATTTGGACAAATTACTGCCGGCCTCCCGTGCTTAACTACAATTTCGATATCTGCAGGAACAGTTGGTTTTCGTGCTAAGTCTGTCACGTTTATCTTGAGCAGGACAAGCTGCGAGAGTGCGGTGAGGTGCTGGCGGCGGCGTGCGGCGTCGGGCCGGTGCGCGGCGCGGCGAGCGCGGACACGCCGGTGACGGTGCTCGGTCACTACCGCAGCGCCAGCTCCGCGTCCAAGAGCGACTGGACCGTCGGATCGGCGGCCAACGGCGGCGGTGGCGAGGCGAAGAAGCGCTGCATGGGCCCACCGTCGCATTGGGGGTAGGCGGCTGACCGAGTCAAGTGGGGGGCTTGTCAGTTTGTCACAGCTGGATGGAGGAGTTGGAAATTTACTCGTGCCCTGCCCCTTTCCCAATTTTTTTTGCCCTTTTTCTTTTCAATTCTTTTCTTCTACTTTAATCCTCTCGAGGTAAAGCGGTGGGGATGGATAGAATTCGTGGTGGTGGTGCCTGTCATTTAGTAGCTCCTTTTTGCTAGTTTGTCTTTTTTTAGGGGGAGCCTAGTTATGGTAATTTTTGCGGCAGTACTCCAGATGGTGAGGATGGTGGATGAACATATTGGGCTGGGAGGGGGCGAAATGATGTGAGATGCCAGAAAATAAAACCAAAAGGCATGTTGCTGGTTACCCTTGTTTGAACTGCTTTTAGTTGTGCCTGGCACCCGTATTCGATCTCCTTTTATGCGTGCTTTCCATCATTTTTCATCATGTGGTCGGAATTTTGTCATCATTTTTCTGTGTTTTAATTAGCATTTTTGTTTTTTACTTTGAAAAATTCTGTGCACATTTTCCTTTGTTGCAGCATGGCTTTTCACATGTTTTGGATGTTCTCGGAAAGAAATGCGTGCTTGAGAAAACTACTCCGGGGCAGCGGTCAACGCCGGTGCGGGGGGGCCAGAAGTGCGACGTGTCAGGCAGAGGGGCGCAGCCTTGTACTTTGCGTCCTTTTCAGGCTGGCATTGGTAGTCGCTGGATACGCGCCACGTGGACGCGAGGGCGCATCGCTGCCGTCGCTCGCGCGCGTTGCTCCCCCATGGGCCCTGGCTCGTGGCTCCCGCCTCGTGCATGCGGCCTGCATGGTGCTGTACACGCCTCCACACGTCCATACGTTGGGCGCAGCGTACGTGTACGTATACGCGTATGTACTGGCCTTTTCTTTATTGTTGTTGGTGTATACACTGCGCGAACCACATGACTGCGGCGGTGGAAAACATACCCGTTGAGTGGACCCGGTGGTTGGTTTGCCCGGAGGCTGTTGGGTCCACGCCGAATTGATTTCACGTGTGCAAAAGGCGGTAAGCGTGGCGTATCATCTTCTTGCGAACTCTGCTTGAGGTTTACACTGTACTAGCGCAAAGAAAAAAAAAAGAGAACGATCAGCTGAGTGTTTTGGAAAAACAATGTAAATTTAACATAGACCTCTAGGTGATTGAAATTGCCATAGATTTTGGGTCGACCAATCTGAACAAGGTGTTTCGTCATTAGTGTGTGACCTTAGAGAGAGGCCGATATGCCCCGGGAGGCAAGGGACATTATGATTATTTTACCTTCTCGTTAGTTTATTCTAGAAGTTTTAGGATAACCTTTTTTTTTGGACGGACGGAGTATCTAATAGACATTGAATCCAGATTAGGTGGCTTTGGTCTTATTTTGAGACAACACCCCATGAATATATATTAAACAAGTCGTTAATTTCAGAAACTAAGTAATGTTAGTATTGTACAAATTTAATATTGGACATGGACTGATTTAAAAAGAGGCTACATAAGTTGCTATTTATATCGGAAAAACTACAACCGTTCCATATGAATTGTGAGACAAAGCGCACATATACGGGCACAGCTAATTTACGGTCAACCGCACGGAGGGGTTCCGTGCGGTCGATCTCCGGACCGTTTTTTTTTCCATTTTTAGTATTTTTTTTGTTGTTTTCCGATTTTGGAAATTTTTTTGTAAGAGAAATTTTGGAGAGAGAAAAAATTTTGAGACCAAAAAAAATTTCAAGCAAAAAAAGGAGCAGCAGGAAAAAAATTTCAAGAAAAAAATTTGGAGAGCAGAAAAAATTCAAGAAATTTTTTTTATCATTAAAAAATATCCATTCGAAAAAACAAAAGGAATTAAAAAAAATATTGAAAATTTTTTGCAAAAAAAAAAATGGATCTGTGGGCGCTGGGGGCGAGCGCCGGCCCTGCCGCGCCTCCGGCCGCCGGACCCGCCGCGCCTCCCGCTTCCGGCCGCCGGTCCCGCCTCCCGCCTCCCGCCGCCGGTCCCGCCGCACCTCCGGCTGCCGGCCCCGCTGCGCCTCCAGCCTCCCGCCGCCCCGCCCGGGGGGCGCCGCCCGAGCGCCGCCGAGCGCGCCCCCCCACGGGAGGAGGAGTGGCCGAGATCGGCCGGAGGAGGGTCGAGATCTGCCAGAGGAGGGGGGGGCGAGATCTGCTCGGTCCGCCGGAGGAGGGCGGTGGCGGCGGGGGCCCGAGATCCGCTCGGAGGAGAGGGGGTCGAGCGAGATCTGCTCGGAAGGGGGAGAGGGAAATGGAAAGTGAAGGAGGAAGAGAGATCCGGACTCTCTGTGACCCGGGGGGGGGGGAGACGGGCGGGTCGACCGTGAGTTGCATATTCAGCATTGCGCACATATACCGGACTCTCGGAATCAATGTTGACTACGTTCCTTTAGTCTGGATAATATACCGTCACGGATCACTACCGTAGACGCATTCAATTGGTCGTCAAATTGCGCTATAAAGGACTAACTATTTCCCTGTTCCACGCACAGGAATCCAGCGCAGCGAAATGCTAAGACCTGTCAGACTGTCAGTATTACTGAAATGTAGTGTACAAACCGTCAAAGCCTTCTTCCTGCACTTGTTGCTTTGCCCTTTTCTTTGACGAGGCTGCCCCTCGGGCATACGCGAGACCCTCGTGCGTGACACCATGAGTGCAAGACGCAGCGCCCTGGTATGGCGCTATGCGCGTAGCTATAGCTAGCTTTGTGGCGTGCCGCTTTTCCACCCGAAATGTCGTCTCGTAGCATTGTTGACGTGCGGGGGCCGGGGCAGGCCGGGCCACTCCACTCGAGTGCCATCCATTGCGCTTCCCCCGCCGGCAGCGGCGGGCACGCTCATGCTCTGATGCTCCTCGCTCCCCCTGCTGGTGTGGCCGGAGAATTATTTTTGAACGATTGTGTGGCCGGAATTAAAACAAATCCATCGACAATCCATCGACAGCTATGTCGGGACGCGACATAGCTTTGCGTAGGGCGGGTAGTGCCTGGCTAGCCAAACATCGCATTGGATCTAGCTAGAAGCCTAGAACGTAACTCCTCTTCATTCTGTTTGGAGCAGAGCCTTGTTGTTGCAATTCCAACAGGGAGGAGGACACGATCGGCACTCGGCAGGCAGAGTGTAGCCTTGTTTACGTCGAGGTTTTGGTATGGTCTGGGGTTGACTATTGAACAGCGGCACGCCGCAGCTGACGTGGTGAGCAGTCTGGACTGGAAATAACTGGATTTCTTGATTGGACGGAGCCCCAGGAGATGGGTCGATGATGAAAGGAAACCGATCCGCAGTCGATCTGATCAATCGCCTCTCGCCTCACCTGCGAAAAGGCGGGGCTTACCTAAAAGGGCCCCTGGTGGATTATCAATGCCATCGTTACGTACAGGTCGAGAGCATGATCAATGCCGTGAACCATCAACGTAATGTCGGCATCATATCCAGGCATGGCTACTAGCTAGTGGTACTACTTAATTGCCTGCCTCCAGATATACTACTGCTTAATTGTGGGAGATGTCACGTATGTACTGGGTCGCCGTCGATCATTGGGTGGTGAACCAAGAGCCCGACCACCACCTTGGCACAGAGCGCGCCATGAGACGGTGACGGTCTCGTCTCGTGTCAGCCATGTGCGGGCAGGGGCACTGCGTGGTGGCATTGGCATGGTATGGACGCATGGGCATGGCACGTGCTACGGCGCTAGCTTCCGTGCCCGCGCGGCAGAGCGCACGCACAGCGCCACAGCCTACTGCTAGTACTAGTACGCCGCGACTGCGCGCTCTGGGCAGGGCGGGCAGGCGGCGGCGGCCAGCGGGACGAGGGACGCGCCGGGCACGAGCAGAGCAGGCGGCAGCGCCCGAACGAGGACGACGCGACACGAGACAAGCGGCTCGCGCATGTGTCGGCCACCGCGCACCCCGCCACCGCGCGCGCGCGCGTAAGGCTGCAGGTGTAGCTCGGCAGACGGCAGGAAGGAGCCATGGCTACCGGCAGCGCTAGCACTGGCAAGCAGGGGCCACCGGCGCAGCGAGTCCCAGGCCAGCTGAGCTGAGCAGGCGAGCAGCGGCAGTTGCGCTGCCCTCCCTGTTGGCGCTGCGCGCCCGCACCTGCCCACTGCCCCTCGCTGCGGCGCGCAACGTGCGCCTTTCCTGACTTCCTCCTCCCGTCCCGGGCCGCTCCGTGTATCCTGGCTTTTCGGGCTGTCGCTCTCGTCCACCTGCAGTTCACGTCCGTTCACCACACGTCCTCTGTGGCCGACGGCTCGTCGTCGGCTCCATCCATTAATCCGTTCCGCGAGGCAGGCAAACCAGCAGCCGGCGGGCCGGGTCATAATTACTACTCCTCGTACGTGGCGTACACTGCTCTACCCCTACGCGCTGTGCGTCCGGGGCCCCGCTCGAGGCAATACGTACGTGTACCATCTGCAAGAGTACAAAGACCCTGTTCCGATCCGTGGTACACGGACCACCACGCCGTGCGTGCTGTTGTTGGCCTACTGGTAACACGTGCCGTGCGTGCGTGGTCCTGGGCACGCCGTAGCACTGCAGCAGGCGCGTACGTAAGGGCGCGCGCGCGTCACGAGCCGACGCAAGCGGACCAGACGTGCGCAACCCATCGATCTCCCGGTCCGGCCGACGGACCAGGCACGACGGGCCGCCCGAGATCTGCCGTGCGATCGGGGGGGGGGGGGGGGGGGGGTCTTCGCGAGGACGGCCGGGGCCGGCGGCGGACCACGCCGTTCGGCGCCGGACCCTGCGCGGCGGCAGCAGGCAGACATCCCGTCCCCGTCGCTCGATCCGGACCGTGCCTGCCAACCTGATCCGCTGCCCCCCGCGCCCGCGCGCAGCTAGCTAGCTGCACGTACGCGTGCGCGCGGCGCGGCCATGGGTCGCGTCGCGTCGTGCCAGCGTGGCGTGGGCGCGTGGCGTGCCAGCCCCAGCGGTCAGCGGACGGGATACGTGGGCCGCCCGAGCGCGCCGTGAACGCGATGAGGCCAACGGTCGGTTCCCAGCACGCAGATGCCACTGTTATCTTCATGTTGCGCGTACCGTCGTGGGTCAGGGTACCGTACCACCAACAGGACATCATCTAGGATCCGCTACGTGGTCGTCGGGGCAGTTGCCGACACTGGCGACCGTGAAGCTCTTCTTCGATCAGGATCTCCCCTTCTTTTTTTTTTGCAATATTATTACCTAGAGCCACACAATGTGAGTGGTTGCCATGAAATATATTTTGTTGCCACAAGACTTAATTCCACATGCAAATATGGTGGTAATAATGATTATATTGCCATGATACTAGTTATTGCAAATGTTATACAGTGCCACACTACCTTCGTTATATTTTGTCAGCACGCCGCTATATTTGTGGCCATGGCTGGCCACGACTTTTGGATTGCTGTGATTGACGTACAATGAATGATTTTTCGATCATGTCAGAAGCCTAACTTACTCTTTATGCCTCAAAAGCAGGGAAATCAAAATGTCATGTAGCATTTATTTCCAAAAGGAACTGATCATATAGCGAAAGAAGAAAAATAATAGTTGAGGATCGGAAAGCAATGCTAGAGCGCATTATTTGTTCTGATCCCACTCTAGATTGCAGTTTTTATACCTCAGAGACTCGGAGTCCTTAAGAAGGATCACTCGTGATATTATACAACAAATGAAGCACTAGGATATATAACAAAATTTTGAAGTGCATTACAAACCTTATCCTTCTTCTGGGCCACGATGTGAAAGTGAACCGTTTTGTCTGGACTCCATGCTTGTCGCACCATATGAGTGGGGCTGTCATCCTAAGAACATGCACCACAATAACAATGGCAACAACTGTACAAGAACCCCACTGCAGAAGTAGTGAGTGTAAAAAAAGGAAAACATTTGCTTGTTTATACTTCCTTTTACGCTATAGAGATCTGCGCCGCAGATTGTAACCTACGCGGCCAAAGATGAGGTCAATATCAATGCCTTGACACCGTACCGTTACCTACATGTACTTCGATCGCTGCAAAAACTATGCATTTGCCGCCATGGCGTGACGACTGACCACCACCTTTGCATGCTTGCATGCATGGGCCTTGCACGACGCTTTATGACTTGGTAGCGTGAGAGACCTTTGCTCGCTTTCTCCAACCTCCTCTTCTTTAATCCACTACCCTTCCTGCCCTTAGGATGCCACCATCATGAATGCTGAGCCCCAAAAGCAGGGTGCATATACTACAAGCGAAAGGGCGAAAGGGAGCTTGTGTCGAGCCGACGCTATGCTTTTATAGGCAACGGGTTGGAGTGGACATGATGGACTATGGGGGTGTGTAGTCACTGATAATTCACAAAAGTTGATACCACCTTCTTCAAAGATCCTGAGATGTTGCCATGGTTCAGCTCTGTAGCTTGTCACCATGACTGTCGACATGTCAATTCTGTCTAGTAGCTACTACCATTATGGCATTATTTACCAATCTAGGTATGATAGATTTGATCCATCTTGTTAATTTGATCTCTGCCACAGGGTAGATAACTAGGTGCCCTTGTGATGCACCCTAGAATCATAGGATGCCCAAATCTACAAATAAATAAAACAGCGTACAAACAAAGCAAGCTTGACAGCCCGACTTCTAACTTGTAAGCAGTGCTTTGTTTACAAACCTACTGAACGCTACTTGCCGTCAGAAAGTAGTACAAAACTTTGGGCTCTCGGTTTACTCTATCGTCTCTCACTTCGAAGAGGAAACTGAGAGGAAAACAAAGGCGACGAGCGCCAGCCAAATCCGAGGCCGGCAGCGAGTGAGGCGCAGAAAAGACTCTGGCCAGCTTCCAAGGACTGCGGGAACCCAACGGCAACCAAACCCCAAACCCCTCACGGAGTCCCGGCCTCCCGTTCCGCCCTGTTTTTGTCAGCACTTGCGGCGTTGGTAAAAGTTTGCAGCTGAGAGTGGAAGCTGCTCTGTCACTGCGGCCGGCCTGGCACCGTGGCCCGTACGAAGGTTGTTTTGTGCAGTAGGTGGATTCTGCCTGCGCTGGAGGCTGCAGTGAAATCCGACCGGGCACGTTGTCTCGGTGCACACCTGACGGGACGGGACGGGGCCGGACCGGGCGGACGGCGACGACCTGAAATTCAGGGTTTTATTTCCCAACCGGAAACCGGTTACCGCCGCCCTCCGGTACCGGTTTACCGGACCGGTTAGACCGGTAACCGGTGGAAACCAGTTGAATTCAAATCCAAATTCAAATAAATTCAAATTTTCCCGTGCAACCGGTTCCGACCGGTTTACCGGCCGGTTTGACCGGTTTACCGGTCGGTTTGACCGGTTTGAAATTCAAATACTCCCGTGCAACCGGTTTACCGGCCGGTTTTACCGGTTTACCGGCCGGTTTTACCGGTTTAATCGGTGGGCCTTCATGGGCCGGCCCATTTTTTTCTTTTTCTTTTTTGATTTAACTTTAAATTCTCACAAACTATACTAAATGAATGAATTTTTGAGAAAATTTGACACCATTAGATTCATCACACCTTGAAGTATTTTTAGGATTTTTTTGGGAATTTTTTATTTTTTGAATTCAAATTTAAAATTTGAATTTTGGCCGGTTGGGTACCGGTCGGAACCGGAACCGGACCGGACCGGTTTGACCGGTAACCGGTCAAACCGGACCGGTTCCCACCGGTTAGGTTAACCTTGCTGAAATCACGCGCAGATCTTTGTCGTGACAACGCCGCTCGCTCGACCCGGGCCTCCCCCTTGCTCACGAGGCGCCAGGCGCGTAGCGTACGTGCGGGCTCGCGCTCGCGTGCGGCCCCCGATGGCCCGATGCAACACGCACTCCGTAGTCCGTACGCGCGGCGCGGTGGCCAGAGCTGCTAGCGGCCGGCGGCGCGAGAGCCCCGGCGGCACGGCTCTGTTCTTTCGCAGTGGGACATCGTGCGCCCGGCCGGGCGCTGCGGTAGCCGCCTGGAGGACAGGAGCAGGTAGCCGGCCGGGTGGACCGGCCGCGCGTGGGTGGATGGTACCTCCGCCGCGCCGCGACGCGAGCCGACCTCCGCCCTCACTCTGCACGGCGTGCGTACGTGCGCCGCGTAGGTGGCTATCTAGGGGGCCGTGCCGCGCGCTGTACACCAGTTTCTCTCTGCACGTCGCGTACGTGTGCCCCGTGCTAACCTGCCCCTGTCCGTCCAAGTTGAGCTTGAGCATTCCCGGTCGTCAGTCAGAGCATCCCAAATCCCCCAACTCATCTTGCCACGTGCCTTGCACTCGCGCGCCGCTTTCCGCCACGGAGATATCCGAGCCGATCGGTGACCGCGTGGAGTCCACCAGCTAGCTCGCACGCGGTACATCTCACGCTGCATCCATCCCCGTCTTTCACTTCAGGGCTCGGTCTGTCAATCAATTGTAACCAGGGTCCAGTTTTCGCTGCTGTTCATTTCAATTTTTTTCAGGCAGGCTCCTCCCTTTTTACTAACTGAACCAGATGTAGAGACAGGCCACACCCCCACGTTGTACTAGACGGAAATAATGAGCATCTGATGCATGTTAAGTGTTCAGTAAACCTATACTGAACCGGATGTGCCGATCTGAAGATGTGTCCATGCAGCACTGCAGCTCCCGGACAGTCCATGCCAGGTGGTGCGTCGATGGGGACGCGTCACGGAAGAGAAACACACGTACGTCCAAGCAGACGGTGGAGATCGGAGGACAAGGGAGCGGTTGGCATTGTAGCCATTGTTCTCACGTTACCTGCACCATGCGCGTGGTTTGTGGGATTTCACTTCAGGCGCGCAGCAGGCAGGGCCTGGGACGCGGGGAGTGCTGCAGCATCCACAGCATGCACGTCCGATCGGAACAAAAACCTTTCTGTACAACTGTAGGTGTTAGTGTTTTAAGACGGTCTCCAACAGCATACCCATCATGGCACCTAAACCCAAATATGGGTCGTGCACACTGCTTTTGGGGGGAATAATCGGCCTCCAACGGAGTATCCAAACCAGAGATCTAATTTGAGTCTGAGTGAGTGGGAACCCAAAAATACCTCCTTATTTCTCGTCGATCCAAATCTTGGCCGCGGAGTCGAGCTCCCCAACCACCATGGTCGGCGCGGCCAAGCGGGTCCGCAGTCGCAGCGCCCTCATGGCCGGCGGGGTCGAGCTCCTCGTTGCCGGCGCGGCTAGGAGGGTCCGCGGCGGGGCGTGGTCGGCGCGGTGGGCGGATGGGGATGGGCCTCTGCTTTTGTGTTGGCTGTTGGAGAAGACAAGTTTTGGGTGGTTGACCCTTCTGCTGTCCGTGACTCAAATCCTTGAATGAGTCTCGGTTTTAGGTTCGCGATGTTGGAGATAGCTAAACGCTCTCTCTTATTTGCGAGTCCCTAAACTTTGCATGAACGGTTCTTGGATTCCTGCCTCTATCTCCCAAATGCCGTACTTGTAAGGTACATGATATGTCAATAATGTGTGTGTGATTGCGGTTCTAAGTTACATGGCTCAGTACACGAAGCATTACATACCCAGTGGGCAGTGGAGATTTTATTGCTATCCAAACGAGGCAGGTTGCAGAGTGCTGCCTCTTTTTTTTTTTTTTGACCATTTCGGAGTAGTGGCTTGCTGCCTTGCTCGACAATGACATCAGCGGAACTGCTGGTCAAGTGGGAGACACCGGGCTCTGGGCCAAAGCCACGAGTTGCTGTTGAAGTCAAATGCGGGTCATCGCCGCACGGCGCACGCCCAAACTCCAAATGAACGGACCTACTGCTTGATTAGCATGCAACTGAAACAGCAGACACATAATTGCAGAAACCAAATGTCAACTGGACGGGGCTAGTATTAACGATGCCAAGCACTTTCTGCACCTAGATTTGTACAAACTAACCTGATAGTGTCTCAAGTGCAGGCCGTATTGTTACGAGTCTTAAACTTAGCATGTTTCTCCTTGGATTCTACTATCTCCGAAAATGTTGTAGTACTTGTTACAGCGTGCAAATGTCAATGTGCGCGTCAGAGTCAAAATCTATAGTGTTGGTAATTGGTAAGCGCGCCAGAATGAGGCCGTGTTTAGATCGTGGCGTAAAGCCAAAATTTTTTTTGCAAAAAACGGCGTTTTCGCCTTTACGCATCTAAACGGGCCGGTGCATTTTTTTTTGCGATCGGAGGCCCACTCGGCCGCCGCTGGCTGCCTACCTACCCCCTCCCCGCGGCCCGCCCCATTCGGCCACAACACGGGCGACTCCGAACCCTAGCTCCCCCGCTCCCCCGCTCCCCACTCCCCTCACCCCCCGCGCTACCGTCCACCCGCCCTCCCCCGCCGCCGCAGCCAAGATCCAGCACCCCCGCCTGCAGATCTAGCCCCTGCGCAACTGAATCGACCACCTGCGCACCTCGGCGGTCATGGACGACTACAACGCCGACGCCTACAACGCCGGCGGGTACGGCGAGGGGGACGACTACAACGCCGGAGGCTACGGCAACGACGACCTTTTCAGCGCCGGCGTTGGAACCAGGGACTTCCTGTCCATGGGGTCGGGGTCGTCAGCACAAGGTGGGTACGGCGGCTTCACGGCTGGTGCGTACTCCAACACCAGATCTAGCAGCCTACGCCCGAGCCGCCTCAACTTCGACGGTCTTGACCTCAACTCGGAGCACGGGTGGTCGGAGGTGCAAGACCTCCTCCGAAGCTGTGGGTTGGTGTGCTGAAAATTGCAAAGGACAAGGCTGCAGCTTACTTTTTCCTGCGCTCCCTTCCCCCTGGAAGGAAGGCTCTTATTGAGCACTACTCTAGGGTCGTTGACTAGACCCTTCTATCCTTGCATTGCAGCTAATCTTAGTTTAGTTAGTGCTGTTAGTGTGTTAACCAATGTGTGGTCTGTCTGTGTTTTCAAGTACGTGGCGTATGTGAGTTGACTTGAACAAGTAATTTCCATGACAGTTGTCTGTTCGGTGATATTTACGTGGATGTTGTTTATGTGGTCGGTTTTTATGTGCATGCCGAGTTTTTTGATGCTGTTTATGTCGATGTTATTTATGTGGACCATGTGTTCTTCATCCTGACATTGCAGCACTTCATGTGTTCTTTATCTTTATCTTGTATACTGATTAGTTGCCAATGTTTCATTGTTGCAGGACGGGGTTCATGCTTCAGACATGGGAAATGAAGCTGCTGATTCTGATGAGGAGTTTGACAACTTTATGCTGACACAATTCATGGATGATTCTGCAGACATGGGTTTCACTTACGGTACGTTTCAGCTCGCTTTGCATATTGACACGTACTGCTCTAGATCTGAGTATAGGAAAGTACCAGAAGGCATGAGTGGTCTCGAATGGGTAGAGAGGAAACTTTTGAATAGGCAGAAATGCTACAACATGTTTAGAATGACCCCAACACTTTTCCATCGGCTGCATGATCTTTTGGTAGAAAACTATGGTTTGAAATCTAGTGCAAAGTCGACCTCAATAGAGGCTTTAGGGATGTTTCTTTGGATGGTTGGAGCTCCACAGTCAGCAAGGCAAGCCGGGGACAGATTTGAAAGATCCATGGGGACAGTTCACAACATGTTTTACAAAGTTTTGAAGTCTATACTCAAACTTGCTGCTGACATCATTAAACCCAGAGACCCAGAGTTCAGAACTAGGCCCCCCAGATTGATGCACCGTAGGTTTGATCCCTTCTTCAAGGATTGTATTGGAGCAATAGATGGCATTCACATACCTGTTGTGGTGTCCCAAAACCTTTTGGTCCAGTACATGTGTCGTAAGAGCATCACAACCCAAAATGTGATGGCAGTCTGTGACTTTGACATGATGTTTACATTTGTTCTTGCTGGATGGCCTGGGTCAGTACATGATATGAGGGTTTTTTATGATGTAATGAATAAGTACAGCAATGCATTTCCCCATCCCCCTCTAGGTACACTTGTAACATGAAGTTCCATTTCGACTTCTAACTGCAATATGTTGACGCTTACAGGTCTTTGGTGCTGCAGGCAAGTACTATCTGGTGGACTCGGGGTACCCAAACCGACCGGGTTACCTGGCTCTGTACAAGGGGAGCAAGTACCATCCCCAAGAGTTTCAAAACGCCAACGAACCACAAGATAAAGAGGAGATATTCAACTATGCACATTCGTCCCTTAGAAATGTCATAGAAAGATCCTTTGGAGTGTTAAAACAAAAGTGGCGCATACTGACCAAAATACCCTGTTATCCGACACAAACACAAACACATATTATTGTTGCGTGCATGGCTCTGCATAATTTCATCAGGCGGACTGGGTTCAGGGATAAAGACTTTAGGTGTTGTGATCGTGATGAGAACTATGTGCCTGATGAAGCATATGAAGATCAGCCTGAATGCGAGCCAGACCCAAGTTATTTGGAATGTGCACACATGAATGCGTTTCGTGATTCAGTTGCGCTTGATATGTTGATTCGAGGTTGAGCTGTGTTTATGTAACGGGACTTTTACTTTCTGTTGTAATTTGTGAGGACTTGTACTCTTGAGGACTTGTAATTTTTGAGAGTATCTACTATTCAGCTAGGCGTTTTGTCATGTATGTGTATTTGTGTCTCGTTTCTGTTCAAGTTGAAGCTGCCCGTGGCGGTGTTTAGTTCAAGTTCAAGCTTGAACACACAGACACACAGTGGCCAGGGGCACCAGCATGCAAAACAAATAGGTAGCGTCACATGCGGTGCCCGCATGCAGCCATGCAGCACTTATGATGAAGCATTTATTGACATTATACTGTAGACTAGAATGCAAAATGAGCCATCCAACTAAATACCTGTAAACACAAAAAAGATGTAAAGTTTTACATCCAACTTTTGGCCTTTACAGTTTTTTGCAAAATTTTTGCAAAATTTTGGATCTAAACACACCCTGAAATAGCATGTCTTTTGGTGGTACCGAAACCAGACAGGTTGCAGAGTCCCAGCTTGTTTATTTGACATCAGTATAACAACTGCTGATGCAGTGACAGATCACAGATGCCAGACTCAGGCTGCCCGCAGGGGGGGGGGGGGGGGGGGGGCTGTATCGGCTACTGCAGTACCCCGGATACCGGACCAAACCGCCGCAGCGGGGGCCTGTATCGAGCACGCCATGATTCCGGATGGTCATCCATCCTGGGAATCCAGCGTCCTTCCCGTTCGCCCTGTACGCGCCAGCGTGGCGCGGGTTCCCCCACAGCGCCGCCGTCCGTGCCCGCCTCTGCTCCGCGCCTCCTCCGCACGGCCGCAGCCGCCGGATGCCGCTCCGCCGCGCGCGCCGCATGCCGCTCCGCCTCGCCGCCGCTCCGCCGCCGGTGGCCCCTGCTCGTCTCGCCGGCCGACGCCGCCGCGCGCCCGGGCCTGCTGCTTGTTCGCCGCCGCCGCCGCCGCCGGCATCTGCCGTCCCGCGCGCGCCTCCGCCTCGCCATGCCCGCTGCCGGCCTCTGCTGTCCCGCGCGCGTGCCTCCGGCTCGCCATGCCCGCCGCCGCGCGCTCTGCCTCGCGCCATGGCGGAGCTCCCCGCGCCTCTCCGCTCGCCGCGCCGGCCATGGGAGGCGAGGTAGGTCGGGCCACTCGCCGCGCCGGCCGTGGGCGGCGGCGGCGACCTCGGGAACGGGCGGTGGGGAGGAGCGCGAGCAGGGGGCCGGCCGCGCGCCGCCATGCCATTGCGTGGCCGCCCGCCATGGCCGCGCACCAGGCCCAAGCGGGGCCGCCCGTCACCCGCAAGGCCCCTGCGCGTCCGCCGCTCCCCTCGAGCCGCGCCGTGTCGAACTCGCCCGCCCCGCCGCGTCGGGTCGAACGCGCCGCCGACGGCCCCGCCGAGCTCGAGCCCGAGCTGAGCTTCGACGCGCGCCCGGATCCGCCCGCGAGGCCCGCCGCCGTGGCCCCTACACGGGCGAGCGCCATGGCCACCACGCGGCAGGGTGCTCGCGCATGCGGAGCAGCGGCGCGTCGGGGTCCGCGCAGAGCTCCCCCACCGCGCCGCCGGGGGCCGCGGCGGAGCTCCGCCCGATGCCCCGCCCGGCAGGGAAAGGGCGCCGCGACGCGGCCCCGCCCAATGCGCTGCCACGGCGGCGAGCTTGGCCACTGGTGCGGCGGAGGAGAAGCAGGGAGAGAGAGAAAGAGACGTGAGGAGTGGTTGGGGTGGGTCCCACTTGTTAGTGAGTGTAGAAGGGGTGGCTGAGGTAGATTTGAGTAGAAAATGTAGATGATTTGGATATAAAGTATGAGATATAGAGTATGATGAGCGTAGAAAAACTGAATATAAAGAAGAGAATTTTAATAATCAGATAGAAATATTTTATTTAGGAGATGAATATAGAGGACGCACGACTCAGTACGAGCACGGGCAAGTGAAAGTCAAACACGATATCATACTGCACGTACATGACCGGTGAGGCAGTTGCTATGAATTTTTGTCTGATGTCTTTGGGTACTGCTACTGCACTCATAGATCAGACGGCACACGGCAGGTGAGCCATGCAGATCTTGCTACAGGGAGGTACCACAATCTCATGACTTTTTCGCCAGGAAAAAAACCCATCGCAGTACTGCATCTTCTGAAACAGCGTTCGTAGCATTCCATTAGGCTATCTCCAACGATGAAGACCCAAAAACGAGACCCATTCCATATTTTAGGTCATGCACAGTAAATGGGTTCCATCCCAAAATCTCGGCATCTCCAACAGCGAACGCAAAATTCTCTCCTTCATGGGGGAGCTCAGCACCGGCGGCCTGGGGGAGCTCGACCCCGGCGCCATGGGGGAGCTCAACCCCGGCGGCCTGGGGAACGGCGACAGCGCGAACGAGCGACGGCGGCGCAGACAAGCGGCGGCGCAAACGAGCGACGGCAGCGGCGGCTCCTTTTTTCCCCCTTTCCGTGAAGGGAACGGTTGGCGCATAAGATGGGTCGAGGAGAGAGAGAGAGAGCTATTTTTGGGTTGCCAACACCATCGGACCCAAAATGGGTCTTTAGTTTGGGTCCTCTGTTGGAGGCCCATTTTTTCCCCAAATTCACTATGCATGACCCATATATGGGTTTGGGTCTCATGATAGGTCCTCTGTTGGAGATAGTCTTAGAGCATGGTTTATAATCGCGCCGGCTGCGAGCTGGGAGGGAGGTCATGATTGTGGCGGGTCCCATTAGCTGCACCAATAGAATGGGTTGCAAAGCCTCTCAGCCCGCTTGCACCGGCGCTTGACGAGACGCCCGGTTGCTTCTCTCTCATGTGGCACGTAGACTCTCAGCTACTTCTCAGTCAGTCATAATACTTGCTCTTATTCGTTGTATGAGTGAAAAAAGACCAGTGCAAGATCACTTGCAATTCCTGTTCGAATGTTTATATACAGCATGACAGCATCAGAAGAGGGAACTGACGACAGCTATAAGGCCAATGATTATCGGCGGATTAAGCCAGCGCAACAGCACCAAGTGTCGGATAAATTTAGTATCATCATATGCTATACTGATAGGAATTGCTGCAAATATGTGCAAGCAATAGCAGACGGTGGTTCTCGGTGGAGTCACCACGTGCAGTAAATCTACAAATCATGGACCAATTCATACCTCATGTATGTTTATAATCTACAAAAGCGATCAGCTCAACAAATCATGGACCAAATTGCTGTGCACAGTCGGGGCTAGCTATAGCACACTCGAGCATTTTTCCTTCTCCTCACATTCGATTTTTTTAGCCATCAGATTCCAATCCAACGGTGGATGGCCTTCTACTGTTCATCTTCTTCCCTCAGCCTTCTTCCCCCTCCCGCGCCCGCGGCTCCTCCGCCTGCCCCTTCCGGCGCCGTTGCCCCCGCCCAGGCCCTCCCGCGCCCCGCGCCCCGCGCGAGGCTCCGCCCGCCTCTCTCGGCGCCGCCGCACCCACCATGGCCGTCGTCACCCCCGCCCCGCCCTGGCCCAACCGGCCTCCTCCACCGCCCGCCCGGCGGCGCCACCGCCGCCGGCCTCACTGCCCCCGCGCCCGCAACCTCCGCCGGGCCGGCCTGCCTCCCTCGACCTTTCCTCTAGGTCGGGCAATGGAGGATCCCACCAGACCCCACCCCCAACCCCAACCCCAAACCCTAAGTCCCGAGCTCTGAATCTCACCGGAGAGGAGAAGGCGACGGGGAAGAAATCGAGTGTGGGAGAAGGAGAAAATACCCGGGTAGAATATAGCTTTCCCGTTCTGTTTCGATGTGGTGCCGTAGCAGTTCTCCAGCAGGCTGAAGTCAGGTGCCAAGCGCTTGTTTACAAATGATACAGCAATCATGTCCTCCCTGTGAAGAAATCATAATCCGGATGCTTGTTGGCTGTTGTGACGTCATTCTTCTGAACATGCCCGTCCGAAAATATGGCACCCACCTCTCCTCTAGAGCCAGTCTCAACCTTCGTTCCACATTTGAGCCAAGCAGACAGCGAGCCACTGATGACTGTCCGGCTGAAAAACTATGTCAAGACCGAAACCAGCACTCCTGCAAGAGCATGTACAATAAAAAGGTCAAGCAAGACTGCAAGAACATATCTTTTTCTTTGCTATATAGCATCAACTGTAGAACTGAAATTATACTTTTGGTGCGAGTAAGGAATATTCAAATGTATAAATTAGATGATAACTAAGATCATATGAGAATACACAGCTATTCAAGGTAAGCCAGACCAAGTGCGAGTGACAATTCTTTAGGTTTGACTATTTACTTGGTTTCCTTAGCAGCCACTGAACTGCATCCCAACCATGAATTTTTGTGAGGAATTTGTACAGCCAACAGGATTTTAACTGCTTTTGTTTCAATAAACTCTAAACCATTTCTGAATAATTACTCGTTCTAAACAATATTCTGGAAATGTATGTTCACATGAGAATATATATCTCTTAATACGATTCGTGCACCAAAAGAAGCCCAGCCAGTGTGCCCACGTCGCCTGCAATTCCCATCCGTCGGATCGGGCTCGCGAACGGCCCAGATCGTTCCGCCCCGCCCCCCGGTCCCGCACCTCCGCCGCCTCGTCCCGCATCGCCGCGGCGAGGCGGATCTCGCCCTCGAGCGGCGGGCGGAGCTTTCTCCCCGCCGCCCTCTGCTCCTCCCCCGCCTAACAGCTCGCGCGCGCCGGGCGCCGACGGGCTTCCAGCGTCTTCTTGCGCTTCGCGGTCGCCGCCCAGGCCAGCACCCAACCTCAGCCGGTCAGGAAGCGCCCACGCTCTCATCCCCTGCCCCCGGCGAGTGCCAGCCGCCCTCGGCCTCCGCCCCCAGCCAGCGCCCGCCGCCCTCGGCGGGCGCCAACTACCGTCGCTTGCGACTGTCGGGCGTCGGCTCCCAAGAGCTCGCGACGCCTACCCCCAGCTAGCGAACGCTCCGGCCGCCGGCCATAGACCGCGCCACACTGCCTGCCCGCCTCGCAGCACTTGCAGCGACCCTCCTCCGCGCGCTCGCTCCGGTCAATCCCCGCGCCTCCGCTCGGCGTGCCTCCTGCTCCTGGCCACGCTGCGCCACGCCGGTACTGGTGCGGGCTGCGCCGCCCACGCCACCGGGGCTCGGCGTGCTCCTGCTCCTGGCCACGCTGCGCCACACCGGCGCTGGTGCGGGCTGCGTCGCCCACGCCACCGGGGCTGGCCGCGCCGACCACACGCCAGATGTGCTGGCCGCGCTACCTGGCGACCCCAGCTAGCGGCTGCCGCCCTCGGCGGCCGCCGAGGACTGGCGCTCGCGACTGCCGGGCGCCGGATGCACATGCCACCGGAGAGGGGGAGATCATCTTGCTGGTGCTCAGTTTTGAATCTTGGGATGCACACAATCTGTTTGACTAAATGCTTCAGGTTGGAGACGGTCACGGTGGCTCCAGTGCTGGGGATCGCAAGAGCTCCTTGGCATTTCGTTAAGGTCAGCACACTGCTCGCTCGATTTTTTTTCAACTATTACAATGGCTAGTATTTTTTTCAGCATGTAAAGGTTTATGCGCGATCTTCCTGATATGTTCCTGGTAGAGCTATTCCCTATATTCCTACGGGTAAGCCAATCAACGATTCACAGATACTATATGCTAATTCTACAGGCAATCTGCACACAGTGTCACGTAGGTGTTTGTTGGAATGCTTGTCTGAGTATTGCATTACATTAAGGTCAATTAAAATTTGGAATAGGACAGAGCGAGTTTGTAGCCTTGCCACATGTACCATTATATTTCAGCTCCCAGCATCTCGAACTTCATTAAGTTTGTCGGATACTGAACTGAATTTCCTTTGTATGAAGGCATGCTAGACTGTTCCATTTACAATAATGAAGCAATCCGATTCTGTGCATTGATTATTCCGTACTTATTCTAATATCATTTATTCCAATGTCAGTCGTGTACTTTTCTTGTATGGGCTGAATGCCATGGAATGGTCACCAACTCACCACTATGCAGCAAAAGGACTGATCACGTTGAGCTATACTGATTAACTTGACATTCTCTGTAGATTTTTGTGTGCACAAACACTGAATTAGGATATGAGCCAGTAGCACAATTCTTTCAGAACTGTGGCATTATCGCAACTCAAATTAATTAACTACAATCTAAAAAAGAGAACCGCCAAGTAGTAGCCTAAGTTTATGCCCAGTGTCCAGCTTCAGGCTGAAAACAGCAGCAGCGTTTTCAACTGCATATAGCACAGCTCCCGATAAATAAAAGATAATATAAACAGAGATGTCAAATCAAGCAGGTAAATAAGCCTATATGCTCTCTTACAGATAAAACGGAATGTGTTATAATCGTTCAATAAATGATCACTGCAGAGATTTTAAGGACTTCTAATTTGTTGACACAAAGTAACAGAAGTGTGTAATTTTACATGAGAAAAGCACACAAGGATTGTCTTCTTTAGTCATAGACTCAGCATAAATGCACAGACCTTGTTGTGTTGTCCATGAGGAAGGAGTGGGGAACAGGAGCCGGCGCCACAAGTTTCACATGTTATATGGCTCAATGTTAATCCATTGCTATAACAAAATGTGGTTACTCAACTTATATAATAGGACAGATTAATACATCTTATACTCCAAAAATACTCTTTTGAGCAATGGTCGTCTTCTTGACCTCTCCAGTGATTATTGTTCCTGCAGATTGTAAAATATACCTATAAATCTTCCTGTCAAACCCGAAACAGTTCGCATCACAAAGTATATATGCATTATGCTAAAGATAAATCTGTGCCGATGCTGTTAAGATGAACACAGTTAACCCAAAATTAATGTTGGCACTTATCTGAAACAATTACAATTCTTATAACTTTGAATCTTACATTCATTTTCAGAACATGGGCTGAGAATGACAATACAAAGAAAAGGAATTTTAAAGACTTCGACGATAATCAGCAGGTACAATATATATCTTTGTCTTAAGTTGTTTCTATACAATGAACTATACAAAATATCGTGCCATGTATCACTTATTGTTTGCTTGGTTACACATAGGACTCGAATGGTAGTAGCGATGATGACAATACCCCTTTGAAACAAACTAAAAGAACACGCTCACAAGGGAAGATCAACCAGTAAGGTATGCACACATTCACTAACCTGTCCACAATCTATGCTACATATTATCACTAGTATATGAAAGATATCACAGATTTATTAAACAAAAATTTAATTATTTCATCACATGCTATCTCAATCTATGATTCTCCCTTCAAGATGTTCATTCAATTCAATCTTGTTGTTGCCATGTATTTTATTCATTAGTTCGAAACTATCTTTCTAGCACCATATTTTATCTTTATCGACAACCTGTTCTAGATTCAAAACATGAGATTGACTTTAATTTATTTTTTAAAATAATTTTCAGGATATATCATGCTTCACAATGTAAAAACTACATATCAAGTGGATTGCTTTTGGATAGGAGCTAGCACCAGCTATGTCTACATATGAACAAATAGAAACTATCTTTTGTTGTATATAATGCCTCTGAGAAGAATGGTTAGAGGAGCTGGAACTAATATCAACAATGTGAAAAAAAGGTGGATCTTTTGTTATAAATACTCCCTAGAGGATCAGTTTCCACCTCATCTGTTCTCGCTTTTGGACAGAAACTATCTTTTGTTGTTTTGTTGTATATAACAGCTCTAAGAACAATAGTCAGAGCAGAAGATCCTCACCCTTTTCTTATAAATATTACATATTGCCAATCCTACCGTTTCTGGAACTGATATCAGCAATGTCTCAAAAAAAGGTGGAACTTTTGCTGTAATATACTTTTTAGTACTCCTGAGAATGCTGAAAAGATAATTTTAAAAAAGATGCTCATTAGTAACTGCCGATCCACTTGAATATATCAACTAAATACACAGTGCACAATTCAATTGCATGTTCCATGATAACATGACCACACACTGGCCAAACTCACTACGGCGCAGCAAAGCTGCGCCAAAGATTCTAGTACTATCTGAAATCGATAACATAGACCAAAAGTTGAGGACTAGGACAGGTGGGAAGAGGGATCCATGAAAGTAAGAAATGCTACTAAGTAATTGTGTTCAAAACCAATCCAAGTTCTTTTTAGACTGACAGTACCTCCGCAAGATGCCCCAGTTCCAAATATAATGAAGCCCAGTTAAAAACACAGTTTATTTCAACCACACGGTTAACAATTATTAAGAGAACTAATGCAAATTAATCAGTATACTAAAGCAAAAAAAAAGCAAGCAAGAACCTACTAGCTATGTAATCATGATTACAACCCAGAACATTAGCGGTGTGACTGCAGGTAAGCCTGCTATTCTCCATGCTCCCAAAGTTCATAGGGTGCCCAAGTTCATAAGCATACACAAGTGCATTGCTAACACTGCCACACTGTTATTGCACCTTATATGTTCAAATTTCAATGATCAGCTGGCAGTTTAGAGCTAGCATGTAAAACACATAAACTTTTGTTACTACCTGCTTTTGTCAATGGATATTAGCATAATATATTTTAACTCTGAGAACATGCATGTGTCAAAGAGAATCATCTGACGAAAAGATCCAACGAGAATACTATCTTTAGTGCATTCCCTACGCTACAAGCGACTAGTGAATTTAAGCGTAGAACAAGCAGTTCCTTGAATAATATTGTGAAGTCTAAAACAAATCATGATTGCTACTCTTATTTCTACATGCACTCAAATCAAATGCCATTTACTAAATATCAGACTACCAGACAAGCATGAACTGCATACAAAAGCATTATCCTGCATTACATGAGCTACCCAGAATTCTCAGAAAGCATAAATAAGATGTAAAGGAAGAATTAGATAGCAAGCTTACCAGTTACCACTTCATATACTCGGTACACACAATGATGGTGGAAAACCAGTATACAGTTTGGCATATAAAAGATGCTTCAAGTCACACATTTTCTCAATCTGCATAGACTGAAACTCAACGGAGAAGTATCCTATGTCACTCTCATCATTAGAAAACCCCAGGTGCAAATTCCATGGAATCCCACGGAGGAGTAAGTGCCTTTCCATTGCATCTGCAAAGCTGAAAATGTATTGGGATGGCAACCTGACCCTCTTCTTAAACTGCCACACGTTGTTGCCTTCTTGGTCAATTTCACGAACAGTATAAACGAGGTAAGACGCGGCAGAAATAATGCTGTTGTAAACAGTGAACATCCCAATGCTGCCTTCCCCTGCCTCCACAATTACAGAATCCTGCTGGCCGTGACCAGACGGGATGCTGACAGACGAGAACTCCATCGAGCGCGGGTCGAGCACAATAAATTTGTTAGTCCCAATCACATTCCAGTAGAAGCAGCCACAAGCGTAGGAGGACCATGAAAATTTGCAAGAGGGCTGCACGCTGGCGTCCACGGTCAGACTTTCCCATTGTCCGGTGGCCGAAGAGAAGACGAAGGCGACCAGCTGTCCAGGCTTGCACTCGACCACGCAGACCACCCTGAACAACGTCTCCGCATCCTCGTCATCGGCGGGGACGAGGAACGGCTCCAGACGCCCGCGGCGCTGCGCGGTTGGGCGGCCGGGGATCTGGGGGAGCAAGAGGTACCGCCGGGACAAAGGGTCGCACACCGCGAAGTCGCCGCTCATGGCCTCGCGCTCGAGGAGGACGCGGCCGTCGCGGGCGTCGACCGGGATCCAGCGGCCGGCGCCGGCGGAGGGGACGAAGGAGAAGGAGAGGTCGGCGGTCCGCCGCAGGGCTCGCGCGAAGGGCGCGTTGGAGTGGGGCGGCTCGGCGGGGTGGATGGATGAGAGGAGCAGCAAGCCGAGGAGGGGCGATGCGTGGGCGGAGCGAAGGCGGCGGAGGAAGGAGCGGTCGGCGACGACGCGGCGGAAGGCGGAGCAGGCGGTGGCGGCGCGCCCGACGTCGGCGAGGGCGGGCAGGCGGAGGAAGATCTCCGCGAGGAGGTCGTCGTTGAGGCGCGAAAGTGGGGGCGGCGGCGCCGGGGCGGCGATACGCTTGGCGCTGGGCTGCTCCGGCGAGGCCATCGCGGTGGAGGGTGGGGAATGGCGAAATGGGGTGGGGTCCAGGGCTCGCTGCTCTGCTGACCGCCTGACCCTCTCTTTTTTTTTTGAGAGAGAGAACCGGGATTTCATTTCACATGTAAAGGTTCACATTGCAACTCTTACAAACACACCCTTGGAAAAAGAAAAATTACATTTTGGTCCACCCAAGGGCCTCCCGGTCGTCTTCGTCACCGGCGCAAGGAGCCGCCCCTCGACGCTCCACCACCACCCCAAAGGTTAGAAGATGAAGCCGTCAAGGCTGCAGCTTGAAGCCAAAGCCCATCTCGACGAAGAAACGAAGTTTTTGACTGCCTCACCGAGTAGCACGCCAAAATTATCGACGTGCCGTAGATCCACTGAACGCACAAGCAGGAACTGATGACCGCCGGCCATCTCAACGCCGAGGAACTTGGGACTTGATGCCACAAGCACCGCCGACAGCTCGAAATCACCGGACGACAAAGCAACCGACAGGGGAGAAAGAGCACCCAAACAGTTGCAAAGAAACCACCCACCCGATTCCTCAGGAAAGCGGTAGATTAACCTCCCTGAATCCTCGCCGGAGTTGACCACGACCATAGAAGCAACCCCGGAGAAGAGAAAGGAGGGACAAAAGAACTCACCGAAATCTAGCGGAACCCTAGATCCGGCGAGGACGCAACGCACCAGCCCGTCGCCGCTGCCAGAACGCAGCGCCGGCAGCACTTTGCGGACACCACCTAGATTCACCGAGCTCCTCGCCGTCGTCGACAAGGCGAAGAAACTAAACCCTAGACTAGCTACTAGGTCTAAAGGTATGTACATCGGCCATCGATCCCGCGGCTCCTCTCCACCTCCGGCACCGGAACGGTCGCCGGACGCGAGGAGCCGGCGAGATCGACGCCGGGATCGAAATCGCCTCTCCGCCGCCCTTCTCAACTGTAGCAAGGGGAACGAGCTGCGGAAGGAAGACTCCCTCTGCTGACCCTCTCAGGTGATTTTGTATTTTTGCCTCTGCATTTTGGAATTAACCGGGCTGCCGTCAAGTACGGAGCAGAGTGGGCCGTATGCAGAGTTGGGCTGGTGGCAACGTGTCGTATGAGTTGAGTTGGGCCCAAACTGTAATGTGTCGTGTGCGTGTCAGAGCAATTCCAACAGATTGGTCTTCCTCTTTCCTCTTTCCACTTTTTCTCAATATAGGGGATTGATATTGAAAAAACCTACTCCAGCAGATTAATTTTTCATCTCCCATTCCCTTTATTTTTTCTCAATCCCCAATAGAAAGGGGAGACATCACATCTCCCTTTCCATATAGAAAGGGGGGAAATCAATCTGCTAGAGCACTTCTTCTATATATGTTGAAATTAAAAAAGAGGATTTCCCTATATACTGAGAAAGGGGAAAGGGGAAGATCAATCTGTTGGAGTTGCTCTCAGCCGCTAAATTTTTCGAGGAAATTACAATTCGATAACACAAGCCTAGGATTAGAGTGTTTTTTTTTTGCGGTTTTATCCCTCACTCTAATGCAAGCTAATACGTATTATGCCAAAAGCCCAAGAGAATTCTCTAAATATTCTTCCAGAGCATCGACACCTGTATCACCTATCATTTAATTCATTTTGGGTACCACCACTGAAGATAAGTAGCAGCAGAAACCTAAATGGGATGATAAAATTTTAATCTCAGAGCAGCAAGAAGGCATCATGACAGATGATGTTGCTTCCGGTCCGATCTAACAAAAAAACTTAATTAACTTGAATTTACTAAGCCCAAGATGCTAAAGATGCTTAAAGCCTTGTTTGGATACATTATAATCCCATAATCCCTACGTATTGAGAAGGGATTAAGGTGGAAATTTAGTTCATTTCCCCCTCCAATCTATATGTATTGGGAGGGAATGGATTTATCCAGACGAAGCCTTGAGCATTTTTTAGACCAACTTCACGTGACTAATAATGTTTGTCGATTACTCGATTATCAGGTAGGTTCCGCTTGAACTATAAAACAGAGTGTCCATTCGAAAATGGTTATCTTCCATCTCTTGAGAATTGAGATGCAAACTGTTTTCCACAATAAGAAAGTCTGACTTTTGGTTATGCATGCTGAAATTGCAAAATGATCCTTAATGGTAGACAGGTGAGGATAAACAATCAGAGAAGAAAAATGACGTGCGCAGGAAAACAATGACATGAATACATGATAAACCAATAGCGAAATGATAAGACCCTTTACCATGGGCATTGCTCCAATGGGTATACATCACATTCCATCATGCACATAATTTCTTATTTGACATTGTAACATAGAGTGGTGTGCAATTTTATCCTCATTTTTTCTCTTCCTTATTTGACGCCATCTTTCAACTTGCCTGTCCTATTTGACACTGTTGTTAGTTGTTCCATCCAAAGATTGTTAAGTGCCATATGAAAAAGATGGATTTGCCTCTATGATATGAATGCAGCAATCATCATCAAAATTAGTTTTCTTTCCATATATTCCAGGTTACTGACTCATTCATTCTGTAGTTACTAAAAGTTCAGAATCTGCGACAACAACGAATAGGGGCAAATCCATCTTTTCAGATGACACTTAGCAGCTTGGGATGGAAAAACTAGTAGCAGTGGAAAATAGGACATAAAATTGAGTACGATGTCAAATTAGGAAGAAAAATGCTTCCAGGACCAAATATGACCGCTCTATATATTTCTGTGTTCAATAAGAAATTCTTCCAATGTTAATAACTACTTTTACCGAATAATCATGCAAAAGCTAAAAGAAACGACGATTGCAATCCTTATCCTTATATAAAGAAACTTTCCAAACATTGTAACCCAACCAAACTACAAGACATCAAAAGAGTAATTAAGATAACATACAGATACAGATACTGTTTCCTGAATCAAATGAGCAGGCTCTCAATGGCCACAAAATCCTAAGCGACGGGAAATTTGATAAAGATAGAGCTTACCACTTCATATGCTTGGTAGACACAGTGACGGTGGGAAGCTAGTATAGGGCACGGCATCCACGAGCACCCTTAAGCCACACACCTTCTCAATCTTCATGGTGTGAGACTCCACTGAGAAGTACCCACTTCCACTGTCAGAGTTCTCATCCGAAGCTTTTTCTTGATGGTTCCATGGAGACCCATGCAGGAGTAGGTGCCGATCGCTAGCCCCTGCGAAAGCGTAGCGAAACCGAGGCGGCAAACTGAGTCTCCTCTTGTACTGCCAGTTCACGCCGGCGCCGCCGCCCTGCTTCACAGCGCAGATGAGCGAAGAAGCGGCGCGAGCATAGCTGTGCCGGAGGGAGAAGATCCCTGTCCGTCCTTCCCCGGCCTCCGCAACGACGAAATCCCGCTCCCCGTATGTGGACGGGATCTCCACGACGTCGAATCCCATCGCCATGGCGCGCGTGTCGAGCACAAGCAGCATGTCGGGAGTGAGCTTCCAGTAGAAGCAGCCGCACGCGTAGAATGGCTTGGGCTTGGACAAGATGCCGTCGCTTCGCAGGTTGCTCCATTGTCCGGTGGACGAAGAGAAGACCAAACACAGCATCAGGCCAGGCTCGAACTCAGCCATGCAACCGAGCTTGAAGGACGTCTCCGCCTCGTCGCCCTTGGCGGGGAAGAGGAACGGGCACTGCCGCGCGGCGCCCGGCTCCGGGATCGGGGGGAGCAGCAGGCACCTCCGGTACAAAGGGTCGCACACCACGAAGCTGCTGCTCGACCCGTGCCCGAGCACGACGCGGCCGTCGCGCGCGTCCAGCGGGAACCAGCGGGTGAAGGAGCCGGTCGAGTGGATGTAGGAGAAGGACAGGTCGGCGGCCCGCTCGAGGGCCCGAGCGCAGGGCGCGGAGGAGTGCGGCGCCTCCGCGGGGTGGAACTTGCAGAAGAGGAAGCCGACGAAGGGCGCCCGGTGCAGGTGGGCGCGGCGGAGGAGGCGCAGGAAGGAGCGGTCGGCCACGACGCGGCGGAAGGCTGGGCAGGCTGCGGCGGTGCTCTCGACGTCGGCGAGGGCCGGCAGCAGGAGGAAGATCTTCGCGAGGAGGTCCTCGGCGAGGCGCAAAATCGGTGGCGAGGAGTCGTCGCCCACGGCGCCGGGCTGCGCCGGCAAGGCCATCTGTTCCGTCCCAATCACCTGCAACAAAGAGATCCATTGATGGAGAAAATACAGATCAGAATCTAGGGTTGGGAGCACAATGATCACATAGAGAGGCAGAGATTTTGGCCAGGAGAATTTTGGGAATGTTATTGCATAGTCCTCCAAGCTACGCCGCTGCATGCTGTCACTGGTTTCGCTGCAGCTAGCGAGGCGGTGGCGCCATGGTCAGGCACAGATCCAGAAAATAAAAATAAGAAAAGGGCAGGGCAGAAAAAAATCTCCTACCACGACGAAAAAAAATGGAAGATGGGTTGGGAGACTCCACTACTGCGCATGGGGAGGGGCCCGAGCGCCTCTGCCCCACACGGTAGATCCACCCTTACCATCCTATGCGGCAAGCTAGAGTAGCTGCCCCCACCTACTGTCGGAGTCGCACCACTAAAATTCTGTTTTTCTGCCTTCCGGCGAGGTGGCGAGTAATAGGGCGGTGGCGATTGTGCCCCCACCTAAACTTTTATTGGAGCTCCGCCACTGCCATGCTATAAGGGGATGATTGGTTGGCTGGTTTTACCGTAGCCAGGCTCCCGAGATGCAAAATCATCGTGTTTGGTTAGCTGGAGCAGCACCAGAGCCTGGTCCCCGCCATGCAAAGTGCGCCTCCGAGCCAGGCTCCGTGGATACGGCAAAAATGGGCGTTTCTAGCGGGCCTGGCTCGCCGCATGCCAAGACTCTTTCATTGCTGCACTAAAATAGAGACGAGCGGTGCAGCCAGGAGGCCAACCAATCAATTTCCCTGCATATCCTACCAGCATGCAAACGAGCAACCAATCACGGTGAGGTTGCATGCACTGAGCCTGGCTCCGTGGAACCTGGCTCTTGAGTGCGAGACAGGCTCCGCTCAGACGAGAACCAATCAGGCCCTAAGTGGGCGGCTGGGTGCGAGCGCCACTGGGCGCAGCGGTGGGCTAGTGGTGGCGCCATGGTGATACCATGGCAAATCTAGGCCAACGTGACGGTCGGCAAGTTAGTAGTCGCAACACTAAATCTAATAGCAAGAGTCGTACTAGGTCGAGAAAGTAGGCAGGACAAGGGCAGAGGAGGAGGGGCTCACCGGAGAGGAAGAAGATGGGGGAGCAAAGTCATCGGTGTCGGAAATTGAGAAGTGTAATGGCGGCGCATCGGCGATTAGATCTAGATGGGACCGGTGGATTCCAGTATGCTCTTAGAGATATAGCAACTCTTAAAGATTTTCTATTTTATTTCATTATTCATTATTAGCTGTCGTCTGTCAAGTAACTGTCGCTAATTCTTGCTGGACCATTGAATAAGAAGATCTCAACTTTCCTCTACTCTACAAAGCCCAAGATGCAGGGATGGCCCAATAGGGCCCTAAGGCCCTCCACAACGCGAGTGAAGTCCAAAACTAATTCACTAGTGCCACATCAGAGAGAAGCTAGAATTGCTTTTACGGTTGCAACATTCTAGCATCACTCATGGTTCCACAAAGTGATAAAAAAATATGCAAGCAGAGGGAATCAAATGCAGATATTTTACTTTTTCTTTTTGAATCAACAGGGCATCGGTGCACCTACAAGCATCCCTGCTGGAATTTTCGGTAGAGGCATCACAGGCTGCACTGTGGAGAGTGATGCCTCAATCTTCTCTTTTCTATTTGAGCATCGCTCTTGGAGCACATTGTCTAGGGCCTAAGACGATGAAGACAGTCAGGTTGGGAATGGACTGCATTTGCTTAATAAACCGTTGTATGTTCTTCTCCCCATAGATTGACGAGCTCTAACTCTGGACGGCATAATATAGAACGAGTGCCTTGCGCGCGCCTTGGCGCGCATAATTTATTTTGTTGTTTTCGTTTGGCAATATAAGTTTATATAGAGGTTTGCAGTAGGTGTATAGACAAATGGATATACATAGATAGAAATAGGACATTTATTTTTAAAGCAAAAAGGCAAAAAAATAAATAGTACCTGAAATCCGACGTCTCAATCTCGCCGTCAAAGACAGTTGGCAGCGGTCCTCGGGCATCTCGTCACCTTGCAATGCGCGCCTATCACGCCCGACCTACTGCACCGCAGCGTACCGGAGCGAGGCCGGGTAGCCCACCGGTGATGTCATGAACTTGCCGCACCCGTCGAGGGCGTGCCCAGCGGCCCGCCCAAACTCGCCGTGTGGCTCTCCGGCCTAGCTTCAATGCCGTCGTTGCAGTAGAGTACACACCCATTCAGAGACCACCAAAATTATCGGTCGAGAGTTCTAAATTCAGATATTTTGCAGTGACCTAATGGAGAGCTGACGCGTGGACTATTCGTGTCTCAAGGCCTCAAAGGTATGGCATGGCCAATTGCATGCACCGTCAATTTAGGATCGAATGGTGGAAATCTTTTTACTGACGTGGCCGGTCCGCTTTTGCGCCGACCTTCGGGGCATTTACATATAGAAACTTGGGTCGTGATTAGATTCAAAAATTTTACCCCAAAAAACATCACATCGAATATATGAACACATGCATGGAATATTAAATAAATCTATGATTTATAACAGTGATACTACAGTTGTAAATCGCGAGACGAATATAATGAGCCTACTTAATCTATAATTTGCAACAGGGATACTTGTCGGTACCCCAGGACTGGGGTACCCCTCTTACTGTGTCTAGGCAAAAGCCTCGTAGTTATCCTTAACTACGCCCTGACGGCCGAGCAGCCGGACCCCTGTGGTCCTGAGCCCTGCTCTCCCGGCAGGGCGGCCCCGGACCCGCTCCCCGCTTAGGGAGGGTCCGGTGACGCCACGTATCCCGGAGGAGGTAGCCCTCAGCCAAAACAGCTGGAGCCCCCGGACCTCCCAGGGAGTCCCGGACCCCTGCCGGCTCCGGACCCCATATGCTATCCGGACCCCTCAGCAGTGAGGGAACAGATACCCCGCCTAGGGGGGTCCGGAGCCGCCACGTGTTCGCAGGCGCAGGTACGCGCGCGGCTGCCAAGCTTCCTTTGGAAGACTTGCCCACCTACCGCATTCAATGCGGGAGATGTTTAGTGCGCTCTGCCGCAGCAGACCCCGAGGAGACTTTTGCCAGACTGTACTGTTGGTCGCGCGTTACCAAGGTACACAGTACAGCCGCTGGCACCACTTATGCCACGCGCGTCAGTCTGCTACGCCAGTTAGACACGACAACTCGGTGACGGAGTATCATAACAGCTACACGGTTGACCCAACAGTCTACGCCGCAACCTACACTGCCTCAACGGGCGCCTCACCGATGGGAAAGGAGAAGACCCCCTCGGTCAGAGAGTCTACAGGACGGAGAAGCGTATCCGACAAGAGATTCTTCATCACTGTAGCACCATTAGTTTAGTATACATCCTTGTTGGGCCCATCTGTCGGGGCCAACGCCTGTGTACGCGTCCTCCTTGCTCTATAAAAGGGAGACGCCCGTTAGACAAGGACTCAAGTCCGAGGAGAGACTCGGTGGGGGAGGATAGATTCATCCACAGATCCAAGAGCAATACAACTCTAAGTGGACGTAGGGTATTACGCTCCGGCGGCCCGAACCACTCTAAATTCTCGAGTGTTCTTGTGTTCTTGCTCCATGAGTAGATTCGAGGAATAGCTTGTACTTCCCCGGGTAACCACCCTTCGGGGCTAGGCGGGTGCACTACGCCACCCGGCTGTGGCCCTCCTTCTAGAGCCACGACATTTGGCGCCATCCATGGGGACGCGCAAGCGTTGGCCGGATCTTCGCTCATCTCCTGCTTCTGAGGTTGAGCTTATCCTCTGCAATGACGACGAGAAGATGAAGGGTAGCGCGGCGTCACCTACGCCGCATGCCCTGACACCGAGGCAGCAATGCCCTCGGTGCGGTGGCGCACGACAGCGGCGCCTGCTATGCGTCACCACTGCGACACCTCAGAGCCGGCGCGGTGGCGCGCGGGGGCGACGCCTGCTTCACATCACCCTGCGACACCGTAGCGTCGGCTCAAGTTTTTCTCTCAAGCAACCACTCGGGGTCTCCTGCGGTGGCACGTCGTCGGCTCGAGGTTTCCTCTCAAGATGGAGCCTGGAGCCGGAAGGATGTTTGTCGCCTTTCTCCCTCGCCTGGCGCAAGCCTCCCTTGGAGCTGCTACAGACAGGCGTCAGCCCCCACCGCAAGGCACGGGGCCCCTGAACTAGCACCAAGGTCGAGCCGGCGAACGGCCGCCCTTCTCCACGCTCTGTGCTCATCCAAACGAGCACCCAGCTCATGACGAGCGGTCATCGGGCTGGCTTCCGGCGACAGACGGAGACGACTGGGCCACTCCCATTCAAAGCCAAAGAATTTGTCCTCATGCTATCTGAACATGGGACAATTCTTGTGCTTGAAAGAGCCCTGCGAGCTCCCGAGGTGATGCTGGATGATGCTGTACAAGCACACCCAGGACGCCTTCGCCTCCGACGATCATGAAGAACCCCCAAGGTGGCTGTTCCACTTCGGCCGGGAAGTGCATGCCTTACGAATGGCAGCGACTGTAGGTTATCACTAGATAGAATTAAGTGTGTTTCTCCTTTGTAATGATTCGGTGCCTACGTGTGGTCCAGAGCGGTAAAGGTCCGCCCTTGTAAACCCGACCTCTGGCTTCATCGCACAAACAAGCGACACCAGCAAGTGGTCCAGAGCGGTAGAGGTCATCCCTCGTAATCCCGACCTCTGATGTACACCACGAATCAAGCAATGAAGGAGATTTGCTTTCTCAGTCCTATCTTTACATTAACCTGATAGTACTTGCCGTTCAGCGTGCATGTTTTCTTCCTTCCGTACGGAGTCTTTTCTTTTAACGCTAACAATCCAAATTGAGTTGTTGGCTTGTGGTCAGGTAGGGACACCCCTTCTAGCTGGAGTGCAGTTCGGACCTCTAGGGACCTGCTCAGGAGAAGTGGTGCTCGTATCCTAGGGTAGAGAAGCTCTGCGTAGTTTAGCCTGGTAATGTACCCTAAGCCTATGTACTTCACTGCCTTGTTACGAGTCCCCTAGTATCCGAGACTGCTGTCCCAAGAGGTCCCGGGCTCCCTTCTAGTATAAGGCCTGGTTTCCTACACCTTGCTGCAAGGTCCGGTGGCGTAATTCATGGGATCGTCAACAACCACGGTCGCCTAGAGCCAGGTCCGGGAAAGTAGTGCTTGCTCCCTGGGCGGTTCAAGTTCCATGCAGCCGCATAGCTCGGTTCCGTACCCTAAGCCTGCACCTTCGCCACTCTACAGAGAGCGCACTCTAGTACCTGAACTTGGCAACAAGTGCTACGGCCTTAAAGGGGTTCGGAGCACCCGCTCTCGACATGAGCATACCGACACAGCCAAGTTGCGTGGAAACACATCATGGTGGTGGCCCCACCCACGGGTTCGTACCTCTCCCGAGGTGGGCCCGGGGGCCACTGTCGGTACCCCAGGACTGGGGTACCCCCTCTTGCTGTGTCTAGACAAAAGCCTCGTAGTTATCCTTAACTACGCCCTGACGGCCGAGCAGCCGGACCCCTGTGGTCCTGAGCCCTGCTCTCCCGGCAGGGCGGCCCCGGACCCGCTCCCCGCTTGGGGAGGGTCAGGTGACGCCACGTATCCCGGAGGAGGTAGCCTTCAGCCAAAACAGCTGGGGCTCCCGGACCTCCCAGGGAGTCCCGGACCCCTGCCGGCTCCGGACCCCATATGCTATCCGGACCCCTCCGCAGGGAGGAAACAGACACCCCGCCTAGGGGGGTCCGGAGCCGCCACGTGTCCGCAGGCGCAGGTACGCGCGCGGCTGCCAAGTTTCCTCTGGAAGACTTGCCCACCTACCGCATTCAATGCGGGAGACGTTTAGTGCGCTCTGCCGCAGCAGAGCCCGAGAAGACTTTTGCCAGGCTGTACTGTTGGTCGCGCGTTACCAAGCTGCACAGTACAGCCGCTGGCGCCAATTACGCCACGCGCGTCAGTCTGCTACGCCAGTTAGACACGACAACTCGGCGACGGAGTATCATAACGGCTACGCGGTTGACCCAACAGTCTACGCCGCAACCTACACTGGCTCAACGGGCGCCTCATCGATGGGAAAGGAGAAGACCCCCTCGGTCAGAGAGTCTACAGGACGGAGAAGCGTATACGACAAGAGATTCTCCATCACTGTAGCACCATTAGTTTAGTATACATCCTTGTTGGGCCCACCTGTCGGGGGCCAACGCCTGTGTACGCGTCCTCCTTGCTCTATAAAAGGGAGACGCCCGTTAGAGAAGGACTCAAGTCCGAGGAGAGACTCGGTGGGGGAGGATAGATTCATCCACAGATCCAAGAGCAATACAACTCTAAGTGGACGTAGGGTATTACGCTCCGGCGGCCCGAACCACTCTAAATTCTCGAGTATTCTTGTGTTCTTGCTCCATGAGTAGATCCAAGGAATAGCTTGCACTTCCCCGGGTAACCACCCTTTGGGGCTAGGCGGGTGCACTACGCCACCCGGCTGTGGCCCTCCTTCTAGAGCCACGACAATACTACAGTAATCGTTCACTAATTATGAGTTAATCATGAAGTAAGTATGCTCATTAGATTCGTCTCGTGATTTACAACCCATCAGGGCCCCCACATACTATCCGGACCCCTCAGCGGGGAGGGAATAGACACCCCGCCTGGGGGGTCCGGAGCCGCCACGCGTCCGCAAGCGCAGGCACGCGCGCGGCCGCGAAACTTCCCTGGGAAGACTCGCCCATCTACCGCATTCAATGCGGGAGACATAAGTGCGCTCTGCCACAGCAGAGCCCGAGGTGACTTTTGCCAGGCTGTACTATTGACCGCGCGTTACCAAGGCGCACAGTGCAGCATCTGGCGCCGCCCACGCCACGCGCGTCAGTCTGCAATGCCAGTTAGACACGACAGCTCGGCGACGGAGTATCATAACGCCTACGCGGTAGACCCAACAGTCAACACCGCAACCTACACCGCCTCAACGGGCGCCTCGCCGATGGGACAGGTGAAGATCCCCCTCGGTCAGAGAGTCTACAGGGCGATAAAGCGTATCCGGAAGGAGATTCACGAAGTGCTGTTAATGTCTTTTTCACGGACAAACTATACATCCTTGTTGGGCCCACCTGTCGGGGTCCAACGCCTGTGTACGCGTCCTCCTTGTGCTATAAAAGGGGGACGCCTGCTAGAGGAAAAAAGACGGAGAAGCAGAGGATAGACTCATCCACGGACACAAGAGCAATAGAACTCGCTCTGGCGGCCCGAACCACTCTAAATCCTCATGTGTTCTTGTGTTTTTGCTTCATAGTAGATCTGTCAAATCGCTTGCACTTCTTCGAGTAACCACCCTCTGAGATTAGGCGGGTGCACTACGCTACCCGGCTGTGGCCCTCCTCCTTGAGCCACGACAACATGCATGGAATACTAAATAAAATCTATTTACAAAACTTTTTACACAGATAGGTTGTAAATCGCGAGACGAATCTAATGAGCATACTTAATCTATGATTTGAAACAGTGATACTACAGTAACCGTTCACTAATTATGAGTTAATCATAAATTAAATATACTCATTAGATTCGTCTCGTGATTTACAACCCATCAGTGTAAAAGGTTTTGTAAATAGATTTTATTTAGTACTCCAAAATAGCAAGATTCAACCCATCCGTGCAAAAGTTTTTGTAAATAGATTTTAGGTAGTACTCCGAAATAGTAAGATTCTCTTTCATCCGTAGCCATCGGATCGCGATCGGACGGCCGATTGCGCCGACCTTCGGGGCATTCACATATAGGAATTAGGGGCGTGATTAGATTCAAAAATTTTATCCCAAAAACATCACATCGAATATTTGAGCACATGCTTGGAATACTAAATAAAATCTATTTACAAAACTTTTTACACGGATATGTTGTAAATCGCGAGACGAATCTAATGAGTCTACTTAATCTATGATTTGCAACAGTGGTACTACAGTAACCGTTCACTAATTATGAGTTAATCATGAATTAAGTATGTTCATTAGATTCGTTTCGTGATTTATAACACATCCATGCAAAAAGTTTTGTAAATAGATTTTATTTAGTACTCCGAAATAGCAAGATTCCCTTTCATCTGTGGCCATCGGATCGCGATCGGACGGTCGATTTTTTTTTTTGACCCGACGTGTCCTGCCTAGCCGCTAGCGGAGCGTCGGGGCTTTAACATATAGAAATGTTTGGTTATGGTCATAAAGTGTGACATGGAGAACCCGACAGCCATTCAAATAAAATACCTGTATAATCCTGTTCATTGCGTTGGGAAAATATAACAAAGATTCCAAATCTTTATGGATACCGGATACAGATATTGAAACATATAAACACAAAACGTTAATATGCGGTATTGTCATAAACTACTCACAGTACATGCCAATCTTAGTTTTATACTACCTTACACACGTCGTATAGAACACACTGTAATAAGTAATACATGATAATTTTTTTTGAAACGAATATAATACGGGACTATAGGATAGCTTATTAAGCAGAGGAAAATTACATTATTCACGACTGGATATATTATATTATGACCGTAGGACAGATTAAGTTCTGACTTCCGAACCGGAGCATAACAGCTATTCAAAGTTTCAAACAGCAGGTTGATGAGCTAATTAACCCAGTTGATGGAAGATGGGATGTAAATCTGATTCAATCTATATTTTGGCCGGTGGATGTTCATAGAATTGTCCAAATTGGCCATGGACGTGAGGACATGGTGGCTTGGCATGACAACCGGAATGGTATTTTTTTTGGGTAAAATCAGCCTATCATACCCAATGAAAGTATAAATTCGGAAACCAGAATCACAAGGCAACTGCAGGTGGTACAGGTCCCAGTTCAGTCTGCCGCCAGGCCCGGCCCTGACAGGGGGGGGGGGGGGGGGGGGGGGGGTTGCCGAGCGGGGCGGCCGCCCAGGGCCCCCGAATCAATGGGGCCCCGCTGTAATGTTGCTGCATACGTAGAGCGCGCGTGCCTCGTCTCCGTGATCACTATCCATTCGTGTTGCGTTTTCTTGATCCGTCTCTCTCTACGCGAGTCACGAGATAGGTCAGAAGCGGCCTGGGCTCCTGGTGCAGGCAGCGCGATTGAATTGACAAATATGACGACGGCCAATCGTAGAACAGCATCTGCGCTCTCCATTCTCCAATTCTCTCCGGTGGCTTCTCGTTGCCAGTGTGCCGATTCCTGCAGGCAGCAGACCAGCAAGAAGCCAGCACCAGGTACCAGCACGTCAATACCAGGCCTCCTCACCCATCAGTAGATTTTTTTTGCGAGTGCACCCATTAGTAGATTGATATTTTATATTTAATTTATGAATGAAATCAAATCAATATTTCAGGTTCATTGTAGTAGGTAATTGATAAATAATAATCGAGTGATGTTGGTGAAGGATAGATGATATTAGGATTTGAGAGTTCTACCTAGTTTTCGGTAATATTTTTGCAAATCGATAGATTTGTGATAGCAATTTTTCAATTAATTTTTTAAAAAAGTTATAAGGTAGTGCGTATTTGGCGGTGCGAAAAGAAAGAGAGGAAACAAGCAGATGAGGTTATAGGATGAGGTTTTATATATGTTGATCTAATAGTCAATGATTTCACATAGAAGGGCCCCGGTGCTTAGTTTCGCCCCGGGCCCTGGAAATCTCAGGACCGGGCCTGTCTGGCGCCAACTGTGGAAGCTCTCAATTCCAAGTAAGATTAAAATCTTTGCATGGAAGGCTCTTCACGGGTGTCTACCATGCTTTGTTACATTAGCAAACAAGCATATACCCATCCATGGAGTCAACTGCCCAAGATGCTTGTCAGACGCAGAAGATATCAAACATGCCCTCTTTTCTTGTAGCCGAGCAAGGGAAGTTTGGCTTTCTCTTGGTATGTGGGATCAAATTGAAAAATTATTGCTGGTGGACAGATCCGGATCAGTAATGATTCAAGAAATAATTCGACAAGGAGGCTTGGCAACGGATTTTAATAATGTTGGCTTGTCTGAACTTTTGATTACGGGCTGCTGGTACATTTGGTGGCAGAGACGACGAGTGGTTCATGGGGAAGAAATTCAGATTGCACCAAGAGCAGCCATGTCGATTGCGGCGATCACAACAAATTATGCTCTAGCTCCTAAAGCTTTGACTGTGATCAACAATATATGGAAGAAGCCGGCGGAGGGGTTCCTGATGATCAATGTTGATGGATCGTTTGTAGAGACCACCGGAGATGGGAGTACTGGTGCAGTCATAAGAGATGCATCCGGAGGCTTTATCGCTGCTTCATATAGCTATATATGACCCCCCAGCATCTATTCGACACTTACTTGTAAACGATGTAACTATTATGTCCAATCAATAAAGCTTGCCGAATGGCTTAACCTCAAAAAAAAAAAAAACAGCAGGTGGATAATTGTAGCTACCAGTGCCGTTGGCACATACAAATTCGAGACTGGCCCCCGCGTGGTTCCCGCGATCACGTTAAGCCATGAGGTTCTGTTGCCGATGCTGGTTGCCTAGAAGGCTAGAATATAGTATCCCCGAGTCCTATTGTGCAGTCCACAGTCCTGTCCCACGAGCTAAGAAACCACATGTGCGGAAGATCAACGTGTTAGTATTGAATCAAGGACCATCAATAGATTCTAATCCACCAGCCATATTTTCCAATGACCCTGCAATAATTTCCTCATCAGAACGAATAATTCACAAAATAAATACCATTTTCTCTCAGATGTTTTGTTCCATGGTTGTCTTAGAATACAGCTTGGATGATACGCTAAGCAGTTAGGTTATTCCCCCAAAAGATCCACGGACCCCCAATCTCATGATCCGTGGCCTTAGTAACAAGTTCCCATGATAATCTAAGGGTCCGATTGTAAAAGGGTTAGTCTTTAATCTTATATAATTTTAAGCTCAAAATATATAAGGAGAACATATTAGGTTATAAAGAGAACACTAGGGCCATGATAATCTAATACAATTACCAAAGCGTACGTACGGGACAGTGCATTGTGACGTTGGGGAGCAAATGCCCAAACGTGTCAGCGAGCTACTGAAACTCGACTGTAGTGTACTAATTAAATTCTCGGTCCCTGTAACAAAACCACATACTAATTACAGATCAACAAAGAGGGCTTTCAATGTAGCAGTGGCATAAGCATAAGAATCGGCTATCTGGCATGGAATCTGTTAACTAGTACAAATGACAGATCATCTGGGCATAATGTCAGGGGCCAAGCACTGAAAACACGTTCCCAACAGTTTTTTTTAAAGGCGTTCCCTATAGTTTTAGTTTTTTTTGGAAGGCGTTCCCTGCAGTTTTAATTTAATGATGATGATGACAAGATACTTCAAGATGTAAGGAAGTTAACAAATACCCTGCGGAGACCTAGTGGAACGAGCAACGGCATAAGAGCAAGAATAACTCTCAGCCAGATAATCTGGCTTGACCCACCCCTAGTATACGAAATCGATGTCAATCAATACCACATGGCGTAGCATCATCATCCATTCGAAACTGACAGTCAAATGGTTGTCGACTATGTCGTTGCTCAGCCCTAACAGACCCATACATACACGAGTATCTGAGGCGTCAGGTCCACAATAATGAAACGAGAGAAAAAAATGGCAAATTACAGCAAAATTTAAACAAGATTAACATACTCGGGCAGTCACGAGAAACATTGGCTATCAGGAAAATGCCGCTAAGTTAACCGACCATCAATTCTGATCACAAAGGAATAAGGTCAGAAGCCTGCAGGAGGCATCAGTTCAACCTACAGTTCCCCCGACTACCAACAAATATTGGTTAGCAGACTTCTCCCCGTGATCACAAAAATATTCCCTGATACTCTTATGGGAGCCTAGCTACCTGGCTTCAGCCATAACATCCACGATGACCCTTCAGCAACAATAACTTACAACCAGCACCAACTCTGAAAAAATGGGCGACCCATCACCTTCAATCTCCTCAAATAGAACATCAGGTAGCAAGTAGGAGCAGAATCAGAGGGATATTTTCCAGTTCATCATAAAAAAGGCCAGCAGGTACTTGTGGGCACAGAAAGTAAGCCGCTTCGTGACAGCACCCTGAGTTGGTAATCTGTCGTCAAAGAGTTATACATTACAACATCAAGGTAAAGTTTTCAGATCAAAGAGCTCTAGATATGATATACTCTAAAACACCTGGACTAAAACAGACTTACCTAGTAAGAATTACTTAAAAGCCTACATAAAGGCGTCCAACTTTGATCGCTTAAGATGTTGTGGTCTGAAATCCTCCAACTTTAAACTGGAACTTGACTTAACCTCATTCAAGAATGAATCACCCTTTTCTAATCTTATGGAATCCAAAACTGCCCAAAGGATATCAGCTGCAATGCCATCTTGTACAAGATGCCCAGGTTCTTCTCCACCTTCTTGAATCAATTTACCTACCTCTTGCAAGGGCAATATGTTTTCCTGCACAAACCTTGCAAGCAGTCGCCCAAGGTATTCAGTGGCTCTTGGAGCATCACTTAGAGTATCTTCCAATGAGGTAAGAACAGACGCAAGCCTAAAAATGTAATAATTTAGTCAACAATTTGTACAATGTGGACAAAGAATGATGATGAGAAAATATGAGACACCTACCCATCAGTGAGTTGCCGTTTGCTCAACAAATTATGTCGACCACTGCAAAGGCTGACAAAAAGTTTAGCCAGCAACTCTCTTTCCATGTCTTTTCTCTCAAAGGAATCATTTACCCAAAGTGATACAACAGAAGGATAGAAACTTGGAGCATTCAACTCCTCAATACACAAGGCAACTTCCTTTTCATCTTTTGCACTGCCAAAACATAAGTTGTTAGCAGACAAAATAGGACAACTGCAGTGCTAGAACTATCTTGTCATAACATAACACAAGAACCCAAGCATTTAGCAAAGAACTAAAATATACTTTATAACACAAATAGCACAAACAAAGCCCCCAATAAATCCACAAATTTCATGAATAAAGTGCAACTTTCCAGATATCTATTGGGGTAAAATTCTCTGGAAATGATAACATGTTTCATCACTTCTGTTTCTAAATATGTGAACTCCAATATGTTACGATCACATGCCCCTTCATCTCAGAAAAATAAGCAAATCAACTCTTTGCAAAGTGTATAGAGCAGAGAAATATGCAGTAAACCAAAACAAAAGCTAATAAATAAACATTAAAAAAATAAGAAGTTACTGAAACACCATATTTTAAGCAACAGGTGCCTATTTATCAATGGTCAAGTGCATAGTACATAAATTCATATTTGATGCAAATAGAAGGAATACAAAGTTAACTGTAAACATTTAAAACATATTACCTGTAATATTCCCTGATGGCCGAAATAGATTTTTCTCGCAAATCATCCTCAGAATATGATTTATTTCCTGAACGGCCTTCCTGGCTGGCAGGCCTTTGTGAAGGCCCAGCAGATTGACTCGAAGCTGGCGTTCTACCAGAGGTTCGATCAGCCAGAGAATTATAACCATTAGAACCAGAAACTATCCTTCTGTGGTCAACAACAGAAGGAAGTTCAGCATTTGATGCCGGTGGTTGCCCTCTTATAGACATACCCCTAGCAAGGCCGCCTTGTGGGCCAAGAGTGATGGCGTCATCCTTGATTGCACGCTGAGGAAGAGGAACAGTTCTACTGTCAAACTGATGCTTTTCCTCAAACCGGATGTCTTGTGAACCAAATCCACGCGAATGTGGAGGCATTCCTCGAATGCTCCCTTGTTGGGAACTTGGCGATGCTAATGCAGATGAGCCACGGGGGCCATAATCCATTGGAGGTGCTCCTCTTCTTGGGACGGAACTAACAGCTGGACCACGTCCAAGCCTACTTGATTGAGCATGTCTTTCTTGAGCTGCATCCCTGTGAACTTCCTCAATCTTCTTGGGACCTTCAACTTTACGCCTCTGTTGCCATTTATTTTTCCGCAGGTCAATTGAATCTCTCAACATAAACCGCACACGAGAAGACAACTTCTGACTTGTTGACATCTTCTGCATTATATCAAAATAGACATCCATGTGCTCCTTCGCCTTTACATGATCTATCATCTCTCCAATTGTACTCATCAATTTGCATAGTGCTTCAATGTTCTCTTCATCAGGATCTTCATAATTTCCAAACAATTTTTTAATGCACTCATGCATAATCCGTTCCGTCAACATCCTCTTTTTGTACAATTCTCCAATCAACCTAATGTTTCCCAACATGCGCCTTCGAGCACGGATTCTCTTTTCCCCTCTTCTTTGGTCTGTTTAATCACCTTCCTCTGTTTTATCAGCTTCAGCTTCTTCTCTTTACCTCTCTCAAACTCCTCTTGGCATTTGTTCAAAAGCAGTCTCTTAAATGTAATCTTTTCATTGTCTTCACTAAAATCTGGCAAGGCACCAGCCAAATGGAAGCAAAAATTAGCATACATTTCACAGAAAGTTGGTTCCATCAAAGCTTTGTCAAATATCTGTGAAATGACCCCTGTAAGAGTTGCTACACTGTCGATATTGACTTCCTTGACTTGTTCAAAAAGCTTTTCAAAGTTTTGCGGAGTCAGCTTGTTAAGAATGGCTTTCAACTGCCTCGCTTAGCCTGTTCCTCATCAGAAACTTTGCCAACAACATACTTTCTCTCTGCTTTATGCATCGCTTGCATGGGTGTGACAGGAGAAGGCATCAGACCTTTCTGCTGCCATCTATCAGCATCAGAGCCGCTGCGAGATACTTGGAAAGCTTTGTCAAATATCTGTGAAATGACCCCTGTAAGAGTTGCTACACTGTCGATATTGACTTCCTTGACTTGTTCAAAAAGCTTTTCAAAGTTTTGCGGAGTCAGCTTGTTAAGAATGGCTTTCAACTGCCTCTGCTTAGCCTGTTCCTCATCAGAAACTTTGCCAACAACATACTTTCTCTCTGCTTTATGCATCGCTTGCATGGGTGTGACAGGAGAAGGCATCAGACCTTTCTGCTGCCATCTATCAGCATCAGAGCCGCTGCGAGATACTTGGGGTCCAACAGAATGCATGGGTCCTAGAAGAAGTCCACCACCTGGTTGACCACGTGGATTCCTCAAAACACCATGATTACCACCTGTGCCACCACGATAATTGATAATTGATGGTCCATTTGCTAGGTCCATGTCACGACCAGGACTGAGAGGAACTCCTTTAGTCCACCTGTCATCAGCCATGGCAGCACCACGACGGTCACCACGAGAAGTTGGCCGGTCGGAACCCCTTCCAGGACTCGGGTGAGGCTCACGATCAACAACATAGGACTTTCCTGCTAAATTATTCATTATTGCATTGACAGCTTCATTCATCTGAAATCCAACAGGAAGACCGGTATAGTGTTGTGACAAAGTCAACAGGAAGTCCCGCGAGTATTTCTTCCTGCCATTAGCTTCAGTTGTATCTGCCTCCGATACTTTTGTGGTGCCAGCCTGATTTACAGAATCAGATTGCAGCTTTGGAGTAGACATGTCTGCGGCATCTTCCCAATCATCGGGCTCAACTTTTTTCTTCGAATCATCTGCAGATGAACTGACCTCCATTTCTTGCTCATCAGGCAGCACAGGAGTTGTATCAACTGTTGAAGAACTATCCGCTCCATCTGCAGTGCTAATAATTTCAGACTTCTCTTCTGGTCCCTTGTATGCATTATAAAGATCTGAAGTCCCAGCGGCATCAGCTTTAGAAAGCATTTCCTTTCTCTTCTTCTTCTTCGCAGCTGCGGATTTTGTCCTAGTGATCTCAACATTAGGCTTTTCCCTTGATACTGGTCGAACAGAACCTATGGTAGCAGCACTTGATTGATCACTTGACATACTTTCAGATTTCTGTTGTCCCTCTGATGAAATTTGAGTAACATTAGAAACAGCCAGGCCTGTTTCCAGACTAATACCTGAGTTGTCATCAATGGCACCTTGAACAGTAGGCTCTGAAGTTTCGGAAGTTGTCACAGCCACAGCACTGCCATCAAGAATATGCGATGAGGCTTCAGAATTCTTGGATGAGGAACTCATCATACCTTGTCCCTCAGGTGATAGTGTTGACTCTTTCGGTAACTGTTCCTGGTCAGTTTCGTGAGGTGCTGCATCTGAATTATCAGTATTAGAAGTCACTGCTGATGCCTGTTCAGTCACGTCCACTGCACATACTTTAGGTGTTTCACGTTCAGTGGCATCACAAGAAATATTATCCTTGCTAGCATCTGTGGTCATTTTGAGAATTCCCTTGCTTTCCTCACTTTCAGCAGCAGAAACAGCAACACTTTCTGCTCTCTGAGGCTCACTGGTACCCTCAGAAGTTGGTGTAGCAGAGCCCCTATCTGTCCCAGGAATATCAGCATCTGCCAAAGCAAATGAGTTAGAAAATCTAAGAGCAGCACCATACTGTTCTGAAGATATAAAGAGCTTACCATTTACTGGTATGCTGTCAGCTTCAGCTGTACCAGCCCTACTTTCAGGCAGAAGAGCTGCTGTCCCTGATGAAGAGCTGTTTAAATCCAGCTCTTTGTTCAGGTTCTTAGTTTCCTGGTGATCAACACTACCCTCTTCAGTGGATGAAGCTGACTGCACAAAGACAACAAGCACGCATGTGAAAAAAAAACAAAAAAATGAAGCAAACAAAGATAGTGTGCTAGAAAGAAGCGGACAACATACATGTGGTTCAGATGAATTTCTGGCATCCTTTTTAACAACAATTTTCTTATTATCCTTAAATGACCCACTCCTTTGAACTGATTCTTTGCTCTTCCCGTCAGCTCCAGATAAAGGTAAGGCTGAATTAGCAGTCACTGAAGTTGGTGGTTTTGCACCTTCAGTTGGCAACAGGCTTACCACAGTGGGATTCTTCTCTGAGACTAATGGAGCTTTAGTCTCCTTCTCATGGGCTGATTTATTAGAAACTGTGATCCCAGAAACAACTTCATTATCCTTCTGCCGACTTACTGGAGCATCCTCAGCAGGTCTTAGCTTAGGGGCATCAGATTTACCTGGTGGCGCAGTTATCGTGACTATGGAAGTCCCAGATTTTTCAGCCTGCAACCCACCAGGGTGCGGTTTAATTGGCATTTGGGACTGCCCAGATACTGGAGGCCCTGCAGATGGACTTATATATGTAATCGCTTGCCCAGACTGAGTGACAGGATAATTAAACCTAGGACCCGAGGATCCAGTAGGAATCTGGCTCACACCAGTTGTAGGAGGGTAATAAATCCCAGACTGATTGTAGGAATTCGACGGCTGATGAAAGAAGCCAATATGAGGAGCATAGCCACCAACTGGCTGGGACTGAGATTGTGGTGTCAAATTAGGGGCAGCCCTCTGCCCAGAAGAGTCCATCCTCTTATCAAGCTTCAACTCTTCATGAGTGTCTGGATGAGTAATTTTTACAGTAGTCTTCCGAGGGGTAACAAACTTATTTGGCTGTTGCTGAGGATATTGTGGGGGTATGTTCATAGGAATGTTACCCAATTGAGGTGGGAACTGATGACCAACTGAAGTAACATAACTCATACCCTGACCTTGATGCATCATTGCTTGCTGTTGCAATTGATGGTGCTGGATACTTGGGGCATATAGCTGCTGCGGGATTTGCGGTGCATTACTGCCTGTCAATCCCATTGACATTTGTAATGAGCTGGGTACAACTTGTGGCTGCAGTTGTGGACCGTGACCACCAAACTGCAACGGAACTGGTGCTGGCTGATGGTGAAAGGGGATCGACATTTGCACCCCAGGCATCGGTTGAACAGTAGGCCTAAGAGATGTAACATTGGGGACAGATGGAGAAGCATGCACATCTCTTTTCAATTGGGAAACATGAGGGTTGACGGAGGATGGTTGGCTGGAACCAACAGCATCCTTTCTTGGTTGCTGCTGTTGTGGAACCTGTTGTGCCTGCTGCAACAACTGCTGTGGCTGTTGCTGCTGCTTCTGCTGGTGCAGCTGCTGCTGTGATGGCTGCTGTTTAGGAGCCGATTGCATCGGACCAGGAGGTGTATCCTTAAGTTCCTCAAGAAGTGCCTGAACAGGTTATACAAATAAAATAGAATCATTTAGATACTGATTGATTCAGAATGCCTATCAAATCAGTATCAACAACACAAGCAAAAGGAACTGGCTGTGTGTCAATCAAGGCAAATTAATCATAAGGATGTAACATTGTAGCAAGTTCCAGCAGTCCAGCAAAACAAGCACTAAACTGACAGATACTAGTTACAACAGACTGATAAATTAAAAAATGTTGCAAGGAAAGGACAACATAAACAACGTCCCAAGGAATGGACAAGATAAACAACGTCCCAAGGAAAGGACAAGATACCTGATTACGCTTTTGTTCATCCAAATTTGGAGGAGCTGAGCTTGTCCTAGCAGGAAATTGCTATACAAAAAATTATTTAAATTAGATGCAGGTAGAAACTTAAATTTTGTAAGCTTTCAGAGCTGCAGAAGAAAAAGGGTAACAAAATCATACCGGTAGTCCATTCATATTTATACTACCAAACTGAAAGTTAAATCCCTTGGATGATTCTCCTGAAAAGAAGCAAAACAATAAGAAAAATAAGACAGCTACCCATGCATCATGGTATATATGTAACTAAAACAGGGTGGAACAACGAAGGTGAAGATGCCCAAAACCACCATGGATGGTTACCATGCATATGCATATGCAATATATATAATGGCACATAACATTTTATTAGGGGGGAAAAAGGCAAACCTTTCGAGGCTCCCTGAGGAACAGGGGGATTAGAGCTCTTAGGTGGTGCCCTGGGGGCAGCATGGGTAGCTTTTGGCAATGGTGCATTAGCCGGCTTCTCGGCAGGTGATGACGACGATAGTTGTGGATCTGGCAACTCAAAAAGAACACATGCAATCAACCAAAGGATCAGGTCACGTTTTGCACCATTCCAATCGCAACAAAAGGTACCAGACCAGGGAGTCAGTCTCACCATGGTGCTGTGGCCGTGGCGCAGGGACGGGAAAATGTGCCGCTGCATTCTGAGGTGCGACTGGAGGGCGCGCAGGTGTCTGGTGGGGAACTGGCGCCGGAGCGGGCTGGAAGCCGGTGGTATCAGGCTGGCTCACCACCCTCTGGTGCCCGCCATGGCCATTGCCCGACTTTCTGAAGCTGCAATCGAGATCCAAAGTCCCATCAAAACCCTACCTTCCCAAACGAGATCGAATCAACGGTGAGAGGGCAATCAGAGTGGGCCGGAGTTTACCTGCGGTTAGATGAGAGGGGAGGCTGGCCCGAGGAGCCCCCGCCGCCCTTGCCCGCGCCGCCGACTCCGCCTCCGCGGTGGCCGCCGAAGCTGCTGGACCGGCCGGGTCTCCTGTGCCCCTCGCCCCTGTCCCCTCGCTGGGACATAAATCCCTGTGACTATCTCCTCCGATCTCCTCCTTCTTCTTCTCCCAGCGAGCAGCCCTGATCCAATCACACCCACCCACCCGACAACAGAAAAAAAGGCTAAATCACCTGGAACGAACAAACGAACAAAATCGCGGAAAGCCACAAACCCTAGCGCGAATCGCTCCGCGCAGCGGGCGGCGGCGCGGCGGGGGAATCCCGCCGGCGGGGAGGCGAGGCGTACCTGGGGGCGGCGGCGCCTAGGGTTTGGTCGTGGCCAGTGCGGGCAGGCGACACGGGGGGCCGAACGAATTGGTGGTGATGGGTTTGGGTTGGGGGAGGGGGAGAAGTGCAATCGAAGGGAAGGGAAGGGAAGGGGAGGCGTCTCTCTCTAGTAGTATAGCCCCAGGCAGCCAGCAGCTGCAGCAGCAAATCGAGGGCGATACGATTACGCAAGGAACCAAAAGTGTAGCCCGATTTCTAATCTCAACGAAATTCCGAGGCTTTTTCGTGTGTGAGATGCGAGCTGAGAGCGGTCAAGGGTCCAGATCGGACGGACGGGGCTGGATGGCTGCCGTCCGCTCGCGGGGCCGCGATTTTCGCCTTGGGCCTAGTTGTTTCGAGCTCGACACAGTTGGGCCGGGCCGGGCCGGGCCGGGAGGGCGCGCACGATACACTTAAAAATGAGTCCGCCAGTGCTAGATAGTACACCTTGGGTAGTGGGTGTGCGGCACGTGCGGGGACACAGCATTTCAAACTCAAAACAGAATTCCATCAAAAAGTAACCATAACATTACAGGTCAACAGAACCACAAAGCATACACGTTTAGTGTTCAAACCGATTGCACTTGACAGGAAGCCATGCTTCGCATTATCGCATTAGTCATGCAGACATAAGTAAACTATAACAAGTTTTTGACGAGCAGTACTAAATTAACTAAAATTACTAGGTCCCATCATGAAGTGCCGCCCCATCATGACCATCCTCCATTTCTCCCTGCATACATCAGATGAGTGGTCATACCGATGCCCCAAAAGCAAGCATATTAGTCCCTGCAGATGAATCTAGATAGAACTGAGAAGCGGTGACTGTACATGCGACGTGAATCTTTACTTCCACAGTTCCACAATAAGAACAATTTTTGTTTAGAAAAGATATGGTTTAAAAGGTTCATTAACTCCAGAAAACGGGGAGGAAAAAAAAAGACAGGGTGTGAACAAGAACTAAAGGCGTCAAAGCCAAAATCACTAAAATCATGTCGACAATTAATAAAGGCATCGGAAGCCCTCAAACACTGTTATCAAGCTTCAAATTACTATGTAAGTTGAAACAGGCTGGAATGCTAAACTCAGACTGAATTCAAGATTGATTTGAATTAAGCAATCCCCTCATGAATACACCAAATATACCCAAGTCAAGTGGAAAAGAGGTTCGTAAACAGAATATCTGTCTCTATATTTCTAAAATATGCATCACTAAATCACCATAAGCTTCAACAAAAAAGTAACATGAGTGCCCGGTCCCTTGAACGGATTGAATTACTTAATCGTACACAACATGAAACTTGATAAACTAGGAACGGATTTCTACAGCTGATCCAAATGGAACAGAGATTAGTATCGAATATAAGTACCATCTCAAGAACTGCCATGAGTTTGGCACGATTTGGGTCTGTCATAGACCATGTATAAGTAGCAACAGCAACTGGTAGCAGTCTAGCAGACAGAATATGAGCATGAATAAGCATACATTAGCTTCTGATACAACTCTGAACTCAAACTTCAGATTATCAGCTCGTTGAACAAACATGTGCATACTGCATAGTCTGCACAATTAAGTTCAACAAGAACTCTTTCTAGTAGAAAAACTAAATGAAAAAAGATGACATTGTTCAACATGATCCATTAAAAAAAGGTGTGCATCAAAAAAAGTTAAAAACAATCAGTAAAAAGCCCGTACAAGATGCTACAACTAGATCCCCAACTGTCTTTCCCTCAAAAAAGAAAATATGCTACAACTAAAGATCTGCTTAGATAATATGGCAGAATATGACAACCTTGTCCAGTCCAATATAACAGTACATTTTAGGGGTTTGCTCGTAGATGTATGAACAACCAATCAAATTAATAAAAACTGTTACTTGTAGGGGCTTGCTTGTAGATGTATCAAAGGACAATCGGATAAATAAAAACTATTACCCTCCACTATACCCAGCTATTAGAGAAGTTGTTTCAACAAGCATGTACATAAACTGAATGAGTCGTTTAATTTAGACCATTTGTGAAAAAGAAATACATTGACTTTTCAGGAACAAAGGGAAGACAACATTACTTAAGGGAACTAAATTGTGCCCTATGAACAGATACCCTATGTTTCAAATTTTTCTAACAAGAAGAGAGATAATAAAATGAGAGGAATTGCAATACTTCTGTGTTTTACATGGATAAATAGTCCAGCTAAGGATCCAAAACAAACATACTATGACAAGTTTAACAAATGTTCTTATCAAACACTTTCTGCATAAATAAATCATATATACAAATTTTTTTCTCTACTAAGTTCTCAAGAATTATGAATGTCCCAAAACTCTAGATGGACAAATGCCTATCCTATCACAAATTGCTTTCTTTCATTTCCCAGATGCCTTAAACAGATGGCACAGACGAAAACATTTAAACACGACAGCAACAAAGGCAGCAACTTATCTAATATACCATGCTTTATAGAATGCATGGAACAGTAATAACTAACCATCTGATAACCGAGAAAGTATATCACAGGCAGATAGCCAAACAGCGGTGAAAAACAGGACCTATATAATTTACTTGCTCCCTCTACATAAATTGGAACCATAGTCAACCACATCAGCATCAGAAAAGAAACTACTTAACATGAGAGAATCACAGTTTTTACAGAACATATAATAGGCACAGTAGAGTATGACGAAGCTTACCAGTTTATATAGTTGGTTTTGCCAATGGTGGTGGGTAGCCAAAGTATGAAAAGACAGTGTGGAAGCACCGCTTCATCACACAGACCTTCTTACGTTCAGAAGTCTTGACATCAAGTGACAAATATTCAACATCTGGAGCTTCTGCCGACAAGTGCGCTGAGTTGTCCAAAGAGTCCTCCGACGACTAACCCAACGAATAATCTGAGTTCTGATCTTGCAGAGCGCCATGAAGGAATAAGAATCCCTCAGCCGCGCCCAAGGTGAAATAGTTATACTGGGTTGGCAATGATATCACATTATCACATTTTCGAATTGCCAGGCATCTGAAGATGCACTGCCATTTTCCTTTGTGATGCGAATTATGTCGGTTGGGCCATCCCCAAAGCAATCAGCAAGAAAAAACACCTCAGGGGTTCTATCTCTACCCAGTACAATGAGAGGCTTCCCGCTGTCATGCACACGGTAGTTAGCCAGATTGTTGTTGACAATAGATATCTCCATACTGAACACATCAAGCACAAGCAATTTGTTCCTCCAAGGCACCATCCAGTAGAAGCGACCCTGCTCATGATCATGACAGGAGCAGCTGTACCGGCTGTCGGGCATGACAGTGCCCAGTGAACTACAGCTGAGATAGGCAGGGATGTGCCATTGTCCAGTGATGGAGGTAAATTCAAACACAACCACCATAGTTTTGTTACACGCCACACATACCACTCTGAATGATGTCTCGTCCTCATCTTCACCGGTAGGAGCGAAGAAAAGACCGAAATCAATGAGGTGCTTGTGCTGACCCCTTAGTGTTTTGGGTATGCGAGGAAGCAGGCTGTATCGCCGGGATAAGGGGTCACACACCGCGAGGTCGAGATCCCTCAGCAAGACGGTGGCGTAGTATTCAAACCCGGGGTCGCAATCGGGGGTGCACTCCAGGAGGACGCGGCCCTGGAGAACGTCGCGGGGACGCCAGGGCGTGGGCCACCTCCCTGGGGGCACGAAGGAGTAGGAGAAGTCGGCGGCGTCGGCGAAGGCGCGAGCAAGCGGCGCGGAGGGGTGGGGCGGCTGCGCGGGGTGAAATCCCTCGTAGGCGGCGAAGCCCAGCAGTGGCGGCGGGTGGATGGCGCGGAAGCGGCGGAGGAAGGAGCGGGCGGTGATGATCCGACGGAAGGAGGCGCAGGCAGCGGAGGCGCGGGCCACGTCGGCCGCGGTGGGTAGGCGGAGGAAGATCTCCTCGAAGAGCTCATCTGTGAGGGTCGGGAGCGACCCCAGCGCCTGGGGGTCGGGTATCGGCGGCGCCGGCAAGGCCATGGCGGCGGCGAATCGGCTGCCTGTTGGAGCTAGGCTAGACATGGCGGGTCGTGGCGATGTGCGTGCGCGCCTGTGTGCGTCGTGCCTGCATGCATGACGGGGCACGGTGTGCATGCGTGTGTGCGTGAGTTGTGTGCAGCCCAGTGGAAGCGCCATGTGCGTGGGTGTGTCGCGGCCAGCGAGCACGAGGTGGCTCGGGCTGGTGCGGGCGATGCGGGAGGAAGGGCTAGCACGTGTGTGTAGACGCGGTCGTGGATCGTTGATGTGGTGGCGGGCGCAGCGGAAGGCCGTTGGGCACGAGCGTGCGTCGTGTGGTCATGGCGAGAGCGCCGGACGCGGATCAGAGACCACGTCGTGTGGTCATGGCGAGAGCGCCGGGCGCGGATCAGAGACCCACAGCGGCTATAAGAGCCACCACCCATCCCTGTGTAATGCTTGCCGAGTCGAGATGGAATAAACGGCCAACATACGGGCGAGGTCGCTCGCCGGGGCGTTCGTCGCTGAAATTACTCTTCATCTTCTTCCTTGGTCTGCCAACAAGAGTGAGCGCGAGAGTGCGAGGCAAGCGGCGCAGCAGCGATCCGGAGGGCCAACAATTGGTATCAAAGCCGAGGTTGTCGGAGGCGCGCTGGTGGTGGCCGGCGGCGTGACGGCGTCGAGTGATGACGGTGCGGCTAGTTCGCTCGGCCGTGTGTTGGCCCGTGCGTGATCACCGATGGAGGCGCTGCGGCAGTGGATCGTGTGTCGATCCTGTTGGATGCGCGTGGCGGCGTGTGTCGCCGGAGGAGAAGCAGGAAGGTCGCCGGCCGTTTGGGCGTGTGTGCGGGTCGTGTGGGCGAGCGTGTCGCTTGGGCACGACGCAGCACGTGAGCGCGGCCATGGCGAAGAAGTCGCTGGCGGAGAGGCTCAGCGTGTGTTGCTGAGGGAGTCGCTGGTGGAGAAGACGAAGTTCGGCGTGTGTCGCCGAGGAAGAAGACGGTGGAGATAACCCTCGGTGTGTGTCGCCAAGGACGAAGGAGACCGTGGCACGCGACGGCGACGGGCGACGCGGCAGCCACGGCGGAGAAGGCGGAGCTCCAGTGACGGCGCAGCGACGCCGGTGGTCGCGACGGGGAGCGGACGACGCTACGTCGCGATTGGGGGGAGTGATCGTCGATGTTAGACGTGCGTTTGAGCGCGGTGTGTGCGCGTTGTGCGTGTGTGGGTTGTGCGTGTGTGGGTTTGTTCGCGCCGTGAGCGCGGTGTGCGTTGAGTGCACGGGCGTGCGTGATGCCGTGGCCACAGCGTGCGTGCGTGTGCAGCGTGGCGGGCATGGCGAGTGCGCACGGAGGGCACAGGTGCTGGTCAGCGTGGAGCGTGCAGGAGCTGCGCAAGGTGAGTGCGACGGTGCACCGGCCCGGGTCAGCGGATGATCACGCCGGTGATCGTGCGGCGGGAGCTGGTCGTACGGTGTCGGTGAAGGCGAGCTGGAGCCAATTCGGTGCACAAGGAGAGGCCGGGACGCACGGGAGCGCGTGGACGTCGCGCGGAGGCCGGATTGTGCAGATCATGGCGAATGGCGGAGATGCTCGCAGACGCCGGCGAGATTCCAGTGAAGACGAAGCAACCATGTCAAGCCTAGGGGGGAGATTGTTGGAGCTAGGCTAGACATGGCGGGTCGTGGCGATGTGCGTGCGCGCCTGTGTGCGTCGTGCCTGCATGCATGACGGGGCACGGTGTGCATGCGTGTGTGCGTGAGTTGTGTGCAGCCCAGTGGAAGCGCCATGTGTGTGGGTGCGTCGCGGCCAGCGAGCACGAGGTGGCTCGGGCTGGTGCGGGCGATGCGGGAGGAAGGGCTAGCACGTGTGTGTAGACGCGGTCGTGGATCGTTGATGTGGTGGCGGGCGCAGCGGAAGGCCGTTGGGCACGAGCGTGCGTCGTGTGGTCATGGCGAGAGCGCCGGGCACGGATCAGAGACCCACAGCGGCTATAAGAGCCACCACCCATCCCTGTGTAATGCTTGCCGAGTCGAGATGGAATAAACGGCCAACATACGGGCGAGGTCGCTCGCCGGGGGCGTTCGTCGCTGAAATTACTCTTCATCTTCTTCCTTGGTCTGCCAGCAAGAGTGAGCGCGAGAGTGCGAGGCAAGCGGCGCAGCAGCGATCCGTAGGGCCAACAATATTGTTGGGATTAGTCCCACATTGGTTGTGGGGGGAGAGTTGAACCAACATAAAAGTGGGGGAGTCTCTCACCTCTTGGGCTAGCTTTTGGGGTGTAGCAAGACTTCCTCCGGGTGTGTGCCCGTTGGGTCGACTCTCCTGGTTTTTGGGCCAACAATTGGTATCAGAGCTGGGTCCATAATCTCCTGTGCCCGTGCACACTCGGGTGGTGTAGGCCCGAAGCCCAGTGGACCCGTGGGTGTGAGGCCCGTGTGTGCTCGTGTGTCGAGCCGGTCAGTGGTGGACCGCGAGTGTGAGGCCCATATGTGCTCGTGTGTGGAGCCGGTCTCTGGTGGACTGTGGTGTGGGCCCGGTCAGTGCTAAGGGGCACCAATGTGTGACGGGGGAGATTGTTGGGATTAGTCTCACATTGGTTGTGGGGGGAGAGTTGAACCAACATAAAAGTGGGGGGAGTCTCTCACCTCTTGGGCTAGCTTTTGGGGTGTAGCAAGACTTCCTCCGGGTGTGTGCCCGTTGGGTCGACTCTCCTGGTTTTTGGGCCAACACTGCTGGCGCCCGGCGAGGTGGGATTATGGGAAGATCGAACAGAGGGGATCGTGGGTTTAGGGTTTGCCCGTTTGGGGAGGTAGGGGCGGGGCTATGCGGCGGCAGTGTGCGACTAGGCGATGAGCCGGTGAGAAGGGCCTTGTTTGGATCGGCAACAAAACTAGCACGCACACTTTCCGAAAAAAGAATCTCGCATGCATGAAGCACTAAATGAAGTCAATTTGCAAAACTTTTTTAGGGATGGGTGTAACTTTTCGCGACGAATCTAATGACGGTAATTAATCGATGATTAGCTACAGTGATGTTACAGTAACCATCCTCTAATCGCGCGGTCAAAGGCCTCGTTAGATTCTTCAGGGTCACTAGCGCGGGGGTTCTGAAGTTGGTTTTGTAAACTGACTTTGTTTGACACCGTAATTAACAGTCAAAGTTGTTACTATTCACTAGTGCTACAAAACCAAACAAGGCCAAGAAAGGGAGACGAGTGAGCGAGGGACAAACATTTTGAACAGCAGGTTCGTGGCCTCTCTTGTGAACTACCGTTATCACTCGCCAATTCATAATTTTATCGTTTTTTTTCAGAGTTTGGCCCGAGGTTTTTCTATTAACAATTTCATGCGGTGCCAGTCTCAGTAGCAGTTTAATACCAACATCTATCCATAATCCCACCTCATGGTTACATCATTATGGAAGTTTTACAAGTTAAACGTTATACCATATCAATAATTTTGCTGACATGATAACATCATTACAAGAGATAAGAGGAAGTTTTATAAGGATTTGGGAGGAGTTTCATTCTCATGACATCTATCCGGCTCGGTTACTAAATTTACAGTCATGGTAACCGTACAATAAAACTGTGCATTAAGACTAGTCTAGGTATTTACACGCTGCTCCGTGATTTCGAAATATTTTTTTACATGGCGTTCTATACATCTTCATCATTGGAAAGGTCATCTTCATTATTAGGAATGTCAAATATTACACTTGCCTACTGGTGCTATTATACACTATTTTTTCCCTACACATTTGATGACACACCGACGAACAACTCTTAGACACAGTTTTTTTAATAAAAGACTAACTCTTACAAACTACTCCATCTATTCTAAATGCCGGTTATTAATGGAATTCCTTATCGGCTTTTCGTGAAATACTCAATCAGTTGTTTTAGATTTTCTAAATTCATAGTTTTCACTATGCAGGTAGAATATGAGTTCATTCCGATCACATTGGGTCGTCCATGAGACCATGACAACTTCATTGTTGAATTTCGATGGTTTCACTCCGATCCTCATCTCCAAGGCAGTGCTAGTGATTCGTCATCCCATTCAATTTCCAGACTCCTTGTTCTGTTTTCTTTTTCTGTTTCTAGCTTCGGCTGTACCTTTGTGCTCTGTCTGCTCTAGCTGCCTGGTGTTGTTCCAGTGTCTGTAGGTGCTGTCTCTTTCGCTAGGTTTTGCTGCTTTTTCTTGATGAAACTGCTACACAAGACACCCCTTTGTTTTGTTTTGTCTAATGGATGAAATGAGGCAGGGCGTGTTGCGCCTGTCAGTCTAAAAAAAAAAGAATCATGAGAAGTGAGAAAGTTGTGTCGACGCCTCAATGCAAAACACCCCTTTTCAGTATTTAAGGTCTTTCATTTGAATGTAGCTACCACACTCTGAAAGAAAAGGCAGTACATGACAGTAGTGTGGGTAACATGAACACAACAGAATTTGTATGCAAACGCTCAGCATTTTAACACATGTGCAGTTCAGCAATTTGCCTGCCGTAATTCCTCTAAATTAAAAAAGCAGCGGCAATAAGAGCTCGAAAGTCTAATTGAACGTGTAGCATAGACCTAGTTCTCTTTCTTTGCTTCAGTCTATACACCGTGTTCGGCTGCTCAAGCAAAGCAGCAGGCTGGCAAAGCCCCACATGCATCTGGACCAAGCTGCCGGCAGGAAGAGCGCGCAAAGCCGCAAAGGAAACCTCTACAAACGCGAGAGCCTGGCTGCCTGCTGGTGCCCCGCCGGTCGGCCGTACGTACGTGAGTCCAGAGCTTCGCACGCGGGGGGCGCTGCTCGGCTCTACAGCCGTGCTGCCCGTGCAGGTGCAGGTCACGACTGGCAGATAGGTGACGAACTGTTCTTCTGATCATGCCTGAAGCGCGTCCTGGACAGCTCGATGCACAGCGGATTTTGACGAACAGCGAAACGGCCGCGCCGCACGCGAGCTGAGGAAGGAGAAAGGCGCAGGCGCTGCACAGATCGTGCGCGCGCCATGAAGACGCCGCGCGCTCCGGTTGCGCCCGTCCCGTGGCGCGGCGCGGCGGGCCGAGGTGAATGGGGATGGGGCCGACCAGCGACCACCCCCATTCAGAAATTTCTCCATTTTCTTTCTCCCTGCACCGACCGTGTCGGAGTCCGAATTTTCTTGTGATGCTGACTAGCTTTCCCCTCTGCTCACGTGATTTTTCTCGTGATTTCTGCACATCTTTAGCCATCTGAATTTGCCAATCTCTTTTGGTCTGGGGGGAGACGGTATTTCATTTATCGTCCACCGGCGCAGCAATTTCTCCGTTTTTCCGTCCTGCTGCATATCACTTGGACGCGCTCTACGACACAGTGTGGCGCATCGTGCTTGTCGAGAGCGCGCGAGGAGCCCAGGAGGCCCACTCATCTGCCACCAAACAACGAGGTGATGCTCGCGAGGGCAATGCCGCCGAGAGCCCGAGACCCGGCCCGCGCCGCCGCCGTCGCCGCTCACCTGGCGTGTCAGGTGTGTCTCATACAATGTCCGTGGAGAGCAGGCGAAGATGACGAGGTCCCCCGGGGACGAGCACAGGCACGGGGAGCCGCCAGGGACGACGGCAGCGCAGGCGGCCGGGCACGTCACCTGCGTGCTGCGTGGCCTGTGTTCAAGCATGGTCTCATGGTGAACGATCTCATCGTCGCGCCCACATCCCTTAGGATTCTAGGAAAATTGATCGTTTGGAGTGGCCGAAATTGATTTCAAACTCCTATGGAACTGCCCTGTTCTATGTGTTTCCTGTTGGGTTGATCATGTCAGCGATGATGTCAACATTTAGAAAATATCATAGCTAATCAATAGCTGCTAATGAATAAGTCCAAATTGGACTTGAGCTCTTGATTGGAGGGCAATAGAAGGCCCTTGAAAGGTGATGTCCCACCTGTGATGCTGTGAATATAAATAGGAGAGTCCTTATGGACATAAGTCTATACGTTTTAGCCTCTCCCCTAAAAAACCAAGCTGCCCAATCTCAGCTAATCACAGAAATCACAGGTGGACTGCCTTCTCTACTTAATTTTAGCACTAGAAGCAAGAACAACAAAGAAGAAAGATGAGAAGCTCAAGTAATTAAGGTATGTTTAACATCCCATCTTAATTGTGTGGTTCCTTCTTGGGCTAGATGATCCTGCACATCTAACATTTCCATGTTCCAGGTGTCCCCCATGAAAAGTAGTAAAGCACTATGAAGCAAAACTTGAGGCGCTGCAAGTGGGTGAGTAGTTTCAAGCACAAGCTAACAGGCACATCCAGCAGCTGTCTTTGCGAATCGAAATAAGCAGCTTGACTTTGGGCGACTGAAGAAATAGAACGTGAGATGCGCTTCAGCTATGCACTCTGGAAAATACCTGAACACTACAAGAATGCATCACTGAACTGTTCAAGCCTCATGCAGCCAATCGACACCACTAGGGTACAGGCATTGTTGTTTGACATAATGAAAGCATTTTAACAAGTTCTCGCGTCCATAATACGCACCATAAGACGCTATTGGTGTTCAAATTATAAGAAATTAAAGCACCAACGCCCTGTGCACATATATATAACCAAAAGGTTACCACCCATCAGTTGCGGTTCAGGTTAACTGTATTCAACCACCTAGATGGCCACATTACATGCCGAAGTTTAACAAGTCTAGGGCAACACCGCATCTACTAACATCTATTCGGACTACTAGATACTACATTGGGCATTATGCGTTGGATTGAAGGATAACTAGCAACCAGCCGAAGCAGAAGGTCCAAGCTAGCATGGCATCCATCTCCATCTCTCTGGCAGGCACGCCGTCCAGTATGACATCCATCTGGCAGTTGGGCAGTGCATACGAACAGCATGACACAAAATCAGCTAAAGCACGTGGATCACCCCACTGCAAAAGATGATGAGTGAGAAGCAACTGTTGTTAGATGCAATCCAAACACTGAGTTTGACAGTTTCGCTTAAATCAGTATTCTCTATGCTGTAAGTAAGGTGAGCTCTTTTAAAATCAGTATTCTCTATGCTGTAAGTAAGATGAGCTCTTTTATGGTGCACAATACTACTACTTGGTAGTATGGTATGCAATACACTTCCAACACTTGCGTAACAGCCTTGTTTTAAAGCTATAGCTGTGTGCCCGTGTGACCCTACGCAAATGGGTTTCTCATCCTCGGTCCTCAAGGTATCTTATTGCATCTCAAGATATATATTTCAGACAAACACCAAAAAGGCTAAAACTACACAAAAAGTAAAATTTAGCATTAAAAAAATTATTTTCACATTATTGATCAATTAATTCAGTGTCATTTTCATTATGCTCAAATAACACTACAGATGAAGTGATGATGATGGATAAACATAATGAAACTAATACTTTCTCGTGTTATATTGTTCAGGTAGCGTCCAAGGACTGTTACACAGTGCCATGTAAAGCGATCAGTTCGAAAAAACTATACTTGGTACTCCAACTATGAACCAAACTGTAGCTATCTATATGCATAGAAATTAGAACCACATCTGCATGTACCAAACCGCTATTAAAAAAGTTGAAAGATCTGTGCATGAATTGCAAAAGAAGAGGTAATAATCAACATACTCACTTCAACAGAAAAAGGGACATCAACATTTAAGCAACATGATGTATGAGTGCACACAACATGCATGATAGGCAATGATACAATCATTCCATAAACCTTTAAGCTTGTGTCCCAGCAAAAGGTATTGGAACTCCAAGAAGTTTGTAATTTTGGAATTTGGACATAGAAAGAGACTACACATACAAGGCGTAATGCGATCAATCAAAAAGTAGATGTGCAATGCAATCAATAGAAATAGTCCCAATACAAGCAACAGGGAGTGCGGCACTGTTCAAAAGAGTCAGCCTAAACTATATGAAAAAAATTTAGAGTACGGCACTGTTGTACAGGACTGCAATCAAATGAGCACTCTGCACTATAGATTACTACTTTGAAACACCGGAGGAACAACTAACCACAAGAACATCCTTTAGACAAGAATTACTATAACTCTAATTAAGCACCAAGTAGTAGACGAGCTATGTTTAGTTGTTTACACTGTTAGCAACCAACAGTACAAAAGGAAGAAAAAAAACTGACTTTATGTAGAATCTCCGTATTATCTGAGCACTTAAGCAGCATACAGATTGATTTGTGGATGAAATACAGGCAGGCGTGCAGCTCATCACTACTTAAACCGTTAGTCATCTGCACCAAAAAAAAAACATAATCATACCTACTTATGCCATCAGTTGGAAAGGAAGTAACTTAACCCTAACCTAGGTGAAAACAATGGCCAAAGACTAAAATATTTATATAGTAACAAAAGACATAATACTACACCACAACACTGTTGAACAATACTTTGAAGGAAAAAGGTACACGGTTGAGCAAAATAAAGAAGGGGATTGAAAGAACCACAAGCTTCAACACCATCATCTGCCAAGCCTAACACATAAAGAAACTATCTAAACAATAAATACATGTAACACCACCAGATAATCAAGCAGCTGAAAAGATAAATTGTCAATCATAAATGAGCTGAGCCAATATTGATGCAACTCCAATATATATACATTTAAGAAAAACAGAGACCAAGATACATAAGAAATCCCAAACAGTCAGTTTGCAAGCAAAGACATGAGAGCAAGCTTACCACTTCATATTGTAGGCAGTGACAGTGATGGTGGGTAACCAGTATATAGGGCTAGCATGGGACAGTAATCAGGGTGAATCATCCCTCGAACCCTCTGAAGCTGTGAAGTCTTGAAATCCAGTGACATTGGATTTTGTGCGCACGGGTCAGGTGCCCACCCATCAATCGTTCCGTTCATTTCAAAAGATGCTGTGAGATTCGTGCTACCTGACGTGTATCCTCCATGCATTTAGATTAATCAGCATGCATTTACTCTGCAAACAACCATAGGTTGATAGGTTGTACGAGTATTGGGGAGACAACTTTTATTTGAAACACTGAACTCTTTTGCACCCTCCACTATGTGTAGTGGCAAACTGCAGCGTTATACAAGACGTGCAGCCCTTTCTTGTTCCAAATTACATAAAGAACCAGTCGGGTTGCATAGTCATTGCCTCGTGATCAACTTATCTGCTGTCAGTATCTTTTGTTGCACGAGAAAGCATTCAACGAATTTATATTTGAGAACATATCTGGTGGAAACTAAACCTTTGTGAAAACCCATGCTGCAAACCACGACAAAAAAATCAACTAAATTCACTAAAAAATCACACGCAAATGATATGATGATACACAATCTTGTAAAATATCTTGTCCAAACTCGACTTTGTTTGTAAGATATAAAAATAATAAATTTCTTATTTTTATATCTTACAAACAAAGTCGTGTTTGGACGGGATATTTTACAAGCTTGTGTATCATCATATCATCTACATGTGTGATTTTTTCGTAAATTTAGATGACTCTTTTGCCGTGATTTGCACGGATTTTTATGAAAATTGTGGTTTCCACCAGATATGTTCCCTTTATGTTTTCACTCCTATTCTACCATCAATAATGTTCTGACACTGACAACGACCATAGAAATAAATCCAGCTTGAACCAAAATCATGGGATATATCCTTTTTGGCGCCCCGCCCATGCAACCATGAATATACAAAATTTATGTTTTCTCCGTTCTTATAACAAAAAAACCCGACATGCTTGGCCCCCCGGGGAAAAGTTGACGATCTAATACATTTACCAGAGGCGTAAAAAAACTGCTAGAATGTTCAAGGACCAAAATCCAAAAGCTTTCTGACGGGAGGCCCCGAAACCATCTAGGATGTGCTTGTTTTTTTGGTTGGATATACAAATTAATCAGTTTGCCATATTGTTTTAATTAATGAGTGCTGCCCAATAGTCTTTGAATGCATGTGCGTGATTCGAAAGTGCGCTTCCTTGCACAGCACTCACACAGCCACTACGTCCTGTAAAAAAGTGCAAACCCTCACTACCATCTGAAAAAGTGAACATCTGTGCACACGCTACGCGCGCCCCACTCCATAGGCGATCGGTAGGCCGGTAGTATTTAGGGCTCCAAAATCACTGGTTTAGCCACTGTGATGATCCTCGGTTACCTTTACACGTGCCAACCAGTTGGACGGTGTGCACCTAGCCCCATGCACACAGAATATTTTTCCTACAACCAAACTATGGTGTTCCTTGCAGCAGCAATTTCCCATCAGCAACACCTAGCATGTTAAACTTATATGTGAGAGACAGCCTGACTGTATTCTCTAGCACCCACTCGTTGGCACCCTCACCGTGATTAGACCTGTTTGAACTAAACAGCTGCAGTACAGAACTTGCAGTGAAATTCCTACTAGAAAACATGAACATCCCACGTCTGCTTTCCCCTAACTCCATCATAGCAAATTCCTCAAGCATGTAGCCAGACGGATGAGTGACTCGGTAGAACTCCATCCTGCCCATGTCTAGCACAATCAGATTGGAGCGGTAGGGGAATCCCGAACAAAATAACCAGTAGAAACAGCCATATGCATAGCTGCGCCAATGCAGCGGGGAGCGTTCAGCGACAGGAGGCACGCCAGGGTTGAGATCGCGCCAGCTGGGAGATGCAATGGCTCGCCACTGCCTGCTGGCAGAAGAGAAGACGAATGCAACCAGCTTGGTTCGGCATTGGGCCATCCAGATCACCCTGAACGACTCAGGCGCTCCTGCCACGGCAAGCGACTCCTCCCCCTCGCAGCAGCTGGGAGCAAAGTAGCACGTAGCGACGGAACAAGGGGTCGCATACCGCAATCGTGTTGGATGCAGGACCCGTACCCTCGTCGCGGTCGAGGACGAAGCGGCCGCCGCAGGCGTCGCGGACCATCCAGAAGCCCGGCCCGGGGAGGAACGAGAACCCGAAGTCGGCGGCGTCGGGTGGGGCGGCTCGACGGGGTGGAACTGCGCGGAGAAGGTGTGGAAGCCGAGGAGCGACGGCTGGTGGAGCGCGTGCACGCGGCGGAGGAAGGCGCGGCCGGTGATGACGCGGCGGAAGGCGGGGCAGGACGCGCAGGCGCGGCCCAGGTCCTCGAGCGCGGGGAGGCGGATGAGGATCTCTGCGAGGATGTCGTCGGAGAAGGGCAGCGCCATCGCGGGCGGCGTGGTTTTTTTTTTTTGAAGAAATGGGGATTTGGATTTTGGAGAGAGAGAGAGAGACGTTGCGGGAGTGAGAGAGGCCGGCCGCCGGCGAGACTTGAAGGTGAGTGAGTGACGGTGCTCAGTCGGAGTTACTGCGCGTTTACTGAGCCGTCCTCCCACTGCTCGCCGTGCCGCACGCACCAGCACCAGCACGCCGGGAAGGGGCCTGGTCTGGTGGTGGACCGTGGACGACTAGTAGTACGCCGCACCAGCATGCACGGGGCATAGCCGCATAGGGCACGGTGGCGCAGAGCCACCGGAGCCGGGAGGGTTTGAACCGTTCATCTGATACGAGTCAATGCAACTAGGCCCCCTAGCTTACACTAAAAAAAAACTAGGCCCAGCTGCGCACGACCACGTTGATGTCATCACACGTTGGACGTTGGTGTTATCGTGTTGATCGCTGAGCACGTTGGTGTTATCTTGTTGAGCGCTAGGGAAGCTCCTGATATTTAGCGGCCACATGACAAGCATGAAGCATTCACATTCAAACGTAGGGAAAGCTTAACAACCAACCAGCAACATACTCCTACACACCGCTTGTGAAGTTCAATGGGTACACGTAGGAAGTGGGAGCCATGAGCCATCATCAGTTCGGCTCCAGATCAACCGAAACCACCACCCAAATTACATACTGGAGTTTACCATGTCTAGGGCGACACCGTACCATACTAGCTAGTACTAAATTTAGCCGACTAACAGAAGCATACTGTCTTGCTTAACAAACACGACCAGTTAGGTTAAAGGGTAAACCAGCAACGAGCAAGGACCAAGCCCAGCACAAGTTCCACCTTGCATCCAGCATCAGCAGCGTCACTCCAGACTCCAAAGGAGGCAAAAGATGATGGTTAGCCCTGCGATTGGATGAAGAGCGAGTCAGTGAGGAACCAACTGTCATTTAATAGATGCAATGTGAAAAACTTAGTTTCGCATTACTATTTACAATCCACTTCAAATGCGTATAAAGCTACCTTATCGCATCCTAAGATCATGCCAAGTTTTAACAATTCAATGTTACGCTACATGTTACATCTTGATCATGTAACGAACATGGCACCATTTATGCCATTTCGAGTGATTTTGGTGATCGAATGACAACACAACATTTGGACTAATATGATTGTTAAGATGATCATTCTCAGGCTTTTAGGTTCAAGTGATGACAAAGAGAAAGAGAAAATAGGCGTAGCAAGGCCCGAAGGGCAGCCCCTACGGGGGTTCCGCTACCCGGTTAGCGGACGGGGGTCGAGGGGGAGCCGCCCCTCGCGGGTCTAAGGGCAGCGCCCTGAAAGCTCTTCGGATCAGGAGCACCGGAAGAACCGACGCCAGGGGCACCGGTGCATCCGACGCTTGTCGGAAGAACCGACGCTACGATGTTTGGTGCAGGAGGAAATCGAAGCCAAGTCAGCCTACAGGCACCGGTTGAACCGACTGTCCAAGAAAGGGCATCGGTGCATTGGCCGTTCTTTGTACCAGAGACGATGTCAAGTGCCCAGGAGAAGTTTCTTCAGCACCGGTTCAACCGACGGGGCATCGGTGCATACCACCGGTGTAATGACGTCAGCGTCCAGGAGAAGATTCCTTCAGCACCGGTTGAACCGGTGAGGCATCGGTGCAAAGCATCGGTTCAACCGGTGGTCTCTGCGTCAGCCGACAGGAGTCCAACGGCTACTTCGTGTTATGAGTGACCGGATGAACCGACGCTACCCCGCCAAGAGGCATCGGTTCTTCCGGTGGTACGCAGATTTTCAGCTAACCGTTGGAGCAACGGCTACAAGACTTGGTGGCCTATATATATGCCTCACCCCGGCCATTTGAAGCTTGCTGGAGTCCCAAGACACCTCATACACATCCAAGAACATCTCCAAGCCATACAAGAGCTCATAGATCATATCCTTAGCTTATAGCACTAGCTTTGTAAAGTGTGAGTGCTAGATTAGCTCTTAGTGAGTGTGATTGCAAGGCCTTGAGCCTTTGTGCTGTGGTTCTCTAGTGAACCAAAACAAGAGCTTGGTGCGCCGGCACCTTGGAGCGTGAAGCTCGCCGGCAACGTCATCGACCCTCCGACTTGGTGTGGAGCGACGAAGACATTTTGTGCGGGGGACGTGGAGACCCCCATCCTTTGTGGAGAAGCTCCTTAGTGGAACCCGGGGCCAAGGTGACCGTGATTGTGTTCACGGAAGAGACTTGGTGGCCGAGTAGCAATACTCTTAGTGAGTGCTACAACAACATAGATGTAGGTGTGCCTTTGTGGCTAACCGAACCACGGGATAAACACCCGCGTCAAGAGTTTGCTATCTCCTATCTCACTCTTTAAGCTTCCGCATTTCAAACCAGCAATTTGTATGCTTTTACTTTCATAGAGCAGTTTCTTGATAGGAAAGGCTATAGGTTGCTAAACTCTTTTGGGATAGGGTTTTCACACTAGAACAACCTAGTTGCACATCTAGATAGCATGTTTTAGTTTAAGTTTTGTGCAAACTAGTTGGAGCCATAGGTCTAAGTTTTTATTACTGCCTAATTCACCCCCTCCCCCTCTTAGGCTAGAGCAACCGATCACTTTCAATTGGTATCAGAGCCGGGACTCACTTGTCTCACAAACAAAGCCAATTCTATTGGCAAATTTGTGTTTACCGGCTCATTAGATCGGTAGGCTTCACCGCCTAGTGAGTTAGCTCTTTTAAGGGAAGGGATGGATTCTCTAGGACCTCCTCCACGTTTCGATGGCACGGGCTTCCAACGATGGAAGATTCTAATGCAATCACACCTCCAAGCAAAGGGCCTAAATGTTTGGAGAGTTACTAGTGAAGGAACCAAAAGCACTAATCAACAAGAGAGGCAATATGATGCTATAGCCAAGTGTGCTATTTTAAACTCTCTTGGTGAAAATGTGTTCAATCGTGTGTTCGCTTGTGAAAATACTAATGTTTTATGGAAAACTATTAATGAGAACCATGAAGGCACAAAAGATGTTGCAAATGAAAAATATCATGTTCTCATTGATAAACTTAATAGTTTCAAGCAACTTGATCATGAAAATGCCGAAACTATGTACTCACGGTTGAATATTCTTGTGAATGAGATTAATTCTTTAGATGTGAAGAAAATTGAAGATTTGGAACTCATTCGCAAGATCCTTCACTCACTTAGAAGGCCGGACTATGATTTGGTGACAACAATTCTTTATGAGAAAGATCTCATCACAATGACACCAAACAAAGTCCTAAACAAGGTGATCGCCCATGAGCTACGCCATGATATCAAGCCAAGAGCGCCACCTTCTTCACCAACACAAAGTGCACTTGCATGCAAGCAAGTCCAAAAGTTGAAGAAGATGGCCATCAAAGGTAGCTCAAGTGATGAGGAAGAAGAGGAAGCAAGAAGCTCCTCAAGTGATGATCAAGAGCCAATGCACCCCAACCTCTACAAGCATGTAAAGAAGATGAACAAGTGCTTAAAGAAAATCAACTCAATGGGGTATATGGTCTTCCTCAAAGATGGGCATCACCATCAACTAATGAAGGTTGAGAAGAAGTTCAAGATGAACAAGCAAAAGAAGGAGAAGAAGCCCAAGCATGAATCATATGCCGTTTTTGGTGAATGGGTAAGTGGTGGTGAAGAATCAAGTGCTAGCTCAAGCGATGAATCAAGCAAGACATTCACCACCCGCACCAACTTCGGATCATCATCAAATACTTGCCTTATGGCCAAAGGTATGGATAGCAATGTAAGTGATGATGACTCCGATTCTCCTTCAATTGATGAACTTCTTGATCTTGTTCATGAGCATCAAAAAGTCATTAAGAAATAATCAAAAGAAATTAAAAACCTTAGTGCTCTCAAAGATCTAAATGCTTCTCTTGCTACAAACTTTGAAAATTTGAGGTGCAAATTCAATTTGCTTAGCAAGGAGCATGAAGAGCTCAAACTAAAATTTGAGAGCATTAATGATACTAATGACTCTTTGGAAATGAAGCAAACTATCCCTTGTGCAATTCCTATCTCTAGGGTAGATGCTTCAACTTCTTGCATTGATTTAATTGATAATTCTTGCTCTAACCCTTGCAATGAGAAATGCAATGAGAATGTTGTTGTAGAATCATGTGATGATCTCATTGCCAAGGAGAATGATGAGCTCAAGCAAGAAGTGGAAAGGCTCATGAAGGACTTGTATAAATTGAAGGGCAAAAGCATGGAGAGCAATGTCCAACCTTCTCAAGATAACCGTGAGAACATGGTGAAGAAGCTTGAGAAGGGGTCCACCGTGACTTGCTCTAAGTGCCACAAAGAAGGCCACAAGTCCAACAAGTGTCCTCAACCAAGAAAGAAGCTTTCGGATGAGAAGAACAAGAAGAAGCTAACAATCAAGAGTTCTCTCATCTACACCAAGCCCAACCGGAGAAACAAAAGCAATAGCACCTCCTATGTGATCAAGAAGAAAACAAATAGCAAGGTGGTTGCCCACAAAGTTGGGAAGCAAGAAAGGAGTTGGAACCGCCCCATTTGGGTGCCCAAGGATGTCATCATCAATATGAAGGGGCCTCAAATGGTGTGGGTTCCAAAGGAGATTTAAAGCCCAAGAATGGCTTCGGGGGATTTGGAGGCTTAGCTCACAAGTCGAAGTGAAGGTTCAAGCCAAAGAAGCTAAGCTCACAACTTGGTCATTTGTTGCCCAAATCCCCCATAAGGTAATGGTAGCTAAAAGTTTCAATTCAAGCATCATGTAGCTCCATTGCTCTTGCTAGGTTGTTTGCATTGCATCACCTAGTGTTATATATGGTGGGTTGCTTGTGTCATGACTCTAACCCATGAGCAACCTACATGGTTTGATAAGTGTGTAGAAAGCTACACAAGGTTACCCTTCATGGTACATGCATCTCATAAGGTATGTATTTCATATGTGTACCATGAACACAAGCTATAGGGTAAACTTCCTAATTGTGTCAAAATTAATGTGCATACATTTGCTTGGTGATTCAAACACTAATTGCACACATTTAGGGGGAGTTCATCCTATGGCTTGTGATTTCGAGACTAACATGTTTTCAAGTTTATCTTTTGTAGTCTCACGTGGAGTTTACACTCTAAGAGAATGTTTCTCACGATCAATGTGAACAAATAACTCTCTAAGAGTGGTTAAATAAATTGTGCTTTCATGCATATTGAGTCATGCTTATTGAACTTAAATGCTCATATCTAAGTTCATAGGCTATGTGCTCATACATTTGTTTAACCTTGGTGTACCAAGTGCTTCTTGTTTAAAGACTTTCAATTGATTGCAAGTCACTTTCTTTTAGTACATGCAAGGTAAACAAAGAAACCCCCGGAGGTATGCAAGGTTCTAAACTAATTAAATTGGTATCTTTGTCATATCCTATTTACTTTAGAGCTACCTCCGTGCATGATATGATCTAAGCTTTCTAATTATTAACTTTAGTTGTGCACTTGATTTTCACATTATCATTTTGTGCACATACTTATGGAAAGCTTAGCTCAAGTCATGCTAGTTTCGTGATTTTGTGATCCACCATAGTGAAGCTTTCAATTGGTATCTTCATTGATATCATACAATTGGATCATGAATCATGGAACTAACTCCCTAGGCTACTAATCTTCTCTTGAGCTATATTGTTTTGCAAGACCTTGTTTTTAGGAACAAGACCTTTTAGGTGATTTGATTCCAAAGGGGGAGAAATGTGGATCAAAGCAAAGTATTTTCTCAAGGAGGAGAAGCATATCCCAAAGGAGGAGAAATATCTAAGTGAATCAAGTCATGAGGGAGAAGTAGCAACATAAGGGGAGGTTCAAAGGGGGAATTATGGTTTTAGGGGGAGGCCAAGTCGTCATTGGATGGTGGTAAACATCCAAGCAAGCGTAAGCGGTTCTCAATTGATTTCAATTGGTATCTAGTGGTTAAATTTGTCAATTTTTGTAATTCTATGCTTGCTTTGATTGTGTTGTCATCAATCACCAAAAAGGGGGAGATTGTAACGAACATGGCACCATTTATGCCATTTCGAGTGATTTTGGTGATCGAATGACAACACAACATTTGGACTAATATGATTGTTAAGATGATCATTCTCAGGCTTTTAGGTTCAAGTGATGACAAAGAGAAAGAGAAAATAGGCGTAGCTATGGCTGGGCAGAAAACCCGATACCCGATACCCGAACCCGAAAAACCCGAGACCGAACCCGAAAAGTCCGAACCCGAAAAACCCGAACCCTAATCCGGGTTCCAACCCACGGTACCCGAAATTAATACGGGTAGTTCGGGTATTGGGCCACGGTACCCGAAATACCCGAACTACCCGAAATTAAACACAGCCCAATTACTTTGAGTCAGCCCAGCGCCAGCCCACCATCGACCAAGCCTGTTTAGCCCACCAAATGTCCAACGGTCCAAGCCTGTTTAACCCATGAGGCCATGAGCCCATGACCCATCCCATTCCCCAGGCCTCCCCCAACCCCCGCACGGCACAACGACCCCCCACTCCCCCAGACCCAGCGGCCAGCGCCCCGCCGCCCCCCACGACACTGCGCCAAGCCGCCACCGCCCGCTGGCCACCGCGCCACAGTGCGCCACCGCCCACTGCGCCCAGCCGCAACCCCCACGCGCCACGCCACCGCCCATCGGTCACCGGGCCTCGCCGCCCCCATGCCACAGCGCAGCGACCAGCCGCCGCCGCCCACCAGCCATCGCGCCACCGCCCGCCGCCACCAGCAGCACCCACTGCGCCACTGCCCGGCGCCCGCTGCCACCGTCATCGGACCTCGACTGCAGGCCGGCCAGCAGGGCGCCAGCGACCCCCACCGCCGTCCGCCAGTGCCTTGATGGCTCGGACCGGCGACGGGATCTGATTTGATCTGATATTTGAAGTGTGAGAAATTCGGGTAATCCGGGTAAACCCGAACCCGAACCCGAATTTTCGGGTACCCGAATTTTCGGGTTCTTCTTTTTCTAAGCTAATTTCGGGTAGAATTTTTGGAAACCCGAAATACCCGAAACCCGAACTACCCGACCCGAAATTTTCGGGTAACCCGAACGCCCAGCCATAGGCGTAGCAAGGCCCGAAGGGCAGCCCCTACGGGGGTTCCGCTACCCGGTTAGCGGACGGGGGTCGAGGGGGAGCCGCCCCTCGCGGGTCTAAGGGCAGCGCCCTGAAAGCTCTTCGGATCAGGAGCACCGGAAGAACCGACGCCAGGGGCACCGGTGCATCCGACGCTTGTCGGAAGAACCGACGCTACGATGTTTGGTGCAGGAGGAAATCGAAGCCAAGTCAGCCTACAGGCACCGGTTGAACCGACTGTCCAAGAAAGGGCATCGGTGCATTGGCCGTTCTTTGTACCAGAGACGATGTCAAGTGCCCAGGAGAAGTTTCTTCAGCACCGGTTCAACCGACGGGGCATCGGTGCATACCACCGGTGTAATGACGTCAGCGTCCAGGAGAAGATTCCTTCAGCACCGGTTGAACCTGTGGCAGAACCGCCTAAATTATCCCGGCTCAAGTGCGTAAACCATCACCATAAAGGCAACATTAGCTTAAACGCACTTCAAACGGAACAATTTTTGGTCTGTCGGGTAACGTCCCGATACAACCACCGATTCTCGGATCGAACAAGCATACCTCGCACGAAGGCGAGTCCAGAGATATTACAACCACAAAATTTACAACACAGGCAAGTTCAGTAGTGATTACAAAATAGTTCAAACCATTATTACAAAACCAACTTAAGTAAAACAGTTATACAAGCCATGATTATAATTTCAGAGTCTAAACAGCGGAAGATGAAACACGATCTCTACAACACGTCGCCAAAAGTATACCAAGCTAGCCCAAGCCGGGTATCACTCGTCATAGTCATTGCCGGCCGAAGACGTATCCCATTCTACGGACCAGCCAGGAGGCAACGAGCAAGGATAGGTCAAGCTAGCGACCTGATCCTCAAAAGTCATACCTGAAAAAGGGTTTCAACAGCAAGGCTGAGTATTCTAATACTCAGCAAGACTTAACCGACAACGGGTATAAGTAGCCCACCTTAGCTAGACTATGCAAGGCTTTGTAAGGCTCTGGTTTTTCCTTTGCTGAAAAAGCAATAAAGAGTAGGTCCTTACTTTCAAGTTTTAGCTGCAAGATTCTAGTTGATTAACCATTCTATGTAAGCATCTACTAACCATTCATGGTGAAACTTCTAAGCAAACATCAAGATTAATAAGAATATTGTTGCTCTTATTACTCTGTGTGGCAAAGAGATCAAGCAGTCTCATTTCATCGTGAGAGGCGGACGATTCTGAATCGAAATTCAACCTTGCAAGGGTAACCTAGCACACACGTCTGGAATACCGTCGGGTCATTCCCAACAACCGTTAACCTTTCTTTCCGGCTTGTGGATAGTGCCACTCTCCCCGACTACAGGGCTCCAAGGCCGAACCTTGTCCCTAGAAGTCGTAGTGTTGCGCAACATAAAATAAAACCTATCCCTACTGAGAGAGTGGGAGGTATATCCACTCCCCGGTCCAATCGGCTACTAGGCTTGCCGCGTACCATATTTACGGCATGTGACTAGTACTTTCAAAAACTTAACCAGCACTACCACACACCGCGACCTTAGCAAGTTCATCAACACAGACGGGGTCTCACATAGGACATGATATCGAACACAACCCCGTCCGTCGTCCTTATATTGATAACAGAAAGTAAACAAGCAATTCCTATAAAGCTCGCGAGTGACAGGCAATCACTCGACTTTTACCGTTCCTATAAGCTTAGCAGATAGTCGAACTCAGGTCTAGTGTTCAGTACATAGGTTCCTAGGATCATGCATCTAGGGTTTCAATTCAAATCCTAAGAACTGTAAATGCACAAGTAAGTAATAACAGTAAATGATAATAATTTGAAATATAGGTTATGTCCAGGGCTTGCCTTCTCGGTAGTTGCTAACTATTTCAGCGCTAGGCTCTTCCGAACTTTGGTTCGGGGCTTCAGTTAGTTCCGCAGTGTTCACTTGAGCTTCGAGATCACCTCCGTCAGATTCCGGGATCAGCTCGTACGTCCCGTCCGATAAGACAGTCGTGTCTATATGCAATGCAAGAACAACATTATAAACAAACATGGGCAATCGTTTATAGAGTAGTTAAATAACAAATTTAACTACACAAGGCATCATGATCAACAGCACAAAAGAAGTTAACTAACTTCATAAAATGAGTGGTGGTGATTTCCTATACGAGTAAATCATGGTTTGTAAATAAAACAACAACTCAGAGTACAAATAGTAATAAAATCTACCAAAATTACACTAAACAGAACATGAACAAAGTAATCTACCCTGTAAAAATCATGCCAAGACATTTAACCATTTAAACACAATAAATCATTTACTCAGATAACATCTAGAACAAGCAAGAATTACACAGGTCAAACTAAAGAAGATCAGAAGCTCAAAATTTAACATGAGATCTAAACAGGGATGATCTAGCTACTGTGAATTTTTCATGATTTTATATACAGGGAATTAATTCAGATAAATTAAACAAAACAGACACCAGTTTAACAAGATTCAATTTTAACTCCTGTTCTAGCCATGAACTGAAGCTTAAACTTCCTGGACAAGCTAATCTACTCAAAAAGAACAAGCAGAATTAACTTCATGATTTATTATGAATAGAAACTATTTAACATAATTAAAGTCTACTAAACAAGGATTAAATCAAATAAATAGCTACACCAAAGAACTGATCATGAAATTTTTATAGAAAAACAAGTGTTACAAGAGTGAACTACCATAAAAGTTTCACTGCAAGACAAGCTTTCAAGCATTAGATAAGAAAAAGACTAAACATCTAGTATTTATTTACCTAGTGACACAAAACCATTTATACGGCAAAAACTTGCAACTAAAGCCTAACATATTATGGTTCTACTGCATAGAGCTCTTCAAGAGGATTCCAAAACATCAAGATTTTCTAATTTACGAATTTTCTACGAATTGATCTAGAATTTCAAAGTTTGCAACAAACTAATACCAACAAGTCCTTAGTGCACTATTCACATGAGTCTTGGGGTTTGCAGACAGCCCCCTGGGCTTCTTTGAATTCCAACCCGAGGTCCTCGGCCGGGTCAGAGAGGGGAGGCGGCGTTTGACCGGCCTTTACCGGCGACGGCGAGCACCGGCGGCGAGGGGATCAGGGTGGGAAAGAAATAGGGGGTCCAGGAGCACCTCTAGGTGGCTTCGGGGCGGCTCATGGCGGCTTGTGGCGACGGCTCCGCGTAACCAGGCGGTCGGCGGCGGTCGGCGTCAGCGGAGGCGACGCTCCGGTGAAGGATTGGCGAGGAAAAAGGGTGGGTGAGCCGCGCGGGACCACGTAGGAGCTACTGGAGGGGTTAATTTGGGGCGGGGAAGGGCAGAGGGGTGAGTTCAACGGCGGCCTGGGCTCACCGGCGTTCGGCGGATGGCGGCGGCGGTGTTCCTGGGTCTGGGGGCGCGGAGAGAGCAAAAGAAAGGGAGGAATAGGTCGCTGGGGTCTTTGAGGTGCTCATGCGCGCGCTGGAAGGGGTCCTGGGGCTCTGCGGCGAGCTTGCCACGGCGGCGTCGCGGTGGCGGCCGGCGCAGGTGCTTCTGGACGCGGCAGCGCGCGTGGCACGGCCGGGGGAGGCACAGCGCGATGACAAGGGCGGTGGAGCGGCTCCGGGGCGACGCGTGGGCGCCAGCGCGACAGAAAAAGGCGGCCGGGAAGCCTCTCCACGGCGCCGGCGTCGGCGCCGTCGGTGGGCGGCGGCGAAACAGAGCAGGGGTGGGGAAGAAGGGGATAAGGGCCAATTTGTAATTACTAAAAATCTAGGGACATCGCTGTAAACAAGCAATAACTTTTAAACTAAAGCTCAATTGAAAAAGTGCCCAACATGAAAGTTGTTCAACTTTTCAAGATCTACAACTTTGATGTTGTGCAAAAATTTATTTGACCAAAGATTCAAGAGCTAAAATTAAAATCATTGAAGGGATTTTGAAATCTAGGAAATTTGTCTTTTTCAACGTAAATTCACTACAAACATAGACTTACAATCAAAATTGGTTGCCATGCAATAAATGCACTGAAATTGTGCACAAACACCCTCCATAAAAGCTATAAACACAATTAACTATATAAAAGACCTTGCATAAAATCATAATTACACATAGAACCTTTTACATTTACAAAAAGATCCTTTTCCAAGCAATTCAAGCATATGATGCATGATTTGGTTCTAATTACCCTAAATTGGCTATTTAAAAACCCGGGCCGTTACAGCCTACCCCCCTTAAAAAGAATCTCATCCCGAGATTCCGAACGAAAAACTCTCAAGGGAAGAGGAGTAGACTAACCATCAAAGTCAACAGGACTAAGTCACAATAGAGAAGGTTGATGTTGACGATATGATCTTTTGTAGATAAGGATTGAGAACTTAGAGAAAGTTCAGGAAACCAGGTATGAATTTATGAGCGAGAGGAATTACTGTGCGATTGTGTGAACTAATCAATTGTTTTTCCACACTAAAGGCTCTAGGATTTCATTCTTTGCAGTAAGAGTCGGTGGATAAAACATGAGATCACAATCACCATCAAAGTCGGCTGGAAAAGACTGGTGGATTATTCTAGTACTAACATACAGTATGATTTTTGTAAAGAAGAGATGACCTAAGTTCTGGGGGAATCAAGGTCTCAATCTGGTGGTGAATCTAATTGAAAAGATAACAAGGTGAGTTTTTGCTTAAGGACATTCTTGCTCAAACTGTTGATTAAATTAAACAGTATGATGCGAGATGCATATGCTCGATGACCATGAGAATGATGCATCCTCGAGAGGTATGATTGCAATGCTGGTGCAATGCAATAATGGAATGTTCCCTGCGCAACTGAAATGGTGCATATGACGCAATGCAATTTTCATGATGCTGATCTAATGATGCATACACCATGAGTTAATGATGCACACAGTGCCATGCACAAATCGTACCCGTATTCTCCCGACTAAAACTCGTTAGCCCTATACACTTGAGTAAGGATCAGAAGTTAGGACACTAGTAAGGTTGCATAGAAGGGGATTGCAGTGAGTTACATCACACATACTAGACACCAGCGCGCTCCTAGTAACTCAATCATGTGGCTGCAGCACACACGAGAGTCTAGGTTTCGTCGCGGCATCAAGGTTATATGACTAAACTCCACCACAAAAGAAATCAAGAGTGGCAACCCAATAGCGCCAGCAACGATAAGATAGGAACCGAAGACAACCCACGAAGTGGTACTCAAACGCATAACCCTTAGTCAGTCTACAGATTCCCGATCATGATGCAACACTATGCATTGACGAATGTCATGAAATGATGTGACGCATGATTATTGCATCAAGGACTGTATTTCAAAAGTTTATTATTACCATAAACCTTTTTAATTTTATCCAAAAATTGAGTGAGCAAGAATGAAAATATAGGATTTAGATATCAAAATAGCCAGCAAGATCCGGCATAACACCAAGAGGAATAGAATGACTATTGATGGGGTTTTGTTAACAACATCATGGCTTAACCAGGGAGCCATGAAGGAAAAGAAATAATGATTTTGATAGGAATAGATTCAAGACATTGATCAAGGGATGGATTGATGAACAAGCTAAGATCAATGGTAAGGTTTATACACAATCCAAAGTCACTAACTTGCAAAAGACCTTCTCAAATAAAGCTTTAAGAAGACTGCGGAAAAGCAAATATGATTCTAAATTCAAAGATGATATGGTTCCAAACTCAGAGAATAATAAACCACAATCGGTACTGGTTCATCATTTGAGATTCTAAGGAATGAAAAGATCCTTACAACAACAAGATGGGGCTTAGGAGGAAGGCACGACTCAAAACCATATTTTTCATCCAAGGAAACCTATGCATTTTACAAGTATGCTTCTAAAATCAGAGTTTCACTCACTCATGGTTGAAGCACACTAACACTTATCTTATAAGGATTCATACTAGAAATTCCTTACAAAGCTTATGTAACAACTTCACAGACTAGGAACCAAAGTAAACATCAACCAATATGCATGCACGTCCTAACCGTCCTCACAAGATAAACAATTGCCAACTATCGTTGGGCTTACGTGGTTAGCACGGTGGTATACATAAATACGGCTCTCCCTATATAGCTAGTCGATACATTCTAACCGTTCTTAGCTTATCGAATCGCGGTTAGTGTACCTGCATAAGATTGACAGAACATATATATATATCCAATGAACCTTTCATGCCAGCAATCATGAAAGCGTTCCCAAACATTACCGCTCACTATAGAAGCGGCAGCCATACAATTTCCGCCGTATGGCCAACGTTAGCATACGCTACTCAGAGGCATATTCACAAATTTCTTTACTCCCAATATAGTCGACCGAGGTCGGTATATTGGCAGCAGCTCAAGTAGGTCACTGCTTGAGCGCAGCGTTCGGTTCGCATCACCGACGGGAAGGTCAGACTCCCTCAGCTGACTGAGCACACTTTACTTCCAATATAGTCAACTAATCGTTGGTATATTGGGAGCACCTCAAGTAAGCCACTGCTTGAGGGCAGCGTTCGGCTCGCATCACCGACGGGAAGGTCAGACTCTCTCAGCTGACTGAGGATCCTTACCATCTTACCTCACGTAGGTGCGTCGTTACAATAATAAGAGTTGCTTGTGAGTATGGTTTGACAAAATGTAAAGTGCTGGAAGTCAGAAAACATAAACCATACAGAAATAACCACCTAGTAATTCCCATAAATTCCCTAGGACTTTACGTTCTAAGCACAACTCTTAACGAATCCAACGTAGTTTTCCGAAATTCTTTATGGTTCCAATTTTATATGGAAATCGATTTTTAAGGTTCCAACACCTCTGGTATATGCTTGTAGCTCTGATGCCAGCTGTGGCAGAACCGCCTAAATTATCCCGGCTCAAGTGCGTAAACCATCACCATAAAGGCAACATTAGCTTAAACGCACTTCAAACGGAACAATTTTTGGTCTGTCGGGTAACGTCCCGATACAACCACCGATTCTCGGATCGAACAAGCATACCTCGCACGAAGGCGAGTCCAGAGATATTACAACCACAAAATTTACAACACAGGCAAGTTCAGTAGTGATTACAAAATAGTTCAAACCATTATTACAAAACCAACTTAAGTAAAACAGTTATACAAGCCATGATTATAATTTCAGAGTCTAAACAGCGGAAGATGAAACACGATCTCTACAACACGTCGCCAAAAGTATACCAAGCTAGCCCAAGCCGGGTATCACTCGTCATAGTCATTGCCGGCCGAAGACGTATCCCATTCTACGGACCAGCCAGGAGGCAACGAGCAAGGATAGGTCAAGCTAGCGACCTGATCCTCAAAAGTCATACCTGAAAAAGGGTTTCAACAGCAAGGCTGAGTATTCTAATACTCAGCAAGACTTAACCGACAACGGGTATAAGTAGCCCACCTTAGCTAGACTATGCAAGGCTTTGTAAGGCTCTGGTTTTTCCTTTGCTGAAAAAGCAATAAAGAGTAGGTCCTTACTTTCAAGTTTTAGCTGCAAGATTCTAGTTGATTAACCATTCTATGTAAGCATCTACTAACCATTCATGGTGAAACTTCTAAGCAAACATCAAGATTAATAAGAATATTGTTGCTCTTATTACTCTGTGTGGCAAAGAGATCAAGCAGTCTCATTTCATCGTGAGAGGCGGACGATTCTGAATCGAAATTCAACCTTGCAAGGGTAACCTAGCACACACGTCTGGAATACCGTCGGGTCATTCCCAACAACCGTTAACCTTTCTTTCCGGCTTGTGGATAGTGCCACTCTCCCCGACTACAGGGCTCCAAGGCCGAACCTTGTCCCTAGAAGTCGTAGTGTTGCGCAACATAAAATAAAACCTATCCCTACTGAGAGAGTGGGAGGTATATCCACTCCCCGGTCCAATCGGCTACTAGGCTTGCCGCGTACCATATTTACGGCATGTGACTAGTACTTTCAAAAACTTAACCAGCACTACCACACACCGCGACCTTAGCAAGTTCATCAACACAGACGGGGTCTCACATAGGACATGATATCGAACACAACCCCGTCCGTCGTCCTTATATTGATAACAGAAAGTAAACAAGCAATTCCTATAAAGCTCGCGAGTGACAGGCAATCACTCGACTTTTACCGTTCCTATAAGCTTAGCAGATAGTCGAACTCAGGTCTAGTGTTCAGTACATAGGTTCCTAGGATCATGCATCTAGGGTTTCAATTCAAATCCTAAGAACTGTAAATGCACAAGTAAGTAATAACAGTAAATGATAATAATTTGAAATATAGGTTATGTCCAGGGCTTGCCTTCTCGGTAGTTGCTAACTATTTCAGCGCTAGGCTCTTCCGAACTTTGGTTCGGGGCTTCAGTTAGTTCCGCAGTGTTCACTTGAGCTTCGAGATCACCTCCGTCAGATTCCGGGATCAGCTCGTACGTCCCGTCCGATAAGACAGTCGTGTCTATATGCAATGCAAGAACAACATTATAAACAAACATGGGCAATCGTTTATAGAGTAGTTAAATAACAAATTTAACTACACAAGGCATCATGATCAACAGCACAAAAGAAGTTAACTAACTTCATAAAATGAGTGGTGGTGATTTCCTATACGAGTAAATCATGGTTTGTAAATAAAACAACAACTCAGAGTACAAATAGTAATAAAATCTACCAAAATTACACTAAACAGAACATGAACAAAGTAATCTACCCTGTAAAAATCATGCCAAGACATTTAACCATTTAAACACAATAAATCATTTACTCAGATAACATCTAGAACAAGCAAGAATTACACAGGTCAAACTAAAGAAGATCAGAAGCTCAAAATTTAACATGAGATCTACACAGGGATGATCTAGCTACTGTGAATTTTTCATGATTTTATATACAGGGAATTAATTCAGATAAATTAAACAAAACAGACACCAGTTTAACAAGATTCAATTTTAACTCCTGTTCTAGCCATGAACTGAAGCTTAAACTTCCTGGACAAGCTAAGCTACTCAAAAAGAACAAGCAGAATTAACTTCATGATTTATTATGAATAGAAACTATTTACCATAATTAAAGTCTACTAAACAAGGATTAAATCAAATAAATAGCTACACCAAAGAACTGATCATGAAATTTTTATAGAAAAACAAGTGTTACAAGAGTGAACTACCATAAAAGTTTCACTGCAAGACAAGCTTTCAAGCATTAGATAAGAAAAAGACTAAACATCTAGTATTTATTTACCTAGTGACACAAAACCATTTATACGGCAAAAACTTGCAACTAAAGCCTAACATATTATGGTTCTACTGCATAGAGCTCTTCAAGAGGATTCCAAAACATCAAGATTTTCTAATTTACGAATTTTCTACGAATTGATCTAGAATTTCAAAGTTTGCAACAAACTAATACCAACAAGTCCTTAGTGCACTATTCACATGAGTCTTGGGGTTTGCAGACAGCCCCCTGGGCTTCTTTGAATTCCAACCCGAGGTCCTCGGCCGGGTCAGAGAGGGGAGGCGGCGTTTGACCGGCCTTTACCGGCGACGGCGAGCACCGGCGGCGAGGGGATCAGGGTGGGAAAGAAATAGGGGGTCCAGGAGCACCTCTAGGTGGCTTCGGGGCGGCTCATGGCGGCTTGTGGCGACGGCTCCGCGTAACCAGGCGGTCGGCGGCGGTCGGCGTCAGCGGAGGCGACGCTCCGGTGAAGGATTGGCGAGGAAAAAGGGTGGGTGAGCCGCGCGGGACCACGTAGGAGCTACTGGAGGGGTTAATTTGGGGCGGGGAAGGGCAGAGGGGTGAGTTCAACGGCGGCCTGGGCTCACCGGCGTTCGGCGGATGGCGGCGGCGGTGTTCCTGGGTCTGGGGGCGCGGAGAGAGCAAAAGAAAGGGAGGAATAGGTCGCTGGGGTCTTTGAGGTGCTCATGCGCGCGCTGGAAGGGGTCCTGGGGCTCTGCGGCGAGCTTGCCACGGCGGCGTCGCGGTGGCGGCCGGCGCAGGTGCTTCTGGACGCGGCAGCGCGCGTGGCACGGCCGGGGGAGGCACAGCGCGATGACAAGGGCGGTGGAGCGGCTCCGGGGCGACGCGTGGGCGCCAGCGCGACAGAAAAAGGCGGCCGGGAAGCCTCTCCACGGCGCCGGCGTCGGCGCCGTCGGTGGGCGGCGGCGAAACAGAGCAGGGGTGGGGAAGAAGGGGATAAGGGCCAATTTGTAATTACTAAAAATCTAGGGACATCGCTGTAAACAAGCAATAACTTTTAAACTAAAGCTCAATTGAAAAAGTGCCCAACATGAAAGTTGTTCAACTTTTCAAGATCTACAACTTTGATGTTGTGCAAAAATTTATTTGACCAAAGATTCAAGAGCTAAAATTAAAATCATTGAAGGGATTTTGAAATCTAGGAAATTTGTCTTTTTCAACGTAAATTCACTACAAACATAGACTTACAATCAAAATTGGTTGCCATGCAATAAATGCACTGAAATTTTGCACAAACACCCTCCATAAAAGCTATAAACACAATTAACTATATAAAGGACCTTGCATAAAATCATAATTACACATAGAACCTTTTACATTTACAAAAAGATCCTTTTCCAAGCAATTCAAGCATATGATGCATGATTTGGTTCTAATTACCCTAAATTGGCTATTTAAAAACCCGGGCCGTTACAGAACCGGTGAGGCATCGGTGCAAAGCATCGTTTCAACCGGTGGTCTCTGCGTCAGCCGACAGGAGTCCAACGGCTACTTCGTGTTATGAGTGACCGGATGAACCGACGCTACCCCGCCAAGAGGCATCGGTTCTTCCGGTGGTACGCAGATTTTCAGCTAACCGTTGAAGCAACGGCTACAAGACTTGGTGGCCTATATATATGCCTCACCCCGGCCATTTGAAGCTTGCTGGAGTCCCAAGACACCTCATACACATCCAAGAACATCTCCAAGCCATACAAGAGCTCATAGATCATATCCTTAGCTTATAGCACTAGCTTTGTAAAGTGTGAGTGCTAGATTAGCTCTTAGTGAGTGTGATTGCAAGGCCTTGAGCCTTTGTGCTGTGGTTCTCTAGTGAACCAAAACAAGAGCTTGGTGCGCCGGCACCTTGGAGCGTGAAGCTCGCCGGCAACGTCATCGACCCTCCGACTTGGTGTGGAGCGGCGAAGACACTTTGTGCGGGGGACGTGGAGACCCCCATCCTTTGTGGAGAAGCTCCTTAGTGGAACCCGGGGCCAAGGTGACCGTGATTGTGTTCACGGAAGAGACTTGGTGGCCGAGTAGCAATACTCTTAGTGAGTGCTACAACAACGTGGATGTATGTGTGCCTTTGTGGCTAACCGAACCACGGGATAAACACCCGCGTCAAGAGTTTGCTATCTCCTATCCCACTCTTTAAGCTTCCGCATTTCAAACCAGCAATTTGTATGCTTTTACTTTCATAGAGTAGTTTCTTGATAGGAAAGGCTATAGGTTGCTAAACTCTTTTGGGATAGGGTTTTCACACTAGAACAACCTAGTTGCACATCTAGATAGCATGTTTTAGTTTAAGTTTTGTGCAAACTAGTTGGAGCCATAGGTCTAAGTTTTTATTACTGCCTAATTCACCCCCTCACCCTCTTAGGCTAGAGCAACCGATCACTTTCAGATCAGACTACTACATGCAACTTATACATTGCTGCGACAGCACAACCAATACATTCACTTGATCAGCAACTAGTCAAACAATAAATGCGCATTACAATCACCATCGGCAGAAAGATAAAGAAAAATCACAAGACATGCAGATTAGTACAGCTTCATAACTAGTAGTCGTGGCATGGCACGTATCTTGATGTTGTTTATCCCAGTGCACGTATTGTGTACCGACATTTTATTTAATTGTATTCTTTCTTTAGTGAAAAAAAGCAAGCAAAGCCTTTGCATATTATCGAAAAAACCATGTAAGTTGCCAGTAAGCCCTGCTACCTAGAACCAGCGTTGCGTGGCTCAACATAAAGCAAGCTATAGGAACCAAAAGGTCAACTTTAGTAAAGTAGAAATAGAATGATGTACTTTACATATATGAATTATATTGTTAATACTTAAGGTATATAAATAAACTAATCAGTGTTATATTTTATTATGATTGCATCATAGATAAACCCGAGCTAACTTTAGAATACTTACAGTTGCAGTGGTGTCTAAGCATAATAGACTTGATTCCTTATCTTATTACATCCAGCATCAAGCTACCATGACTATATTTGTGCCATGTAAAACAATTTAAAGAGCTATAATGTAATTCCAGTGTAGCTAACTATATTGACAGTAACATCATGTACAACCAAACTGTGGATGCATGTAAAGATTTGTGGATGCATGAGGCCATCAATACTTCGAAAGCATGTAAAGATTTGTGGATGCATGACAATCAGAAAAGCTTCTACTAATCAATGGCCAAGGATGGCGATGGAGTGGTCTTTGTATTTTATTTTTCTTTTTTGCAGTCCAGGTGTTCTTTTGAGGCTTGTTGGTTTGTTGCTAGTCAACTGCTGTTGGTGATCGATCGGAAATTCTTTAGGTTGTAGGCAGAAAGTTTGGGCAGTAATCCTTAAATAGGTTTGGCACTTGTACAAAAAAAAAGCCCTCTCTGTTGGTTTGCACCTTTTACTTTCGAACACTTTCCTCTTTCTTTTTTCTTTTATGCTTTGTAGATCTTACATTTGAACAAGCTTTGTAATTTGGTTGCCTTGATAATGAACATTGGGATGCCCCGTTGCAGAAAACACCTATGTTTTTAAAGCGGTAAGGCGAGGCGAGGCGATCCACCACCGCCTTATCGCCTAGGCGACGCCTAGGCGGGCTAAGACAAGACCTTAAGCAAGGCGAGCCGCCACCGCCTTGTCGCCTAGGCGACGCCTTGAAAACAGAGGAAAACACAACATTGGACAAGATTTCGAGCAAAGAAGACTCACAAGTTCTAAAACGCCCCAAGTAACAAATGACTAAGAAACTATCTAACCAAGGATTACCTCTAAGACTAATAAGCAATCAAGTGACAGAAAAGGTAAGCTATTAATTATTAAGGACAAGATGCAGATGCAAATGACACCACAACATGACATCTAATACAATTAGTAGGAGCGCAGAACCATTTACACACCCAAAACAAGCACAGCATGACATGAAAGGTACCAAACCAATGCATGTAAACGGCAGTGTTTAAGCAAAAGATAATGAGAGCCAGCTTACCATTTCATACAGTTGGCAATGACAGTGATGGTGGGTAACCAATGTACAGGACTGGGAGTGGGAGGGGAGTCAGGGGACGGAAATCACAGTGAATCATCCCTTGGATCTCCTGGCGCTGCAAAGTCTTGAAATCAAGTGAAACACAATGAACCACTGGTGCAGAACGAACATTTTGTGTTACTACCAGGAGTAATTTCCCATCAGCAACACCTAGCATAGCATACTTAAATGAGCGAGAAAGCGGAACTTCATTCTCTAGCACCCACTCGCTGGAACAGCCACCATGAATTTTCCTGTTTGCACAGAAGAGTCGGAGTACACCACCTTCAATGTTTTTATTGGCCAACATGAACATCCCAAGTCTACTTTCCCCTAACTCAACAATGGCAAATTCCTCAAGCTTGTGGTTAGGCAGTGGATTGGCACGGTAGAACTCCATCTTGTCCATGTCGAGCAAAATCAGACTCCGGCGATAGGGGAACTCCGACAGAGACCAGTAGAAACAGCCATATGCGTAGTTGCGGTATTGCAGAGACATGTGGTGCTCAGTCACAGAAGGCAGAAAAGGATTCAGATCGCTCCATCTGGCCGGTGCTACTGCTCGCCACTGCCTGCTGGTAGAAGAGAAGACGAACGCAACCAGCTTAGTTGGGCAATGAGCCGTCCAAATCACCTTGAATGACTCTGGCGCCCCAGCCGCAGCCTCCCCCTCGTCGTCGTCATAGGGAGCGTTGACGGGGAGCGGCCGCTGGACGGTGGCTGCCAAGTCCCCAGGGATAGGGGGGGAGAAGCACGTAGCGGCGGAACAAGGGGTCACACACGGCGATAGTGGTGAAGGTGTCATCCCCGCCCTCGTCGCGGTCGGCGACGAAGCGGCCGCCGCGCTCGTCCCGGACCATCCAGAAGCCCGGTTTGGGGAGGAAGGAGAGGTCGAAGTCGGCGGCCTCCACGAGGGCGCGGGCGGAGGGGTTGGGCGGCTCGGCGGGGTGGAACCCGAAGAACGTGCGGGTGCCGAGGATCGACGGCGGGTGCAGCGCATGCAGGCGGCGGAGGAAGGAGTGGCCGGTGATGACGTGGTGGAACGCGGGGCAGGACGCGCAGGCACGGCCGAAGTCGGCGAGGGCGGGTAGGCGGATCAGGATATCGGCGAGGATGTCGTCGGAGAGGGGCAGCTCTCCCGCCGCTGGCGGCGACTCCATCGTGAATGCGGGGCCGACCGCCGGCGAGACGCGGCCTGCGGAGGAGTGGGGATTAGGGTTTTCGCGAGGAGAGAGCTGGAATGTGGGTTGTGGGGATTGGAGTTTTTCTGCGATGAGAAGAAGAAGAGTGGGCAGCGAGGAGTGAGGTTGCCGCCAGCGCCGCGCACTGCGCCTAAGTGTGTGCCCCACGAGTGGGCCGAGCCGCAAGGCCAGCCATGTCACCTTTTTCCGTGGGCCGATGCCGCGCGATCACACGGCCGCCGAGGAATCATCCGCCCGGCCGGCCCCAAGGCTGCTGCTCGAACAAATTCCTCACCGCCTTTCTCGTCGTTCCTGCAACGACCTACTACATGCCACGGACTTCCAGTCACTGGTACCCATCACTCTCACACACGACGGAAGTCCAGAGTCACGGGCTCGTCTCGTCGTTCTCGACATGTACGCAAACAGTGCTCGACATGTACGCAAACAGTTCTGCACTGGAATTAGTACGTGTGGTTTGGCTTGCGGTCTGCACCGTGGAAGCAAAAACGTCTTGGAATGGGACACCGAAGAGGGCACTCCGGAGCTGCAACTGAAATTGAACCATACCAAGGCACCAACGCAAGCTCATGCAGCTCATATGTTCGTCTGAATTGTGTAGTGCACCATGCTGCTGGGAACGCTGGACTACCTCGCCATTTGTATGCAAGGCAACATTGCAGCCACGATGAAAACTAACAAAACTATGAGCATGAAACATAGAGAACCTTAACTGATAACAATGTCATAGGACACATGCTGCTCCTGGACTTAGGAAGCGTTCAGATTAAGAAGGTCGTAGCCTACATACTGGATAGGATTTAAAAGCGTTCAGTTCTCCTATAAAAAAAAACGTTCAGTTCATAGAAAAGCATCAAGGTTTCTGGACATACAAACCAAAAGGTAGGAGCCTGCTAGTTTATGCCATCAACAGTCTAGAGGACGAAAGCCAAACCCCTGATATGCCGCAAACTCGCCATGCTTTCAATCCACATCACACTAGTCCACACCAGCAGCATGATACAAAAGAACCCCCAAAGTGCATATGAGATCCTGCAACCAAATGTAGTGCGCAAGCACTCATTATTAGATCCATTATGACAATATGCAGAAGATGAGAATACATACAGTTTAAATGCAGATATAAGTTAAGTGCTAAGGGTGCGTTTGGATCTCTCAAGTACCTTGCCTAGCCTGGCAAGCTGTAGCTAGCTTATACGGGCAAAAAGATCAGGAGCAAGTAATCTTTGTTTGGATCTGATAAGCAACGGCTTTGCAAACCCACGTTCCCAGCTTGCGGAGCTCGCTTGCTGTCGAGGGAGGGCGCAATTAGCTCGCCTGGCTGGGCAAGCAGTTCCTTGCTCCCGCCGGCTAGCTTGCCTGCACTAGCTAGTTTTTTAGACTATTTCCAAACGACTACCCTTGCTAAGCTAGGCAAGGACAGCTCTTGCCTGGAATCCAAACACGCCCTAAGTGTGTAGGTGCAACCTTTCTTATCTAAATAAAAAGAAAGCTATCAAAGTTGGTAAGTTCATAGGTGTGCGAATCTGAAACAACCTGGATCAGAAGCCTTCTGACTATGTAACTGCAGTTCAAGAACAAAACGTTTACCAGGTATAGAAGTTATCTCATGCTACTGAAACATAACTATGCAACTGCCGTTCTGGATATATTTCTGGAGGGTTTTTCACAGTTGCACCAAAGAGGTAGTTTCTACTGAATATTTCCTTGCTATCCAGGCCATCTTAATACACACATGTTAAGTAACTATTGCCCTATCATTTTAGCAAAAAAGCAAGACAAAAGAAGCGAGATATTGCTCCAGCAAATTGACTTACTAGTAGAACCTAGGCATCATATGCACTATCGACTGGACTTTTTCAGTCTCATATGACAATCATATTCCTTGCCACGATACTAACCCATTAGCTAAAAGAAACTCAATGCTATTTGAAACTTTGCCCAACTTGCAGAAATTGAACTGCTGAGCCTATTTTACAATCATGACTCATGGCAATGACAACTAGATTGTGGAACTAACTCATGGATCGTGTGAAAACAGCTGCAAGCATTGTAACTATGCTACAATTCAGCTTGGAGCACTGCACAAATTAAAGGATCGACTCTAGCACCTATTTGAGCTACATGCCTATATTTGCTATATCCAAGCAATCTATAGAGGACTGTACATGTACAGAATAAACTACAACCACAAAGAAACCGGTCAGAATGGGACGGGGATGTTCCGTGCAGTTGTGTTAATAGCTTTGGCAGGTTATAGAGGAGAGGGTTTCAACAGAACTCAAATGAGGTCGTGTTGGGCACAGAAGTTTGATCCTGAATGTGTAAAGGCTAATAAAAGTGGTTACAACATCAACATGCCTTTTTCGTATGCATGGTTTTGTAATGACTTATATCTCAATTAGATGTGTGCATCATCTGATAGGAAACACAGAATCCCCTGGTTGTTTAAACTGTGATTAAGGACAGAAGTGTATAGAAACTTCTACCCAAACAAGTGAACAACGTTGCATAAAGGAAAACAAATGGTTACAAAGATACTTAGCAATGCAATCAATTGGGAACCATGCGAACAAGCTCACTAAAATTTAAGTCCATAGCACTTGTAGACCAAGCACACTTAGCAGGCTAGCACAAGAAAAGGAGTGAATATGTATCTAGCAATGGATTTACAAAAGGTAACCAATACATCTCTAAGTCCAGGTTGTTCGAACATTTTCATGGATAATGTTAAGTTTGTTCTGTCTAATAGCTTCAAAAGTCAGAACAAATAACATGCATGTAGAAATGAAAATGAATGCTTCGATTCTCTGAGGTAGTGAGTTTCACAAACTTTCCAATCAGACAAATAAATAAATCACCTAAAAACTAACAATACATTGCACTACTGAATTTCCAAGCTCCAAAAAGATTATAGGTTGCATTGGTGATAATGTTGAGCAGAATATGACTTGGACTGTCATTTGCATCAAGACAAGGCTCAATATTTAAGTACCGTGTCAGCCACATGTTGTGTGCATGATAAGCAGCATTAAACTATAAATTCAACTGATCTTCCCTCAATTTTAGGTACCATACTCAGGTTAAATTTCAATTATCAAAGCACTTTGCAAACCTAAAATAAAGAAAACAGAAAAGAACAACTAAAAGCTGAAAGAACAGGCTTACCACCTCATATACTTGGTGACGATAGTGATGGCGGGTAACCAATGAGTGGCAGAGGATGCAGAGCCTCGTCAATCATTCCACAGACACTCTCGTAATCTATGTTGAGTGAAATCGAAAGAACTTCCACATTTGGCGGAAGAAAATCTTCGTCGACAAATTCCAGGTCACCTTGTATCAGCAATCGAGCGTTGACCACACCTAGTATCTTGTACCTATACTGATGAGGCAGTATTGCTCCCCTCATCGTCTTCCATTCGTTGGTGCCCTCACCTTGGTTTGGCCTAACTGTCGAAAACATATCTAGATCAAAGCTTTCTCCGAACCGAGCATTGAAAGAAAACATCCCAATCCTTGCTTCTCCTGCCTCAACAATGATAGAAGCCTGCCCACTAAAGGGTGATGGGTACTTAAGAAGCGAGAACTCCATCCTAGCCATGTCGAGCACAACAAAATTGGGCGTGATAGACATCATCATCCAGTAGAAACAGCCGTAAGCGTAGCTGCGGAAGTACAGGAGACGGCACGTCATGGTCACACGGGACTTGGCAGGGTCCAGATCGTTCCAAGTGGGGGACGCAACAGCATGCCACTGCCCACTGACAGATGAGAAGATGAATGTGACCAGCTTAGTCGGGCACAGCGCCATCCAAACCACCCTGAATGACGTCTGCGCCGCCGCCGCCACCTCCTGGTCGGACGGCACGAGGAAGACCTCGAACTTCCGCTCGAGATCCAAAAGGTGCGGTTCCTGGACCGCGGCGCCCAGGTCCTCAGGAATTTGGGGAAGCACCACGTAGCGGCGGAACAAGGGATCGCACACGCCGAGTTTCGTGAAGATGCCGTCCCCTCCGCCGTTCTGGTTGAGGAGTGGTGTGACGGAATCGCCAAATTAAAACTCTCAATTAAATATAACAAGTACGTTTGACGCACATTCTAATGTTGCCAGACTAATTCTTTTGAAATTTCTTTTATACTCCTCTTGTTCGGATGTGCATGTTGCAGCCACGCAAACTAATTTGATCGTGACTGATTTGAAGTTGCTCCTAAACTACACCAGCCGCCTAGGCTTGCCTCATCACAACTCCTGACCACTGTTCAATCTAAAATATAAGATTCCATATTTAGTACATGTCACATGTACAATATTGCGTATGGAGTATGGACTCTTGAGCTAATTATTTTTATTCCTAGCTTTTAAATATATTTGTTAGTTGTATTTGACATGGACTCTTTAGGTGAGTCTAGACCGTTAGATTTTCATAAAATCTAACGGTGTATATTCTTCTCTTTTTTAGATTAATGTGAGAATTTCTAGACCCTCTCGGCGAATATGGTGTCTTTTTTTAACACTATTGTAATAAGATAATAGATGGCCGTCATTTGAATACATCGGACGCATTATCTTAATGGTTTAATTTGACAGTTCTTTCTCAGCTCACGTCCCGATCGAAACATCACCGATAGTCTCACACGAATGTGACCGCAGAAGGTACAAGCACGACACATATTTGAAAATAAAACAATATACATAAGACTCTACCTTGAGTTTTACAATCCAAGGTTGAATACATACATAGTTTACAAACTTTACAATACCGAAATTAAGGTTCGAATAGAGGAAAGGGGCATGTAACTACCACACGTGTATGCCGAGGAGACCCCTAACTAAGTGTCTGGCTCCACAACCTCCCATCTCTCTACATCCCGACGGATGAACTTAACGCAGCAGGGACAGAAGTCTACATCTAAGTGTCCTGAAATAATATTTCAACAAAAGCCCTGAGCAACAAATACTCAGCAAGACTTACCCGACCAGTGGGTATAACTTAGCCCACATACCTAGACATGCAAGGCTTTTGGCTGGTGGTTTATTTTGCAGAAAAACGTCTAAAAGTGGATTCTTATTTTCAATATTTTTGCTCTAGATTCTATATGGATTAATTATAATCTAATATTTGCATGGGCCATCTAGAACAAATATGGTAGAACATTAATTACAATTCAAAATAGAACCAACATATATAATAGATTTCATGTTCCAACTCATATTACTACGATGTGACTCGGTGATCAAGGTGCCCATGTCCGAGAGCGACTGACGGCGAATCGATTCGATTTAATCTTGCAAGGTGGACCTAACTAACACGGCACGCATAAGCCCCGTCAGACCACACACACCAACCTTTCTCCACTCCGCCTCGAACTACAGCCGAGCTCAACGTGAGACCACCAAAAATAAATACGTACAACCCAATTCTCCGCGACTACTCGACTACCCCAGGAGGTGAGATGGAATCCTGTACTTTCGAAGTGAGGCAGTACTCGGCTTACCGGTTTCGACTACCTCCTACTCCCGGCATGTGATTAGTACATTTCAAACATGATCAGCAGGGCCGACAACGATACGGTCCTTAACTGACACAGACGGAGCTACAATTTTCTCCGCCCGGTCTCAACTTCTATTTTTCCTTTCCTTCCAAAATTAGTAACTCATATATAGAAACATGAAATAACCTATATCTCGCAATTAACTGAAAATTTCCCGACTTCTACCGAACCCTATTTAGCGTAGCACGACTATCGTCCGACATGTACTAGTGTATAACTCATGGTACCTAAGAGTTATGCATCTAAGGTTCCATTCAACTCCTATGACTTTAATGCACAAGAAATAGATACATAAATATATAATGTTGCATAATTTGAAATAATGGTTATGCACCGGGGCTTGCCTTCGGGCTGCTGCTCAGAGCTGGGGTCAGATGGGCCTTGGGCCGGGTTCTCACGCCTCTCCTCCTGGGCCTGATTCAGCTGCTCCTGTTGCCGCAATCACCTCAAACACGGCGTCCTCAACTGCAGATGCTACACGAATGCATATGAAATGATTGAGTGCAACTCAAACTATATAATCACTATACCCAAAATGAAATGTCCTGCGGACTGTCCGCAGTTCAACTTCGCAGACCCACCAGAAACACCAACGTCTCTGGAGAATTTCTAGACTGACTGGCGGACTGTCCGCGCCTCAGTAGCGGACTGTCCGCAACACACTTCTGCAATCCCACCAGAACCAACTACTTCTCTGGACAAATTTCAAATCTATACTGCGGACTGTCCGCTCCCCAGTAGCGGACCATCCGCAGTACAACTCTGCCAATCCAACAGAGACGACAACGTCTCTGGACAAAATTCCAGATTCTACGGCGGACTGTCCGCTCTGCAATAGCGGACCGTCTGCACTACAACCCTGCGAAACTCACCAGAGACAACATCGTCTCTGGACAAATCTCGAACTCTACGGCGGACTGTCCGCTCTCCCATAGCAGACCGTCCGCAGTTCAATTCTGCGAAACCATCAGAGACAACAACGTCTCTGGACAACTTCCAACCTAACCAGCGGATTCTCCGGCCCTCCTAGGCGGACCATCCGCAGTTCATATCTTTTGACACCGTGCGCCGCCACCAGTGATACCGGCGCGGCAGCGCGACGCACCGTTCCCGCCGACGGTGGCCCAACCAACGGCGAGGCCAGCACTACACCATCTACTGAACGAGGCACACACGGGCATGGGTGATGCACGCGAAGAACTCAAGCCTAACCTAGCCGGCGACGTGCGGCCCGTGGCGGTCAAAACGACATCGTCGTGAATGTGCGTGGAAACAACAAGAACATGAAGGAACGAGGGGAGCATGAGCATTAGCGACTCACTTACCATCGATTTGAGCCCTTGGGCGAAGGAAACAGTGCTCAGATGATGGAGTTCCACGGTGAGGTCGAGTTTGGACCAAACTAAGACCGACGGCCGGGGAATCCGAGATTCCCGGCGAGGTGGGGGTTGTGGCTGTGGTTGGAGGGGTTGAGGAGGGAGCTAGGGAGGTGGTCGAGCTCTGGGTGCGGTGGATTTGAAATCCATAGAGGGAATGCGCGGATTTGGTCGTTAAAATGGGACGGTGCTCAAGCGTCGCCCATGGCGTCGGGAGGGAGAGGGAGAGTGACCCGAGAGAGAGAGTGTGTGTGAGGGAGTGGGCGCGGGTGGGTGAGGAGGATGTGCTCGCCTTCAATGCGGCGTACGGGGTGGCCGGGGGTGAGCTCGATGGCCGGCACGTGGCAGCGACCGAAGATCCTCGGTCACGGAGCAGGTGAAACAGAGCCGTTGCGGACTGTCCGCCGTACCAAGCGGACTGTCCGTGAGGCAGGGCGTTACAAGGACGCGCCCGTCGCGGGCGTCGCGGACGACCCACCCACTCGGTCCGGGCAGGAACGAGTAGGTGAAGTCGGCGGCGCGGGCGACCGCGCGGGCGGCGGGGGCGGAGGCGTACGGCGGCTCGGTGAGGCGGAACCCTCCCCTGAAGGTGAGGAAGCCGAGGAGGAGGGACGGGTGCAGGGCGTGCACGCGGCGGAGGAAGGCGGGGTCGGCGATGACGCGGCGGAAGGCGGAGCAGGCGGCGGCGGAGCGGCCGAAGTCGGCGAGTGTCGGGAGGCGGATCAGGATGGCCGCGAGGATGTCGTCGGCGAGGCCGTCCACCGGCGGCGCTGGGGCCTCTGGGAGGCGCCCATCTGGCCGCGGCGGCAACGCCATGGCTAACGCCGGTGGGTTCGACGAGGCGCGCGAGGCAGTGGGGGACTGGTGGTGGAAAACGGGGTCGGCGGTGGGCGAAATTGAAACGGCGTTCGTAAAAGGAACCGCTCGCCTTCATCCGGTGTCCATGAGTGTCGTGGGCCGTGGCAGGCGGTTCACTGCGCAGCTGAGGTCATGGGCCACGACCCCACATCGTGCGACCTCTTTGTTTCAAAATAAATGTAATTTTAAGATTGTGCACGCAAACTAATGCTACGTATAAAATTATCAAAATATCTATTGTCTTTTGTGAGGAGTGGATGAGATGTTAGTTGTCTTTTGTGAGAATCTTCCAGAAATTATTTTGTCTTTAGTGATAGATGGGTCAAGGCTTGCATTCTTTGTGAGACAAAATTTGAATTCTAAAATTGCATTTATTTTAAAACGGAGTGAGTAATCTGCTCATCCTGACAACCGTTTCGCAAATCCAATTCGGCGACCGATCGCTAGTAGCGATTCCAACAACCATCTGTACACTAGCTGTCCCCACATGCGGACTCCACACGAGACCCACGTGACCCTGTTTTCCTTGCACACGGACACATTCTCTTCCTCTTCCTCTTCCTCTTTCCCTTTCAATTCTAATCATTACTGCATCGGCGGTGGCACCGCAGCGTGTGGTTGCCCGGCGATGTCCCCTTCCTTTTCAGTTTTTATTTTCCTTTTTTTTTTACAATCTTTGAGTTCTTAACTAAAATCATACTAAAAAAATATATCGAGAATTGTACTCAGAAGTTGTGTGATGAACTTGTGCGTAAAAAGATTGTACAAGAAATTTCCCTAATAAAGATAACTTCATACAAGTTGCGCTAAAGAATTATCCTCCAGATTATTTGAAGAAAATTATATGCGTTAAAATTGTATATATCGTAAAAGTTGTGCTCAAAATTATTTTTGAAATAGTTGTTAAGAATAATTATACATAAAAGTTATATGTATCATAAAAGTTATGATACAAATTTATCTCTCAGAAGGCACGTGTAAAAAATTATGCGTAAAAGTTATATTCAGAAGTTATAACTTTTCAAAAAAGAAAAACTGTGAAGAAAAACATTTTCCAAAAAAGGAAAAAACCTTGCTGTCGGAAATCGCTCGTTGGGAGCCCTCTCGGCTCGCGCTCGCTGATTAGTACTCCCGCGGCCGTTTGCCCCTCTGCCATTTTTTTTCGCCAAAACCCCAAATCCCATTTCCACCACCGACCCTGCTACGATTCTAAAAAAAAAAGAAAGAAAAAACCACCGTCCCTGCGGTTCATCACGATGGTCTCGCCGACAGGGCCTGCTGACCCTCGCGGCCTCGCCGAAGACCTCGCGGAGATCCTGATCCGCCTCCGATCCCTACCCTCGCCGACGTCGTCCACACCTTCCTCCGCCATTTGCTGCATGCAGCCATGCACTCCACCACCCGTCCACCCCCTTCACTTGTCCTCGGATTCCACACCATCTTCGGCGGGTTGAGTCGCCCCGCCCTTCCGTTCTACCCTTACCATCCGCCCCATCGGCGGCCATCGCCGGAGCTGCTGGTGACTTGATCAGCTTCTCATTTCTCCCCCCGCTGGCTGGCGCCTGGCGGTATAATCCGCGACGCCCGCGACTGCCGGTTCCTCCTCGACTGCTCGTCAAACTGTCCTGCGCGGGCCTCAGGGGCAGGGCTGCAGGCTGCAGGCTGCAGCGGCCCCCGGTTACTCCTATCCGATCCACCACCACTGGTATAACCATCTCGCTCGTGATGGCAGGAAAGGAAACTTTCTACTACACAAAACAAGAACATGCAGTCACCTAAGATAGATGTCTCAGACGACTACGCAATATTAATGCTTTCTCCAGCAGCAAGACCCATGGCAACATATACTCATATATATAGCTTAGCTTTTATCTGCAAAGCAATTTCAACACACGATCCTGCTGGTCGCCTGGTTCACCAAAACATCAACATCACATGCTTGCTAGTAACAGTTGGCACTCAACACGGGGAGTTTTGTAACTAACAACATGGTATTGTTCTGGTAAAGTTCGATAATAACCATATCACACGCTCAACAGACAGTATCAGTTGACAATTCGACATAACCAATACACACTCGACAGACGGTAGAGTTTGACAGACTTAGGATAACCATACAAACACAACAGACGACGGTAGACAATACGAGCAGACAAGGATAACCATACACACACTCAACAATAGAATTCAACAAACCAAATCAGTCGACTGGGATAGCCATATACATCCCCAACAGAAGGGCAATAGGCATCCATATTCCATCATCACCTAGCTCCAGACCAGCAGCATGAAACAGAAGCTCCATCTTCGATGCAAAATTAGTCCTGCAAAACAGTATGTAGTTAGAAAAGACCATTGCATATATGCAGTATATATATAAAAATATAAAATTTACTTTCTATATAATTTCAGTGCCAAGGCAGAGCATATATAACTGCCGAGTTGCATAAAAGTAGTTTTGGCTCCAAACTAAAGGTGCATAACGACACTAATATTTTTACCAGACATGTAGTCATTCTGTTGCAGTAAGCATTAATCTGTAGACATAAATTTACACATGTATCTGTAGTCATGAAGGACAACAAATGATAAAATGGCGTAGCTTCAATAAATTTGCTATTTTTATTTGTTTCTGCAAACAACCCTACCTTTTTTTAGTCTCCACACAATCCAATTCACTAGTGGTTTTAGCTCTATACAAATAGAAATGGGATAGAGAATCAATGTTGTATTATTCTTGACATGCATGCACCGCCTCTAAGGCCTCTATTGACCTTACATTCCAAATTCAAACTTTACCACCAGAACTAAGAGGCAAGGAAATACATATCAGAACTAATATATTTGCATTATATTAACTTGATGCAAACTGTCCTATCTTATTTCGTGGGTCAATTTACTCGGAAGAATGGTAATTGGCATACTTTCTGTCCCTTTTCCCAGCTCATTGTTCAAGTAATTCAGTTTAGGTCCACTTTAAGTCTTTAACAAAAAAAAGATGAACGAAGCTACTTCATGATCATGAAATGAAAAGGCAAAATGATATATGGAATCAATTCACAAATCTTCTATCGTATCTAGCTATTGTGATTGTATTTTTTTATTACTCCAAGAAAAAATATAATTGTGAATCGCTTAAAAATGATTGTGAATAAGTGTACCATCTATTTCTACCACTGGCGGAGCTTAGTGCATTTGAAAGGGGGCCATGGCCCCCCTGACTTCTGAAAATCTGCACTAAATGAATACTAAACCAGCTACTGTTCATTGATTTTCAAGACAAAGTACCATAGCTGGCCCCCCTGATTATTCGCACAAGCTCCACCGCTGCTCTTATTAATTTACGACCACGTCAACAACTGTCTTGAAATCTGATTCAAAGATGACTTGTGTTTAATTTGCCACCATTGGCTTGCTAGCCAGATTCCCCCTACCATTGCTAGCACATTTGAACCACTCGCGGAGCTTAGTGCATTTGAAAGGGGGCCATGGCCCCCCTGACTTCTGAAAATCTGCACTAAATGAACAGTAAACCAGCTAATGTTTATTGATTTTCAAGACAAAGTACCATAGCTGGCCTCCCCTGATTACTCGCACAAGCTTTGCCACTGATTTCTACTGAGATTATATGAAAAATATCTACTACAACATGTAGGGATGGATTAGTTGCCACAATACAAAATTTGAACACCTGCACACAAAAGCACTGAAAATGGCTACATGTATCAATGGCAAGAACAGGACCAGAATAATCCAGGCACATGGATGTGAAGCAACAGATAGGCCCTAGCCCATAAAAACCAATGACCTCAGCCAAGCTTAGGCATCTTTCATAAGACAATAGTTAGTTTATTGCCATATAAACTCGATGAGACATATATTTCTGCGACATATATTTTCTCATATATAGTTCCACAAAATTAAATAGAAACTTATTCCTTGAACATGCCAGTGAAAAATATTAAGTTCCACAATCTTAGGACACATAATAAGCATGCATGTAATCATGTCAAGCAGGTAGCCAAGAGTGAACACATACATCAAAGTAGACCTGAAATAAGGATACTGATAAACCTGAAATCCTTCTCCCTACTACCTGTCCACAGCTACAGATCTGTCCTAGAAAATTTAGAAAGACAGGACACACCTAAGATGATACATTATTGGATGGAAGGGACTGCTAGCTTATATTAGATATGATTATTAGAGTTCAAGTGGATTTCCATTATTATTAGTTGATGAAATTAGCAGGAATGATGATACTTAACAAGACAGGACCATCTGAGTGGAATGTCCTGATAAAGTAAAGTATTCTATTTCAAGATATATGTTCATAATATAAGCTGACATAACATATTCATCTTGGTCCCAAAACATATTCATCTTGTTATAAACCCTAAACCTGCCCTCAAAAAAAATCTTGGTCCCAAACCTGCCCATATTGTTATAAACCAAAATGTGAAATAGTAAAGAATCAAATAGAGAAAATTGTAGGCTAGTGATATTGTATCCTGTAATACCCTTTGTTTGCATGTCCAAAAATATAGTGAATAAACTAGTCCTGTATTATGATCTTTTTGATTTCATGAATGTTGTGGGATAGACCCATGTGACAGATGGTCTTTTCACAGTAAAAAAAGGTTCTGTTTACATGGAACTAGAATAAAGAATAGTCATCAGGAATTAGAAAATCATGTTAACATAAACAGTCCCCCAAAAATATTAACCTAGAACTACTTTAGCTAATCGATTGAAGTATATACTAAGAATACCTAGATCCACCCATGACCAGTTTGTTACATGAATTGAGAAAGGCTAAAATATACAATAGCACACACATGCATGCCACATGCTGACCACAATATCCAGAGATGAATCAGATGCAACCACGACCTATGCTACATATGAGCGATGGAACCCTAAAACAGACACTGCAAACAAAAAAAAACAAGTTCACTCAACAAATTCACACATGACAGAACTTCACACATGCATGGAAAACACAAAATGGCAGTGAGAGACTATGATAAGAAGCTTACCATTTCTATCCTTGGCGGCGACATGAATGGTGGGTACCCAAAATAAGGATGGATATGAACATAAAGGTAGTTCATGGAGTTGACCCTCTCAATCTTCAACGTCTTAATCTCAAGGGAATAACACGCTGCCTCCACTCTGCCTTGGTGTGTTTCAACACCTAGGAAGAATATGTATCCTTCAAATGCGCCAGCAATGTTGCAATTGTATGGCAAAGGGATTGTATTTTCCACCAGCCACTCACTAGCTTCGATCTCCTCAGCCTTACTTTTCATACTGGTAAAATAATGCATATCTCTGCCATCCCTAGTGAGACTAAACATCCCAAGCCTGCCTTCCCCTGACTCCACAATGACAACTTCCCGCCCATTGTTGCCTGGTGGGAGGTTCACAGTGGAGAACTCCATCCTGTCCATGTCGAGCTTGAGCAGCTTGTTCCTCCAGTTCACTTTCCAGTAGAAGCAGCCACGCTCATACTGCGGCCAACCCAGAACGAAGTTTGGAGGTGCTGCGCTCAAGCCTAGATCAACCCAAGTGGTAGATGTGCCAAGACTCCAGAGGTTAGAGTCTGAGGAGAAAATAAAAACCACCAACTTGTCATTCCAGTGTGTCCTGCCAATCACTTTGAACGATGTCCCCTCCTGTCCGGATGGCACAAGGAAGGCCTCGAAGAGGGTGTTCTTGTGGACCTGGGCATAGGCGGCGATTAGCTCTTCTGGTATGGGGGGCAGCAGCCTGAAACTCCGGTACACGGGGTCGCACACCGCGAGCTCGGGGGAGAAGACGCTGTCTTCGTCGTCCAAAACGAGGCGCTCTAGGAGGAGACGGCCGTCACGGACGTCGCAGCGTTGCCAACGATCGCCAGGGAGGTAGCAGTCGAAGGAGAAACCAGCGTCGTTGTTGGCGAGAGAACGGGCAGCAGGAGCGTTGGGGTGGGGCGCCGCGGCGGGCTGGATGCCATCGCAGAGGATGCCGAGGAGGAGCGGCGGGTAGAGGGAGCGGTACCGGCGCTGGAAGGACGGATTAGTGATGATGCGGCGGAAGGATCTGCACGTCGCGGCGGCGCGGGCGAGGTCGACGGGGGAGGCGACCCGGAGCAAGATATCTTCCAGGAGATCTTCGCTGAGGGCCGGCGGTTGCCGGGGCGGCGCCGTGTCTTCGAGGCGGGGGAGGATCCGACGATGCGGCGGCGACGTCATCGCTGGCTAGCCTCTCGGCATCCGATCCGGCGAGTGGTGTGAAATGGAATTCAGGGTTTGGGGGGCTGGGGAATGAACCTGGTCACGTGAATTTTGAGTGAGCTCGGGGCTGGAGCGAGGTGACTATACCGGTGTATAGGCCATGTTCACAGTGTCCATCGTGTAGCTCATCAGCTGTAACTGTAATAAGCCGTAAGTCTTCATGGCACTGTCGGCAGCCGTCACCATATAGCACCATGCTAATAATCCTGGCTTTTGAACAGCACGTAGCACGGGCATCACCAATCTGATTTTTTATGCTGAACTTGAATTAGCGTGCAGATTCTGCAGCACCTGATGATGCCATCTTTCATGGCAATAGGTCGATCAGAATTAGTTTGCCGCCTGTGCGGCGCTCCATCTCCTGCTGGGTGATGGCTGCAGAAGTAGCTCGTGGAAGAAGCTGCATTCGAGGGAGAATGGCTAGAGGTTGAAGAAAGAGATATGACGGCCATGAATTTATAGTGTTAGGCTGCTGGAGAAATACTCGGAAGCCGTTTACCACTAATAGAAAAGTCCAGGCCAAAGGTACCATCTCTTTCTCCAGTAGTGTACACAACAATATAACATGCAGGACCGGAGTGTCTCGATCATTAAAGTTGACTAGTCATCTCATTAGCGGCATGTAATAGTGTGTAGCATAAAACCGTTTTCTAAACTAAGATAAAAAAATAAACTAGAAGTCAGGCGACGTCAAAGCCGTTTTGGGAGAAGCTTTCCCAAACAGCCCTCTAGATGTCATTGCAGGTGTAGTATAATCATAAACTTTCTATAGTTTTAGTGACGAATGATGAGGCATAATTATTGCCTGGATGCTAAAAAAACTTTGTAGAGGTGCTAGTTCCGAGGCCAAACTTAATAAGGTGAGTAACACTATTTTTACCCCCGACATGTACTATTGGACATACATTTGCATAACCATTTTGCGGTTGTGATGGTCAACACAAGATAAAAACAGTGTAGCTACGGCACTTTCAATATGCTATTTTGTTTCCGTGTTGCTTCGCTCTCTATAGAAACGGAGTGAATCAATGCTGCATTCTTGATGTACAATGTCTGTATTAAAATTATTCTATATATCTAAATTTACAAAAAAAAATCAGCGCGTTGTGACTTCTTGGATGAAAAATATTACCTAATAAAGAACTAAGAGGAAAGCAATTGGAGATCAAAACCATTTTGCTTGCATCGGCTGGGGACAAGTGCCCTATCTTTTCTTGACGGGACAAAGCTATAAGGTATTTGGGACTTGGGAGGATGGTTTGGATTGGCAATTTAATTTGCATATTATCAATTTCTTTTCATACAGATCAAGTGATTCAATCAATACTGATCCATACAAAATGAAGAGAGGCAATTTCTAGTGGAATGACAAAGTGAGGATGCAATCAAATCACATATAATTTAATGTTTGTATCTTGATATAGTGCTCTTGTTCTATTAGTCATCATAAGAAATTAAAAGTCCTGAAGGAGTGCACACAAGCTATTTGCTATTGGCATGCATATAACAAGCTAAGTGATGGCCAGATTATTAGTTGTCAGTTGTCATGATAAATTTCAATAGCACCCACAAAATGGAGCATAAAAAATAGGTATATTCATTAGGGCACCCGCAGTGTATCTAGCCGGACTCGGCAAGAGCGTGGGCCCATGGAACAGGCAAAAGGAGTGATCCCTAGTTGGCGCAATGTTGATCCAGAAATAAGGTGGGCTCTATCGCATGCAAAGCAGTAATGGTACAGAGAGAGAATGAGAGAGAAGCAAGTCTGCCATATGCACATCACCTTTTTTATTCGCTCTTAACCCTATAGTAAGTCTACTACCCGGTAGTTGTTACTGCCAATGTGTAACAATCCAAATTCAATTCAATTGGAAATTCAAAAATTAAAGAAGAATCTTACACGTGGACCCCACCTGTCATACACCCACCTCCCTTCCTCCTGTGCTGCACGTCGCAGTAATGGCGGTCTCCCGAAGCTCCCCGCCGTGCGTGTCGTCGTGGAGGCCGATCCCGGTTTCCCGGCCGTCGGTGGGTCGCCAAGTCGACCACGCCCCTCTCCCGAGCTCGCCACCTGCCTCGCTCCCTCCTGCGCCTCGCCTGGCTCTCCTTCTCCTTCCTCTGCTCGCCATGGATGGCGTTTGAGCAACTCGCGTTCATCGATCGAATCCGCGAGCTCCGCTCCACGGATTTCAAATCCACCGCAACCGAAGCTCGACAACCTTTCTAGCTTCCTTCCCAACCCCGCCAAACCTAGCCCCGAGCCCCATCTCGTCGGAAATCAGTAAATCCCCGGCCGCCCGCCATTGAAGCCGCTCGGAGCTCTGGTCGCCGTCGAACTCCCTCGTCCGATCATCGATTTCTTCACTTGACGGCTCAAATCGACCCTAGGTGAGCCACTGGTGCTCATGCTCTCCCCGTTCCCTCGCGTTCGCGAGGTTTCCACGCCTTGCCGCCGCCGGCCGCCGTGCTTGTCGCCGCCGTACGCCGCGAGCCGCCTCTGCACCACCCCGCGCCACTCTTGCGCGCGCACCAGGGTCGCCCGAGCTCGCTGATGCTCACCCAACGCCACACCGCCGCCGCCTGACCCCGCCGCCGCCGGCGCAAGCGCGCTGCCGCCTCCCCTGCCCTAGCGCCGCCGCTGGCGCGACTGCGCGCCGCCGCCACCGCCTCTGCGCCACCCCCCGTGCCACACCGCCACCGCGGGCCTGGGCGCGCGAGCCAAGGGCCCCGCCACCGCCCTGCTCGCCGTCGGCCGGCGCCGCCGCCGCGGCCTCGCCCCAGCGCCGCCGCGAGCCGTGCGCCTGGCCTGGCTGCCCCCCCCCTCTCTGTTTTGTGTCGCTGGCCAGTAGGGCCCACGGGTCAGGGGTTAAGGGGGGTTTTGTTTTCTTTTATTTCGTGTTTAATTTCTGCTGTAGATTGTAAATTCCGTATAAAATCAAGGAAAAATGCTATAAATGTGAAACAAATTTTGTTAGATTTGTTAGAGTAAGATCTATAGAGGAAAAATATCCATGATGGCGAAATGACCTTTTTACCCCTACAAGAATTTAAATTGTGTTTAGTCTTGCTTAATTAGTTTCTATAGATCTGTTAATCTAAAAATTATGAAATTTTTGTAGTAACTTACTTTAAGCATGACTGATCCACTGTAAAATTTTTGTATTCATAGGACCTAGTTTAGTACATGTTTATAAAATGTACCTAGCTAGTATATTTGCATAGGGATAAATAATATCTTTATATATAAGATTCCTTAGAAATCATGAGAAGTAATTTAATAAATGTCTTTGCAAGTCATGTTCTGTTGATATTAAATGGTGCTCTAGTTGATACTTAGGTAGATTAGTTGTTCCTAGCACTTAGGGTTTAACTTAATTATCACCATACATGCGTCATGTTATGTAAATTATTAATTTGTTTAATATTTATCTTCTAATTACAAAGTCGAGTTGGCATTTACTCATTGTCTCATATGCATACATATAGAATCCGCGACTGAGGCAGTCGTGTACGAGGTGATCGCGGAGCCGCAGGAGCAGACGGAGCCAGCCCCGCAGGAGTTTCGTGACGACCCGGCCCAAGGCCCAGTTGACACTAGCACTGAGTAGCAGCCCACAGGCAAGCCCCGGTGCACATCCTATGATTTCAATTTATGACATCTATATATATTTCTATTATTTGTGCATTAGGTTTAGGAATTATTTGGAACTCTAGTTGCATGATCCCTAGGTTCCCTGTAGTTATACTAGTATGTATAGGACGATAGAAATGCTATGCTTAATAAGATCTCGGTAGAAGTCGAGTGATTTCTGGTCACTCGCGAGATATAGGATGTATCGTTATTTTGAGTATATGGAATAATGGAATAGGTTGGAGAAAGAAAAGAAAATGGAGACCGGGCGGGGAAAGGCTAGCCCATCTGTGTCGATTAAGGACCGTTCGTTGTCTGGCCCTGTGATCGAGTTTGAATTGTACTAACTGCATGCCGGGAGTAGGAGGTAGTCGAAACCGGTAAGCCGAGTACTGCCTTGCTTCGAAAGTACAGGACTCCAACTCACCTCCTGGGGTAGTCGAGTAGTCGCGGAGAAATGGGATTGCATATATTTACTTTTGGTGGTCTCACGTTGAGCTCGACTGACCATATGATGGTGGGGCGGTCCTGTAGTTCGAGGCGGGGAGGGGAATGGTTGGCATGTATAGTCCGACGGGGCAAATACGTGCCGTGTTGGTTAGGTCCACCTTGCAAGGTTAAATCGGATCGATCCGCCGTACGTCGCATCTCGGATATGAGCACCTTGATCACAGCACTGCATCGTAGTAATGTGATGGAATTTTAACGTATATGTGGAATGAAATGTTAAGATTACTAATTGATCTTCTATTATGTTTGTTTTAGAAAGGGTTCTGCAAATGGCTAGAGGATATTAATTTATATAGAATGTGAGCTAAAATATTAAAAGTAAGGATCCACCTTTAGACGCTTTTCTGCAAACAACCCACAGCCAAAAAGCCGTGCATGTCTAGATAATGGGCTATGTATACCCATAGTCGGGTAAGTCTTGCAGAGTATTAGTATACTCAGGGTTGTGGCTCAAACTATTTCAGGTCAGTATGAGGTAGACTTCTGCCCTTGTTGTGCTAAGTTCATCCAGTTTGGCGCGGATGGTTGGGAGGTGGCCGGACCAGATGCTTAGTCAGTGCTAGTTTCCAAATCACACACCCGTGGGCTGAGTGTGTGATTCGATATTGTGTTTTATGTAGTATAGTCGTTAGGTTTCCTATATCGGACCTTGTTTTAAAATAAAGTTACTCTTGTATATTGTTATGTAATTAAACCAGGTTTGTAGAACTTAATGTACTATACTCGGTATTGTAATCATATTTTTATGTACTCGTCATGTTTGTACTGCCTGCGCTCACCTTCGCGTGGGACTACTGGTGTTTGTTTCGATCGGAATGTCGGTTTCGAAAGGACTGTCAAATTAAACCGTTAAGCCAAATGTGCCTGATGTGTTCAAATGATGGCCATTTAGCTTAATTTGAGTTTTAATTTGGCGGTTCTGTCACACAATGCCCACAATGCTTCTTACCGGTAGCAAGATATTCTTTATTCCTTCTTACCTCCCATTGCGGCTGCCCTTATGAAAAAAGACCAGAATCCAGGCTCATGAATGAGAAGCAACTTACAGAAGCCCATTAGAATCAAAGGCCTCTAGGGTAGCCCTATCTTATATAAGCAGTTTTTTCCTTGAAAGAACATTTATAAGTGGCTGATTGACTTATAAACTTATTGAGCCACTTTCTGTAGACTCATAAAATGTGTTTTGGAATAAAATGCTACCACTCAGCTTACATGATCTTAAATATTTTGAGAAAACTATTAGAATATTTTTTTTCAAGAGTCATTTTGTAATTTAACATGAAGTCTCGCATATCAATTTGGAATGACATGTATGTGCGTCATACTAGCAAAATGCATTGAATTGAATGTAAAATAACAAACAAAATTGATGTTAAATTATTCGTATAGTTTATGTTTTTCGATGAAATACAATGTAAAACTTTAATTTCTTTGGTCCTTTTATGACAACATACATGGAGTTCCAAAAAAAATGACAGTTACTAATATAAAATATGAAACTCCAAAACTATGCCATTGTCACACATGCCATAAGGTATTAGGGGATTGATGCTTTGGTCGAGGCCTCCATAGGAACCTTGCATAAGCATGGCAGGCAGGCATTGAACACACTGAAGCACAACAATACCATGACTAGTCACTTCTTCAACAAGGCCATATATAAGGGGGGGAAATAAAATCACGTATATGTGGCAATATATGTAAGAGACATACCACTTAAATCAGTTTTAAGGTTCTAAGCATAGACTATGATAAAAGGTGAAGTTTGTAGACATAAGGCCACTACAAAGTTCAGTGCATTTTGCCATTTTGTTTAAGCTCAACCAATATTTTGAACATCACAAGTAAGAGGTAAACAAAGATGTCTCCGTATAATTAAGTAGTACCCACATACTATTATCATCAAATACAGATAAATTGTTAGGGCATTTCGGAATTCAGATACATACTGCACACAAATATCGCAGATATGCTTAGACAGTCTGATTGCAGCATCAACTCAATCCCACGACTGTTTACTTATGCAGAAGCACAATACTAGCTGCACTAACTATAATCGGTAGTTCGGTACAAATGCAGTATACTACAGTCGGATGTTTCTTACTACAACATCACTATGACCAAATCAACATGGCGACAGCTGCTGTGAGGGCCATGAGAATATGGAAATCTGGGACACCATCTAACAGTTCATAAAGCAAGCTCACACCTCAACTGTTCTGAGCCTTGAGAACTAGAATGTTGCTCCGACCATGTCCCCCCCAGAAAGCTGACGCAATGAAGTAAATAAGTCAGGACAAGATATTGGCACATTTTAAATATTCACAAGTAGCACATGAGAAATTAAGAGCAAAAGTTAGATTTAAATCATACCAAATGGGATTGACCTTACAAGGAAAAAAATGTTTAGGAAGAATGGTATCCATAATTGTTAGAGTATGACCTTATGACAAACCAAAAAAAATATGCGAAACTTCATAGTTCATAATGATAGTGTAGGTGCGGAAGCTCACTTTAGCCTATCACAATATTGATCTCAACTGAATTTAGAAATGTAACTGTAAACAATCTCTTTTAGTACCATCTTCGTATCATTGTAATTCATAGTACAAGTTATAGCCCATCTGAGAAAGTAAACAAAAAGAAACAAACCTTCAAAAATTTTAGACCCTACAAATTGGCACCTTCGTTAAGCAGTACTGTATAACTTAGGTTACTGTTGTGGTTCTATGTTGGGACAATGATTTATAAACTTGCCATCCCATTAGTGATTGTGAAAGGTTAATTGCAACATATTCTCTGGGTGCTCTGCCGTCATAAAGAATGAGTGGCACGCGAAGAGTCATCCCTGATGCCTTGGAAAGATTGACATTGAGGCAGGTGACAAGTTCGAACTCTGACGGTCGCAAGAAAAAATCAGAGGGCTCTGCCTCTACCACCTTTTAAGTGATATTTTGATTTCAAATCGAACAGTAATCAGAGTTATTCTATTTTAGAAATCAGGAAATATCTCCTGTTTCAGTTGTACAAACTGAAACCAAAGTCTTGACCAGTAATCTTTAAATGGGAAGATATGTTAGTGGAACAATTGGGAAATAAATTAAATGCTTGTGCTAGCTGATGACAGAAACTACAAATCACACAAAAAGCACATCAGAACAGAACTGAATAAAGCCTTAAAAAAAAGAACTGAATAGACAAAATTATCAATGACAAATTGAAGATAATCAATAACTAAATACCAAGCATCGGGAAAGTTGTGAAATAACTGTTCGAGGAAGGAGTTGTTTACCACTTTAGATACTCTGTGGAGACAGCAATGGAGGAAAGTTGGTATATATGTAGGCACGTAGAATGTGATGGTTCAATTGACACACCCTCTGAAGCTGAAAGGTCCTGACGTCCATCGAAAAACATTCCAAGTCTTCCATCTCCGCGGATGAACTTGCATGCACACCTGCTGAGCTCAGATGTTCAGGAAACCTTAGCAGGAGTATGTACCTCTCCATTGCACCCCTGATGTAATGCCGGAACTCAGGATCCAATGGGGTTGTCTTCTCCATCTGCCAATGGCTAGAACCATCGGCATCGTCTTGCCTTACAGTATAATAGAGACTAACCGCGCCGTCTGCAACGTGGTCACGGAGCGCAAACATCCCAACCCTGCCTTCCGCTGCCTCCACAATGGCGATCTGTCGCCTGTGGCAGCCCGATGGGAGGTCAGCAATGGAGAACTCCATCGTCCTCGTGTCAAGCACGAGCAGCTTGTCCCTCCAATCCATCACCCAATAGAAGCAGCCGCGGGCGTATTGACGCCCGGAGAACGCAGGGCTCCTTGAGGACGCGCCCACGCCGGACATCAGATCGCGCCAGGCCAGCGACGCGACGGCTCGCCACTGCCCGGAGCTGGAGGAGAAGGCGAAGGCGACCAGCTTGGCTCTGCACTGCGCCATCCAGATCACCCCGAACGACGTCTCGTCCTCGGGGTCCCCGCGGCCGCCGGGGGCGAGGAAGGGCTCGGACCAGCGGTCGAACTCCACGCGGAGCGGCTGGTCCACGGTGGCGGCCAGGTCGTCGGGGATTGCGGGGAGCAGGACGCACCGCCGGTGCAAGGGGTCGCACACCGCTATCTCCGTGAAGACCGACGGGTCGTCTCCGGCGCCGTCCTCGGGGGCGCGGTCGAGGAGGACGCGGCCGTCGCGGACGTCGCGGAGGACCCAGCCGCGGCCCGCGGAGGAGGAGGGGAGGAACGAGAAGGAGAAATCCGCGGCGAGGTTGACGGCGCGAGCCGCGGGCGCGGCGGCGTGGGGCGGGAGCGCCGGGTGGAAGCCGTTGTGGTCGAGGAAGCCGAGGAGCGGCGCGGGGTGGAGCGCGCGGAACCGGCGGAGGAACGCGCGGTCCGTGACGAGGCGGCGGAACGGGACGCAGGCGGCCGAGGTGCGGACGAGGTCGGCCGGCTCCGGGAGGCGGAGGAAGATGTCCGACAGGAGGTCGTCGGTGAGCGCCGGCGAGGCCATGTCGTGCCGGCGGCGGGAGAGAGGAGCGGGTCTGGGAGGCCGACAGGCCGTTGGGGTCTTGGGGAATCTGGGATCGCCCGGTCAACGTGAAGGCTGCTCGGTTGCTCTGAAACGTCAACGGTGGTGCTCGGCTTGGTGGTTGGTTCCAGTCAAAATTGTATTACCAGAAGACCGCGGAGTGACGAGTGAGTCCTGCTGGACTGCGTCAACGGACCAACGCGCCAATTGGACCACAGCAATTCTCGGCCCACCTGAACTCACTCGACGCCGATCTTTACGGGCTATCCGGCGTACGGACCAATCAACTTGGCCTCGGCGATTTCTTGCTTGAATTGAGCCCAAAAATGCTAAAGATTGACGAGCACTCAGCAGCAACAAACATTTCTGAGCTCGCAAGTTGCAAATGATTGGTTTGAATGCCTTCCCGTGTACGCGTAAGATTGCTGCTCTTTTATTTCAAGTTGTAGGTCGTTTGATTTTTTTTTACTCTAAATTTGATCACTCGCCTTATTCAAAAATTTATGTAAAATATTATTTTTTTATTATAGATTGTTTTATTAATACAAAATCTTTAAGAATAATTTAATTTTGATAATGTTTGCACAAATTATTTTTAATAAAATAAACGGTCAAAATTAAAGTTAAAAAAATATTAAATGAACTATAAAGGTAGTACTCCGTTACTGAAACGAAAACCCCGCGTAAGATGGCAACAATGCACGAGGGGCAGGGCAGCACCACGGATGGTCTACGGCGCACGGCTGGGATGCCGTCGCTTTCCGCGCGAACTTCCTCGCGGCGGCACGACATCCCTTGCTTCCTGTATTATACTCGCGCCTGCCGACCATTGCCGAGTGAAAGCAAACGGCACCACGGTTAAAGAAGTGGGCTGCAGCAGCGCCACTATGGCTGCTTGTTCTGTTTGTTTTTATTAATCATGGCTAAGCGTACACGCTGTAATTGTACATCTTGTCGAGACTATAATTGTACATCTTGGCAGGAAAATTATTACAGTCCCGTGGATAAAACATAAGTTGAGAAGACAGCTTAGTCCACGTCATATATATTTTTCGGTGCCTTGTCACTGTCATAAAATTAGTTTTATGGTTTCTCACAAAAAGGAAAAGAAAAGTTGTATAGAGTACTACTATATTTTTTTAAGATTACACAGTACAACTAAGACACTCATAACGCACGTACACTCACATTCTTATGAATACACGTACGCAAACTCTACCCTTATGAGCATTTTTGAAGACTGAGCCGGCAAATCTTCGAGATTAAATTCTCGAGATTGACGAAGGCACCACAGACGCCTCGTTGTCGACGAGAACGTCGCCTACCACTGAATGCACAACGCCATTAAATCACAGAATATTCGTTTCCATGAGGAATCGAACCGATGACCTCAGATGCTATCGAGGCTTTTGTAACCACTAGACTACAAGCCATTTCGCAGAGTACTACTATACTAGTACTATCCATTTGGATTTTTCAGGTTTGATTGGTTCGTTTCCAAAATATTAGCATGCTAAAGTATGAACAAGTTCATAAAATTTAGCACTCGTTTGATTGAATGCTAAAAAAGGAACCCATCTAATCAAGTGCTATTCTAAATTTGTCAAGATTTTAGTTAAAAAAAGCAAGCTAGCATTTATGTATGTCCATATTTTTGTATCCAATCCAGCAGACTCTCCATACCACAACGCGCAGTACCGAGTTCAACACGTGCGTCGTATAAGCGAGTGCCAAAAATAGAAAACCAACCGCGTTTTCAATGAACAATTGAAGAGTACAACCCTTTTATAAAATCCGATGAACAAAATGATATTACTCCTTTTTTTTTGAAGTAACAGGAGGAGTAGCTCCCCTACTGATTATATATTACTTCTTGCTCCCAACAATAGATAATCCCGTGCCGTACTATTACGGGCTTCCAGTTTGGCCCAGCTAATTTTATTTCAACTCCTGCAATATGCAAAGCATGGGGGCGCCCGCCGAATTTAGCCAGCGTCACCCAAACAAGCCAAAACCCGCCCAAGCTGACGCAATTTTCCAGGTACACGCTTGGTGGCTTGGTGCCCCCGAAGCGGCGGCTGGTCCCCTGCACCTCCCTGGTCGGCTGCCCGTGGATAGGAACGCAACAACCTACTCCCGCTGACACGGGGGGCCACAGACCCGCCGCCAGCCTGGCGGGCCGCCCCCAACCACCGCTAAACTACTCCGATCACGCGCGCGTTATTGTCATGGTCCCCACGGGTGATTGCCCGTTTTAACCAGCACCCCCTGTCGCTCCCGCACCCACCCTTTGCCTGACTACATAACTGACTCGTGGGCCCAGGAGCAAACGCTTCCCTGGTCCTCATTCTGGACCCACCCGTCGGCGGGTGAGGTCGACATGGGAGTCGGGGGCGTCTCGTAGGTGGAAGCCCCCTCAAGATTTACCGATCCGAATGCGCGCCTTCCTCCCCCTCATAATCGGAGGCGGATTTCGTAGACGTTAAAAACCCGGCGCGACACGGGACCCCCCGCAACGCCTATACGAAACGGAAAGCTTCGGAGAGCGAGAGGGAAAGGGGAGGGAGACGGAGGAAAGAGGAGGCGATGGCCCCGGAGGCGGCGAGGAGCAGTAGCGGTAGTCCTGCGGCGGAGGAGGAGGGGGAGCGGCGGCGGGGGGAGAGCGAGAGCGAGAGCGAGGGGGAGGAGGCCGGGGTGGCGGCGGTGCTGGACTTCGACATGCTGTGCGCGTCCGTGGCGCTGTCGGCGGAGCGGAGGAAGGGCGCCGCCGCGGCGGCGCCGGCCGGCGACTGCGGCGGCGGCGGAGGGGTGCAGAGGATGTGGGAGGGGGACGTCGTGCTGGATTGCCTGGAGGACCGGCGGATCGCGCTCAAGGCAGCCTGGTAGGTGGAGCTAACTCTTCCTTGTTCCTTCCCCTTGTTACATACAGCTGTATCTCTAGGGGTTGGGTGCCTTGTTGGTATGACCACGTCGTGGTTGGAAATGTTGGTTGGGAAACCAGTGCTTTGGGATTTGGCGTTTCGACGAACGCGGATTCCTTTTTGCTTACGGACGGACTGGTTTTTGTGTGGATTTGGGAGCGAAGGGGGTTGTTCTTCGTGCTAAGCTTTTGGAATGGAGAAGTATCGTTTGGGACGGCATCCTAGCTTAGTAAATTGGGCGAGATTTTCATTCGGACAAGGAAGTTCCGCGGAGGGAAGTCAGAAACTTTTGCTCCAATTTCAAGTTAGCTCTTCGATTGGGTGGCTGGAGACGAGCTCTCAATTGCAATTCTGCTAATTCCCGCTTCTTGTTCAGCTGTAGATGAAAAAACGTCATATTTTAGTATCAATTGTTACCATCAGAGAACATTCCCCAAAATGATGTCTTGGCCCTGTTTTGGTGCTATTCTAGTGTTTGTGCAAAAATATGCCACCTTTCTTTGTTATACTACATCTTCGTGGTCAACTGTGATTAACCTTTCCTGAGACTCGTTTTAAAAGGGTTCTTGTTTGCTTGCAACCGTTTGCAGCTGCCCGTGCTACCAATTTGGCAAGAACATGCGGAGAGCCAATCTCGGATCATGCTTTCTTCAGGTACAGATTATCCACGCACTAACGAGCATACTTCGTCCATTCTCTGCTGTTACTATACTGTGAAAAAAAGTGTAGTCAGATTGCTGTTTAGGTACCATGTAAGCTGCATGTGTCTATAGTTTCTTGTTGTATTCTTGATAAGGCATGAAAGACAAGCCGCTATCATGCTTGCTATTTGGACAATTATAGAAAAGTTGCCATTTTTCTAAGCCATGTGCTTAAAAATGTAGTGCCTGACTTGTAACTCGTTTGAATTGACTTGTCATTGTAAACAAGAGTTTAGACAATCCTTTATTCCTGTGGCATGTCTTAGACCTAGTCTACTTGCATAGCCTTTTTTTTATTTGAGCTGCATAGAGGATTAGTAAGTTCCAGTAAAACGTTCCATAATAGTACTCAAATATTCTATGCTGGAGGGGACCGGACTGGACGTTGGACTTGCTGGACAGATCTGAACCAGTATATTTTACTCATCTTAACCACCTTGTCAGTCTTGAAATACCAACTTGGTTATATATTTAGCTCAGTCAGTGCTTCATTTGCAAAAATTTCTTGGAATTCCTTCTCTCATCCAGCATCCAGTATGTGTGTTTATTATATTCAATTATGTGGTCTGTTCGTTATCCTTAGCAGAGTGATGAATTCCCTCCAAAAAAAAAAAGAGTGATGAAAGGAGACTATAACTTTCTTTGACATATCTCCTGCTGCATATATTAAGGGCACAGATGACAGTTGTTATTTCAAATTGGATGGCTCAATCCTCTGTCTGTTATAGACATTCGTTTTGTAGTACTGTGTGACAATCCCATTGTTATTGATTTTGAGTTTTCCACGTATTAAGTTTCCTTGAGTGTAGCTCCCTTTTATGTAGTTAGTTTTAATATTTTATTCTTATTCACCCTGCTTATGCTAGATGGAATTTCTTTCAGGGAATGGTTTACTTCATTTTGTTAGTGGCTGTTCTGGTGAGCCTAATTGCCTTTTCAGTAACAAGGCATCATATATATTTATATATGGGACTCGGCTCTGTCCTCTTCATAGCAATCTATACTGGTTACTTCCGGAGAAGAATCAGGAAGCAATTCAACATTCGGGTAAGTATTTCTTGGGATAGCCGTTTCCAAATATAAGTATTCAGAAAGTTTACTGTTTTCTGCTAGAGCCAAGACATAGCACTTATTGCAGTTTCTTACAGTTACAGTGCTTTGTCTTTTCTAAAATTACACCATCCTTGATGTCCTTGGACTCTATTGAAATCGCAACACCAAAATTAAATGAAAGTAAATGAAACTTGGAGGTATATTGATGGTTAAGTATAATCAAGGTCACATCTATCGACATAAATATGTTGTCAACATCTTCATAACATTAGTACGTGTATTTTAATTCCAGAATTGCAAAAAATAAAATTTAGGGAGAAGTCATTCATTGCATTTATTGGAAGTCTTCATTCTGATGAAGCTGACCATCCACCCTCTTTTGCGCTTACAGGGTACCGAGAGCAGTCTGGATGATTGTGTTCTCCATCTCATATGTCCTTGCTGTACCCTGTGCCAGGTTATATCTGCATACGCAATTTTTACTCTCTTCCTATTTTTGGCAATTGTAAACTGACCTGTACTATCTTCTGTATTCAGGAGGGTAGAACTTTGGAGATGAATAATGTCCAGTGTGGTGTCTGGCATGGACGAGGTGATACCATTTGTTTAGGGAGCAATGGTGAAGGAAACAAGGCTTTCGCTGCCCTGAAGAAGGCCTCGCTTGTGCCTATAAAGTCCCCAGGGTTGTGTGGCATGGACAGAACATCAAATGCAGCTGATGAGCACGAGCCGCTCGTCCCACCAGACCAACTGGAGCAGGTATAGGGAATAATACAATTGGTACTCTGTATCACCACGACCTCTGTGCATTCTAATTTCCAAGAAGGGCTTGGACTGTCCTGCGAGAAAATCATCTGTACTGCACTTCTGCGCCTTCTTATTGTGTTCTTCAATCCAGTTACATGATGGACTTTGCAGCAAGTCAGCAATCATGCATGGGTGTTGGGCACAATAGGCCTGTTGTTGTAAAATTCAGTTATAGTTTTTATTGTGCAATCGGTTTATTTAGGTCCAAGACCGGATCTGCATAATGTCACACGTGCTCAGGGCTTTTGCCTGCATCCAACTGTAAATTTCTGGTACGTAGACATGAATGAAATGGGAAGGTTCTCTTCACCGACTTTTTTTGTTCCTTCTTTTTGATGCTGTCCCTTGTCAAACTTGATTCCAGGAGCTTGATTAGCACCATTATTTTCCTTTCGTTTTCCTTAAGAAATGTAATTATCCATCACCAGTTTATCTCAAGATATTGCAACAAGTATTGCCTGTGTAAAAAATATTACAGGGTTAGCACTTATGAACTTAACACCCGCACAAGAAGCTATGTGAGAGTTGATTCCCAATGAGAAGGCATGCATGTGCTGGAGATCTCAGAAACCTGTGGCTTTGTTCTTGTCAGGATAAGCAGAAGCTAGCGTAAGTACAATTATTGAAAGGGGTTATTGAGCCTACTAAAGCATTGCAAAGTTGCAATGATGCAGGTCTGCTGGCTGCTGCCTCATGATGGGTCATGTCTAATGCAGAGTGTCTCTTTCTGTCCCTTTCTTTTCTTCATGTGGGATGGCCCCTTTTGAGTTCTTAATTCTGGTATCTGAGGGATAACGAAGGTGGCCAGGTGGGCAGCTCAGTGTGGTGGCTCTGGTCTCCGGGGTGTGCTTCACCTTTTGCTAACCGTACCACTAGCGGCTCGCGCTAGAACGAATGCGTGTGCGTGTGCCACGGTTTGACATCTTTAGTAAGTTCAATTATGGGTGGTGCTTTCTTGAATTTTATTGTTTCGTCTCTGGATCAATCATCATGCCTACTTTGTCCTGTGTCATGGTCAGCCTTTTTTTTTCCATTCTGGCTTTATTTCGCTTTACTTGACTGACAGCAGTAGATATATAGGAATACGGAGTAGTCGTTAGTGCTACTCCTAATATATTGTGAAACTGTTAATTACCTTGCAAAGTTCAAGAGATCAAGAAAAGTTTACTAGAGATACTTACAGTGCTAATTGATGGATCCTTTTTTTGTTAGCTGGAATAAATGTGTGCAATTTGTTTAAGACAATGAGACAGGACTAAGACTAGTAGGTTGCAATGTTGCAGACAGTAGAGGACCGGTTGGGCTAGTAGATGAACCAAAAGATAACCTGATGCTTCATGCTTAAGAATATTGTAACCTTATATATTCTGATGCAAAGAGACCCTGTAAACTTCAGGTACATGTTGACTTTGAGCATAAATGCATGTGAAGGTCATGCTCTATGAATCTCTCAAATAAAAAACAAAAAAAGCGATCATGTGTTCATAAGCCACGCGTTTAGCGCGTCCCGCGTGTGCATGCATGCACTCCACGAGCCCCATACTATAAGCTATAATAATCAATCAATCAATGCTTAGGCATATTCCAGATTTTTTTTAATCCTTCGGCGCTCAATATAATAATCAATCTCATGACCCATTCAGCAGGGCTCCTCCTAAATCAGCTCTTTGCTATAGTGCAGGAGAATCGAGAGCATATGAAGCAAAAAAAAAAAAAAACGTCTCCTAGTTTTTTTCTCTCCTCCATCTGCAAACCAAGCTTCTTCTTCTCGCTATAGTTCTGCTACATAGCCAAATCAGGTAAAGCAGAAGCACAGGAGAAGTGGATGATGGATCATGGATGCTAGTAGCAGAAAGGAGAAAAGCCATGCATCTTGACTATAGTTATATATATCCCAAGAGAGGAGAGGACCATGGCTTTTACAATTTTTAAAGGATGAAGGCTTTTAGGGTTTTGCCAAGATCGGCCCCAGCTCCGGTCTCTGGTTCCGTTCCTTAGTAACGAAGCTATGCATTGTTTGATTGTTAGAAGCTGCGGCGCATAGGCGTCTTGGCATCACTACTAACGAGCCTCTAAAGAGCCTTTTGCAAGTGTGCAGGGTGCACTGGATGGAGATGGCGATGGCGATGGCGATGGCGATGGCGATGGGCTCACGTACTGTCTGTCTGATCGTCTGAATCTCATGGACTCATGGCATAGGCAATTAGGCATACCATCATGCATACAGCATATTGTTCGTGTACGCTTCCAACACTTTCCTCCAGCAGCAGCTCACATTGACATCTTTAATTTGGACATGTTCTGTGCCAATCTGTCAGACGACTCTATTGGATCAGGATGGCTAGCAAATTCTGGCAAATGGTCAATAATGCATGAATATGAGTGAAATGCATCTCTATGAGCTGAAACCCAGGACACAAGTGAAAAGGACAAATGATGATGATCACGGGAAGCCGGTTACTGTACATCACATCAGTATACAGGACAGTGGACTATGATTATCACCCCCATCAACATCAGGACCTGGTTTTAGTTAAAAATGAGCAGTGCTTTTATCAAGCGGCCCTTTCACTTTAACTACGAACCAATGGTTCGACACCACGCCGTGACTATAATCTTTTCAGTGAACAATAGTATTATTTGGCACATTACAGGCACTTTTTTAGATAATGGAATATTCTGCCCTCTACAGTTTAGCGTACGCAGCCTTTAATTATTACATTTTTCAGCTTCAATCGCTGGATTATCAGGAGACTTAAAAGGACACATTACATGCATGTTTCCAAGATATTCAAGACGTAGGCTGTTATTCTCAAATCTCAACTAATATATTTTTTTCGCGAACGTGCCTGAGCACTATTTCATTAAGAGGAAATCTCAACTATTAAGTGACGTGTCTATTCACCTTGCAGTAAACTGGTTAGTTACGGTGACTATTGTGGGATCACAAAGTTAAAGGGTGTTCCAATAGCTGATTTATTGAGGGTGCTTGATATGCCTAGATGGACTTCCTACCAAAATCCAGTGTTTTTCCTCTGCTTCTTAACTAGAACCACACTTCCACATGTGGGGCATAAAGAAGAAGCACGAGGAAAAGAGGAGCACGAGAGGAAAAGAGGAATGCAAAGCACCAATCATTCATGAGTTCCTCAAAAGTAGCACGTTCTCGAGTGCAGATATACTTTCATAAGTGCAAGCCCTGCCAAAGTTTCATTTCCACCATATATAGTTTCGATGCCGGAGCGACAGGTAATGCATTGGGGAATTTGTTGGCGCCCACAATTCTGCCAACGCACTTTGCTTTTTGAACCTCACTGTCTTTTCTGAAAGTTCCATTGCAGTAACTGGATGGAAGCAAAGTTAACACAAGTTTCAGCTTTTTTTACCTTTCAACATCGGTTTTGTTACAGAAATATCACACTGGTACAAACTATCTTTGTGTAAGTTTGGCTATACATTATGTCCGCAGATGATATAATTACATACATAGTAAACTCTTGGATAAAAACAATTAGTTAGTGCAAAACCCTTCCTTCTCATCCGAACAAAAAGGAAGTAGAAAAAAAAAGAAACTACGGTATCATCAGTTCATCACTTCTTGCGGTTCCTCATCAAGAGCCCCTGATCCGTAACCACCTTCCTCCTCGCCATAGTCTCCTCCTCGGCGTCGGACTCCAGCGAGTTGACGCCGTCCTTCTCCTTCCTCCCATGCGTCGGCCTCGCGGGCCATCGCCGCGGGAAAAGGTAGAGCGCCGTGGACGTGAGCAGCGTGGCCCCGACCCGGCCGCAGAACACCACCATCAGCAGGCACAGGACCACGGCCGCCGCGCCCGCCGCCGGGGACGAACCCTTCTTCGCCTGCTGCCGACGCTTCACCACCGCCGGCGGGAAAAGCACCCCCGAGACGGACGCCGAGGACGAGGCGGTGGAGGAACGAGAGGAGGAGGAGGAGTAGCCCGAGTCCAACGACGCCGCGGAGCTCAGCAGCGCCGAGGACGCCACCGACGACGCCGTGGACGGGCCGAACACGACGTCGTCGTCCGCGTCCATCCCGCGCTTCTTGGACTCGCCCGGCGGTGACTTCTTCTTGCTTCCCTTGCTACCAGACAAGAACTTCCCCCGGAACGACAGGCTCCGGCGGCCTCGCTGGTCCCGGCGGCGAGCCGCAGCTCCCGCCGCCGCTTCGTCGTCGGCCACGGCCGCCGCACCGCCGAAGCACATGAAGAGCTTCATTGTCGATTGGTGGCAGTACTAACTCACAGCAAGGAGGTTTTCCGATCAGCTCGTGGGTGGGTGGTTAGGATCGCCGATCGCGGCCGCCGTATCGGCTATCGAGCGTCGCGTCGGTTCCGGCGATCGACCTGGGGTGCGTGCGAGGGCCGTGTCTGCTTCGAATCGGAGCGAAGCAGCGCGCGGCTGGATATATAGGTGCGCGCGCGCGCGTGATGGTGTGGTGTGGAAAGTGTCTGATGCGGGAGTAGGAAAGGAAGCCGAGGGGGGCCACGGTTCGGACGTTCGGTGCGCGCGTTCTATCGACTCGTTTTGGCCTTTTGGGTTGCCGGCCGTTCGCGGTGTGGTGTGGATATAAGCGTGTAGAACGGGTTTGACTGACTTTGACTGAGGTCTCTAGGGCAATTATTTGTATTTTCCAAGCGTACCAATAATTAACGCACTACTAAATACCGAACATCTGAAAAACTTTTTGAGTTTTGCATTTGAAAGAGCTTTCACTAACCTGAATGTTTTACTGAGCTTGCAAGAAGCTCCATGAAATGAAATTGGTGGGGATCCCTCAAAAACAAAGGAGTGTTTTTTTTTATTATTGTAGACTAAGGTTATTCTCTCTCAGTCATGCATGCAGATATAACAAGGACGGCTATGACCTGGTGTCTGGTGTGGTGAGGCATGGTACGGTGATTCCCTGGAACCTAGATGCCATTGACAGCATACCAAAAACGATTGGTATGGCTATGTCCAGCCTTAAATCCAGTTAGGCAACGAGGAGTCATCCTATGATGGATGAGGGGTACGGTGGTAACACGAGTTGGTTAATTAGCAAAAGCCTCAGATGCAAGATCAAATAGTGTTACAATTGGCCTCAACTATAACTTTCTCCTTTGAGGAAGATGCCTTAATCTGGCGGTTCTCTTCTAATGGAGTTTACAACTCTCAATCCTTGTATAGGATTATTAATTTTAGGGGGGTGATTCCAGTTCATGTCTCAGCAGTGTGGTCTTTGAAAATACCCCCTAGAGTCCATTTCTTTCTTTGGCTCTTAGCCAAGAACAAGGTCCTAACTAGGGACAATCTGAGTTTAAGAAGAAAAGTTGAGGATGAGTCCTGTCTTTTCTGCAATGAGAAGGAATCTGTTTTTCACCTCTTCTTTGATTGTGTAGTGGCCAAACAGATTTGGGTCTACATTTCAGAGTGCTTTGGGTTTAATGTCGGTATGAACTTTGAATCCATTGGTAATATGTGGCTAAGTAGGAAAAAGTTTATTGTGCATAACATCCTGACCTCGGCTGTTCTTTGGGGTTTGTGGAAGCTGAGAAATGAACTTTGTTTTCAGAACATGTCTTGGAGGGATATCAGGATCCTGTTGATGAAGGTGGCGATTTTGGCACAGAACTAGCTAATTCTGTGTCCGGAGACAAGCAAGGCCGAGCTGTCTGGCTTAATAGGAAAGCTAAAGTTGATGGCTGCGATGCCTGGACGACTTACTGGTTGAGCCAAGGAATGCCGCGAATCTGGGTGGATTTCTGGCGCCAACACAACTGGAGCTGGGACACGGCGGAGGTGACGACTGAGCTGCGGGAGTACATCAACAAGGAGGGCTTCCTAACTGCTCCTGCTCCAGACTCTCTCTGGGTGCGACATGCCTGAAATGCCTATTGTCTAGTACCTTTTCTGGATTAGTTCTTGCTGTACTCAGTGATATGTTAACCTGGTTTTGCTGGCTGCGACCAGTATGCTTTGTATGGGTGTTGGAACCTCCCATTTGGATGCTGTAAACGTTGTTCTGTCTTTGTTAAGTAAGACGGGAGGGCTTTGCCCTCTAAAACTCTAAAAAAAAAATAGTGTGGGCATGAGGCACAATATGAGCTCTTCTTTCATAGTTACATGGCCAAGGTCCAAGGAGGTCTCTAAGTGGTTCTTGGACTGCCCCCCCACCCAAAAAAAAACAAGCACTTTGGAGGCCAAATTAGCGAACCACCCTCCGAGTCTCTACCGTTTTATGTAATCTTAATCTTGTACTGAACTTGCTTGCTGGCCCTTCCTATATATGACATAGTTTCTTTTTCAAAAAAAAAGAGAATGTATAAGTCCTTGGTTGTAAATAGTCAAAGTTCTTGAAAAAAGGTGGTATATTCACAGTGGAAGGCAAATAGTTAATTGTCCGGCAAACCACAACCATTTTTTTTGTTTCAAATATATATACCCAGTGGACTTCGATCCTTCGACCTCCAGATGCGATATTGCAGTCTCACGTAATCCCTTTATTCCCTTCACTAGCTACTCGGTTTCGGTTAAACGCACGAGTTAGCTCTAATTGTCACTATCACTTGATTGGTTCCATTCGGGCTGGGGACGAAGACAGGCTCACTCTCTCTAGTTCAAAAGCATACATACAGCATGTGGCATGGCTTTTCAGACTTCGTTTACTTCTTCGGTCATAAAGTTGCCGCAGAATAGCATTTGGCATCAGAAGGTCCGGCGTGATAATTTTACAATCACGACGCACCTTTTTCCTTCCGGGAAACGTTGTGGTGAAAATTAATTATGTGGTCAAATTATTACCATATCAAGATTTGGCACATGCAGAGGATCGGAACTAGCAGGGTCGTTTCGTGTTTGACTGTGACGACGACTGCACTGCAACAATTCGAAAGAAGACACATACTCCTCTGGTCTCTAGTCCGTGTCTTCCAAGTAATGTTCGCCCCATGGCTTTTCTGTTTCGTCTAGATGCCGAGACCTTTGAAATCTAGGCATAACTACACCCACCATGTAGAAAGACTTGTGGAGCAACGAAGCTAAGGAGATGACTGGTGTATCAACGGTTCAGAGGGGATTTTTCACGTATGCACATGTATCATGGTCATTCATCTTAAAGTCAACGGTTGGATAGATCATCATAAGTTGGTAAGAAAATTTTAGAGCAAGTTTGAGAGAATCAACTGTTTTTCTTTTCCATTTATTTTGGATGAATGAATGCTTTCATCAGGGTTCTCGGCCCCATCTCTGGTTCCAATTCTTAGTACCGAAGCAGCTCTCTTGGCATCATGATTCATGCAGCATTTCTTATTAGGGTAATTGGTCTGCGGGACATCCTCAAATGATGATTTTGTGCCACGCACACTCCATACTTCGAATTTGTGCACAGCACACTGTGATTCTATATTTTTGTCTCCAACACACCGCAGGACATAAAAAGACTTTTTTGCCCTTGAAAAACCGGGCCCACCCGTCAACTCTCCCTGGCTCGCCCCGAAGCTGTGCGCTCCGCCGCACCACCGCCGCCCAGCCCTGCTCGCCGCGACGCCGCGCCCGCGCCGGCCTTGCTCGCCACGCCGCCGCGGCCCGGCGAGGTGAGGAGAGGCAGAGGGCGGGCGAGCCGCCGCGCGGAGGGAGCTCCACGGCCGGCGCCCCTGCTTGCCGGAGCAGGACGGGCGTCGCTGCTTCGTCCCACCGCCTCGACGCACCGCCGCCGCTGCTGCCCGAGGGTGCAACGCCGGAGGCCGCCTGCCGCGCCGCGACGGAGGGATGGCGCCCCTGCTCCTCCTCCCCCCTCCCGCACATGCGCCGCCACTGTTCCGGCCCGCAAGGACGAGGAAGGACGGCACGGGGAGGGCCGCCGGGGAGGAAGGTCGGAGGAGGGACACCGGGGTTCGGGGGCGACGGCGTCGGGGAGGAGGGCCACGGGCCATGGCCGCCGCGGCGCCCGCCGTCGAGCTCGAGCCGGCCCGTCCGCGTGCGCCGTCCTCCGCGGTGGAGAGGGCGAGCTCCCGGCGGCGCCCGGCGAACGGAGCAGGGGAGGCGCCGGCCCCGCGGAGAGCCAAAGAGAGGGAGGGCCGGGAGGAAGGGAGGGAGGAGCGGCGTCGGGAGAGAGAAAGACGGGGAGGGAGGAGCGGCGTCGGGGAGAGAGAAAGACGGGGGAGGGAGCGAGCGCCGCTGCCGGTGCGTGAGCGGCGGAGGCAGGCAGAGGGAGGACAGGGAGAGAGAGGTACGGGGAGGGAAAGGAGGAAGGAGGAGAGGGAGAGAGCTGACGGTGGGCCTGATTTTTGCAAGGGCAAAAAAGTCTTTATATGTGCTGCGGTGTGTTGGAGACAAAAATATAGAATCACAGTGTGCTGTGGACAAATTCGAAGTATGAAGTGTGCGCGGCACAAAATCACCATTTGAGAATGTCCCACGGACCAATTACCCTTCTTATTAAATACCGATCTTCTAAAGCGCCTTTTTTTGCGATTATATATCCTGCTGGATGGCGATGCTCACTTCTGTGGATCTCATATATTTATAAATGGCACGCCAGCAGGAACAAAGGCTTGTAGGCAGTGGCGGAGCTGGCCAAAAATTTTAGCTGGAGCAGGATTTACATCAACTTTGAATGGTGCAAATGCTAAGTCCATCTTTGCTCGCTGGCCATAGCAGTCATGTTGTTGCCGCTTTGGTCATAAAGAATTATAATTTGCATCAATTTTGAATGGTGCAAATGTTAAATCCACCTTGTCTAGTTCCTACGACAATTGCGGCTTTGCTCGCTAGCTATAGCAGTCATGTTGTTGCCGCTTTGGCCATAGAGAAACATAAATGAGATTGTTTCATCTTTAATTCAACCAATTGTCATACAAGGTAAACTAGTTCAGTGGCCCATTTACATTCGTGATGACCACCATCGATGCATCACAAAGATCATGGAAACACATGAATAATCCCATAACCATAAAGGCATGTATTATAGTTCCATTAGTTTTCTAGGATATAAGACGTTGACCGGCTCCAGTGAATGTCTTGTGCCATATCTGAATGCTACAAGCAAAGTATGCATTTCTGTGATGCCTCAACATGCACAGCTGCACAAACGCATATAAAAGAGCTAGCCCGTTTGGGTATACCCACGTTCTTTAGGTGCTTTAAAACTGAAGCGTCATCTTAGGCCACACCACCCACCTAATGTCGACCCACCAAATGGGCTATTATCGACTTATCTACTCCCGGCCCATATCTATTCATCGTCTTCTTCAATTAGCCACAAGATGATGTCTGACGTCCAGTCATCCAGACACTGCCGCAAGCTTTGATTTGAGAGCCACTAGATCGCAGGGAAGAGAGGGGAGGGAGGTTTCGTGCCGCGGAGTAGGTGGGGCAGCTGCCCTACCGTGCGGTATGGGCAGCTCCGCCTATGCTTGTAGGCTTCTCTTTCTTTGGCTTCCTAGGTGCAGGAACACAACTTATACTCCTTGCATGTCTCACATTAATGAATCATCAAAATGGCAGTACTCCTTGCATGTGAGTTAATACTAATGAGACGAGGTAGAGCAAGAGTATTAGGCTAGTCTCAGTGGGAGTTTCATGAGCACATATATCTAGACTGTGAGCTAGATAATCGTGCCAGATGGATTTTATGGTGATGAAACTCTCCTCACATCTCATGAAACTCTATCCTTCTTTCTCCTTACCATGTCAGCAAAATTGATGGTATTTAATGTCATGAAACCCTCTATGAAACTCCCACCACTACGGGACACTCGCGGTTTGCCATGTGCAAAGGCACACGGCAAAGGCTGGAATACACACAGTAAAATCTTTGCCGTGTGCTTTTTATCGGGCACACGACAAAGAGTTTACCGAGTGCTAAAAACACTCGGCAAATTTTTTTAGAAAACCTATTTTAAAAATAAAAAAACAAAAAAGATTTAATCCAGGGAGGACCCCACCGGCCAGCGACACACCCGCTCCATCGAATTCACAAGTTGCGGCATTTTTCGCAAATGTAACCTTATATAATATCTAATATAATATCTAGCCGGCCAAAGGCGGGGTAGGCCACCTAGTTTTATAATTAAACAGCATACTCCCTCTAGTTAAATACATACGTGTCATTTTATGATTTCTGCTGGTCAAACTTTCTAAAATTTTCAACTATATAAACTCTTTTGGACAAAAAAAAGTTAATCGCTGTAAACTCTTCGTCCTTCATCCAACAACAAAAAAAATGAGAAGAAAAAAATGACGGTGATCAGCTGTTGCGGTTCATCACCAAGAACCCCTCTGTATTTCCATAACCACCTTCCCTGTTCACCATCTCCGCCTCGGCGTCGCGCTCCATCGATTCCACGCCGCCCTCCTTATGCGTCGGCCTCCCGGGCCATCGCCGCGGGAAGAGGTAGAGCGCGGTGGACGTGAGCACCGTCGCCCCGACCCGGCCGCAGAACACCACCATCAGGAGGCACAGCACCACGGCCGCCGCCCCCGCCGCCGGGGACGACGTCAACGACCCCTTGCTGCTCGCCTCCCGCTTCGGAGCAGGCGGCGGGAAAAACACCCCCGAGACCAAGGCCGAGGCCGAGGCCGAGGCCGAGGAGCGGGAGGTCGCCGAGCACGGGTCCAAGTCCAGCGACTCCTCGGAGCTCAGCAGCGCCGAGGACGGCACCGACCATGACGCCGTGTGCAAGCCCCAGGCGGCGTCGGCGTCCCCCGCCCGCTCCTTCTCCTCTGACGGAGGCGACGGCTCCGGCCCCGACGACGGTTTCCTCGTCGTGCCCTTGCTGCGGCTACCGGACAAGAAGAACTTCCCCCGGAACGACGACGACGACCCCCGCTGGTGTCGGCGGCGGCGAGCTGATGCCGCCGCCGCCGCCTCGATGCCGCCGGCCGCGTCGTCGTCCACGACGGCCGCCGAGCCGCCGAAGCACACGAACAGCCTCATCGGAGCAGGTGTTCACAGCAGGGCGGGTGCTGATGGATCAAGCGATCGAGGTGATGTAGTCGAAGCAGCGGCCGCGTCGGTTGAGAAGGGAACTCGGATCGATCCGGGGCGCCGTGTCCGCTTCCGAGTGAGGCAGCGGCTCGCGGCCGAGCCCGAATATATAGCGTCCCGATCTGTTGGTGCGCGTGGATGTGGACAGCGGCTGCTGCCGGCTGGTGTGTGGGTGGGACCGTGGGAGCCGGGAAAGGAGGGTGCACGTCCTGTGATCCGGCGCGGAGGGAGACGGTTCGGCTGCGTTGCGTTGTTGTATCGCTCGCGTCGTTTCGGCAGGGTCGCGCCGCGCGGCGCGGGCACATTTGGGTTGAGGCCTTTGGGGGATTATTGACCGGCTTTGACTCAGTCTCGGCAAGACACGCTGGCTGGCTTCTGGGTTCCCATGCCATGTGGGGCCCGGCGCGGATCGGTGATTTGGGCTTTGGGCACTTGCACTCTCGCTTTCGCTACTCGGTTTCCGATTAGCAACAGCAAGGTCTTGCCCGGCCGGGGTGTAACGTGGTCGATTCCGCTCGCAGCTATCGTTGTCCAAAAAGCACACAGGCAGCATCTGGTGGATGGCCAAACTTCCCAGACTTGTAAATCTATGTAAAGAAGGGGCGTACAGAGAGACACCAAAGTATTAAGTATATATTTTCGGGGAGAATATAATGAAGGTCCACAGCGTACGTTAACAACAATGTAATAAGGAATAAATTATTAATTAAAACGTCGTGACGAAGACTTATTAGTGGTCAAAATGATATATATATATATATATAATTATATGTAGATGAAATGTTTGAGGGAGTAGCTAGCAAAGCAAGGACCTGGCGATCGAAAGGAACTAGCACGGTCGTTTCGTGTTTGACGGTTGCGACGACTCCGTGGAAAGAACATGTGTGCTACCAAGTCTCCTCTACTGGTCCGTGTCTTCCAAGTTTTCATCTCGATCCATGGCTTTTCTGTTTCTTCTAGTTCTAGATTCCGTGCGCGACCTTTGAAATGTGGACGTAACTACTCGCTCGCTTTGTTTTGTAGATTTGTAGAGTTAGAAAGCAAGGCTTGCCTGCCTTCATGATTGTTAAGCCCTTCACACGGACATGCAGAATTGAAGCAGGCACTTCACTCCACTAGGTTAGCTAGGTGCACACGCGGCGTAGGGCGTGACCCACGAACGCAGCGAGTCAGTCAGGCAAAGCCAGATTGCTGTCAAAAGTTCACGCGGCCGCATATATGCCCGGCTCGATCAACCTTGCTCATTGGGACATGGGGTAAAGCGGTCAGGGGAGCGCGCCGGCGTTTTCCTCATGCTGCTGGACAAAAGGCAGGGCAGCCGGAAACTGGCAGACCAAAAAGGGGGCTTCTCGTTTCGTGCCTTCCTCTTGTTCAGGTCGGAACCCACTCGCTCACAGAGCCACCACACCTGTGATCAGATCAGATCAGATCCCTTCGTCACACTCGCCTGCCGCGCACTCCTATTCTGCGCACCTGTGAGTGTACCCTATGCTTCCACTGCCTGCCTGCATTTGCTGCAGAGGGTACGGGTGGTAGGGTTCTCTTCTTTGGAGCCGGTAAACACACACAAGCGATGGACCGAAACGGAAGAGAGGACACGGCAGTCATCAGGCTCGCGCAAAGAAAGACGGTGAGAATGCGGAAGGTTCCTGGCTCTGCCTCATCGTCTGAACCGTCAACATTTATGTCATTCTGTCAGGTGAACTGTTCCCCTTCTTCTGAAGATAAAAAGGGTGCGCTTTTCCTATTCCTGCCCGTAGCTGCTGAGTCTGCAACGACCGACTGACTGCCATGCCTATTCGATAGGAACCACCAGGTAGAAAAATGACAAATTATGCATACCAAGCTAGCATGATGCGTGCTACATTATCCAGACGCAAAAAAAAAAAGGTCAAGCGATTTTTTTTTCATCTGCACTGCACTTTAGTTTCCAGAGCTAACATGTAGCTTCAGATTGAAAACGAGGAGATACCTGACGACGGTGGGTTGCAAGAGATAGGCTTGGCAGAAAATGAAGTGTTCCAAAAGTTGGATTGACCGGACAGCAGAGGAAGAAAACATACAAGGTTGTTTCCTGCATCCGCATGATGTTTCACAGATGCACATGGAAGATTTTTACTGTGCGTTCCAACATTTTATTTTTCGGGGGTGGAAAAAAACAATGGATTCCTATCTTGGCTCTGAAGCTTTGTGCTCTTCCTCTTCTTCTTTTTTATTTTTTGAGGGGAGGTGTGTGCTCCTCTTCTCAATCAATTATTCTTGTCTATCGTTATCATCCTTCATGTTGGGTAGCAGCATCCCTCATCCAGCGCTGCAGCACGGGCTGCCGGCCGCGGCGACCAGAAGACGGCGGCGGTGAGGACGAGGAGCATGAGGGCGCGGGCGCGGGCGCCGGCACGTGCGCAACGAGGAAGACGGCGGCGACGGAGGCCTCGCGTATGCTGTCAACCTCACGGTACTTTTGCTGGGCCGAGGCCCAGGACGTGGGATCTCCAATAGATGGAAGCGCAGTCGAAAAGGGCCGCCGACAGCAGACGATCTGGTTCCCTCGAATTCGTGCTGGATTGGGATTTGGATTCGGATTGGATTGGGCCGAAAGGCCGAGTTCTCAACTCAGCACGAATTCGAATCCAATCCGAATTCGAATCCCAGAGTAGAAACCGTTCTATTTATTGCGCGCCAGGGCTCTGTCGATAGTCCAGAACCTTTGCTGTGCTCTTGTGATGGAGTGGTGGCCTGGTGGGAGGAGAGGGAGGCGTTTTGGAAGATGAGCGACAGCGAAGGGGAAGGGGCCGCAGCGGAGAGGGAGCGTTTGGCGGCGGAGGCGTTCGCAGGATGGCAGAGGAGGAAGGCGGAGGATGAGAAAGCGGACCAAGAGAGGGGTTCGGACTTGTACGCCCTGCAGGCTGCCGAGTTTCGCGACGACTGGATTGCCACAAGGTCCAGAAACTACGGTTCATTCGAGGACATCAGTGAGTTCACGAATCACGATTTACGATCCTTTTTGAAACTACTAGTACCTAGGTTGGTTTTGTTACCTTCTCTGTTAGCGATTTGTTTTTATCTCGGTTGGGTGAAACTTAGTACTATTCAGTGATCGTTTCTTCATTACTGGCAGATAGTAATTTACTCTGATGTTTCTAAATCTCAGATTAGATAGGAGTACCCTGCACATGTCAATCCTTATCACTGTTGCACGAACTCATTTGATATCTCTTTCAACTATCTGCAGCGAAGATCCCGCCCATGCGTTTTACAGATAAGCCTGCCCCTCGGCACATTGCCTACCCCTGCGATACTCTCCAGATCTTTTCAGCCAGAGTTGCAGAAATCAGAGGCGACTTGCACTGGCCACTCCGTGTCTTCGGTATGGTTGCCTTGCGTGATCCCGTTGATTACAATCGCAATGTTATCTTCCACCGGACAAGGGATAACTGTACGTCAGACCCTCACTGAAAAGGTTTGTATTCATTGTATTGTTTGTTTCTTGATGTGCTTCCTAAATCAACAATCGTGATTTTCTTCCAATTAGGTAAAGAATAAGCTATACCTAGGATTTGCGACAAAAAGAATAGGCTATAACTAGGATCCAACAAGGAGGTTTAGCCAGTCATATATAGATTTAGGCTTCAGCACAAACTAATTAGAGGCACTTTTTTAGACAGAACAATAACATCTGCGTGTAAGACTAGATTCCACATAGCACAACAATCACAAACTGACACCTGATGATGTTGCATGTGCAGGATTCATTTTTAGAACTGACAGGTCCTACCCGTGCGGTTACGTGGCCGGATACTGTAACAATTGAGGCTGTGCTAAAAGTGAAGGGCACTGTTTTTTTTTTGCGAAACAGAAGATATATTAAGCAACAGCACAGTACATCCGCCCTTTTATAAATAAGACCCCGAAGAAAAGAAAAATTACAAAAGAGCCCCTATAGCTACTGTTCATCTTCCTCTTCATCTCCGGCATCCCGTTCGTCACCTTCACCGCCTGGAACCTCCAAATTCGCCTCCCATCACGCCAAGGGACCCCAAACCTTGGTGAAGCCGCAAGATCCACCGCCTGATACGCTACCAAGCGGGTCGATTCCGCTGAACGACTATCGGCCGTCACCTTGACAAGATGGAAGAGGAACACGATATCTGCCACCGCCGGCCAGACGACCAGCGACCGGAATAAGAGTCCGTCGCCGCCGAGGAACCCAGCGACCCGGACAAGCCGCACACCCACAGGGATGCACCAGTTGCCTACCCTTTCACAAAGGAAAAGGAGAAAAGAACTCACTCCGACATCACCGGCGAGGTCGCGGAAGCTCCCCCTTCGTCCGCCAGCGAAGCACCTCGCCCCGCAGCCACTGAAGCAGAAGCCCCCCGCGCCATCGCCGGATTCAACGCCAAGGAGACAAAAGGCCTGGCTGCGGGGCGAAGCAGGGGAAGAAGAAGCCGAAGAAGACCGACGTGAACCTGGATCCATCGCCTTCACCTTCACCCCCCAATCCAGCGCAACACAAAGAGCAAAAGACGCCGCCATGGAGACCGAAGCGCCATCACCATCGCCGCGAACGGCCGAGGCGGTGCCTCGCGAACCACCGGCACACCCTAGTACCTAACTACCTAGATCTACTAACCTAGCTAGGACTAACTGTACAGCACGCGGGCGGATCCGGCTTCCCCGCCCTCTCCGGCGCCAACAAGGCCACCGGAGAGGAGGGGGAAGCAGGCGGATCAGGACCGGGCCGAGGGCGCTCTCCTTTCGCCGCTCTCGACTGAAGCAGAGAGAAGGGGAAAGGGGATCTCTATAAGGTCAAAGTGAAGGGCACTGTTGAATCTGAGGACAGAGACCTAAGCTTCCTTGCTGTGCCAATAATGCGTCAAGCAACACTTCATTCTTACCTGCTTAATAGAGACTACACTAGCATGCTTAGTACACTGGAGTTTACCCTTGGCCATATTGTTTTCTCTACTGAGGCCACTATATCTGTGCGAGTCATTGATGGTTCGTGGAGAGATGAATTCCATGCCCTATTTGCTGCTAGTACCACAAGCATTTATCACAAGAAGATTGTCTTGCTTTATTCCAAGGATGAGAAAATAGTTCTTACTGATGATGGCAACATCAAACTTTCACCGTCTGTTGCTTCTGTTGAAATTGAGGGGAAGCTAAAAGTATCTGTTAGGGCATGGGCGGCATCAGGAGATGCTAACAATGCCTTCGAAAATGAATTGGCTTGCACACCCAATGAATTGGCAGCATCTCCAGGTGACAATAATGCCTTGGAAGGTGAATTGGCAGTATCACATGCTCAAAACAATAATGTTGTGGAAGATGAATTTGATTTCACACCCAAGGAATATGATAGAAGCTACGGTATACTTGATGTTGGTTTTTGCAAAATGGAAGTTACTGTTGCCTGGTCGCTTATTTCGTCACGAATTTGATGTTTTTTGCAAAATGGAAGTTACTATTGCTTGGTGACTTATTTCGGGCATTCGTGCCATATATTTAGACTTGGTCTTTCTTACTTGGTACTGCATAGCACATGCTTTTGCGTTTTCAGCCGCAAACTTTTACATATGTAAAGTAATGTGCTGTAATCGTGTGGCACTAGAGAGGCCCGCGGCTTTGCCGTGTGGGGCTCGTATCCCGTATCATAATATTGTAGTTGATATATGTAGTAGTTTCCGTCGCTTTGTTATTTTTGCATGGGTGTCATGCTCTGTAGCCGCTATTGCATTTGATATATATTTTAGCCATTCTATTACCTTGACGCTATTGTTTACTTAGTATATTATTTTGGGTATCGAAATGAAGCTATGACATTTCTTGCAGTATTTATTGTGGTGAAAGAAGGGGTAAACTAATTTATTAGAGAGGGTGGAGCACAATTAGTCGGAAATTTAATGTATTTGCAAAATTATGTTGCAATTAATATGCGTGTTATTTTTTTTAAGAAAGCAGTGGTTATATTAAAATATGACGCATTATTGTGGAGGTAGCGTAAGAAACCATGGAAGAACAGTGGTATGATATTATACTTTTAGTAAAATAAGATGTTATGTTGAACGAATTACGAACAATTTGAATTTACTAAATTTTGCTATATATAGTAAAGTTGTAGATTTTAAAATTCTAGATAACTTTTATAAAAAAACAGGAATATAAATTTTTGAAGGGGCCATTTAAGTACAGGGTATAAACAAAATCAAGCAGAATATGCTAATTGACACAAACTTGGATATCGCATAATATGGTTTATATGGATAAACCATTAGACCAAGAAGATAGAATTCTTGCGTGTTACAGATTACAGATATATCACAAGAACACATAGTTTATATAGTACAAAAGCCTTATATCAGAATGCAAGATATCCCATAAGGAAACATTACACTCATCAATTGCCATGCCCATGAAGTCATGAGCAAATCAGAATCAAATCCAATTTATAGATAACTCAAACAAATGTTCAACCAATTATAGCTACACGATTCAGAATCATTCTGATACAGGTTCTGAATGAAAATACAATTTAACTGCTCGAACGGAAAATGCAATATGCACTGCCAACATGTAGTCAGAGTTTTCACTGACAGCAACATCAATATATCAGGACAATGACATAAAAATCAGAATTCAGCAGAAAGGAAACAAAAGGAAGAACGACAAGGTTGATTCCATGACTACATAAGCGCCTACTTATGCATGTATCTCAACAAGTGGATCAAAAAAAGTCTTGTTCCTCCACTAGCAATAGGGGATTCAGTGTCATTTCTATTTCTTTCTCAAGTCTCAACAAAAGGGCCGCTTCGTGCTTGCCGTTCCAATTGAGATAGCCCCAAAACAATTCAGACACGAACACAGAACATTCCAAGCACCACGCGAACTGCAGAACGGGAACGAGTCCGAATGGGAAGGTTAGGATGCACGGGTGAAAATGAAGACACCGGCGACGACGGGCTGAGATGGGGCGGGTGATGCCGGCGATGATTCGTGACCGGAGACGGGTGGCCGCCGGGCGAGTCTGGGCGCGGCTGTAGGATACGCCGGAGACAACCAGGGGCACGGGACTACGGGTGGATGGGGGCAGCCGGGCAGGTTTTTTTTTTTTTGGAGGGGTTGGGTAGGTAGGTACAGACGTGGAGTGGGGATGGGGGATGGCGAATTGGCATTGGTCCGTTGGGCCGAACAAGGTAGGAAGACCAAAGGGGATGGGCCGTTGGGCTCTTTCTCTCAGAGCGTTCGTCACTGCAACTTCAACTTTGGGCCTCATCTTAAATCCAAAATGAAACAAGAATCGGCCCATCAATACTCGTCACATCATGCTGAATTGCTAAAAACACAGGATTTATATTTAAAAAATAATACTATTTCTGACCAACGCCATACAGGTGTGTTCGCTATAGACTTGCTTAAAGAATCGCTCCATAGATGACGACAGCTCCGTAGAGAAATAAGCATGGCACATGACACCCGTACTGACATCAACAAACACAGGGACGTAAACAAGAAAAAAAATTACAGATTTGAGACTCCAAACATCGCGCTTCACATATTTAAATATTACAAACATCGACTTGGTAAATATTTGGGACTCCAAACATGCGCCTTTTGCATCTACTACCATTGAGTGTATTTCCCCTCTTTTCTATTTTTTTTTCATGTATTCCAAAGGGTGAAATGACCCTTGTATCCTTTTCTCCCGCTGGACGCATCGCTTCGACGATCCTTTGCCACTGCCCACGCCCGTCGGGGCCCTGGCTGCGCGCAGCCTGCCCGTGCCCGGTGGCGCCATGGCTAATGGGGAGCAGCGGCGCCATGGCCGTCGCAAGGGCGGGTTGGGGACCGGCGGCTTCATGGCTACGCCTGGCCTGCCGGCGCCCGGCGGTGCCATGGTTTCGCTTGCTCGACGGCAAGGGCGGGCTGGGGACCGGCGGCGCCATGGCTGCGCTTGACCGGCGGGAAGGGCGGGGCGGTGGTACAAAGGCCCAGCGAGCTGAGGACCATGCGTCTAGCGAGACGAACGAGGAGATGAGGGTACAAGGGTCATTTCACCTTTTGGAAAATAAAAAAAATAAAAAAAAGGAGAAATACACTCAATGGCAGTAGATGTAAGAAGCACATGTTTGGAGTCCCAGATTTGCCAAGTTGACGTTTGTAATGGCGAATATGCGAAACGTGATGTTTAGAGTTCTAAATCTGCAATTTTCTCAGTTTAACAGGGACGCATATATCATGGCATGAATTCCAAGCGGGAGCCAAAAGCGTTCCACTCCTCTCCTGGACAGCAGATTGCTGCTCTGTGCTCCAGCCGATCCACCGTCGGTGTCCGGGTACTGAGGTACTTGATGGCCCAATCCTCGTACCAAAGGAAAAGGCCACGGAAGAGTGTTCATGGTCAGGAGCAATGGACCTCTTGACAGCAGCAACCTGTCCTGAAGTGATGCATCTTCAGCTGCCTCGGGTCTTGTTCGGTTGCAAAAGGATTGGAGAGGATTAGAGGGGGTTGGGAGGGGAGAGGGTATTGCGGGGGATTTTGATTTGTTAGGAATTTAATCGATTTTGATCTGTTGGAATTTTAATCCCTCCAACCCCCTCTAATCCTCTCCAATCCCTCCCAAAACTTTTGTGGAGTGGAGGGGATTCATCGAAAGTATTCGGAGAGAGGGCGCACCTGCACCGTGGGTTCATGAGTGCCTGGCCTCGAGGCAAAGGCACCTCCGACGGCCAGGGGGCATGAACGCTAAGAACGGTGGAGTGTGCGTCGCCGGAGAAATACACCGGAAGTGGACTAGTGGCCATGGCTGCTGTTACTAGTGTAGCTCGAACCAGCAGAGCAGAGCCAATGGCCCATCCGACGGTCGGCAACTCTCCAAGTTGTTTTCCTTGTGCGGTGCACATGGACATGGTCACCGGGACACAGCGAGACTTCAGTTGCAAACGCCAAGCGGCCAGGGCAGTCGGGCAGACTTGTTCTTATCCCCAACACTTTATGGAGATTTACAGTACCTCCAATAAATGCTAATTAATGCCGGGTCTCCTAACATAACGCTCCCTGAATTGCTAATAGACATGCTTTTGACTAAAATTTTAAGGACGACTGCGACCGGAGTGCCCAAGTTCCAATCGTCAAAACTCGGCCACTCTGTTTTCTCCAGTTAGTCCTGGCTGATGCTAGTTGCGCCCAGGACCCGGCTTTGCCTATTGACCAAATTACCCCCATTGAATGTGGATTGGTCAGGAGGCAATCCACCTCACCACCAAAATATCTCCTTTCGGCTCCATACAGGACATTTGCTGGAATTTCACAGGAATAAGTTTAATTACTGACTCGGTAAAAGTACATGAGCATTAGCATTGAACAGAGACAGGCACCCAAATCTCTGGTGCTATCATGTTCTTTTGTCTTACCCGTGCCATTCTGGAAGAGAAGACCCCTATTTTTTCTTTCCGAGAAAGTGAGAATAACCATTCTACAAGATCTTATAAGAGAAAGCAGTAACATCACAATTGTCCAAAAAAACAAAAGGTGACCAGATCAAAGGTTGAGTTTCTTTTTTTAAGAAAAAAGAACAAAGATTGAATAATCAGCAGTGGAAATCGCGAAAGATTAGCTAAGTACTCGCAAGAGGACAAAGTCTTAAAAGATTTGCCGTGAACGACCGGCCTCTGCTGAACTATTCCAAGTCAACCCTGCCTTCTGGAGCTTTGGCCGCCGACGCAAGAAGTCTGCAACCATTCTCTGGCTCATACCATTCTCTGGCTTCATACCATTCGCTTTCTTGCTCCTAAAAAAATAATTTCAACCAGGGGAAAGCATCATAGCAGATGTTGGCGTTTCTGTTCCATCACAGGTATGAATAAAAGAAAATATCAGAAAAATATCTTAAATTTATTCTTGTGTATAATCATTTCCCACCACAAGACTGCAATTATGTCAGTCGCTCTATCATTCAACACAAGGGCGTTGGACGTGTACCCGTCAAACACCATAGCTGCTATACCAGGTCAAAGACGCCACCTTTGTACTTAATCCATCAAGTGGAGCATTGTTGTCCATCAAAACATGTGTACCCAACTACCACCGCCACCAATTACTCAGAAGTCCAAACTCCCCACCTCACAGCCCTGGCTGCTCCTCCATGGCTCCGTTCTTCCTCCTCCTAATCAGCCAGATCCTACTCTGCGCAGCCGTCGACACCATCAACTCCTCCGCGCCGTTGTCTGGTGTGCAGCAGATTGTATCCAAGGGAAACAAGTTCACTTTGGGCTTCTACACACCGCCTCAAGGTAAAACCACCTCCAGCTCCAGCAACTACTACATCGCCATATGGTACAGCAACATACCTCAGAAGACAACCGTGTGGACGGCCAACTCCGACGCGCCTGTGACGGACCCAACTACCGCAGCCTTGACCATCGGCAGCGACGGCAACCTTGTCCTCCTTGATCAATCCAAGAATCGGCAGCTGTGGTCGACCAACATGAGCATCGGATCCAACTCCATCATCGCCGTCCTCCAGGATGACGGTAGCCTCGACCTCATTGATGCCACCAATTCATCAAATGTTTACTGGCGAAGCATTGATCATCCCACAAACACATGGCTTCCGGGGGGCAAGCTTGGGCTGAACAAGACCACAGGGGTCAGTCAGCGTCTTGTTCCATGGAGGAACACAGCCAACCCATCTCCTGGCTTGTTCTCGCTGGAGCTGGACCCAAACGGCTCAACACAGTACTTCATCCAGTGGAAGGATTCCATAACTTACTGGACCAGTGGCCCTTGGAATGGCAATATTTTCAGCCTTGTGCCAGAGATGACGGCCGGTTACAACTACAACTTCCAATTCATTGACAACGCCACAGAGAGCTACTTCACCTATACGATGAAGGATAATAATATCATCTCAAGGTTCATCATTGATGTGAGTGGGCAGATCAAGCAGGAGACATGGGTGAGCGCCACACAGTCGTGGACATTGTTCTGGGCCCAGCCACGGTCACAGTGTGAGGTGTATGCTCTCTGTGGGGCATATGGCAGTTGCAACCTTGATGCCCTGCCGTTCTGCAACTGTATCAAGGGGTTCACTCAGAAAATTCAGAGTGATTGGGACCTCCAGGATTACAGTGGTGGGTGCAAACGGAGAGTACCACTGCAGTGCCAGACCAATTCTAGCAATGCACAGTCTCAGTCTGATAAGTTCTACACCATGGAAAGTGTGAGGCTACCTGATAATGCTCAGACTGCTGTGGCTGCTAGTTCTCAAGACTGTCAAGTGGCTTGTCTGAATAGTTGTTCTTGTAATGCATACACTTACAATAGTAGCGGCTGCTTTGTTTGGCATGGGGACCTCATTAACCTCCAAGACCAATACAGTGGAAATGGAGGAGGCACGCTCTTCCTCAGGCTTGCAGCTTCTGAGCTGCCAGACTCCAAAAAGAGCAAGACAGTGATCATAGGCGCAGTTATTGGAGGAGTTGCTGCAGTTTTAATAGTCATTGCTATTGTATCATACTTCCTATTTCAGAAATACCGCCGAGAGAGAACTCTTCGGATATCCAAGACTGCTGGGGGCACACTGATCGCCTTTAGGTACAGTGATCTGCAGCATGTCACTAACAACTTCTCGGAGAGGCTTGGTGGAGGTGCCTTTGGCTCAGTGTTCAAAGGGAAGCTCCCAGATTCAACTGCCATTGCTGTGAAGAGACTAGACGGAGTCCACCAAGGGGAGAAGCAATTCCGTGCTGAGGTGAGCACCATTGGGACAATCCAGCATGTCAATTTGGTCCGCTTGCTTGGATTTTGCTCTGAAGGATCACGGAGGCTGCTTGTATATGAGTTCATGCCAAAGGGCTCCCTGGACTTGCAGCTATTCCCTGGTGAGAAAACGGCACTGAGCTGGGCTACCAGGTACCAGATAGCACTTGGAACAGCAAGAGGCTTAAATTACCTGCACGAAAAGTGTAGGGATTGCATTATACATTGTGATGTGAAGCCAGAAAACATACTCTTGGATGAGTCATTTGTGCCAAAAGTTGCTGATTTTGGTCTAGCCAAGCTCTTAGGCAGAGACTTCAGTCGTGTATTGACAACAATGAGAGGAACAAGGGGTTACCTCGCACCTGAATGGATCAGTGGTGTGGCAATAACAGCAAAGGCAGATGTCTTTAGCTATGGTATGATGCTCTTCGAACTCATATCAGGCAGGAGAAATTCTGATCACGGAGAAGAGTGTGGAACCACCTTCTTCCCAACCTTTGCTGCAAGCAAGCTTCATGAAGGGGATGTACGGACCTTGATAGACCCCAGGCTGAATGGAGATGGAAATGTTGATGAACTCACAAGAGCTTGTAAGGTTGCCTGTTGGTGCATCCAAGATGATGAAAATGCAAGACCCACAACTGGTCAGATTGTTCAAATCCTCGAAGGGTTCCTTGATGTTAACATGCCTCCTGTTCCAAGGTCATTGAGAGTTCTTGGTGAAAGCCCTGATGCTATTAACTTCTTTTCAGATATATCTTCAAGTCAGACTTCTCAGACACAAAACAGCACGACAACTTCCCAGACGCACAGTGCTACTTCAGGCACCTAACATTTCCAAAGTTCAAAAATCAGATAATCTGCAATTTGTTAGGGTGAATTTTTGAAGATTATTATTATGAGTGAGTGAAGCTGTACATAATAGAACCTAATATGCTCAGCTTCTGTATTACACTATGCTTCAATACTGTAGGTTTAGTCCAGAGTGTAGCAACGAAGATAAGAAAGGGAGTACTGTTGCATTTACACATGCAAGCTTCCCCATTTGTCTTAATAAATGTGAGCACCTTTGGAATCTAAATACAGATGCTTTTGAGGCTACAATGCGGGAGGTTGATCATCAAAATAAATATAAAATACTCCTCCCGCCACAAACTATAGGTCGTTTTGGCTTCCAAAACGACCTATAATTTCGAACGAGGGGGGACGAACTAAGCAAGTGGCTCCCAAAATTTCAGTGTGCATCATTTCCCCTGTTCCGCTAGGCGGCGCCTAGGCGCGCTTAAGTGCGAGGCGGAGGGTCCCCGCCTCACCTATGGGGGTAGGCGGAACCCTAGGCGGGCTGGGTCACCAGCGAGGGAGGAGCAGGCGGCAACAGGCGGGCTAGATAAAGAGATGGCGGCGGGCGGCGGACGGCGCGCGAGCAGGGGGCGAGGAGAGGCGGGCGACACGGGAGCAGGGGCGAGGAGTGGCGGGCGTCGGGCGGCGCGGAAGCAGGGGGCGAGTTGAGGCGGGCGGCGCGGGAGCAGCGGGTGGAGGAGAGGCGGGCGGCTGGAGCGCGTGAGCAGGGGATGAGGAGAGGGGATGAGGTTAGGATATGGGCTTGGGCTGTTTATGGGCCTTTCTATACAACTATTGGCCTACATGTGTTCTGTTTTTCTTTTTCTTATACACTTTTACTGTAAAATATGAATGGATTTAAAACGCCTAGGGAAGCGCCTAGGAGCGCCTAGGCTCCGCTTACTCCCGACTAGGCTGTGGGTCACCGCCTAGATTCCGCCTAACGCCTAGCCGAACAGGGATCATTTCTATGTTACTGTTTCCTAATATATCACATGTGAATGCCACCAGAACCGTGTTTCTGGGACCAAGAAGATCCTGCACCAGGTCCTCTCTCCTTTCATGCAGATATAATAATGATGAACCAATGTCTAAATATTTGTATAGAAGAATATGTCTCAATCTGGATTCTGGAATCACTTGGAAGTTTACTGGCAATCTAAAAACAGGGATAGGAAAATCATTCACATCCAACCCTGGAATGTGATAGAAGAGTGGATACAGCTATGATTTCGTTAACAATAGTTGTGTGCTCAAGTTTAGGTGCACCACATGAAGGATGTGTCCACAATCACAAGAATAGTTCTAAGCCTTAATGGTCAACTCCAACTTGACACATGTTCCAATGATTCAAAGGAATGCATAACAAAATGGTATTTTCCTGCAGCTTTGTGTGATGTATATTATGTACCTTTTAGAGTCTGCAGGACAGGATCTGATGAATGTTTCTGCTTACCAGGTCTCAGACCAGCTTCCTCAAGGAGTTGGAATCTTTGACCATGGAGTCAAGGATATGTGAGGCAAACAGATACCCAATGTGCTCACTCAAATAAATCAACAGACGAAAAGTGAACAATGCATTTCTCAATATCACCAACACCAAAATTTCACGAAACCCAATAACATTGAATGTCCAAAGCATGGAGGAGTACATATTAATATGCCTGAGAAATTGCACTTGCACTGCATACGCACATAAAGATGGTTGCAATATCTGGAATGGTGAGCAAATGCACACAAAGATGATCTTAAGCAATTATCTAATGGTAATACTGGTGGTGTTATATACTAGACAATTTGGCACGCTATGCGCGCCCTATCATGTCTGCAGCAATGAATGTTTCAATGTTCTGTACTTGTTGAAAACTGTTTAGATTGGGCATTATACATAAGAAAGATGATCAGCAACATCGATTAATTTAGCTCTTAGACATACAATTAAATCTATGGTGCATATCTCCTAGATGCCAAGCAAATCCTGCATAAATCCTGCATACACAGACTACAGATACGCTGAGATTGAGTCAAGTTGTGCGGTTGTACACAATCCTTCACCAGCTTGCTGGCTTGATGCTTTAGTACGGGTGATTGCAATGGTCATGTTGCTGTCAAGATCAGAGTAAAATCACTTAGTTATATAATTATTCGTAAAAGGTTAGTTTGCTTCTATCTAAACCAGACAATACTTATTCAAAAGAAATAAACATATTGAAGATACTTGAAGATAACTAAATCATATCACAATATCTTTATGTTCAGTGATAAATACAAACAAAATTGCTATTCCGATTCCATGTATGGTTGCTGGACAGGTTATCAAATTAAAATATATGTAAGTTGACATGAATCGCTCTCAAAAGAAATTGTCAACCTCTATGTCATACACTATGTGACAGGGGAAGCAAAAACAAAAAAGTGCAATAAAAAATTGGACTGTAGATAGTCTGTCAGTAGTCAAAACATTTTTTTCTCATATAAATACCTCCCAAATGATCCATCTTATTATCTAAAACACTGTTTCTCCCACATATGCCAAGCCAAATGTCTCGGATTAGTAAGAAGAGACTAAGAGATTATGAAAAGAATGATAATCATAACTGAAGATGCTAAATGCATCCGATCAGCAAGAAGAGAGTAGATAGATCACAGAAGAAAGGTAATTATCAATGCATAAATCAGATGTCTCAAAGACAAATTGATGGACCGTAGATGCATATACCCAAATGCCTCAGTAGTCAGTATAAAAAGGTTAGTACTGCAGTTTTATATGTCCAAATGCCACAGATCAGATAAAATTAATAATATCATTCCATATGAGAGTGCATGGATAGGAAGGCATGCAGAGCATATATCTTAGCACGTAACACATCCTAGTACATGACATTGGCTAGGGCATGCTCAGTAATTTTTGTAGGATCAGTGGCATGGAAATATGCATAGATTAAAACTATGGCATTGCAAGCATTGGCATATATTATCAGAGTCAATATGTTCAAACTTCAAAGTATAGCAACTACCGATTCATGAGATAAGTGGCTGTTGTTGCAAAATAACCATAGAAAACGAATCAAATATTAGTGCAATCTACACATAATCAACTACAAGTCATAGAAGAAACCCACTTTAACAAAATTGTTCCATGCTATTTTTAATTTTCAAGTTCAGCGTTAACATCACTCTATGAGCCGACGCATTCTGCTGCATAATTATTTTTTCATTTATGGCATTATTAAGGATATTATGGAATTTGCGAAGCTATGACCAACCACCATAACAAAGAGGAAATGTGCTTTGTACAGAAGAACCGTAGGAGCCAAAAAAACAACACCAAAAGCAGAGGAGCTTTAAGTTTCTTTGATAGGAAAACAAATCTCATAACAACAGCATTACATTTCATAATACACAGCTAGAGAAGCTTTTTGGAAGATGAAAATTATTCAGAAGACAGAACAAAGTACCTCCAAGAACTTAGTTAATCCCAATCAGCATTTTCATTGCTGATCAAATTCCTCCTTTTCTTGCCTGTGTAAAAATCATCTAGCAAAAGTCAATCCAATGTAGAACAAATTGCTTCTAGGAGTACCGATGAACAGTTACTCGAGACTTGACCTCCCTAACTCCAAATAGCTAAATTGCTTCTAGGCTTATGGATGAACAATTACTCTTGGTTACCTCAGACGAATGTGATCACCTCCTACTGCAGAACAGCTTCTTAACCCCTCGCTGCTTGATCACACCGAACATCGATAACCGCATAAGCATGTTTGATATCTAATAGACAAAGCAACCAGATCAGTCAAAAGAATATGGGAGCAACAATGGCCATAGATAGGAGACACAAATTAAAACGCAAAGCATGCTGTGAGGACACATTTCCTAGTAACAAACCTACATTCAATCTTATGACAAGAAGAAATAGACTAACAATTTTCTTATCTGAAATACGGTCATTTAAGGACTGCAGACACATCCAAAGAGACAACTAAATGACTGCCTACCCAAAGAGGCAAAAACTATCAAATATCATTCATTAGAATCGCTCACCGGCTTCATACCAAAGCTGTATTGTTTTGGTATTTACTAAGAAGCATTGCATCAACATATTTTAAGAGCAACCAAGAAATGTACACATTAAACACAGCTGAATAAAGTGAATACCAAAGGGAATCTACCTGTGCACAGAAACTGAATCAAAGACAAAATAAACATGATTTACTTAGTGGCACACAACAGACATTCAGACTTATCTTAGTAGGCTGAAGAATCCATGGGTAGAGGAGAGGAAATGACATAGGAGGATATAGCAAGCACTCAATGACAATGATTACTAATTCAGGGGTAGAAACATGACTACTCAATGACAAAAAGCTACAAGGACACCCTTGAACCCTGATATCTCAATAGCATCACTATTTTGAAATCCACTCATAGTAGGCAAGTTAAGTTGAATAAGAGACACAGGGGCCAGTTGTTTTTGTTTCTTAAATCGCAACTAACAAATAACTTGGCAATCGGAACAACAACAATATACAAAGGTTTCAGGCCTTAAGCTATAAATTAATTGCATGTCAGGGATGTGGTGCTCACCCTGCCGAGTCCCTTTGGAGATGATCTGGCTCCCCAGGCATTCAGGCAAGTAGTTTCCGGATGCAATCCAGGTTCCCACTGCGAGCATCCAGATGCAATGATGTGCTACCAGAGAACCTGCAGAGCAATAACGAATTAGCATCCGCAACCTGCAGAGCAATAACGAATTAGATCCTCTGGCTAATGGAAACAGTAGTAAGATTACCCAGATTATGAGCTTGTCAAAGCGGATAGAATGGCACCGTTCTACAGTAACATCTGCACGCCCCTGGCCGCCCCGCCTGGCCGCGAGATGCAGCGGCGTGGCGCTGTCGTCATCCCTGACTTTGACGAACTGGGCCCCTGCCAAGCTTCGAAGGCCCTCCTCGCCGTAACCCGAGGTGCTGGCCGCTGGTGCGGACGACGTCCTGTTCAACTTCGTCAACGGGCTCCATGCCGACCAGGCAACCGGCGACGTCTACACTGGGCATGGGTGCGGCGGTGCTCTCGCTCAAGTGCCGGCCGCGCATCGAAGCCGGCATCAGCCCGTCAAGTTAGGGGGAGGCGTGGTGTAGCCGGAGGGGTTGGCAGGTGCTGCGGAGGTGGTCTTGGAGCTTGTCGCTGTCGGAGGAGCGGGACAGGTAGGCTCGCCGCTCTCGGCCGCGCCTCTGTCTCCCACGCGCTGCCGCTACCGGCCGCGCTGCGAGCAGGTCGGCCGGATCCACGCAACCCGTGCCGTGCGGAGGGGTGAGGGGCGAGGAGGGGCGCCGCCGGGAAGAAGGCGCCGGGAGAGAGAGAGAAGAGAGGAGGCGCCGCCAGGGTAGAGAGAGGAGGGGTTGGGGAGAGGGGCGGCGTGGATCCCCCGGGAGTGGGCGGCGGCGGAGGAGAGCTGGAGGAGCGCCGGCGGGGAGGGGCGATGGAGGCGGGCAGAGAGGGATTCAAATTAGCAGTAACTTACCCCTCTCTCAGAGCCGTCCATCTCATGATGAACGTCCGTGTGAACAGTAACTATGCTACATTATGCAACAGTACCGTTCAACGGTAACTCTGCTACAGTGCTCTCTCTACGGTGATCGTTCTTGTCTTTTAGCGTAACTTTCATTGTGACGGCAAGGGGCAAGTTTCACCGAAACATGCCATTACAATTTCAAGTTTCACCGAGCCACATCATTTTCTACGTATCCATCGGCACAGGGCCCACCCGCAGTCGTACGCATACGGTAGGACGCCCATGGGTGGACGCATTTGCACCCCCGCTCGCGAGTAAAGACGCTGGCAGCCGTCTCCCTCCTCTCGCCCGCTCTCACTCTCTCCCCTCTGCCTCTCCTCCCCCCCCCCCCCCCCCCGGCGACGGCGGCGGAACCCTAACCCTAGCCCGCACGGAGCACTGAATCCATTCCCGCGGCCGCCTCCAGATCTAGGGCTAGAGCTCTGATGCTGATCCACTGACCGGAATGGCGGATCCCGCGGAGCCGGAGCACGGTGAGGAAAGGTATGGATCTACATCCTTGATCTGCTTTTACAGCTCCGTTAAGTTGCACTGACGCAATAGGCATTCTCGTTGCATTGACCCTAGTATCGTTTTTCATCGGCTCTTGATGTTTGCTGGTAGGGTTTGTTTATTCTCGTTGGAGATTAAAGTCGAAGGGTTATGTACAACAGACAGTAATGGTAGGAAATCATATACGAAGGGTAGGATGATTAAGTGGGATGCCGAGGTAGGATCATTCTCGTTTGACTTGTAGATGCAAAGCTTGAGCAATGAGTTGAAATGGTCCCCCCTCCAGAGTCCCTGTTTGTGGTTCTTTGACAAAGGGATGTGTGAAGACGTCAGACTAGTGAATGACCTTCAGATGCATGATTTGTTTGAGATGTATAAGGAGCAGATGCAATGTGAAGTTGTTGTAGGCATATTTGACAAAGAAATTGTAGATGCTGATGAGTTTGCCGACCTAGAGCCCCTTGAATTGATTCCACCTAATAATCAAGAACCAATTTGGCATGACAGTCCCCATCATGAGCAACCTATCCCTCCTGATGCTGATATACCTATCCCTCCTGATGTTGAGCAGCCTATCCTTAGTGATGCTGACCCAAATGGAGGAACAGAGTATCCTCCAGACAGAAAGCCAGACATATTTGATAATGAGGAGTATGTGGGTTTTGATGATGAGGGAATGTACATGCCAGTACCTAACACTCAAAACACTAATAATGCTGGTCATGCTAACAATGATGGTGGTGGTGCTGACAATGCTGTTGCTGGTGGTGGTAACAATGCTGGTGGTGGTGAGTCTAACAATGCTGCTGCTGAAGGAGGCTTTCCTCTTGAGGCAGATGTTGATGATGCAGATCCACTGGAGGTGCATGTGATTCATGATCCAGAGAACCCCAAGATTATCAAGGGAGTGCAGTATCCTGATATTATTACATTCAGGAAGGCAATTAGACATTTTGCAGTGAAGAAAGGCTTTGAGTTTGCTAAGCTCAAAACTGACAAGACAAGGTTCATTGCCCAGTGCAAAGTAGAGGGGTGTCCTTGGCGTATACATGCTTCTAGGATTTGGGATGGCAAGACAATAGAGGTAATTATGTCAGTAATGCTTTATTTCACTTGTTTTCTGTCTTTGTGCAATGCTCCATTCAGAATGTAACCCATTGCTATATTTTTGTAGATCAAAACACTAGTTGATGAACACAACTGTGCTACAACAAAACTTAGAGAAGGCAAGATGGCAACTCAAGGTTGGTGTGCAGACAGGTTGGTAGACTGGCTGAAGAAGAATCCAACCAAAGGTGCATCTGACTGCAAGGAGAAGTTAGAGACTGACTATGACATCAAGTTGAAATACTCCAAGACCTGGTCAGGTATGAAAGTAGCATTGGAGAAGATTCATGGTAAATATGAGGAAAGTTTTCAGCTTTTGTTCAATTGGGCTGCTCATATTGAAAAGTCTCACCTGGTAGCTTAGTACAGATAGAGCTAGACAAGATTGGTGAGAAACACAGGTTCAAGAGGATTTTTGTAACTCTTAGGCCTTGTATAGATGGATTCAAAGCTAGGTGCATACCTTTTGTTGGTGTAGATGCATCCAGTTTACATGGCAAGTACAGAGGCCAGTTAGCTTCAGCAACAGGTGTAGATGGACACAATTGGCTCTATCACATAGCCTATGCAATCTTTGACTCAGAAACAGAAGACAATTGGAAGTGGTTTATGGAGCATTTGTACAAAGTCATTGGAGATGTTCCAAACTTGGTCATATGCACAGATGCATGTAAAGGACTAGAGACATCAGTGGGTGCTGTGTTCCCACAAGCTGAGAATAGAGAATGCATGAGGCATCTCTATCAGAACTTCATGAAGCACTTTTCTAGTGAGGTGTTCACTGATCATTTGTACCCTGCAGCTAGAAGCTACACACAAGGCATGTTTGAATGGCACATGAAAAAGATATTTGAGTTTGATCCTGACACAATAGATTACCTAGATCAGTACCAAAGTAGGATCTGGTACAGATGTGCCTTCTCTGAAAGCTCAAAGTGTGATTTTTTGATAAATAATGTCTCAGAGAGCTTCAATGCTCAGATAAAGAAGTTCAAAGGTTTGCTAGTGCATGAGTTAGTTGACAAAATCAGAGAGCTTATAATGGAGAATAGGTACACAAGAAAGGTGCTTGCTAGGCAGTGGGAAGATGGGGTACTCCCCAATGTGATGAAGGACCTGAACTTGATCAGCAACAACCTCAAAGTGGTCAAAGTAGCAGTTAGTGATTTTGACATTGCAGAAGTCACCATCTTGGATGACTGGAACAATCAGAAAAGGCACACAGTAGACATCCACAACCAGAAATGCTCATGTAGAGAGTGGCAGGTGACAGGCAAGCCCTGCAAACATGCTTTGGCATGGATTCTGTCCAATAGAAGGTTAAAGATTGAAGATTATGTCCATGAATACTACTCTGTGGCTAAGTTCAAAGCAGTCTATAAGGACAGAATTGAGCCTTTGCCAGATAGGTCACAGTGGCCCCAAGTGCAACTTGGATTCAATGTCTATCCACCATTGCTGGGTAGAGGAGCAGGAAGACCCAAGGTGCAAAGGATTAGAGGTTTCTTGGAGAAAAGAGCTTCAAAAAAGAAGGTTAGATGCAAGAGATGTAGAGATTTTGGTCACTTTGAAAAAACTTGCAAACTGCCAGAGGTTGGAGAAAATGGTCAGACAGCTGCACCTAGGAACAAGTCCAAGAAAAGGTACCATTCTGTCCACAATTGCAATCTATGTAATCTCACCTTGACAATATCTAATCTCACCATGCTAATGTAGGAAAGAGCATCCAACAGATGATGCTGGTCCCTCCCAACCCAAGAAAAAGAAAGTTCAGAAGAAGAAGAAGGGCACCCCAAAGAACAAGAAGACGCCAATCAAAAAGAAGAAGAAGAAGGCCGCAGCTAACCCACCCACTACTGTTGTCAGTACCATCAAGAAGCTTATGTTTCCAAACTGATGAACATGTGTGTTCAACCTGTGTTGTCAAATATTGTGGTTTATAGAATATGAACCTGTGTGTGCAACAACTCTTTGCGGTATTCTGTGAACATGTGTATGGCCTTGTAATGGTCTGATGGTTTGTGAACAACTGTGACATTTCTGTCAGCTAATGTGATGCTAAGTTATGTCTCAATTTCTGTCATTTTCTGTTATATTGCTATGTCACTTTCAGTCATATTGCCGTGTCACTTTCAGTCATATTGCTGTGTCACTTTCTGTTAGCTGATCATTTCTGTCAATAGCAAAACAAGCATCTCACTCTGAATTCAGCATTTCATTAGCATTCAAACAAGACATTCCAGTGCAACTCACAAAACACACATGATAGCATTCAAACAAGTCAGCATTTCATTCATTTCAGAGCATCTCACTTCCACATTCCAGCAACAACAACACCAAACAGAACACCTACAAGGCCTACTAATAGAGGCACTACAACTGATGACTCAAGCACAATTTGCAACTTCCTAGACTCCTGTTCAGACTTCTGCTTCCAAACAACAGCTCCAAATCTATCAAGCTTTTCCTTCACCTCTGCCAATTCTTGCTTCAAATCCTTCAATTCGGCGCACCAGTCACCACCTGTAGCTTCGCACCGTCGTGGATGTGCTTCCAAGGCCTCATACTCTTCCTCAGAGCGGATAAAGCCAAAAGTAGTGGGATCACCCTGCATCGAATTCGAGAATCAGAAGAAGAAGGAGGCAGTTCAACCAAGAATTGCATGAACCCAAACCTTGATGTTGAACGGGCACTTCAAGAACCACTGCCCAAATGTGTCCTTCTGACGGCTCTGGATCCACACCAAAGGAACCAGGCAAGACGGGCACTCCCTCCTGCCGCTCGCCATCGTGCTTGAGCCCGTGGACTTCATCGGGCTGCCCGTCCACTTTGACGTCATCGCTTCACGACCTAGGTTTAGGGTTGCGCCACCATCGGGGGGAGAAGAGAGACAGGCTGAGAGCGAGCGAGGAGGCGGCCGCCGGGATGGATTCAGTGCTCAGGAGGGTTAGGGTTCGCTGCCGTCGCCGGGGGGGGGGGGGGAGGAGAGACAGAGGGGAGAGAGTCAGAGCGCGCGAGAGAAGGGAGACGGCTGCCAGCGTCTTTACTCGCAAGCTATCGGTGCCTTGACCTGGCGGTCCGGACCCAACCAGTGATGATGTTGCGTGTTCCTCGTCTCAGATGTTGATGCAAGAGGCAATACAGTAACACACGGGTTTATCCTGGTTCCGGCCGTGGGGCCGTACGTCCAGCAAAGGGGTGTGCGAGAGCACTGTACTATCTCGCACCGGGGGTGCCTGTAGTAGGGGGTACAGGCGAGGCGAGAGAGGGAGGGAAGCTCCCAAGTCTCTACTAGAGAAGGAGTTGATTGAGGCGAGTGCCAATATCGGGGTTCAGAGGAGCGTGTGTGCTCTGCTAGTAGTGCGAAGCGTTGTGTCCTACCAAATGGGCCGACCCCCTTAAGGGAACGCCCACCTCCTCCTTTTATAGACACAAGGAGGGACGGTGTACATGCACAGGGGGTCATGAAAGTCGTCGTCTTTTCCCCGAATCGCGGGGGTGCAGTGGTCGAGCACTGTGGGAAGTACACTATGGGGTATGGCGCCGGGCGTGGCAGTCGTCCTGGGCATCGTCCTTGGTCTTGCGGAGATCACGCCGGCGTCCTGGCGGCTCCAGCAGGCGGCATGGCGGAGTTCCGAGGGTCCTGCAAGCCAGGGTCTTGTCCCGGTCAAGGCCGGAGTCGCTTCCGAGAGTCGTGCCCATGCCGTTCGGGGGTTCCGCGAAAGGGAAAGTACGAAGGAGGCAGGGAGAGTTGGCAGCATAGTAGCTAGAGCAGTGCCGAGCACGTCTTGCACTGCGTCGCAGGTTCCCACAGTGTCGTCACAGCATCCGGAATGGTAGAGCAGGGATCGGAGTTGGCGGACAAGACTCCGGTCACAGCCACTGTGGGGGATGGCGGCCTGGTACCGTTAGACCCGGGCGCTGTGGAGGAGTGGTTGGCATTTAATGCCTTTGCATGGCGGGCGGGTGAGTGGAAGGACCGTTTGTCCTTTCTGTTGAGGGGTGGCTTTGCCCGGCGTTAGAAGAGCATGCCTCAACCACTCGCACTTAATACGGGTGGGTGAGAGAGCTTCAAGCGGAAGGCTTGTGCCTGCGCCCGCGTCCGCGTGACACATGGCGGCTCCGGACCCCTCCCGAGCAGCTGGCTGAGCCGAGAGCTCACAGGGGTCTGGATAGGCACGTGGGAGTCCCGGACCCATATGCGGGGGTCCGGGTCCTCGACCACAGGTGCTGAGCATTTCCATCTCTGGGACACGTGGTGACACCGGACCCATCCTCGAGCGGGAAGCGGGTCCGGGACCGGGACCGTTGGTCCGGTGAGATGGAGTCGGACCCCAGGGGTCCGGCTGCTCAGCTCCTTAGGGCGTAGACGATCCGCTTTCTCGAGGGCAAGCTCGCTACCCTCGAGGAGGCGGAGGCGTGGGGCGCGGTCGATGGCTTCAGCGGGGAGCCCTCGAGCGAGGCGGAGATCACCCCGCGGGTCCGAGGGGGGTGCGGACGGGTCGTACTGCGTACGTGGGCCGCGTGCTGGGCTTCTTTGAGTCCTTTCCTTTCTTCCAGATTAGAAGGGGGCTGCGGGCATTTGTGGGCCCGGTTGCCCAGCATGCGTTCGTTTTAGGGCAATTTTAGTCCCCTGATTAGGGTGCCCCTAATCATGGTACCCGACACAAGCGGATGGGCAAATGCATCCACCCATGGGCGTCCTACCGTATGCATACGCCTGCGGGTGGGCCCTGTGCCGAGGGATACATAGAAAATGGTGTGGCTCGGTGAAACTTGGAATTGTAATGGCATGTTTCGGATTAGGCGAATTGTAATGGCATATTTCCAAACTTCAGAAATTGTAATGGCACCAATAAAAAAAACTTTATTGCAAAAGCGCCCTGCGGGGTGTTTTTCATAAAAATGATAGGATTTTGAAATTTTCTCTTCTTTGTATAAAAATAAACACTAATTGGAGGGTTTAAATGGAAAATATCTGAATGTGGGCAAGGACAAGATAGTTGTAATTGCAATTCTTATGAAATTGGAGGATTTTTTTAGAAAATGTTCAAAACATGGGCTGCACGACACGTGTTCTCTTTTAACTGTGGAATGCGGCGGTGAAGCAAAGGGGTGTAGGTTTTAATCATTCTGATTTCTTGCAGCATCGGATCCTCTAATTTAAGGTAGGAAAAAGAAGTTGCATCATTTGAGCTTATCATGTTGTCGGTGTTCCGAATCACCGGCTAGTAAATTTGTATGCGCGTCATAGGATCGGATGGTAATACAAGGATAAGACACAAAAATTATACTGGTTCGGGCGGAATGTCCCTACGTCTAGTTCGAACTCTTGTGCTCTTGTATTCAAGTTTGCAATAGGGGTTACAAACAGACAAGAGAGGGAGTGAGGGTCCCAAGTCTCTAGGTTGTGTGTGGGTATGCTTGTGTGTAGTGGATCCGTCCCCCCTGCGTATCGCCTACCCCCCCTCCCCCACTCTTTTCTCTATTTCTATCTCTACTACTAAAAAGAGACTAAAGATCACCTTTTTTTTCCTTCATCATCCCCCGTGCTAGGGGTGGGCACAATTAACCGGAGACCGAACCGAAATACCCGAGACCGAAATCGAACTACCCGAAACCGAAATATTTCGGTCACTATTCGGTCTCAGGTTTTTACTAACCGAAATAAACTCGGTCATTTCGGTTTTGGGCCTCGCGTAATCAAATTACCCGAAATAACCGAATTAGGCCCAGCAAATATTTCATAGACTAACTCCAACCGGCCCAACAAAGCCCACGAACAACTAAACCCTAAATCACTACTAGTCCCATGATTCCTTCCCATCAGACTCGATTTTTTTATTTTTATATTATTTTTATTTTGATTTATCAAAAATATATAACAATTTTTTTTTGCAAAATTGTCACCCTGCCGCCGGTTCGTTTGGCGGTAAGGAGATACCGCCGGATGAACCGGCGGTATGCGCTCTGGGCCACCGCCTGACAGCATTTCGCTGGTTCAACTGGCGGTAGGAGGCCAGGCCTATGGGCCTTAGTGGGCCGGGAACCTACCGCCAGTTGAAACAGCGGTAGCTGGCGCTTACCGCCGGCTCATCTAGCGGTAAGTACCTACCGCCAGACCAACCGGCGGTAAGACCCCCCCACTTAATCCCCGCCCGGCTCCTCAAGCGCCGCCGCCCGCCAAGTGCCGCGGCCCGTCCGCTCCGCCGCCCGCGTCGCGGCTGGTGAGGGCCGCCCCCCGGCCGCAGCGCGGCGGCCTGCGCCCGGCCCCCGCGCGCCGAGGTTTGGCCGGCCGGTGCTCCCCCGACCGCGCGCTCGCTACCTTGGGTCGCGCGCCTACTCGTGTCAGGTATATTTTAAAATTTAGTTTTATTAATAACAATTGGTAGATTAGTATTAGAAATATTAGTGATTTAGATATAGTTTTAGGTGTAGAAATAGTTTTAATAAATATTAGTGATTTACATATAATTGTTTTTAATATAAAATCATAGAACATGAAATTGAAAATATTAGTTTACATACGAATATAATTTCATATATAAATATTAATGAGTTCAAACAGACATATTAGTCTCATAAAAATATTATTAATTGATATTATATTACATAGAAAACCTACGAATATATGTCAGTGATAGAAATTGTAGAGAAACAATTAAGATAGATGTAAAAATAGCAGAAATATTTATTAGCCTTGATTAAATTATTGTCGTAAATATTGGCAGGCATGTCAGATGATCTGTATTTTCAAGTGTTCTATGGGTCAGGAGAAGTTAGATATGGTCCTGAAGGGGTAGATTTGTCAGAGTTTAGCTCGATCACAAAAAAGTACCCCGAGCTAGAGAGAGGACTTGGATTTCAATATCCAATTGGCTATTTAAAGCTTTCGGCCTTAGTCGAGATGAACATGAGATCTCTGTCATGGCAGTGGTCAGTCGAAGGGAACCAATATTTTGGGAGCTATTGCCGCTTGAAGGGACGCAAAACTGGAGGAACTATGTCAATATAAGTAGTAGCCGAGGCTTACCGCTTATGTTGTTTGTTCAAGCATTCGAGAAGATTAGTTTTAGAACTGAAGCGGGTGGGGATCATGAAGGGCAGGGAGATATAATATCGGAAGAAACCGAGACGATGCATGAACCTCATGAAGAAGGTGGTGAACTCGAGATTTTAGAAGATGATAGACATGCTGCACACGAACCTCGTCAAGCAACTGGTCAGGCTGATGAAGGGGAAAACATTCTAGAGATAGTTGAAGAGTTTTAGAGGGAGGGTGAACAACAGCACAATGCAATGAATGATGACTCCTCGGATGATGATGATGATGATGACGATGATTATCATGTCCCACACAACTGGTCCGAGTATGATTTTTCAAAATTAAGTGTAAATGAAGGTGAAGCGGTCCCTTGGGAGTACAGGCAAAATGAGGTATGCATCGGTTCGGTGTATGCCAACAGTGACAATATGAAGGAAGCTATAAAACGTTTTTCGACTCTCTTTGCAAAGACAGTTCTAAGTTGTCAAGAGCAGTCCGTGAACATATGACGTGCGTTGTGTGAGAAGCGAATGTCCTTTCAGGGTGTACGCTTCTATGGGCAAGTGGCAGGATTTCTGGGAGGTCAAAAAAATTGTGGAGCACACATGCCTGCTTGAGCAATTAGAACCACAACACCGCAACCTCAGTGCAGGTTTCGTAGCTAACTACATGTACCCTTTGATCGTGGACAATCCTAGTTATGAACCTAAGTCAATTATTTGTGCTATTGAGGAGGAGTTTAAATATAAAATTAGCTACAACAAAGCTTACAGAGCGAAACAGAAAGCGCTGCAGATGAGGTGGGGGACGTATGAAGCTTCGTATCACAATATGCCGGCATTTCTGCACACCATATGTCTTAGAAATCCTGGTAGCTACTACGACTTGAAAACGTATACATGTGCCCAGAAGCTTGGAAAGCAGGTACTCCAACGGTCATTCTTGGCCTTGGGCGCTTGCATTGAGGCGTTTCCGCACTACCGGCCAGTCATTTGTATAGATGGGACATTTTTGATAGGAAGGTATAAAGGCACAATCCTCACAGCTGTTGCAGCTGATGGTAACAGACAATTGTTGCCTTTGGCAATTGCCTTTGTAGAGAAAGAATCAGGGGATACTTGGTATTGGTTTTTGTAGAGGGTGAAGCAAATGATTGTCAAAGATGTAGAGAACGTGTATTTGATTCATGATCGGCACAAGGGTATATTACAAGCAATCAATGACATACAGAATGGTTCTACTGAGCGTTGTAGGACTGCACTTTGGCCGGACCTAAAGAGTAGGTGGTGCATGAGGCATATGGGGGGCAAACTTTCATAGACAGTTCAAGAACAAAACCCTTATGAAGCTGTTCAAGCGGTTATGCAGCCAGAATCAGGAAAGGAAATTCAACTTCCTATGGAAAAAATTTGATGAGCTAACAAAAAAGCAAACGGCCGAGCTAGCGAAGAGATCTGTCAATACAGAGGAGGACCAGGTCTCACTTGAAAACGTGGGCTTGGACGGTCCGAATGTCAGGCGCAAAAGGAGAAGGGCAATTAAGACATTCTCGGAGTGGATTGAGCACGAACCAAAAGAGAAATGGGCTTTACTATTTGATGAAGGAGGTGCTAGGTAAGGTTTCATGACTATGAACCTAGCCGAGGTATACAATTGGGTGCTGCGTGGTGTAAGATCATTGCCACTGGTTGGGATCATGGAGTTCTTCTTGTATCGCACTTGCGAGTACTTTAGAGACCGTTACGCTGTGGCACAGAAGGATATGGTCGATAATCGCAAAGTTTACGGATACAAGGTTACGGAGTATATGGAGGCAGCTTTCAACAAGGCCTATTTACATCGGGTGACTCCACTTGACTCTATGGAACGTCGGTACGGGGTGATGTGTAGGGACAAAGCCCGAATGGGGGGCCGGCGTGAGAAGCATGTGCAGGAGTGTGTTCTCCGTCCCGATGCTTGTATTTGCTCATGTCATAAGCCAAAGCTGCTGCACCTGCCGTGCACACATGTCATTGCTGCCTGTTTTGAAGCTGGTAGACTACAGCCTCGTATGTATGTCTCAAATTACTTCATGAAGGAAACTATTTGGATGACTTGGAGGCACGAGATTTATGGGTTCCGCATCCTGGGAGACTTCATAACTGATCCTGAACACAATGCAACTTACATTCCAGATCCAGATCCAGAAATATTTCAAGGGGTGGGCCGACGCAAGAAGAAACGCATTAGAAATAACATGGATCGATCGGAGGCTGGTCGAGACGTCCGCCTCTGCTCGAAGTGCCATGAGACAGGTCATACATACAAGTATTGTACGGCATTGAGTTATGGTGGCTGCACAGATGGAACGGGCCCATCAGAAGCTGCTCCAAATCCGGCAACGCAGGCAACGGGTCGTCGTGGCTGCCGTCCGAACAACGATGGCCTTGTGTGATCGATGATGATTGTCATCTGTGTCATTCGCTATTGAATCATGTTTAATGTTAAATTATGTAATATTAAGAACTAATATCTCATAAACTGATTTCGTCTTGGTGTACGAATATTTGTTGTAATGTGTGGTGCAAACATATGTTCAACTTTATTTCTGTAATTGGAAATTGAAGTTATATGATATGTAATTTGTTGTGCATCATTTATTAGTTTATTACGTTACGCTTCATTTAGTATTTTATTAAGTATTTGTTGTATTACTTAATGTTATTATGCTTAATATTGTTATTTATGTTCTGAAAGTTTTTCTAATAAATCCTATTATACAGGTATGGCGCACGAGGAAGGAGCCACCACTGAGTTGCTCAATGCTCTCGTCGACAAGCGCCACCGGTCATACATGTCTGCGGTCCGTGGCATAAGCTTAGTGACGTTTCGGGCTCGTGTGCCCATGTCGACGATGCCGATACACCGTCGCTGGGTTCCTAGGTACGGGTTACATTTGTCACATATTTTAATTGTTTCAGTAACCGTTTGTTCTAACTTGATATTTCATTTTCGCAATGCAGGCTACGCGCTTCAGGTCTTCTCCCGATTGCGCGACTTGTGGAGGGAGATATGGCCGACCCTGCACGTCGACCTAGGGACAGGGCTCCACAGTTTCAGTTCGACATGTCTCTCCTAGCGGCACTTCTCGACCGTTGGCGTCCGGAGACGCACACGTTTCACCTCCCAGTCGGTGAGATGACCCCTACTCTTCAGGACATGGCAATGCTTCTAGGCTTGCCGTGTGCTGGACGAGCCGTGGGTGCAGAGGACGTGGGACTTTCGTGGCGCGACAACCTTTTGGATCGGTTCGCCGGGGTTTAGCGCAACGAGCTAGCGTTGCCGTACCAGCCCTTGCCTTCGAACCACGGACACGGACCGACAAAGAGGTGGCTCCTACATTTCAGTTTGAGTACATAAATGTTGAATCTTTCCGTACTTATATTCCTATGTATTTGCATTGACGACTCGTACCATTTTGAAGGCGGACTACATGAGGGAAGATGCAGACGACTTTATGGTTGCCAGGCACTTGGAGGCCTACTTACTGTGGCTGTTCGGCTGGGTCTTGTTCTACAGCTCCCAGGGTGACTCGTGCCTCAAACAGCTCATTCCTTTGGCGAGGTCGGTAGCTGATGCTCCACTTCACGAGGAACCACAGTTCAGCTGGGGTTCTGCCATTTTGGCTGCAACTTACAGGGGTCTTTGCACGGGCGTGACGAAGGTCTCAGCAGAGGAGCCCATTTTTGTTGGGTGTCCCCTACTGTTACAGCTTTGGTCGTACGAGCGCTTCCCTGTCGGTAGGCCAGAGATGGACTTCGAGCCGTACGTCCAGCTGTCCGCAGACCACGACAATGTCGACAGACCTACGATGGGTTCGTTGTGGTGCCTCAGGAGGGTACGTTATATTGTTTGTTTTACTTATTGTTACATGCCTTCACAAACTGTACGATTTAGCGGTTAATATTTTTTTTCTTTATATAGCCTTCTTGGGTTGGCGTGTAGACGAGGAAGTCGTACCACGACTTCGTGGGACAGTTTGACGCTCTTGTGGACACGGACGTGAGGTGGACTCTGTACACTGCAGCCGACATTTACGCCCGGGCACCGAGCGGTCTTTCTTCCATATGCCTGCGAGACCACGAGTACTGGATGACGAGGAAGCCGATCCTTTACGACATCCACGTCGAGGAGTACCACGTGAACCGGGTCATGAGACAGTTCAGTCTCTACTAGCAGACCCCGGTCCCGATTATGCACTCAGTGGAGGCCAACGTCCACAGGTACCGAATAAATAGTTCTGTTAATAATTCATCTTTTTTTATAACCTACCATTTAGCATTGAATCGCTCAAGCTTTGTATTATAGGTGGACACGTCAGGGCCAGCCACCAGGCTCGCGGTGGGCCGACAAGGTCTGTCCTTACGTCAACTCTTGGGCCGCGGCCCTCGACGACGTCGTTTTCGAGGATTGGCCGCACAGCGACGAGGCGTTCGCGGACTACCTACGGTGGTACCTGCTGAGGACGCGCACACATGTCGTGCACGTTCCACCAGATGCTCGGATCGAGGCCGCAAGGGTGTCCGAGACGTACCCCGTAGTTCGAGACCAAAACTTTGCCATAGCGGTACGTTTCTCTGATTGATTTTGCATTCTACAAAACTGATTGCATATGATGTTACTACTTTCTCGGTTCAGTACGATGTCATACGAGCGATTGAGTCCGAGGCTTTGTCGAGCATGGGCCAGTACCATGACATGACACCCGCGCAGCACTAGAGCACGCTGCAGAAGATCGTCGACATGTGCAAGCGGTTTCGGCGAGCCGTGACCTGTCGTGAGGACAACACCTTCCTCCCACCTCGCAGTTCGGGGCCGGTGCCTGTGCCCGGTCCATTGTCACGACGGTCTGCACCTGCGGCACAGTCAGGTCCACCGCCACCGCCACCCGTCACGATGGAGACACCTTCGGGTTCTGCAGTTCGGCCCACGTACGTGCCGCGGCCGGCACATTTGTACTCGGCAGGTAAATCATACTCTAACCTCGTGTCACTTACAATACCGTATCATGTAAAACTTTATCCATTAAAACTTTATTCATTAACTAGTACTTCTCATTCGTGTAGTGCCCGGCTCGTCGTTGTTTCCTCCGATAGATCCGTACGGCGCCGGATCTTCGTCTCTTCGTCATCCAATACACGATTTAGGTACGTCTAAGACGAGTTGTTAATTTGCAATAACAAGTACATACTTAATTGAACATTGATGGATGGAGATTTGTGAATCAGAGTACCGGCAGGTGGGAGGGACAGACGACGATGAGGAGATTCAGGACGTGGACGACCTCGCGCAGATGAAGTGGGTGAACACGTTCTTCTCTACTGCACCGACGTAGGAGGTCGTCGGCACTTCACAGCTGGGGGGCGCCCCACTCGCGATGCAGGACTACAGTCAGTTGGAGCAGACGCCTGTTCCTGAGCAGGGTCGTCGATCCACTCGCGAGACCATCCCGCCGGATCCACTGACGTACTCCCAGCACCACACTAGGGCGGCCCAGGCTGCAGAGCGATGTGGCAGGAGGAGAGGGGGCAAGCGCGGACGCATCTAGTGTATAGGTTGTAGCTTGTTAATTACTTTGTTCCGTTATACTATGTTATGTAGGCCTGTGCAGACTATGATGGGATGTGTCCGTTACGTACCATTATGATGAGTAGGCCGGTGCAGTGTTTCGGGCGATGGTATGTGTCTGTGCAGTGACATTAGGACGATTAGGCCGGTGTCGTGCAGTGTTTGGGGCGATGGGATGTATCGGGGCTGTGCAATAATCACGAGTAGGTCGATACAATGACAGTACGACGATTAGGTTCGTGCGATAGTACGCTCGATGTGATATCAGTGAGCGCTGTGGAGCGTGGAAGTGCTGAAGTCATGAGCAGTGAGACGTCGTGTCGTTGTTTAAAGTGGGAGGAGTGAGCGGTGTTGAGCGTGCGAGGGTAGAAGTCAGGAGCAACGAGAGGTCGTGTCCGTGTTTAAAGTGGTAGCAGAGAGCTCTGTGGAGCGTGCGAGTACTGAAGGTAGGAGCAGTGAGAGGTCCTGTTGTTGTTTAAAGTGGAATGAGTGCGCGCTGTGGAGTGCAACGAGAGGTCGTGTCCGTGTTTAGATGCTCTGCATGCACAGAGATGCATCGAGTACTCAGTTCGAGAATTGAATCTAGCCTTTTCAGTGTTCGGTCAGCTAGCCTGTTCACTGTGTTGTCATGTAGGCTTTTCAGGTGTATTTACACTCCACACTCCGGGTATCAGACCATTGTGCGCCTATAAATACTCCAAAGTTTGTGAACTCCCAGCAGCACTCAAACACCAAAGTTCATTGTATACCCAATGTCTGGAGGTGGGTATAGGGGGAAGAATTACTACGGTTTTGGGAAAGGAAAAGGGGGAAGAAAGGGAGACCCCATAATATGGGAGGGGCCTCTTGGACCTGATTCCTTTCCGGAACTAGTGTTTGAGTTTCCGCCACAGCACAAGAGTGAATTTACCAATGAAACTCCTCTTCGACAATACGATAACCGTAGAGAATCGTGGCCAAAATGCAGACATGATGAGGACTGCTTAGTGCAGATGTGCACCGACGGGATGGATGGCGGTCGGCGTTTCTTCAAATGCCCACACGCATGGGTAATACTCGGTTGTTTTATTTCTTTATCTTCATTGAGACACCTTACATGAAATTTGTTTTGTAGTCTACAGATGCTCCAGAAAACTATGGTTTTATCAGGTGGGTCGATCCTGCACTAATTGATTCAGTTCAAGAGTTCATCGAGTACCTCCAGATAAAGATCTTTGATCTGGAATGCAAGGTGAACCATTACGAGGAAGTGAGCGAGGGTAACAAAGACGACGAAGATGATGATACCAGCAATGCTGCCGCTTCACAGGATGAACCATGCACTATTCTTTACTGCAACTGCCCTTGTCACAAGAAGAAGGGCCCTGCCCCTCCGGCACCATCGCCTGCAGCACCTGCAATGGGTGGATACTGCGGAGAAGGCTCAACGCAGTTTTCTACGTGAGAGTATGGCTATTAGGACTACCTAGTGCTAGTGACATGCTGCATCGTTGTGTTTGTTGTGTTTTTTTAAATTATCTAAGGCATGTTAGCTTAGTTCAGAATCTATTTACCGTAGTTGCAACGGGTTCTGCCATGCCACTGCATGTCTGATGTGTGTTTCATTAATGTTGTATTATGACGTAATTCCTATGGTTTACATTGTGTAATGCAGTTTTTAGTTCTTAATTCTTACCGTTATATTTGATATGTGGTTCACAGTATTCTAGTCTCCTGAAAAGGTCCGAAAATATTAAAGGCAAGTTCGAAGATTCACTAGATTCCCGGCTAGAACTGTAAATTAATGCTACAAGTTACAACACACAGATTCAAGGTCTCAACAGAAAACATAAACAACTAACTGCATTAGCATGTGCACGCGACAAGTTAATCGGACTTCCCAAGGTTAAATTTCTCGTTTCGCCGAGTTGAGGTTCTGATAAAAACCGAGAAGGGGGAAAACAAATGATAGACGCTCGGGAAGAAGGGGTATGTATGGCGCCCAGCTCGTCGCCACAAATCAAGGCGCCGAGCTCGGCGCCACAAATCTAGGCGCCGAGCTCGGCGCCACAAATGAGTACTTGTAGTAGAAAGTACACAATGCAGATTAATTAGACATTGAAATTACAAAAACAATTGCACTGGCATGTACATGGAACACGCTAACGTCGTGTTCCATCTAGACCTAACATGCCTTAGGGAATATGAAATTCAAACATTAAATGATAGTCATCTACTGAGTGCACCGAGGATACTTCCCCTTCCTAATAGCCTCGGGCCCCGCCTCCTTCGCACGGCGGGCCCTCTCTCGCTTTCTCTCCCTATCAGCTTCACGCTCCTCCGCCTGCCGACGTTTCACATCTGCGAACCTCTTCTAGATCTCTTCTTTGTCTTTGTTGGGCTTCTCCTCCATTTTTTCCTCTTGCAGCATTCGCTGCCACCTTTCCGCAGCCCATCTTGCTTCGCGCTCAATGTGTTCCTTAGCTTCGGTCGATTGCTCCGTGTCCAGCCACTGTATGAAATCACAAAGAGGTGGTGGACTCTATTTCCAAGCCGAGTTAGATTTAATTTACTGAACTCCGAAGGCGCAAACTAGATAGTGCGAGGTGATACCTTCGCTTTGTCCTTGCCGTAGCGCTTTGGCGGATCGTACTCGTAGTTCTCACTAATGAAGAACCTCCTGCCGAAGTTATCGCCCAAAACTTTGGACTCCATCAGCTTGCACAATGAACCGCAGAAGCACATTGGAACATGCACTCCTTGAGGCAAATGTTCTCTAATCTTGTTCCACGGAATGTAGGTAAAACCTGAGAAAGACATGGTGGTAGTGCCGGGATGTCTAGTGACTTCGCAGGAGATTGGGCGATGTCCTATTTATAGATGGAGCGATTTGGTCTATAGGCATGGTTCACGCATGTCTATCGCCGTTTCAAACGGCGGTAAGTTCTCCCACATTTTTAATTATAGTGGGGGTGCAGAAGAATCCGATGCAAGATGACAGGACATCGAAATCGTAATTGGAACTCATGAATATGTCTCATAAAAATATATTTTCACGTTCTATTAGAGTTAAATCTAATTTGTATTAGTTTTTAAAAAAGTATTTCCACATTCATCGAAATCGTAATTGGAACTCATGAATATGTCTCATAACCTCCGCTATCTCTATTGTTTTCTGAAATATCTCTAAATGTAAAGAAAATAATTACAGTACAGAGAGCCTATAAAATAATTAAATAATTAATTACAGCAAAGAGAGCGTATAAAATAATTAAAAAAATTTGGGATTACCTACCGCCGTTTGAAACGGCGATAGGTCACTACGAGTCTACAGTCCGTCTACAGCCGGCTATAGCCGCGCTATAGGCCGACGGTAGCACTTACCGCCAGTTCATCCGGCGGTAGGTAGCTACCGCCGGATGAACCGGCGGTATGTTGGATGGGCCGTGGACCAACGATCTTACCGCCGGTTCATCCGGCGGTACCTTCCTTCCGCCGGATGAATTGGCGGCTGGATGACATATTTGCAAAAAAAATATAACGACATATATTTTTGACAAATCGAAAAAAATAATATAAAATTAAAAAAAATCCATCAGACTCCCACCCATCCACCCACGCCGCCACACACCAAGCACGCATGCACCAGGCAAAGCACCCTCTCTTTTCTCTCTCCCTCTCTCTCCACCAGCAGGCTGCGCCGCCCATCCGGTGGCTGGCTGGTTGCTCCTCCTCGCCTGTACTCGCAGCGAATCAGTGACCACGGGCCCCCCGTGAGGCGAGCGCCGGATGCTCCTCCGTCCTCCCGCGTTGCTCTACAGGTGAGCGCGACTGCCACTGCACACAGCGCCTCCAAGAGTTGTCATCGGCCTCCTTCCGCAACCCAAGCAGGTGCAATGCCTCGTTGACGACAAGAACTGCTCAGCTCTAGTCCCCGGCCTGCACTACGTCAATTGGATCTGTAGGATATAACTTCATATTTTGATTTTGTGATTCCTGTGTACATCGACTTAATATTGTGTTCTTTCATTTTTTGTGTGTGTTCATGTCCAGACCTCCGGCTGTGATCTGGATCTTGGATTTTGGTTCTACTTTTTGTTCCATGGATAAAACTCATTACAACGTTCGGTTAGTTCGGTCTGCACCGAAAACCGAACCGAACTTACCGAAATCGAAATGCTCGGTCTCAGAAAATTTTAGTAACCGATCGATCCGAACCGATTGGTTCGGTCTGACCGAATGCCCACCCCGACCCCGTGCGACCTACGTTTCGTCCGTCCTCTGGCAGATCTCGATCGTCCGATTGTTGCCCCATGCCATGCGATCTACGCCTTGCACTCCCTCCCCTTCATCTCGACCCGCCTCTCGGCCCCGCGACTCCCACCCCCGCGCCGCTGCGACTCCCCCGGCCGCCTGCCGCGGTGCCGCCGTCCTCCACGCCCGCGCCGTGCGTCTCCCGCCTCTCCAGCGCGTCCTCCCTCCCCTGCGTTCCCCTCCATGCGCGCGGATCGACGAGCCGCTCGCGGAACTGCCGACCTCCACTCGTGCGGATCAACGGGCCGCTGAGCCGCCGCACGCCGCGGTCGGATCTCTGGCTCTCTCCGCCCCCGCATCCTTCCCCTACGACGAGCTGCTGTGCCTGCCTTGCAGAGCCTCAGCTGGCCGGCCGTCGACGCAGCCCATGCACCCATCCCGATCCCGAGCTTTGACCGGCAACCTCCCCACCGCGCTTGACGCCGCGATGCGGCAGACCCGCGGCTCGGCTATAGACCAGGTTCCTCACGATCATGAATCCTTTGCTTTAGTGGTGCCTGAGCACGTTGCCCACCCGTTGTTCGATGAAATGTCACCTCTAGATGTAGTCTGGATGAGGAAGTGCAACATCGATTAGATTCACATGGCTTATTGCAGCAGTTAGCTCAGTGGACTGTCTAGCAGATGCAGTGCAAGCAGGTCTCGTTCATGGCGCCAAACATGTTCGAGGAAGTGCATCAGAGGACTGGATTGGCAAGGAAAAGAAGCCAACTGCAGCGTTCAGTCTCATATCAGTGGTGCTTCACTTCCTATGGAGCTATAAGTTGATTTTGGGGTGCTTGAGGAAACTTATCGCGAAAGGTCCGGCGGCCAGTTGGCTAGCCCGGGCCGGCAGCGTCGCGCTCTCAGCAGGTCCTGAGTTCGATTCTCATCAAAAGCGAATTTTAGGCTGTTGAGAGAAAAAAAAACCCCTTGCTGTGCTCGTCGCAAGACTTGGCCCTCATGGGCCAGGGTTCGGGGGGTTTCTCTACCCGGGTAAGCCGGTTTGGTTTCCTCTTAATGAAAAAACGGTGGGGCTGTTTTCACACCCCCTGGTAGAGTTTTTGAGGAAACTTATCACAAGGACATTGTACAGTACGAGGATTTGTCTTCCCACCTCGACACATACCATAGACAACAATTAGCTTACTTGGTTGATGAGGATATCAAGTCAATTAACCAGTCATTCGTCAGCAACATGCTCACTCGGGAGAACTGCTCTTCTTTCATTTTGGATGCTGGCATCAGTGTGATGGATTTGATGCTGGTTGGAGTGCCTCTTGAGGGGACCAATGCACTAGCTAATGCTGAGCCAGCCATGTTCAAATATTCGATGGAAAGAAAGCATGATGCATGCAAGCTGTTTTGTGAAAGAGTAAAATGCACTGGGGTGCTTAAACTAGTGAGAGTGTGTCAAATAGGTCCACGAACTCCGAAAATGCAGATTCGGCCCCCTAATCTAATTAAGTGCGTCACTGGAGGTCCAAAACCCCTTTGACCGGGTCTGCCCGCCTACGTGATGTGGATCCTTACATGTGGGGCCCATATGTCGGCCTCCTCCCTCTCTCCTCCCTTCTTCTTCCTCCCTCGGCCTGCGCGAGCCCCTGCGCGGCGGCGGGACGGCGGTCATGGCGCGCGGGCCGCGGCGGCCATGGCGTGCGGGTGCGCGGCGCGGTGACCACGGCGGCGAGGCGGAGCTCCGCGCGCGCGGGCCGGCGCTAGCCCCTGCCCCCTGGCGGCGGAGCTCGCGGTGCCCGCTCCTGCCCCCCGGCGGCTTGGCTCCTCGAGCGGGCGGCGGCGGCTCCGGCAACCGAGCTCCGGAATCTGGAGGAGGGCGGCGTTCGCGGAGGACGGCTTGCGCGGATGGCGTTCGCAGAGGGCAGCGGGGAGGGCGGTGCAGACGGGATCCCGCGGGATCCGGCGCTCCTACCTCCTCGGCGCGATCCGGCGGCGCCACCTCCCGCCTTGGCCGGCGCCCCTCCTCGCGGCTCGGCGGCCTGCGGCGGGCGCGCCCCTCGCTGCTCTCACGGCGGGCTGGAGACCGCGCCGTGGAGCGACGACGCCGGCACGCGCACGGCGGCGGCCATGGCTGATGCGGGCGACGGCGCTCCACGACGGCGGCGCGCGGGAGGCCCGGCAGCAGCTCCGGCCTGTCGGCGTGGCGAGGAGCGGCGTGCCAGCGGCACGAGCGGCGGAGGACCGACGTGGCGGGCCACGTAGGCGGTCAGACCCGGTCAAAGGGGTTTTGGACCTCCAGTGACACACTTAATTAGATTAGGGGGCCGAATCTACATTTTCGGAGTTCGTGGACCTACTTGATACACCCTCACTAGTTTAAAGACCTCAGTACATTTTACTCTTTGTGAAATGCCCAATGAGATTATGTGGGGTGACATTCCATCTGACATTGAGACATGACAACCTACTGCAGCTTGTTATGGGTGCGGCGGACCTGAAGGATGAGAAGATAAAGTTGTGTGTGCAGCTTATTGATGATGAGGTACTTAATATTGCTGACTGCTCACCATCAGTCCTATTGATGATTTTGTTTTGGATTACTGCATTCAGTACTCTGCTTTTGCCCACTGGCCGTCAGTCTTGGTGCTGCCCCCACGGACAAGTTACAAGCCCTCCTCACCACCAGTATGCGCTCTGCGCCATGCCCGAGCATGCCATCATGGGTTGCCGTCCCTCACGACCCTTACCCAGCACGTGTATAGGCCAGAGGGCCGCATGACCTGATGACCCAGACGACAAGACCGAATCGCTTTTGGGATCATGGTGCTGCTACTGCCTGCTGATAGCTGATATGCTGTGTTAGGGAAGGGAGAGAGGAGATCGATAGGAATCAAGTAATGGAGAGCTCTGTTGGCTTCTAGGTAATGAATCTAATCATTTTCCTTTCTGTTGAACTCCACTTTGCCCTGGTTTATGTTTGAGTTATGTTACATTATATTAGAAAAAAACCATGAGCAATAATATGCATACAGACGTTAACTTCTGACAGTACATTATGATAACATGTGTGTTTTTCTCTTTTTTTTTCTTTTGCAATAATCATGAAAGCCTATGTTGTTTCACCATTACTCCTTACATGGATCAATATACTGACTAGATTCTGAGACACATTAGTAAACAAAAGGGGAAGTACATGATGCTTAATAATGTAGAATAGGTTAGTGAACCTGGAATGCAACTTCGAGGAGAAAATCTGCTTGGGAGGTTGGCAAGGGATGAACAAGTGTTTTCTACTTCCATGTATAGACATCTCAGATCTGACCTTCTTCTGTTTTGTCCATTTTCTTCTTTCTTGTGGAGTATACTGTGTCATTGCATTTTGTGTTTATCTAAGCTAAACTCGCTGAATAAATTCTTGCAAGGGACACGGAACAAATTTTCTGGTACCCTGCAAATTCATTCTATATTAGCAACTTTCAGCTGAGAATTTGGACTACTTGGAACTTTTTTTGTATTTGATAAGCTCAAACTTAGATACTAATGTGGTCATAAAGGTGTTCGTGTACATGCTTGAGTAGGTTTTGCAGCATTATCAGGATGGGAAAAGACAGTCTCGTGTTATCCAAGGACAACCTCATATATACTCTATGAGAAAGATTGCAGCAGGCACAAAGCATATACTACTATCAGTTTCAGTGGTTGGATACAATATGAACTGAAATCTGGTGTTCTGTGCGGATCTTCTATTTTGAATTCTGAATAAGTTTCAGACTTACAATCGCTGCAATTATTTGGTAGCATTTACCTCTGTTTTTTTTAATGCAAACCAACCTCTTCGTGCAAACTATTGAAACTTCAATCTGAGTCATTGGATCAACATCCAAGGGGTATGGGAGATTGAGTAATTTTACAATCTGGATCCATCCTTGAATTGGGTAATCATATTTTTGCAAATTTCCCCTCCCACCTCTCTGCGCTCCTCCCTTTGGATGTTGATCTGATGGTTCAGATTGAAGTTTTCATAGTTTGCACGAAGAGATTGGTTTGCACCTGATAGGTTCCCGTTTTCTTTTGGTCCTTTAATTTTCAGGAAAATGGCATAACTAAATTATTTTAGAATTAATAGTGTTTTGTGTTTTTTAATAAGAAGCAATATTTTAAATCGCCGGCTAAGAGGTTTAGCGGCAGGGCTGCCGTTACGGCGTTTAGCGGGCTATAGCCGCGACATTTAGCAGGCTATAGCCGGCTTTAGCGGGCTAAATACTATAGCGGCTGTCTTTTCTAGAAGCTATAGCGGTCTATAGCGGAAGCTATAGCCAGCTATTTAAAAACTTGATAAGAAGACACGAGGGCTTCACCTTGGTCAACCAAAAACACATGGATATCAAGGTCACAACTTATGCTTATGCAGGTTCATGAGCCATGAGAGTGGCACCACGTGTACCAAAGCCATTTTACTTCCTTTGATTTTGTTGGTGTATGGGCACTGTGATGGAGCCTTAGGATTGAGTTGGGTAGAAACAAGGCAAGAACTTCTACATAATGGCATAGGTAACTGGTGGGTGAGGTTCGATCACTGGGAAATTGAAGGTCTGTCCTGATATCTTTTCACATGTGATATCTTGTCACATGGAACAGAAGCTAGCTCTACTCGGTCACAATTGTTTATGTTTCTTTGAAGAAAATTAATACTGTGGAGTTTTGATCTGCTGAGACCAAGTTTCTTGTGAAAAAGACCAGGAAATATATTCATCACTGTTAGCCGTATAAATCAGCATCTGTAGGGTCTTGTTTAGTTGAATTGTCTATGTGGGCCTGTGGCTATGCCTATGTCTCAAACTTCACACCTCACGTACTTTATATTGGTATGTGTATTTTAAATACTATTATGTTGATGGTTGCATATCAATAATAATAGATGTGTAAATATTTGTGTTGTCTAAGATCTACGTTACTATTATGAAATATTTTTATCGCCCGGGGCAACGCACGGGCATGGATGTAGTATATACCAAGGGAAGCAAGTTATTGATGATAAAAAGGAAAGAGGTAAAAAAGAATTACAGGAGGGAGAATACATGCGTGGGAGAGGAGAAGTGGGTCCCGTATCTACCATCTACGGAGTATGGTGGGTCCCGCCAGCCTTGACTGATGGCGACAGAAAGATATCCATCTCCCAATCCTTCCACTGTCGTGAAGAGATGGGGCGCGGGATTCGTGTTGCTATTAGCGTCGTCGTCAGCGTGGCGTGGTGTCCTGTCTCGTCAAATGGCAAGTGTCGGGTCTTTTTGACTTGAGGCGAGTTGGAGCAGGTCGCACAGTGTGCTACAGTTCTAGACATGAGCAGGTCTCAATTTGTGTGGCAAGAGCCCTTCCGAGTCGGGCGAGGCGGAGCCAGGGTTAGGCGAGTCCGACCCCTGCGTTTTGGGCCGCTGCTGCGCTCGCCGTGTTGTTGTCCCGAGAAATTGCAGGTGTGGTCGACTGCTGCTCTGCCCTTTCTGGCCGTCCATGCAAGTGTCAGCATATTCATTTTTTAATGCCGTGTTTAGTTCCACGGGCAAAATTTTTTGCATTAGAATTTTGTTAATTTAAAATACTAAATAAAGTCTATTTATAAAACTTTTTGCATAGATGGATTATAAATCGCGAAACGAATATAATAATACTAATTAATCTATAATTAATTAATAATTAGTGAATAATTATTGTAGCATCACTGTTGCAAATTATGGATTAAATAAGCTCATTAGATTCGTCTCGCAATTTACAGTCCATTCATGTAAAAAATTTTATAAATAGACTTCATTTAGTACTCCAGGTATGTGTCGAAATATTCGATGTAATGTTTTTTTGTTTACGAGGTTTGGGATTTACGGGGTGTCATCAACAGGACGTAAATGCCACTGCATGTGCATGCAAGAGAGAGAAGAGGGTAGAGTGCATGCAAGAGAGACACTGCAGCGCTGCATGCCCCTTGGTGTAGTTTCGTGTGTGCGCGGATGATGTTTGCATGTCAGAGCGTCAGCCTCCTTTTCCGGTCCACGGAGCAGACAGAACGCACAAGAGTGGGAACGAGTGAATCCGAGCCTGCACAGTGCCTCTGGTGCAGCGTACTGGCCACTGTGGCGTCGTGCATGATGGGTGAACTTTGCTGTTGATGACGTCGGCCACCAACTCTTGTACCGTCTCCGTCGGTCAGACATCCCGATCGGACGTGGCCATCCCGATCTGATTAACTCGAAATTAGTTGATCAGGGGTCGGGCGAGGCGGACTGGCCCGACGCCCGCGCAGGGGTAGGCAGGGTTCACCTTACCGTTTGCACCGTAGATTTTATTATTTTTATTGTAGCGGTAACTGTTTTTTTGACTTTTGTGTTTTTAAATTTTGAATCGGAAAACACCGGTTACCGCTTCCAGTAAGTGTTACCGCCTAGTAGCAGTATTGGTAAATTTTGACGGTAACCGCCGGTTTACTGGCGGTAAGGTGAACACTAGGGGTCGGACAAAACGGAGGGACTATGCGGAGTCGGGCGATCCGAAGCTGCGCCCACGGACGCGTCCCAAGGGGCCGGGCTGTTAGAGGTTTCGCACCTTTAACCTATGTTTTCGGGTATCCCTAATATTTGATATCCGACACATATTCATTGTAGTGCTAGCTTGCTGGGTAGTATTTTTATGGCACTACGTGCTCTTTGCATAATAGTAAAGATATTTCCAAAAGGATTTCTCATATAATGACTCTCATCATCTATGACTATTCCTTTTTATAGCACTGCGCAAAGAACTCCTCAGAAAAACTGGGGCAAGGTACCTTTGGTTCAGTGTTCAAAGGATTGCTCCCAGGCTCGAAACCAGTACCTGTTCAGAAGCTTGAAGGGATGAAACAAGGAGAGAAGCAATTTCAAACTGAGGTGAGGATCCTAGGGAAAATTCACCATAATAATCTAGATCTTGGCGGATTCTCTTGGATCGCTAGATGCTCATCTCTTCAAGAATGAGATGATATTACACCAGAATGGATTAGAAATCTTCCCATAATACGAAAAGCAGATGTGTACAGCAACGAAATGATGCTATTTTGAGATAGTTTCGGGCATAACGAATTCAAAGTTGATGGAGAATGGAAGCATAAGGTACTTCCCAGTGTGGACGGCAATGAAGGTTAGTGAAGGTGACATTTCTGAAATCTTGGATCAGAGGCTAAATTATGCAAATTTTCAAGTGCTAGATAAAGCATGCAAGGTTGTGTGCCGTTCCATTCAGGACAATGAGTCTCAATGGAGAACGCTGCAACAATTAGTTCAAATCTTGCAGGGCATTCAAGATGTCAGCAACATGTGGAGGGACTTTGACAACAACTAGTGAGGAATGATACAGTAATACCTAATCCTGCAAAATGGCACTCATAGCAGGATGGCACAGTAAATTTCTGAAGTTCAAGCTGGATGAAGCAATACTCAGCAATCAGTATGCTCATTTACCACTATGCAAATACACAAATGTCTTTGTTATTTAAATTTATAGTTTTCCCTTAGTAAAGCATTGCTTATATTCCTCGAAGCAGTCAAAACACTGTGAACCAGAGTGCCAGACTTCACTATTTCATCACAGACAATCAACATGATAACACCGCACAAGTAACTGAAGTAGGCTTAGCTATCAACCGTGGGGCAAAGGTTTTTGATTTGTGGGGATCCTGTTTCAGGCAAGTGTTGCCTTGCATTTCAGTAGCTGTAAACCTTCCGAACCTGTCTTGTTGCAATGCATATGGACAGGCACATATAGTCTCTAAAACCGAAGGAAAAGAGAAAGAAGGCACATCCGGCCCGTGTAAAGCTAACGCAGCACTGTCTTGTTGCCTGCGCAAACTTGACAATTCTGCAGAATAGCCATACAAACCTATCCTAGTTTGTAAGGCAGGGTGATGGCGACAACCAATTTGCCCACCTCTTTTGTCCCAATTTGTTACGAACCTCCACTGTCAAATCACTGATACAAGAGTATTGATACAAGTTGGGGAGGAATCAGAGTGAATCTAGACTAGGAATAGCAGAGATTCAAGAGGAATAGCAAGAAGCTACTGGGGCAAGTTCTTGGACAGAGGAAGAAGATGACGTCTCTTCTTTTGTTGTTCGATGTCGTGGCCTTCATTTCTCTTGTCCTTTTGTATACAGGCCTCCGCCGCCTTCATTATCTCCTGGCCCACTGGGCTCACACGGCAGCCCAGTCCATGACATTCTCCCCCACTTAAAATGTGGCTTGCCCTCAAGCCGATGAACTGAAACTGAGCTCCCATCCAACATGCATGTATGCTGTCGAGCACAGTTATCATGATGCCAACCAAAAGATAAGGTAGTTGACCACATGGATCATCACTTGGTTCATAGCATGCAAGTTGATAGAGTGAATCTGAGAAGTAAATCAGGCTTCCCCAAAAGCATGCACCCAACTGGAAATTTTGAGCACATTCCTGCAATTCACATGCCAAGGCACAGGGCAGTGCAGTCATTATTACTGATTCTGAACATCTTGATCTTTGTTTGTTGAACCCACGTTGATATGAATCTTGTGACTCCAATTGTTTCAACTCACATGCTAGCAGAATCCCACTTGGTTGAGACAGTAATCGTGTAGAGATAAGATGAAATTGAAGGATAGGACCATCAGAGTTATTGTGCCTCATCCACACCTCTCTTTTATTCAATAGTGGTCCAGCAATGTGATCATTTGAGTGCAGAACCACATCATCTGAATAACAGGCCAACCATGCCATGTGCAAACTGCATCTGGGCCACATCAGTAGGAGTCCATATGCAGATACAAAGCAGTAGAGGTCAAGGTCCAGCACCTTCTTGTTCTTTTTATTTGCACATTGCTTCAGTTCAACTAGCAGCTGTAAATCACCTGGCCAAACAATCAGTGCACTGTTCCTTGACTGAACCAAGGGTGATAGAACAAACACTCTAAAAGAATTGGCCATAGCACCATTGCACTTGAATCTGTCCAGCATACATATTATGGTATAGATCTTGACTTCACTCCCCCAAATGGAATTAGGAGCTACTATTGTCAAATAATCTGAATGACTTGCTGCAAAAATTTTGACATCAAGCTGAAACTTATCAAGCTCATTTCTCTGGTTCAAGCAAATACTTTGCAGACAACAACAACAACAACAACAAGCCTTTTTTCCCAAGCAAGTTGGGGTAGGCTAGAGATGAAACCCGAAAGAAATAAGTTCAAGGTTCAGGCACATTGATAGCTAGTCTCCAAGCGCTCCTATCCAAAGCTATCTCTTTAGAAATATTCCAATCCTTAAGATCTCTCTTAACCGACTCATCTCACGTCAGTTTAGGTCTACCTCTACCCCTCTTTACATTATCGACCCGCTCAAGAACCCCATTACGCACCGGCGCCTCAGGAGGCCTTCGTTGGACATGTCCAAACCATCTCAGCCGATGCTGGGTAAGTTTCTCCTCAATTGGTGCTGAGTACGCACTTTGCAGACATCCAGACAAATTAAACTTGACGATCAAATCTGAGTAGCACATGAGGCTATCTCTCCAAAACTTGTTGAACTGATGCTGATTTGAACTCCATACAGAAACAGGTGGTGGCCAAGAAATTTTCCCATAAATGCATAAAGCATAAGCTCTGTGCTTCGGTATCTTGTAGTGGTCATACTGTAACTTCCCAGAGATGCACTGAGCAGGTTCTGCCATTAACCATTTGCAACACAACTTGGAGGTCTCATCTTTAAACCAAATAGCACTCTGATATAGGAAACACACACTAGCTTTGTTGCTAAGTATAATAAGCTCTCTGTTTCCAGCAGTTAGCAACTTCATCTTGCACTTAGTGATGGAATAACAAAACATTATTGGCAACAACTTTTCCAACTGCATAACCAATATATGACAATTGAAGGATGGCCAAGGTAATGGTCTGAGCAAGGTGTTCCTGTCCTTCTGAAGATGTGGCCATAGGATCCATGCAATCTGAGTAGTAAAATCACACTCATGCCTAATGTCAACTAACTCTCCCTTGGAACTAGTGCCATCTAGACAAATCACTGGCCATGGGGGGTTTTGGCACAATGTCAATTTTCTTAGGATTCCAAACAGATGACCCTGGTCCCTTGACTAAAGTCGTAGGCGATGGATTCTGAGCAATCATTCTCCCATATACCTTCTCGGCAACATGAACAACACCAATTGATCATTCAGGGATGGTGTTGGTGATGTACCTGATTTCATTGCACTCAAATGAGTTGCTCTTGTTGGTGGCCAATGTGGAATCCACTGATGTTGCTGTAGAGTTGCTCGCGGGCGCTATTGGCATGATGGTGCTCTGAATTTGCATTGAGCACGTGATGGGTGATCTGATGGGGAACCCATCCTCTGCACTTGAAGCAACTGTTGCTTGTATGGATGTTAGCATGAAACTTGTGACTCCATTTTTAGCACTTGATGAAGCCTGGGCATGGGTTGGCGCTGGTGCCATTAGCGGTGCGCCCCGCCCAATGGTCAGAGCAGCAGCGGGCATGGTCTGGCGCCGCGGTCGGAGGCGAGGACGCCGCAAGCTTCCGCTTGATGTGCTTGACCCGCTTCATCGAAATCTTGCCGATGCGGTGATCACGGACGTGCAAAAAGCCACGCATGTAGTCATTCTTATCTGTTGTGTACTCGGCCATTGTGATGTGAAGAACGCTTGCTGCAGGTTTGCAAAGCATTCCATCGAACACCTTCTGGGCGCTTCTCGAGGTGGATGGGTCACGGGCAGCAAAGGAGGCTGGGGATGCGTCCTTGGAGGTCGGTGGAGTTTTCGTCGAGGGTGAGTTGGTGCAGACAACGCTGGTCGTCGCAGCGGCCGCGGTTGGAGGCGAAGGAGCCATCGATGAGCGTGCGTCGGTGCCGACAACGCCGGCCGTCGTGGCACCCGCGGGTGTAGGCGAAGGAGCAGTCCGTGCACGCGCGTTGGTGTTGCCAACGCGGGCCGTCGTGGCGCCCGCGGGTGTCGGCGAAGGAGCCGACGCACCGGTGGTGGCGACCTGCGCCGTGGTTAGATTGGAGAGCGCCGATGCTGTGCTTGAGGGCGGCGGTGCCCCCTAGGATGGAGGGGAGGACGGGACGAGCTTGGGGGTGGTACTAATCCTTGCAAGCCCCTCCTCCATCTTCCGTAACAACCCATCCATCCTTTTGAGAGGGCGTCGATGGTGGCGGACGCGGGGTCAGCGGTGGTGGAAGGTGGCAGAGCCATAGCACTCTCAAATGCGTGTTGACGCTCGCTAACAACTCATTTCAATTATCATCTTGAGTCTAAAATCATGAGAATAAAATCTCATACCTGCTGATGTTATCCAGAAAGAGCCAATTTCACGTTTTCTCTTAGAAATATTGCTACATTGGAATTCAGGCAGAAATAGAGGTAAAACAGACTTCAACCATCAAGATACAAACACAACCATCAGAGCAAACCATCAGCTCCTACATGAGCGTGTGAAAGACGAGCGTCAACACTAGTGGTAGGAGTTATTGCTAATGAGTTCCATAAAGTGTTGGTGTATATTTATGTGTAAGTTACTTATGCTTGGAAATGAGAGGAGAATGCACCCTAAAAACAAGGTGACACGTCGTTGATCCGAGGAAACAACTTCTCGACGAATCAGACACGTTCACGAGAATCTACAGGCCCACCAGAGCACCAAAACCGACTCAAAACATGCCCATACCCACATATATGACATGAGGGCCCATCTAACAGCCTTCAGACCAATATTTGAGCCGAACGGACACAATGTATGGCCGGCCGACCATCCTGATCGCCCGACCATGTGGTGGCGGCCCACGGGCCTCATCGCCTCTCAGATGACACGTGGCGAGGTGTGGTTGGTCCCCAAGGTCGGTTTGGCTCAATCCCCGGGCGAATGGCAGGTGTCTCCCTCCTATAAATACAAGGGGAGGGGGTGAGAATTAGAACACTCACACACCACACATCACTCACCTCCAAATGTAGAGCCTCTCTAGTTTGTGTTTAGTGTAGGAGAGAGGAGTAGAGGTACTCAGGAGGGACGCCGGCAATGGCGCTCTTCTCCAATTAGTACCTCTACAAGAGAGTGAGGAGGAGTCGGGGATGTGCCGGGCTTGCCGGCGCTCTTCTCTGTTTGTACCTCGACGGATGTTTTTTCGATTGCAAGTGTTCGAGACTTAGAGTTTAGATTGCAAGTTATTATGACTTAGAGTTTAGATTGCAAGTTATTATCTCAATCTTATATTACATGAATGTATGCTTAGAGAGTAGCATTTGACTCTAGAGTTGGGCTCCGGATAGAAAAGGATAACCCTGTACGCCTCTAGAGTTAGTAGGGAATAGCGTAGATATGGTGTCTAGGCTGGATTATACCACTCTGTTGTCTGATAGTCCCACGGTTTGTAGAGGTAGCCGGCAGGAGGTGACAGCCCTGTTCGAGCCCTAGTAATCCTCCACGTTCGGATATCGGATAGAGCACGTATTATTGGAGCTATCAGCTTGTATAAGCCGGTCGAAACCAGTAGCTCGAAGTATAACGGCGACGTGATTTCTTCTTCTAAACATAGATTCTAGATCTTAGAAGTCCTCTCTTTTCCATCCTCCTACACCAGTGTGTCCTTGGACAGCCTGAATCCGTAAATAGTGTACTCACGTTCCCCAGTGGATACGATACCCTGGAATACTTTTGGGTAAAAGCTATAGCGGTATCCATGCGCTTGCGGATTTTATTCGTGACGTTACAAAGTACCAACAATGCTGCAGCTCTTGGATCTAATTTGGGAAAAATTGGGGTAAAAATTGGTGGAATCGGAAGAACTCGCGATTTGGGGAAAATTTTGGGGGATTTCGAAGAACAAGACTCTGATTACCAATTGTTACGAACCTCCACTGTCAAATCACTGATACAAGAGTATTGATACAAGTTAGAGAGGAATCAGAGTGAATCTAGACTAGGGATAGAAGAGATTCAAGAGGAATAGCAAGAAGCTACAGGGGCAAGTTCTTGGACAGAGAAAGAAGATGACATTTGTTCTTTTGTTGTTCGATGTCGTGGCCTCCGTTTCTCTTGTCCTTTTGTATACAAGCCTCCGCAGCCTTCATCTCCTGGGCCATTGGGCTCACACGGCAGCCGAGTCCATGACACAATTGTCAGGAGATTCACTACGCCCACTCCACCGGACATTTGCAATGGCGAAAGGGCCTGTAGTCTAGTGGTTACAAGAGACTCAGTAGCACCTGAGGTCCTAGATTCGGCTCTCCATGCGAGCGAATATTCTGGGATTTAACGGCGTTGTGCATTCAGTGGTAGGCGACGTCCCGTCGACAGCGAGGCGCCTGTGGTGACTTCGTCAATCTCGAGGATTTGCCGGCTTCTTCGAAGATGCTTATAGGGGTAAGATTTGCGTACGTGTATTCATAGAGATGTGAGTGTGCGTGCGTTGTGAGTGTCTACATTGTACTGTGTAATCTCAGGAAAAAAAAAACAGACATTTGCAACGTACAGGCTACAGCACTAAAACGTAGCCACTAATCTTCCGTAGCAATAAGCAACTAGCAGCAACCACGTTGGCGAAATCTGGAGCCCAGGTTCCACGATTCCAATGGGACAGCACACTCGCGCAAGCGAGCGCAGCGGTGGGACACAACACGACGGGGTCGAGGCGAGGCGCAGACTTGCAAGTGGTGGGAGGATGGCGCTGGCGAAGGGAGGCAAACCTGGGATTCGGTTGGAGCGGCGTGGCGAAGCGGGATCTATGCTCCGTTGCCCAGGTTCGGCCCAAACTTATAATCGGGCCAGACCAGGCCATGCGTGATCTCATTCCCGCGTAGTATAAGCCGCAAAGGCCACGGGCCAGGACCAAGGTTTGAACCGGCCAGTTCTGAGCCTCGATTAATCTGCACGTGCTTGTCGCGTGACGTTGTCCAGCTGTTCTCCGCGCGCGCCTGGCTCCGTCATGGATCTACCCCTTAAAAAAAAAGCGACTAGATGCTAGATGCTGCACGAAGAAGACAAAGGCTTTCATCAAAGTCCGTAAACTCTCGACGTGAGTATTTAAAATCTTAACACTTTAAGTTGTCCATCCCAACTGAGATACTTGGACCTATATAGTGAATTTAGAGTATGTAGTGAACCATCATTTCATAATCCGTGGAACTAGGTGTGGATCTAGAAAGAGTTTACGGACCTCTGATGCATGTGTGTTATTACTTTTTCTCCGAGCATAAAATAAAACTAATTAACGGGTGACCTTGCAAATATCTTTTTCTATGCATGAAGAAGCAATGTCAGGAGATTGATTATATATCACTTTAGAAGGAGGTGGACGTGGACAAGCCTACTGGAGTTGCTATGTGTGTCAAGTGTAATGCTTGACGGCTACCTCTATCGTCCATATTTAAGCTAGCATAGTACTACATACCTGCAGTCGCGGTGCCATTTACCAGATATATTATTTGGGTCTCCGGACAGCGAATTCAAGTGGCTTCCGTCTTAGCTTCAATGCATGATCGTTCCTCCCTAAGTTCCCCGATCCTAACCAATGCAAGCCGGACGCTCTTAAGGAAACGTCTTTGTTGTGCGGTTGAATGAGGGCGGCCAGTACCAGAACGTACGAGGTGATACGGAAAGCATTATTTCTAGTTTATTAAGTTTATTAGTATCAGCTAGCTTGTATCTTAATGCGTGTTAAGATCGGTCGGTTAGGGCAGCAGAGCGAGTGCTCTCCCTTTCCAGCTTGAGGCCGTGTTTAGTTCCGTTGCAAAAAAAAATTTCAAAGGAATCTTACTAATTTGAAGTATTAAATGAAGTCTATTTACAAAACTTTTTATACAGATGAGTTGTAAATCGCGAGACGAATCTAATGATGCTAATTAATCCATGATTAATTAATAATTAGCGGGCGGTTACTGTAGCATTACTGTTGCAAATCATGGATTAAGTAGGCTCATTAGATTCGTCTCGCGATTTACAGCCCATCTATGTAAAAAGTTTTGTAAATAGACTTCATTTAGTACTTCATGCATATGTTGAAATATTCGATGTGATATTTTTTTTTGAGTAAAATGCACTGGGGGTCCTTAAACTAGTTGACCTGTTCTGTTTAGGTCCATGAACGTCGAAAATGCATTTATAGGTCCACAATCTATTCAAGTGTGTCACTTGAGGTCCAAAACACATATGACCAGTGTTGACCGCCTACGTGGACCGCCACGTCCGATCCACGTGGCTGCTGGCCGCCACGCGTGCTCTGCCCTCCCCCTCTCTCTCTTTCTCTCTCTTTCTCTCTCTCCCCGTTCTCCCCCTGCACCGCGCCTCCGCCTCCCATTTCTAGCCGGCGCCGCCCTCTCTCTCCCCCCTGCGCCGCCGGCGAGGCGAGCAGCGGCGGAGGGACCGGAGCCCCGGCGAAGTGAGCCGCGGCGGAGGGGCTGGAGCCCCGGCGAGGCGTGGCTGGCGGCGGAGGGGCCCTCCTGCCCGACGCCCTGGCAACCACGTCCTCCTCTACCTCGCCGGCGCGGAGCTGCGGCGGGCAAGCAAGGCCATGGCGGATCTGCGCACGGCGGAGCTCGGCCGGCCATGGCGGATCGGCGCGCTGTCGGATCCGGCTCCCCCTCTCCGGCCAGCGTGCTTCGGCGGCGGCGGGCCGACACGCGGCAGGTCGGAGCGGCGGAGCGGGCCAGGTCGGCGCTCAGGCGGGCGCGGCGGGGCAACGTCGCAGGCGGCGGCGGGGAGCTCCGACATCCTTGTCCTCGCAGGCGGCGGCCCCCCTCGAGTTCGGCCACGGCTCCTCTCGTCGACGGCGGCAGTGGCGCCGCGCGCGGGCCGGCGCTGGCCCCTGCCCCCAGGCGGCGGAGCCGCCCCTGCCACCCGGCCCTCCCCTGCCCGGCGGGTCCTCGCGGCGGCCACGGGTCCTCGTGGATCTGCGACTGTGGCTGCCCCTCCTCCCTCCCCAACATGTGGCGCGGCCTGCCTGCGCGCGGCGGCGCGGCCCTCCTCCTCCTCCTCGCGGGCTCCCCTGGAGGTCGCCGCCGTCCGCTGCCTTCTCACCGCCGACTTCCCCTGCTCCCTCCATCGCCGAGTTGCGTCGCCCTGTCCCCTGCATCCCCCGCTGGCGAGGCTGGGCGGCCGTGGCGAGGCAAGGCAGAGCGGCCGCGGCGGACGTGCTTCCCTCCCCTGCTTCTCCTCCCCTGTGGCGGCGGAGCGTGGCGGGGCGGCAGCGGAGCGCGGCGAGCGAGCCGAGCATGGGCGCGGGGCACGGAGGCCGGCGCGGGGCGCCACGTCGACCGATAGCGTGCAGATGGCAGGCTCGCGGCCAGGGTGCGGCGACCGGCCGGGGCAGGCGAGCACGGCGGAGAACGGGGAGAGAGAACGGGGAGAGAGAACGGAGCTCGGCGGAGAACGGGGAGAGAGAGAAAGAGAGAGAGGGGGAGGGCGGAGCACGCGTGGCGGCCAGCAGCCACGTGGATCGGACGTGGCGGTCCACGTAGGCGGTCAACACTGGTCATATGTGTTTTGGACCTCAAGTGACACACTTGAATAGATTGTGGACCTATAAATGCATTTTCGAAGTTCATGGACCTAAACAGAACAGGTCAACTAGTTTAAGGACCCCAGTGCATTTTACTCTTTTTTTTGCGTTTACGGAGTTTACGAGGTCGGATAACAGGGGCTGAATGATCTAATATGTTGCTGTGCTTTGTGCTCATCGTCCTGCATGCATCAGAAAAGAAAAACTACTCACTCGCTGATCACTTTATTTAGTTTCTGTGGACGCTAGCTTTTGTACGAATGCACACCGACCAAACATGAGGTAAGTCTTTAGTAATTACTAAAAATGAGAATAGAATCATTTCTGAAAACCAAGTGCCAACTGATCGATTAATTTATTTCATGTAGGCCGGTAAAGTCATGACTTTTTTTTAGAATCACACAGTACAACGAAGACGCCCATAACACGTACGCACACTCACACTCTATGAATATACGTACGCAAACTCTACCCCTATGAGCACATCCGAAGGACTGAGCACCGGCAGATCTGAAGATTCCCGAAGTCATCACTGGCGCCTCGTCGTCGACGGAAACATCGTTTACCACTTAACGTGTAACACCGATAAATCCTAAGAAAATCCAAAAAAAAAGATGCGAGCACCAGGATTTAAATCCTAGTGGGTAGCGTCCCACTGGACCGTCATACCATTGGACTACAAGCCAATTCGTATAAAGTCATGACCTAATTTACTCTACTCTGAACTGGAGGATGCGCCGGCCGAAAACATGGAAACTGGCGGAGGTAGGGTTCACACGGGCAGACCACCAAGACGGACACGGTCACAAGGACAGGAGTCAACCTGAAATCAACCCCAGGCCATGTTTAGATGTTTTGCGAAAAAAAAATTACGATAGAATCTTGCTAATTTGAAGTAATAAATAAAGTCTATTTACAAAACTTTTTGCACAGATGAGTTGTAAATCGCGAGACGAATCTAATGATGCTAATTAATCCATGATTAATTAATAATTAGCGGACGGTTACTGTAGCATCATGGTTGCAAAATATGGATTAAGTAAGCTCATTAGATTCGTCTCGCGATTTACAGTCCATCCATATAAAAAGTTTTGTAAATAGACTTCATTTAGTACTCTATGCATGTGTCGAAATATTCGATGTGACGTTTTTTTGTTTACGGGGTTTATGGAATGTGAACTCCTTTCACAAAAGTGACGTGGGCGCGTAGCGTGATGCACGCCCGGTTCATCTTTGTCTGGTATGGGCACACTGGCACTTTGCCTACAGGCCAGTACTTGACAGGCGCCTCCATGGCCAGTTGTAGCTGCATGCGGACGTACGGACCACATTGACGAGAAGGCGACACTCCTCTCGGCGTTACACGGCAAATTGCGCAGGCTCTCCATGGACCTTGCTCGCAGCAGGGTTCCGATATTATTCGCGCGGTACTCCGTTTATTTCCTTGTAAATGCATGGCTGGCAGGCATTTTATTACTTGTTATTCTAATTGTTGCTAGGGACCCTTGTTGCTATGAATGATTACTCAGATTGTTTTCTTGGTAAGCGTAGATATTTTTCTTCAAAATATAATACTCACGTACATGGCCAGTTTGGTAGAACTCCACGTGATTCTGATTCTCTATTGGAGCTGATTCTTTTATAGAAATAACTCACTACCTATATAAACTTTTTAAGATTAAATTTATGAAAAACAAATTTAGTATGTGAGAAGTGAACCAGGAGAAGTTACCTTTTTTTTTAGCTCCCTTCATTTAAGAGAATCACTCCAAACAATCAACATAGAATCTCTGCCAAACAATTTTTCAAAGATAAGTGATTCTATGCTGATTCTGTAAAGTGTTTCTTTAAAATGAACTAAGGAGCTGGGAGTTGGAAAAAATAGCTCTTCTAGATATTTTTTTAAGTTAATCTTAGATAATCATAGAGAATCACTTCTCTCAGATAATCAGCTCCTATAGTAATCAGAATCAGGTATATCTCTACTAAACTGGCTCTTAGATAAATTGTTTGGCAGAGCTTCTCCTGGATTCAGCTGAGAAGTTGCTCTGGGAGCTCTACAAAATAGGGCCTAATTATAAACGCAGTATCTGTGCCAAGTTAAGGACTTCAAACTATATGATCGTGTTCCGCAAACCAACAGAGCTGTACGTTGCATTGACAACATTCTGAACTGTTTCCTTGTGAATGGTCACCGTTACTTGATTAGTTGGCAAAAACAGTTTGCTAGGACAATTCTCCGAGTATTTGGTAAAAACTACCAGAAATCTCACTTTGGCACTGTCGAGTTTCTTGTTCTTCTTGTTGCTTTTCCTAGAACGTGACCAAAATGACAGGGTCGCCCTCTGACAGTACACACGAGGAGTCAAAACACACAAGGGGGCTACCGCCTTCCGGTAGGTAGTAGCTTAGGCTACCTGGATACAGACCATCTGGGTCAAAAAACCAGGTCGAACTCTTTCAATCCTGGAACCTGGAGTCATCATCAGCTCAGCTGTTTGCGCGGCACCTAATTAATCAAGTTCCTGGCTGGACACATGAGAACCGTTTGTATCTAGAATAGTGGACCAGATGAGAAGCATGTCTACCTCAGGGGAGGAGGCGAAGAATCTGACTTACCACCACTGCCGCACAACGCTCCAATCAATCTGCACGTAGCGAATTCGAATAAAAAACGTTCAGGCTCTTGTCCACATTTTTCATACCGATCGAGATACCATCGTCGCGCGCAGAAAGACAAAATCTTCTTAACCCTATCCACGGCAATCGTTCGTGTCCGCAAACGTAGCTGTAGCTACGAGGACCAGGACTGAGATATATTGTGAGAACTGTAACACCCTGCCCGGATACTCCGGCCTTAGTCTCGGATACTCCGGACATGGAGTTCCTAGTTCATGTAATTTTTGTCCTCTGGACCCCACAATCATTAAAACAGGAATCTCACCCACTCTCTCTCCCTCACAGCTCACTCTTTCCTCTCCCCCCTCACGTGCACTCTCTCCCTCTCCCTCTCCCTCATGAGCTCCCTCTCTCTAGTGCCCTAGAGTGCAAATCCTCCCTCTCAACTTGATTCCAAGGCTAAGGAAGCTTCAATCGGCGTGGACAACCCTTTCCCCCATGTGATCCTCCTCGGGGTAGCTTTGGATTTCAAGTTCTTCATTCAAGAAAAGCTCATCCTAGGTATTCAACTTGTGCCGCCCCGATCTATGTTTCTAGGAGGTTCTAAGTGATTTTTTTTGGTCAATCAACTCTATATGCATCCCTCAACTAGGATCTAAAAGGGTTTTGATTTTGGTGGATTGGTTTTGCCAAAATCAAGATTTCAGTTTTTGGGGCGAAAATGTTGTCGGGTCCGGAGACTCCGGGTATAAGCCCGGATACTCCGGGTTTGGAACACTCCAGGTGAAACTCCGGGTATAAGCCCGGATACTCCGGGTTTGGGACACTCCGGGGGAAACTCCGGGTATAGGCCCGGAAACTCCGGGCTTGGGGGTCCGGACACTCCGGGTAGTGGTCCGGATATTCCGGGTCTCTGGAAATGTTGTCAACTAGTATGGGTGTACTTTTTATGTAGATTATTAGTACTTATACTCGTTCAATGACTAATTTATCATTACAAATCATAATTGCATTTCTCATATCATATGCATACGTGTAGCAGCCGCCGTAGAGGAGGTTGTGTACGAGGTGATTGCGGAGCCCCAGGAGCAGCCGGAGCAAGCCAAGCAGGAGGTTCACAAGGACTCGGCCCAAGGCCCAGTTGACCCTAGCTCTGAGCAACAGCCCGAAGGCAAGCCCCGGTGCATAACCCCTAATTTAAATTATGCAATATATCTAATTAAGTATATGTGCATTAAGTTTATAGGAGTTGAATGAAACCTTAGTTGCACAATTCCTAGGTTCCAGGAGTTTTATACTAGCATGCGTAGGTCGATAGCTTTGCCATGCTAAATAGGACTCGGTAGAAGTCGAGTAATTTCCTATTACTCGCGAGATATATGATGTATTATATTCCCATACGTGGAGTCAATGAAATTGAGAATGAGAAGGAATGGAACTTGAGACCGGACGAGAAAAGTGTAGAACCGTCTGTGTCGGTTAAGGACCGTTCGTTGTCTGGCCCTGCTGATTGAGCTTGAATTGTACTAACCGCATGCCGGGAGTAGGAGGTAGTCGAAACCGGTAAGCCTAGTACTGCCTCGCGTCGAAAGTACAGAATTTCATCACCACCCCTTAGGGCGAGTCGGGTAGTCGCAGAGAAATGGGGATGTATATATTTACTTTTGGTAGTCTCTCGTTGAGCCCGGCTGACTATATGTAGGTGGGGCGGTTCTGTAGTTTGAATCGGGGAGGGGAAATGGTTGGCATGTATAGTCCGACGGGGCAAATGTGTGCCGTGTTGGTTAGGTCTACCTTGCAAGGTTAAATCGGATCGATTCGCCGTCAGTCGCTCTCGGTTATGAGCACCTTGATCGCAACACCGCATCGTAGTAAGATCCTATGGAATATGAATGATATATGGATATGTTATTTTTGGATTAATACTCACGATTGCTATGATTGATTTAGAGGTGCTAATAGTAGTTGATGATTCATCTACATAGAATATGGAGCTAAAATGTTGTAAATAAGGATTCACTTTTAGTGTTTTACCGCAAAACTAACCACCAGCCAAAAGCCTTGCATGTCTAGAATATGTGGGCTAAGTATACCCAATAGTCGGGTAAGTCTTGCTGAGTATTAGTTGCTCAGGGTTTTGTTGGAAAAATGATTTCAGGACCCGCACACGTAGACTTCTGTCTGTGTTGCGCCAAGTTCGTTCGACTGGATGTGGAGGGGTGGAACGCCGAGGATCCAGGCGCGTAGCTTTGGAGTGTTGGAATTGCGCACTCGTGGGTTGAGTGTGTAATTCATTTCCGTTCTTATATTTTGTAGTGGGCAGATTCCATGTTTATCCAACTTTATATATAGGGCAGCTACACTCGTATAATATTATGTATTTCGAACTCGGTTTGTAAAACTCTTTGTTGTTATCGTATGTCACTCTTGTATATTTTCAAATATTGGTTGTGCTTGTACCATCTGCACCCGCCTTCGCGCGGGACTACTGGTGTTGTTTCGATCGGGCCGTGGATTGAGAAAGGATCGCCAAATTAAGCCGTTAAGCTAATATGTCCGATGTGTTCAAATGACGGCCATTACGCTTAATTAGAGTTTAATTTGGCCGTCACAAGAACAGAGAACATATGCTGCACTGCATGCTTTGGTGGTATGCGCAGTAGTGGCACACCGGCATGCACTGAAGAACAAAGACGGCACTCTCTTGGTCCTGTGCGCCGAGGGCTAACTCCTGCAATTCATCATAGCATGGCTTGGTTTTTACCTCCCTGTTACTGTCGTCCTTCCGCTGATGACGTCCCTCTGCATGACGCCCTGGGGATGATATCAGACAAGATCTACCCAATGTGGGAACGAAAACACTAGCGCTGCCAGCATGCCAGCTGCAACCATACGTGAGACACGTTTGGCCTTAGCTTAGTGATCCTACGCGCGTTGCATGTGAGTAGTGGCGGAGCCAGCAAAATTTTTAGGGGGTCCGGAAGACCAAGGGAAGGCGAGCCTATAGTATGACCGCAAGTCCGCAACGGTGATAGCGCGGGCATGCGGTGGCGTTCCTGCCTCCGCATGCGGCCCGCCTGGAATCGCTGTCCACGACCCTTAGCTCTCGTCCATTTGGCCTTCTTTAATCTGCGGCTCCTACTAAAACAGCTCCGACTACAGTTTTTAATAAAATTGAAACTGAAGCTATATTTTAAAAATATTTAGTAAAACAGCTTCAATTACTTAGGTACACGGTAGCCGTAGAAGCTGCAATTATTTGCTTAAGTCGCATAGCCAAAGCCATTTTACGTCTTATTCATAGCCCCCATAATGAAACCATACACTTTGACAATGATAAAACCGGTGAGGAAGCTATACAAAAAAGGGAGGAATTTCCCTGAGGCAACCCCCCCCTCCGCGTTGCATGTGAGAGGTGATGCAATGGATATAACTCAAGTTTGGGGGCGTGTAGAGAAGGGGGACTAAAATATATCAGATATTTGGACACTAACTATAAGTATTAAATATAAATTTATTATAAAACTAATTGCATAAATAAAGGCTAATTGACGAGATAAATCTATTAGTCCATAGTTTGACCATGTTACGATGCGACGGAACTCCCCCTCTCCTCCAAACACCCCTCCCTAACGAATGGGAGTAAACAGCCTATTATATAAGGCCGCGTGGCTACCTGCTGCGGTGTACGTACGGAGCACCATACAGTCCTCTCCTCCCTCTGGGTACGTTGGCTACTTGGCTCCCAATAGCTACGAGCAGCAGCATCCCCTGGTGTATGGTGGCGCGAGACCACTAGCACTAAGCTAACCAGCAATTTCATCGCGCGCATCTCGAGGAATGTACTAACCCTGTGCATGATTGCAGGCTCCATGTCTTCGGCGCCGGTGCCGGGTACCAACGGAGCAGCAGCTCCCGGGGACGATGTCACCGGCCTCAGCGAGCCGCTGCTCGCCGTCGGCGGCAGCGACGGCGGGTTTCACGCCGGAGCGCTGACCAAAGTGGTCGTGGCTACTGCGCTCGACGGCAAAGCCAAAGCGAACAAGGGTTCCGTGAAGGCGGAGGCGAAGGACGGGTACTGGGTGGAGGTGCCCCGACAGTTGGACGCGACGGCGGCGGCGGACCTGGAGAGCGGCGGCGAAGGTGGCCGGCCGCTGATGTTCCAGGAAAAGAAGGTCAAGGCATCACTTCTCTACCCGTACAGGTGATCAGAAACGCACGCACGTTAAAAAAAATAGTGCAACTTGAAAATAGGACTTGCATATTCATCATGCTCATCATAATACTGTGGATTTGGCTCCCGTCTGCACCAGAGACAACTATTTGGGTTGATAGTTTTCTCAGCGGTAAATCTGCAAATCAAGTTAGTTGTAATTTTTTATTACCCTTGTATATTGGGCACACCAGGCTAGTTGAACGTAGCGTCACCGTACCCCTGTTCTCAGTGGGCCGGGAACCGTAAAATGAATTATGTTTAAAAGATATACTCAAACATGGTTTAAATTGGTGGACCAAATTTGACCGAAATATGGATCATATATATGATCGTGACACCAGAATCCAAAAAATAAGAAAAAACCAGGTAGAAGATGATGAATAATGTGGAGTGTGAACTTAGTGGAGGACTGAAATCACCAAAATTCGCAGAAATTTCTTAAATCATTTTTTCGAGCAACAACTTTCTAAAATCATTCGCCCACCCACTGTACCCTATCTCACTACACCACAACACCAAAGTTGTGTCGGATGCGAATCAGAAAACTAAGTTATCACCGATAGACTGGTGATTGGTAAAGGTAAGTCTTCATTAAGCTAAGCTATATTTTCTTGAGTTTGGGAGTGGACATGAGTTCGGGAGTTTTTTTTGACCTGTGTGAGAAATCTTCTTCTTAATATAATGTCATGGGGGCGATCTTTCCCTCCACGAGAAAAGTTTTTTTTTAACTATGATAGTTTCAAGTACAAAGGTTAGTCTTATTAAAGCCATATATGATAAACAGGTTATTAATTCTGATACGCATCATCGCAATCATCTTATTCATCGGATGGCGCATCAAGCACAACAACTCCGACGTCATGTGGTTCTGGGTAACCTCCGTCGTCGCCGACGTCTGGTTCACCTTCTCGTGGCTGCTCTACCAGCTCCCCAAGATCAACCCCATCAAGAGAGTCCCCGACCTTGCCGCGCTGCAGCAGCACTACGACCTCCCTGATGGTAGCTCCATCCTCCCAGGCATCGACGTCTTCGTCACCACTGCCGACTCAGTCGACGAGCCGGTGTTGTACACCATGAACTGTGTCCTCTCCATCCTCGCCGTCGACTACCCCATTGAGAGGTACGCGTGCTACCTGTCCGATGACAGCGGCACGCTGATCGAGTACGAGGCGTTGGTTGAGACCGCGAACTTCGCCGCTCTGTGGGTGCCCTTCTGCCGGAAGCACTCCATCGAGCCGAGAGCGCCAGAAAACTACTTCCAGCGGGAGGGGATGATCTACACCGGCAGATCACCGGGTGAGTTCATGAACGACTACGGCCATGTGCGCATGGAGTACGAGGAGTTCAAGGCGAGGTTGGCGGCGCTGGATGGCACTATTCGGGAGAGATCAGATGTTTACAATGCTTTAAAAGCAACAGAAGGGGATGCAAAGGCGACTTGGATGGCTAATGGGACAGAGTGGCCAGGGACATGGGTTGAGCCAGCAGAGAACCATGTGAAAGGGCATCATGCAGGAGTTGTTCAGGTACAGAATCATCTTTATTTATGGCTATCAAGAAGCTTAAATAACTTAGACATATATATTTGCCTAAAATCTGAAAAATCTAGATATGTGCTACTCCCTCGGTTTCAAGGTTATTTTGACTTTTCTAGATGCATATAGTTTTACTTACATAAAAAAGTTATAGTTGCATATCAATAACTATATACTTAAAAAAGTCCAAAACAACATATAATTTAATTTGGGACGAAGAGAGTAGTGTATGTATAGTTAATAGTTGTTGGCTTGAAAATTTTGTAACGATGTGTCGATGTGTTCCTCTGTTTTACAGGTTGTGCTAGAGCACCCTAGTAGTAGCAGTAAGTCGCAACCTGAGGTTCAAGTGAGCAGTGTGAGCCTACTCAACTTTGACGGCGTTGATGTACGCCTCCCAATGCTCGTTTACATGGCTCGTGCAAAGAGCCCAGACTACGACCACAACAAGAAGGCGGGCAACCTGAACGCGCCGCTGCGTGTGTCCGCCCTGCTCTCGAACGCGCCCTTCGTCATCAACTTCGACTGCGACCACTACATCAACGACTCCAAGGCCCTGCGAGCAGCTATGTGCTTCATGCTGGACGCAAGGGACGGAGACAACACGGCCTTCGTCCAGTTCCCCCAGCGCTTCGAGAATGTCGACCCCACGGACCGGTACGGAAATCACAACAGGGTTTTCTTCGATGGAGCCATGTACGCCCTCAACGGCTTCCAGGGGCCTTCTTTTGTTGGCACTGGCTGCCTGTTCCGCCGCCTCGCCCTCTATGGCATCGACCCGCCGAGATGGAGATCTGACGATATTCAGGTCGACACTGTCAAGTTCGGTAACTCTGTTCCCCTCTTGAAATCAGTATTAGCAGCCTTAAACCAGGATCGCGGCATCGTCACACCACCCACAAACCTAGATGACTCATCATTCCTTGCTGAGATGACGACGGTCGTGTCAGCTTCCTTTGATATTGGGACCGATTGGGGCAGGGGTGTTGGGTACATATACAAGATAGCAACCGAGGACATGGTGACCGGCTTTCGCATCCACGGGCAAGGGTGGCACTCCATGTACTGCACCATGGAAGTGGACGCGTTCCGTGGCACCGCACCGATCAACCTAGCCGATCGCCTCTACCAAATTGTTCGATGGGCTGGTGGATCTGTAGAGATGTTCTTCTCCCATAACAACCCATTGTTCGCCGGACCCCGGCTCCACCCGATGCAGCGGACCGTATACCTCAACTACAACATCTACCCCGTCACCTCGGTTTTTATCCTACTCTATGCATTGTGCCCGGTGATGTGGCTTATCCCGGAGGAAATACTCATCCAGAGGCCATTTACTAGATATGTCATCTACCTCATCATCACTATCGCGCTGATTCATATCATCGGCCTCCTGGAGATAAGGTGGGCGGGCACCAACTGGCTGGATTGGTGGCGCAACGAGCAGTTCTTCACGATCGCCTCACTGAGTGCGTACCCGACAGTGTTGCTGCACATGGTTGTGAAGCTCCTCACGAGGGGTAAGGGCATCCGCTTCAAGGTCACCTCAAAGCAGACGACTGCGGAGGATGACGACGACAAGTATGCTGAGATGTATGAGCTGCGGTGGGTGCCGATCATGATTCCGGCGGCGGCGGTTCTATTCTCCAACACCATGGCAATCGGCGTGGCCATGGGGAAGACGGTCGTGTATGGTGCGGTTTGGCCTAAGGAGCAACAGAAGAATGCGGCGTTGGGCCTGTTGTTCAACTTGTGGCTCATGATTCTCCTCCAACCATTTGCTTTGGCGATCATAGGAAGACGGAGCAAGAATCCCAACATCCTCTTCGTCTTGTTTCCGGTGGCATTCGTGGTTTTCGCATTGGTGTACATTGGTGTCCATTTTTTTGTTGTCAATTTCTTCCCGTCCATGGAGATATAAAAAATATTGTAGTTTTAGTTGATTATAATGTCAATGTGATCAGTGTCAAAACTTGCTGTAAGAAATTAATCCTTTTTTATATGAAATAAAAAGGAAAAACCTTTTTTTCTGGTTAAAATTGTGAACCATGGGCCCATGTACAAGGCCGATGCTGACAACGTAGTAACATAACCACCAACCGGGATGCATATCCTGGCAAGATTTGCTGCGCCCAATGAACAGGGAAACCAGCTTGTGCCTTGTGGTCGAGCCGAAACCACCAGCCGCCCGGGCGCCGAGTCTATTTCTCGCTCGCGCGAGTGCGAGCCGAGCCGTCGCAGACGCCCCTCCTCCTCGCTGCCGGTCACTGCACACCGGTTGTCCGGCCCCACCTGCCCGGCAGTGCTCCCGTACCGCCTCGCCTCCACCACCGGCCGAACCACCACCACCGCCTCTAGCCCCCTCCTCTAAGTATGGTGGCCACCCCTCGCCAGCCACCCCTCCCATCCTCTGGCTCCGAGTTTTTCGTGGGCAAGAGGCTCATTCAAGGTATTTTGCTAGGGATGGTCGATCTCCTCTTTTAGATGGTTTTAGGTGATTCCCTCCGGTCAAATACGTTCCAATGTATCCCTGAACTGGTTCCTAGTAGGGTTTTAGGATTAGTGGCCGGATTTCACCACGATATGGATTTTAGGTTTTGTTCTAGGTAGGACCGGTCTGACCGATCGGAGTGACCGGTCTGACCGGTGGCATGGTTGAATTAAGTGTGACCGGTCTGACCGGTCAGATGGACCGGTCTGACCGGTGGGGTATTGGCTGAGTGGGTGAAATGCGGGGTAGTTGGTACAAATGGTTATAAATTAATTGGGTTATTAGTTACTCATAATTTTTGTAAATCATGCATTCCTTCTCATATCATGTGCATATGCATACGTGTAGCAGCCACGGCGGAGGAGGTTGTATACGAGGTGGTTGCGGAGCCACAGGAGCCGCAGGGGCAAGCCCTGCAGAAGGAGGATCGTGGGGAGTCAGCCCAAGGCCCATCTCACCCTAGAATTAAGCCGCAGACTCAAGGCAAGCCCCGGTGCACATCCTATTATTTTAAATTTTGACACCTATATACGTAACTATTACTTGTGTATTAGATTTAGGAATGGTTTGGAACCCTAGTTGCATGATCCCTAGGATTCCCTGAGTTATACTAGTATGTATAGGACGATAGAAGTGCTATACTTAATGGTTTTCCGGTAGAAGACGAGTGATCTTTTGCACTCGCGAGATATATGATGTTTAGAAGTCGAGTAATTTCCGGTTACTCGCGAGATATGAGATATAGTTATATTCCAGTACATGAGATGTTGAATTTGAAATGATGAGGATACATACGAATGGCAACAGGACAGGGTTCCTGGGTGTCTTAGTCCCGTCTGTGTCGATTAAGGACTAGTCATTGTCGGCAGTGCTGATCGGGGATTGAATTGTACTAACCGCATGACGGGAGTAGGAGGTAGTCGAAACCGGTAAGCCGAGTACTGTCTTGCTTCGAAAGTACAGGACTCCATCTCACCTTCTGGGGTGGTCGAGTAGTCGCGGAGAAACGGGGATGCATATATTACTTTTGGTGGTCTCACGGTTAGCTCGGCTGACCATATGATGGTGGGGCGGTCCTGTAGTTCGAGGCGGGGAGGGGAAAGGTCGATGCGTGGGGTCCGGCGGGGCTTTTGCGTGCCGTGTTGGTTAGGTCCACCTTTCAAGATTAAATCGAATCGATTCGCCGTGTCTCGCGGTTATGAGGGCCTTGATCTCTTTGCTGCATCGTAGTCTCATGATAGAATGAGAAGGATATGTATAAATATGACAATGAACACATGGAATTATTATTTGATTGCACCAACATATTTGCTATAGTTGACTCATGCAAACATTTGATTAGAGTTAATTTGTATAGAATATGGAGTTAAAATACTGAAAGTAAGAAATTATTTTAGTCGCTTTTCTGCAAAATAACCACTAGCCAAAAGCGTTGCATGTCTAGGTATGTGGGCTAAGTTATAACCACTGGTCGGGTAAGTCTTGCTGAGTATTAGTTGCTCAGGGTTATTGCCACCATTAATTTGTTTCAGGGCACCTTGACGTCGATTTCTGCCCCTGCTGCGTCAAATTTATCCGCCGAGATGCAGAGGGGTGGGAAGTTGTGGAGAGAGACCAGTAGACTATAAAGTCGGCGGGTTGCACACTTGAGGGCAGAGTGTGCCACCCTCAGTTTTGTTCAGACCGGTCTGAAGGACCTGTCTGACTGGTGTATACGTGGGGAACCCATGCACACCGGTCTGTCCGGTGGGACGCACCGGTCTGATTGATGGTGTTAGGCAGAACCTCTAGGGGTAATGTAGTGTAGTCCTTTCCTAGTGTAAATTCTAGTTTTATTTGTTGGAAGACTTGTATATCCATTATGTTATTAAACCCTATTTATAAAATTATTGTATCTGAATTTGGTTTGTAAGAAGTTATATATTATTTGTGTCGCGTTGTTCTATTTTCAAGTATTTTGTCATGTTTGTACCATCTGCGCCCACCTTCGCGTGGGACTACCGGTGTTGTTTCGATCGGGTCGTGGGTTGAGAAAGGATCGCCAAATTAAACCATTAAGCTAATGCGCCCGATGTGTTCAAATGACGACAATTACGCTTAATTTGGAGTTTTAATTTAGCGGTTCCGTCACAGCTGGTATCAGTGCCGAAACACACTGGGGGTGGTACGAGCATGACTAATTTACAGATATTACAAATTAAAAATGAATTTCTAACTTAGTATAAAAGTTGTTTAACGAAATGGGTGGGATTACTCGTAATAGCCTTGTATAGTGTTGTTACAATCGTGAGTAGATGTTCAGTTTGGTTGAGAGATTAACGTAGGACGTTCATGCATCATGTCATTGTGTTTTCTTTGTAATTGAAAGTTTCTGTTGTAAGTCATGCATCATGGCATTCATTATTTTCAATTGTGTTTATGAATTTAAGTCAAGGGTTGTCACCCGGGTCTAACACCGAGAGTTTTAGTTCTGGGTGGTGACCGATCTGACCGGTCTTTGACACCGGTCTGACCGGTTGGTCCTCGTGCAGTGTCATGCAGGCCATGCAGACCGGTCTAACCGGTCTCCTGCACCTGTCTGACCGGTTGTGCGCAGACAGAAGCCCCTAAGTTGTGCCTAAATAATTTATTTCCGGTGCTTTCTTCCATGATTCGGATATTAGTTGCAGTGATGGTTATTTTTATGTAATCAAAAAAATATAACGAATCCAATCATGGTTGAATGTAGAATGGCAGGCCCACTGAACCCTCCTGATTTGGCCTAGGCATTGCGGCTATGCTCACCGGACGAGACGAACAGACGGCACTCCTCCGGGAGATTGTGGAGCAGGGCAGAGCGCAGCGGCCTGAGCATCACCACCAGCCAGCTGTCCCTGGATATGAGCAGTTTCTAAGCACCCAGCCGCCGCTGTTTCACAAAGCCGATGAGCCACGGGAAGCAGATAGCTGGCTCCGGACCATAGAGTCAAAGTTCACCCTGCACCCGTACAATGATGGGGACAAGGCCGGATTTGCAGCCCAGCAGCTCAGGGGTCCCACACGCACTTGGTGGGACAATCACGTGGCCATGTTTCCCGAGGGCACTCGGTTCACCTGGGCACAGTTCAAGGAAGCTTTCAGGGCACATCATATCCCTGCAGGGGTTATTCGCAGGAAGCTCACAGAGTTCTTGGCCCTGAAACAGGGTAACAACAGTATCCTACAGTATGCCCAGGCCTTCAATAATTTATCACAGTATGCGGGCTACCACGTGGACACAGATGAGAAGAAGCAGGCTTGCTTTAGGGAGGGGCTCAGCAGTAAGCTCCAAGATCGCCTGGCTATGGTCAAGTTTGACACCTTCATTGAGTTGGTCAACGGTGCTATCATTCAGGAGGATGCCCACTTGGCTCACAAGGCAGAGAAGAAGAGAAAGGCGCCGGCGGCGGGGTCTTCGAGCAGCACTCCCCAGAGGTTTCGCTTGGTGCAGTCGGGCCCACAGCGTGCCCCCTTCCAGCACCAGCCACCACAGCAATGAGGATACAGGCCCCTCAGTACACTCAGCCACAGGGGACAATCAGGCCTCCTGTTCCTCCACAGAGCGAGCAGAAGATTTGGGTGCCGCAGCAGGGGGTGCGCCCAAATTTGTTCCCATGCTACAACTGCGGACAGCTTGGACACTTCGCACGTAATTGCCCCATGCCGCCGAAGCAGGGACAGCCATCCAGTCAGCAGAATCAGAAAGGCAAAGTCGCTCACTTCAAACCTGGACAAGTGCATTACACCACCCTTGAGGGTATCCCGGAGAGAGCTCCAGTGATGATGGGTACGTTTTCTGTAAACGACTGTCCCGTCACCATATTGTTTGACTCTGGGGCATCTCATACATTCATTAGTAAGGAGTGTGCCATTAGGCTGGGATTGAGAATAGAAAACATGCCAAATCCAAACAATATTCACTCGCCCGGGGGCCAATTAATTACCAACCAAATTGTCAGGCGAGTACCTCTCCAGTTACAAGGAAAAAGATTTATAGCACATCTTATAATACTCCCAACTCAAAGAGTGGATATTATACTTGGCATGAACTGGATGAAGGAACAAGGAGTTATTTTAGACACTAATGCACATTATGTGTACATAAAAAACCATCTGATCATGGGTCTATGACCTTATCTTTAAAGAACCTTGAGTCAACCACTTCCACTGTGAATCACACTGAGGGCAAGGCTTTGGCTGACATACCAGTGGTGTGTGAGTACCCGGATGTTTTTTCGGAGGATTTACCCGGGATGCCACCGGATCGCAATGTGGAATTTGCAATTGAATTGTAACCGGGAACGGCACCAATTTCCCGAAGACATTATCGGATGCCTCCCAATGAACTGGTGGAATTAAAGAAGCAACTGCAAGAGTTACTCGACAAAGGCTATATTCGTCCTAGCACTTCGCACTGGGGCTGTCCAGCACTTTTTGTTAAAAAGAAGGATCAAAGCCTCAGGTTGTGTGTGGACTTTAGACTTTTGAATGCCGTTACAATCAAGAATACATATCCACTTCCCCGGATTGATATTTTGTTTGATAAGCTATTCGGGGCCAAAGTATTTTCTAAGATTGATCTCCGCTCGGGTTATCATCAGATCAAAATCCGAGCCGAAGATATTCCTACGACGGATTTCTCTACCAGATATGGACTTTATGAATATCTGGTGATGTCCTTCGGGTTAACAAACGCCCCGGCACATTTACTGTATCTCATGAACTCAATATTTATGCCCGAGCTGGATAAGTTTGTCGTGGTTTTCATCGACGACATTCTTAAATTTTCCAAGAACGACGAAGAGCATGCAGAGCATCTTCGCATTGTCCTTCAGTGTCTTAGGGAGCACAAGTTATACGCCAAATTAAGAAAGTGCGAATTTTGGCTCAAAAAGGTGCAATTTTTAGGCCATGTCATCTCGGAGGACGGTATTTCTGTCGACCCCAGCAAAATCCGAGATGTGCTAGATTGAAAGACCCCTGAGACAGTTCCGGAAATTCGAAGTTTTCTTGGGCTAGCAGGATATTATCGCCGGTTTGTACCGAACTTCTCCAAAATTGCTAGGCCCATGACAGAATTGCTTAAGAAAGGGGTGAAATTTGTTTGGGACGACAAATGTGATCAGGCTTTCCAGACGTTGAGAAAGCTTTTAATGTCGGCCCCTGTCCTGGCTCAGCCAGATATCATTTGACCCTTCAATGTTTATTGTGATGCATCAGGTACGAGTCTTGGCCGCAATCTCATTACTACCTTTGGCTTAGCCAGGTATTACTCTGTCCTTGACGTTTGTGTGTAATGCATTAGGTACGGGACTCGACTGCGTCCTTATGCAAGATCAGCGGGTGATTGCTTATGCCTCCCGAGCACTTCGCCGGCATGAGGAAAATTATGTGTAACAGAACCGCCCAAATTAAACCGGTTTAAGTGCGCTAACTATCATCTTAATGGTTAATCAAGTTACCATGCACTTAAAACGGTGTAATCCGGTCGTCTGTCGGGTTAAGGATCGAAAAACACTAGAAGTCTCGCACGAAGATGAGCACAGATAATTACAAGCAGACAAAAATTCTCAAATTTAATTTACAAAGCAGAGCTTTATAAAATGAGTTTTAAACAAATTATCAGAGTTCAACATGCAGTGGAATTTAAATAGAAGTTTAGTTTAAAACCCACGATAACTACGATGACGTGAGGACGTCACATCGAGCCCACCAATGTGAATCCTGGTTAGCTCCAACCAACAGTAGTTACCTGAAAACAGGGTGACAACAAACCTTGAGTATACTAATACTTAGCAAGACTTACCCGACACGGGTATACTTAGCCCACTATCTAGACATGCAAAGTTTTTGGGCTCTGGAGTTTGTTTTGCTGAAAGGCTACTAATACTGGATCTTTACTTTCAATATTTTGGCTCAATTTAAGTTTATCAAGTACCAACTAGATTTGCTTGACATCTAAAGCAAGCATGGTTGATCACATTAATCTTTACAGAGTACCACAACCATATCTCATCATACTTCTCTTCTCATTTTCACTTCTTTAGTACGATGTGACACAGTGACCAAGGTTCTCTTAACCGAGAGAGATGGCGAATCGATCCGATTTAACCTTGCAAGGTGGACCTAACTCACACGACACGTGCAGCCACGCCGGACCACATATGTCAACCGTTCCCATCATTACCCCAACGTCTGAATCACGCCTGCCAAAACCCGGGTGAAGGGTCCCTCACAGCGAACTCTCAGAGAACTAGGAGGCGACATACACTCCAACACCCGCCATCATCCCACTCCCAGAGTAGCAGGTCGCGATTCAAAGTATCATTGCAAATCAGATATTTAGCTTACCGGTTTCGACTACCTCCTACTTCCGGCATGTGGTTAGTACTGTTCAAACTTGGTCAGCAATGCCAACAATGGTACGGTCCTCAATCGACACAGGCGGAGGCTTACTTTCCATCCATTTCATATCTAGAACCAATTCATCTCCGCCCGGTCTTCATTTCTCTTTCCTCATTGATTCATTCTCAAACCACATTGCCACAAGTAACAAGATCTTAAATCTCGCGAGTGACAGGAATCACTCGACTTCTACCGAGATCCTACTTAGCAGAGCATTTCTAACGACATCTGCATACTAGTATTGACCCTCAGGTACCTAGGGAGAACATGCATACTAGAGTTCCATACAACTCCTAGAACGTAAATGCATGAAATACTTAAATAAACATTAAATACTTAAAATTAGGGTTATGCTCCGGGGCTTGCCTGGGTTTGACACAAAGTCAGTTAGTTAGCTTGTAGTCTTGCACCGGCTTGCCATCATCCCAGTCCAAGCATGCACTCCAGTCGGTCCTTCCGTCTTCTAGATTGGTCCACCTGTGCACCATCTTCTGGCTCGGCTTTAACATTGCCCTCCGGTTCCACGTGTCACACATTTTAGCGTACCTAGATGATATGCAACGATGCAATGCAATTAAATGAAAGACATGACTGGGCAATCATTTATCGAGTAAGCACCGCAAACAAGCTCAAAAGGCAAAAATGGTTTGGTGATACCATACGAGAGTTCATTCAAGTATTTTAGCCTGAAGTGTTTCCTACTAAAAAGCATTACTAGCTTGCTTAGAAAATGCTAAGCAAGGATATAAAGCAAGAAAGAACAATTTATTTAACCAGCAAGGCATAAAAGTAAAATAAATAAAAGCAACCCATGAACTGGTTCTCAAGAGGTTAACATAACTTATACAGGACTAACTTAAATTGTTGGAATTAACAAGCAATCATGATTTTCCAGCATTTATTGATAACAGGAGGTAATTAAATTAACCCCAACATGACATACAAATTAACTTAAATCAAAACATTGCAAGAACTCACCAAAAAGGATTAGCCAAACCTGTCTAGCTAACAAGAGTTAATATACTTCACCCAGAAATGACATAACTTGATGGATTGAAACATGCAGAAAGGAATTGCTTAGCAATGCTTTTGTAAAAAGAAGCTATAGCTGGAAACTAAACAAATACAAAAACTTTAACTTGCAGCCATGTTTCAGTAACAAAAAAAATTAACTGGCATGATAAAATATTGGTAAAGAGTGTAACAAAAATTTATTAACATTTATCGGTGACCGAAAACATTTATTTTAGCCCTAGGATGGAAATCCAACAATAATAGATCCACAAACAGACACCTAGGCTATGTACCTAAAAATTTTCCAGTGAAATACACATGCAAAGAGTAGGCTACCACAAAATTTTCAGGATTTTTAGACAAACAGAACAACAGATACAAAATAAACTAGATTAAACACAACCCAAAATTTTAGCAGGGGCAAAATTGACATTTCACATACATGAGTATTTTTCCTCTGAAGATCTTGATTTAAGAAACCTAACAAAATTTAGTTTGCATTTTCCTGATTTTTCTATGATTTTCAATTGAATTTAGAAGTTCACTGTTTTTAAAACTAAAAACGAAAAAGAACTTTGCAAACAGGCCCCTGGAAACTTGCACCGGAGACCCTGGAATTATTTGGGGCCTTGCAATTTGGCCCTTGGCCGGCCAAAACAGGGGAGGGGCGCAGGGAGAGCGGCGCCGGCCGCTTCCGGCGACCGCCGTCGCCGGCGGTGAGTGGACCGGGGTGGATGGGCTAGAGGACGTCGAGAGCTACCTTGGGGAGGCTTCGGTGCGAGCTGAGGTGACCGGAAGGGGGCACGCCGGCGAGGACAGGGGGCGGCAGCGGCGCTCCGGCGTGGCTGGGCGGTGGTGGCCGGGCCGACGAGCATCAGCGGGCGACGGGGAAGCTCGCTAGCGGGTCAGTGGGGGCGGATGAGGGTCAGACAGGGGAGCTCCGTGGCGAGCTTGGCGGGGGCGGCGGCCATGGCGTGCGGCGTGTGGCTCTGCAAGGCCGGCGAAGTCGGCGCGCTCGGCGGCCAGCACTGGACGGCGCTCCCGCGGCCCGTGACGGCAGTGGCAGTGGCGAGCTCGGCCGGCGCGGCGGCGGCGCAGCTCGGGCGTAGGCAGGCGGCCATGGTGCGCGCACAGGCGGGTAGCGACGCGGTGATGGCGTTTGTGCGAGTAGGGGGCCTCGGCTTGGGGTTCTGGGGAGTGAGGGAGCGAGGGGAAGGAGAAATCGAAGTTGGCTTCGTAGACGACTTGAGCAGCGGCGAGCTGCACCGGCGCGGCGACGCGTGTCTGGGCACCAACGTCGAGACGGCGACGGCGTTGGCGCCGTGTCGAGCAGAGCACTCGCAGGGGCGCGTGGCGAGCGCAGGAGAAGCCAGGGCGAGCGGTTTTGGGTGATACTAGGGGCGCACGAGATTGATTTGGCCGGGGCGCGGTGCGAGGCCGACTAGTGGCCGGCGCCGGCGGCGAACGGCGTCGTCACGGCGAGAAACAGAGAGGGGGGAGAGAGGAAGATGGTGGTGAGGGTAGTTCTGTAAATTAGGTCAAAGTTCAAAATTTTCTTTTGTAAACTCAATTTTTCTCCATTTTCATGGCCTCAAATGAAAAACTTTTGAATACCAAACTTGCTTAAAATTTCGAGATCTACAACTTTTGTTTTAGTCACTTTTTCATTTGAATAATGGTTTGAAAGATAAAATTTGAAACTTGAGTGCATTTGAAAATGTCCTATTCAAAGCAAAATTAAAGGTTTTCTTTAAATTTCGTGCTGAAACTTGAAATTTAGCCAAAATGAAAGTTACATAGGAAGAAAAGTTCTACAACATTGATGTTGGGCAAAAGTTGATTCGAGTTTTGGATTTGGGAGAAAACAGGGGTCAAAGCTAAGTCAATATTTGAAATTTAACTAAGCCTACATGATTAACACTAATGGCCATGCTTAAGTGATGATTAGTGACTAAGCACGGAATTAGCACCTAAATTAACACTGGGGTGTTACATTATGCCACCCATGATTTGGAACTGGCAGCAGTGGTGCATGCATTAAAGATCTGGCGCCATTATCTTCTGGGCAATCCAGTGCATATATACTCAGACCACAAGAGTCTCAAGTATATCTTTACTCAGAATGAGCTGAACTTGCGCCAGAGACGGTGGTTGGAATTGATTAAGGACTGAGATCTGGAGATTCATTATCACCCAGGTAAGGCTAATGTTGTAGTCGATGCCTTAAGTCGCAAAGCCAGTTGCAGTTGCATCTCAGCAACAATGGTGTGTGCAACTTTATGTCAGGAAATGGAGAAATTAAATCTAGCTATTGTATCTGAAAGCACATTTGCCAATATCACCCTCACACCTACGCTACAAGATCAGATTGTTGATGCACAGAAAAATAATACAGGCATGGAGAAGATCAGACAAAGGCTTATGGAAAATGACCCTAGGGCTGCATGTTTTCACCAGGATAGTGAGGGTGTTTTGTGGTTTGATAATCGCCTGGTCATACCTAAAGATTTAGAGCTACGGAAGCGAATTCTTGATGAAGCTCATCTCTCGAGGTATTCAATCCACCCAGGCAGTAAGAAAATGTACCAAGATTTGAAGCATCGCTTCTGGTGTACAAGGATGAAACGGGAAATCGCCAGATATGTGTCGGAGTGCGACACTTGTCAGAGGGTTAAAGCGAGTCATTTGAGATCAGCCGGGCTTTTACAACCCTTGAGTATTCCATCCTGTAAGTGGGAGGATATTAGTATGGATTTTATTGTCGGCTTACCAAAAACATCCAAGGGTTATGATTCAATATGGGTTATTGTGGATCATCTCACCAAGTCGGCACATTTTCTGCCGGTAAAGACAACACATACGGCAAAACAATATGCCCAATTGTATATGGACCATAATGTGAGTCTCTACGGGGTTCCAAAGACAATCATTTCGGACCGGGGTACTCAATTCATTGCCCGGTTCTGGGAACACTTTCACGCCGCTCTTGGTACACAACTTATCCGCGGTTCAGCCTATCATCCTCAGACATATGGCCAGACCGAGAGAATAAATCAGATTCTGGAGGATATGCTCAGAGCGTGTGCGCTCACCTATAGCCAAAAATGGGATGAATGTCTACCCTTAGCCGAGTTTGCCTATAACAATAGTTATCAGGAGAGCATCAGAATGGCTCGTTTTGAGGCATTATATGGGCGAAGGTGTAGGACCCCATTGAACTGGTCAGAAGCCGGAGAAATGAACTTTTTCGGACCCGATATTGTTTGCGAAGCTAAAGAACAAGTCTGGGTTATTCATGAAAATTTAAAGATTGCGAATTCAAGACAAAAGAGTTACGTGGATAAGAAACGTCGATCTGTCCTGTTTCAGGCGGGAGATTATGTTTACCTGCGGGTCTCTCCAATGAAAGGGGTTCAGCGATTCGGCGTAAAAGGAAAACTTGCACCTCGCTACGTTGGGCCTTTTCTTATCATTGAGCAATGCGGGCCGGTAGCGTATCGCCTGGAACTTCCTGCCCAATTATCCGCGGTTCATAATATATTTCATGTTTCTCAGCTCTGGAAATGTCTCCGTGTTCCAGAAAAGGTGGTTGACATAGAGAAATTGCAACTGGAGCCCGATCTTGTCTATCCAGATATCCAGTAAAAATTTTCGATCACAAGATTCGGGTCACTCAAAATCACACTAGCAACTTCTATAAGGTGCAATGGAATAATCACTCCAAGAGGGAAGCTACTTGGCGGACGGAGGAATTTGTTCGGACTAAATGTCCGGAATTGCTACAAACCTATCGAGGTACTCACCAATTTCTAACTTTCCATTTAGCACCCTCATTAAATCTTGGGACGAGATTTCTTTTAGGGGGTAGGATTGTAACCCCCAGGTATTTATCCTCGGTAATTAAGTTAATTAAGGTCATTAGTTTCAAACTCACACGGCAAAAACACAAAACCAAAACTTCTCCTGTCAGCCTGGGCCGGACCGGTCTGACCGGTCAAGACAACCGGTCTGACCGGTTGAACTGGGTTTCAATCGTTTTGGGCCCCACAGCATTTAAACCACACTCTCTCTCTCCCTCACTGACTCCTTCACCCTCACCATGCTCAGCTCGCCTGCTGAGCTCTCTCCCTCTCATTTTTCTTCTCCAAACCCTACTCCCCAAATCTTTCCTCTCCATTTGATCCAAGGCCGAGGAGAGCTCTAAATCCACGTGGGGGATCATCTCTGCTTTGTGCTCCTTCCCGGAGTGAAGTGGAATCCGAGTTTTTCATGGGGAAGAGGCTCATTCAAGGTATTTTGCTAGGGATGGTCGATCTCCTCTTCTAGATGATTTTAGGTGATTCCCTCCTGTCAAATACGTTCCAAAGTATCCCTGAACTGGTTCCTAGTAGGGTTTTAGGATTAGTGGCCGGATTTCACCACGATATGGATTTTAGCTTTTGTTCTGGGTAGGACCGGTCTGACCGGTGGCATGGTTGAATTAAGTGTGACTGGTCTGACCGGTCGGATGGACCGGTCTGACCGGTGGGGTATTGGCTGAGTGGGTGAAATGCGGGGTAGTTGGTACAAATGATTAGAAATCAATTGGGTTATTAGTTACTCATAATTTTTGTAAATCATGCATGCCTTCTCACGTCATGTGCATATGCATACATGTAGCAGCCACGGCGGAGGAGGTTGTGTACGAGGTGGTTGCGGAGCCACAGGAGCCGCAGAGGCAAGCCCTGCAGCAGGAGGATCGTGGGGAGTCAGCCCAAGGCCCATCTCACCCTAGCACTGAGCCGCAGACTCAAGGCAAGCCCCGGTGCACATCCTATTATTTTAAATTATAACACTTATATACGTAACTATTACTTGTGCATTAGGTTTAGGAATGGTTTGGAACTCTAGTTGCATGATCTCTAGGATTCCCTGAGTTATACTAGTATGTATAGGACGATAGAAGTGCTATGCTTAATGGTTTTCCGGTAGAAGACGAGTGATCTCTTGCACTCGCGAGATATAGAATGTTTAGAAGTCAAGTAATTTCCGGTTACTCGCGAGATATGAGATATAGTTATATTCCAGTATATGAGATGTTGAATTTGACATGGAATAAATGGAGAATTGAGACCGGACGGAAAATGATAAGGATACATAGGAATGGCAACAGGACAGAATTCCTGGGTGTCTTAGTCCCGTTTGTGTCGATTAAGGACTGGTCGTTGTCGGCAGTGCTGATCGGGGATTGAATTGTACTAACCGCATGCCGGGAGTAGGAGGTAGCCAAACCGGCAAGCCGAGTACTGCCTTGCTTCGAAAGTACAGGACTCCATCTCACCTTCTGGGGTGGTCGAGTAGTCGCGGAGAAACAGGGATGCATATATTACTTTTGGTGGTCTCACGGTTAGCTCGGCTGACCATATGATGGTGGGGCGGTCCTGTAGTTCGAGGCGGGGAGGGGAAAGGTCGGTGCGTGGGGTCCGGCGGGACTTTTGCGTGCCGTGTTGGTTAGGTCCACCTTTCAAAATTAAATCGAATCGATTCGCCGTGTCTCGCGGTTATGAGGGCATTGATCTCTTTGCTGCATCGTAGTCTCATGATAGAATGAGAAGGATATGTATAAATATGACAATGAACACATGGAATTATTATTTGATTGCACCAACATATTTGCTATAGTTGATTCATGCAAACATTAGATTAGAGTTAATTTGTATAGAATCTGGAGTTAAAATACTGAAAGTAAGGAATTACTTTAGTCGCTTTTTTGCAAAATAACCACCACCCAAAAGCCTTGCATGTCTAGGTATGTGGGCTAAGTTATAACCACTGGGCGGGTAAGTCTTGCTGAGTATTAGTTGCTCAGGGTTTTTGCCACCATTAATTTGTTTCAGGGCACCTCGACGTCGATTTCTGCCCCTACTGCGTCAAATTTATCCGCCGAGATGCAGAGGGGTGGAAAGTTGTGGAGAGAGACCAGTTGACTATAAAGTCGGCGGGTTGCACACTTGAGGGCAGAATGTGCCGCCCTCAGTTTTGTTCAGACCGGTCTGACCGGTCTGAAGGACCAGTCTGACCGGTGTATACGTGGGGAACCCAAGAACACCGGTCTGACCGGTGGGACGCACCGGTCTGACCGGTGGTGTTAGGCAGAACCTCTAGGGGTAATGTAGTGTAGTCCTTTCCTAGTGTAAATTCTAGTTTTATTTGTTGGAAGACTTGTATATCCAGTATGTTTTTAAACCCGGTTTATAAAATTATTGTATCTGAATTTGGTTTGTAAGAAGTTATGTATTATTTGTGTCGCGTTATTCTATTTTCAAGTATTTTGTCATGTTTGTACTATCTGCGCCCATCTTCGCGTGGGACTACCGGTGTTGTTTCGATCGGGCCGTGGGTTGAGAAAGGATCGCCAAATTAAACCAGTAAGCTAATGCGCCCGATGTGTTCAAACGACGGCCATTACGCTTAATTTGGAGTTTTAATTTGGCAGTTCCGTCACACCCTCCCCTCCCCTAGCTCGCCGACGGCCGCTCCCCCCTCCCTGACTCGGGGAAGAAGATGAACAGGGACAAGTGGTGCTTCTGCGATAGGTCGGATTCCACTAGCGCGCGAAGAGAAATAGCCTCCGTGCCGATAATTGGACCGACGAGCTATATCCGTCGGGCCCGCCTTAGGCTGCCAGTTTTGTTTCCAAGCTTGGGCCAGCGGCATCATCGAGCCACAAAATTGTAGGAGTGGCCCATTAGGCTAGTCTCAATGGGGTTTTATGGAGAATTTCATGACATTAAATATCATCAATTTTGATGATATGGCAAGGAGAGAGAAGGATAGGGTTTTATGGGATGTGAGGAGAATTTCATCACCATAAAACTCATTTGGCACAGTTATCTAGTTCTCAGTTTAGATAATTATGGCTAAAAAACTCCCACGGAGACTCTGGCGTTTGTCGCTGATGCATTGCATCTGGACTCTGGCGTTTCTATGGGCGCGGGTTGGGGTGGTGTGTGTGTCGACTAGACGTGGCTAAAACGAAGCAACAACTAACTGGTCTAAAGAGCACCTATCGATCAAAGTAATTAATTTAGATGTGATACAAGACAAATTGGTTGTTGGAATGTCGTTTTCTTTTCCTAAAAAAAACAGGCATGGCAAGTACATGCCGTTGCATTAAGGCCGCTGGAATAACGACAAGAATTCAGTAGTCTGTTTCAGTGGGCATGGGCTGCTGCTTAAGGTGCAAATCGGTGACCGTTATGTGCGTCTCGAACTCTTTTTACTTCAAATATTTATACAATTTTTTAAAATAGAAATTTATTTTAAAATAATATTACAAATATTTAAATTAAAGATGGTTGGAGGTGCACATAAAGACCATCAATTTCACTCTACTTGACTCTAAACTGGCACTAACAAATAAGATAGAAACCATTGTGAAGGAGAAGGACCTCAATTTCCCATCATCCAATGAATTTTCTCCAACAAAACTGCATTATCCACAAGGACAAAACTTGCAAGTATGTTTTCCACGTTACCTTACCTAAACAATTGTGTTTATTGGGATCTTAGCTTCTTAGACGCCCAGATAGAGAGCATGAACAGTATGAAGATGGCAATGAAAGTAGGTGCTCAATTCTCCAGTAATAACCAGAAAATTCAACATTTTACACTGTGGAGAGAGGGGGCTATTTATACCCCTAACCCTCGGCCAGGTTTTCCTAAATTGCCCCCTCCCAACTCATTTACAGCTCACTTTTAGCCGGCTTCGGGATAAATTACAAGGTGAGAGGTGTACAAATCCGACCTTCTCACGTATTCGAAAGGTGTACAAATCCGACCTTCTCGCATATTAACGTTTCACACACACATCTACAACCGACGAAGGTTTTCACTTCCTTCGGGGACCTCCGGGAGTCACAGCCGTGAAGGTTCCATCAACGAGCGATCAGCCATCACCTTCGTTCCCGAAGTTGATCCCTTTACCCGAAGGTCCTGGTCTTTGAACTTGCGCTTCTGAGCAACCGTTCGTCACCTTCGTCCCGAAGAAGGCGATATCCTTCGTAACCGAAGGTATTGGTCTTTGCGCTTGCGCTTCTGAGCAGCCATCCGTCATCTTCGGGCTACAGAAGGTGATATCCTTCGTCTCCGATTATTTGGTAAAAACTACCAGAAATCTCACTTTGGCACTGTCGAGCTTCTTGTTCTTGTTGCTTTTCCTAGAACGTGATCAAAATGACAGGGTCGCCCTCTGACAGTACACACGAGGAGTCAAAACACACAAGGGGGCTACCGCCTTCCGGTAGGTAGTAGCTTAGGCTACCTGGATACGGACCTTCTGGGTCAAAAAACCAGGTCGAACTCTTTCAATCCTCTGGAACCTGGAGTCATCATCAGCTCAGCTGTTTGCGCGGCACCTAATTAATCAAGTTCCTGGCTGGACACATGAGAACCGTTTGTATCTAGAATAGTGGACCAGATGAGAAGCATGTCTACCCAGGGGAGGAGGCGAAGAATCTGACTTACCACCACTGCCGCACAACGCACCAATCAATCTGCACGTAGTGAATTCGAATCAAAAACGTTCAGGCTCTTGTCCACATTTTTCATACCGATCGAGATACCATCGTCGCGCGCAGAAAGACAAAATCTTCTTAGCCCTATCCACGGTAATCGTTCGTGTCCGCAAACGTAGCTGTAGCTACGAGGACCAGGACTGAGATATATTGTGAGAACAGAGAACATATGCTGCACTGCATGCTTTGGTGGTATGCGCAGTAGTGGCACACCGGCATGCACTGAAGAACAAAGACGGCACTCTCTTGGTCCTGTGCGCCGAGGGCTAACTCCTGCAATTCATCATAGCATGGCTTGGTTTTTACCTCCCTGTTACTGTCGTCCTTACGCTGATGACGTCCCTCTGCATGACGCCCTGGGGATGATATCAGACAAGATCTACCCAATGTGGGAACGAAAACACTAGCGCTGCCAGCATGCCAGCTGCAACCATACGTGAGACACGTTTGGCCTTAGCTTAGTGATCCTACGCGCGTTGCATGTGAGTAGTGGCGGAGCCAGCAAAATTTTTAGGGGGTCCGGAAGACCAAGGGAAGGCGAGCCTATAGTATGACCGCAAGTCCGCAACGGTGATAGCGCGGGCGTGCGGTGGCGTTCCTGCCTCCGCATGCGGCATGCCTGGAATCGCTGTCCACGAACCTTGAGCTCTCGTCCCTGTGGCCTTCTTCAATCTGCCGCTCCTACTGAAACAGCTCCGACTACAGTTTTTAATAAAATTGAAACCGAAGCTATATTTAAAAAAATATTTAGTAAAACAGCTTCAATTACTTAGGTGCACAGTAGACGTAGAAGCTGCAATTATTTGCTTAAGTCGCATAGGCAAAACCATTTTACGTCTTATTCATAGCCCACATAATGAAACCATTTTGAAAATGACACTTTGACAATAATAAAGCCGGTGAGGAAGCTATACAAAAAAGGGAGGAATTTCCCTAAGGCAACCCCCCCCTCCGCGTTGCATGTGAGAGGTGATGCAATGGATTATTACTCAAGTTTGGGGGCGTGTGGAGAAGGGGGACTAAAATATATCGGATATTTGGACACTAACTATAAGTATTAAATATAGATTTATTATAAAACTAATTACATAAATGAAGACTAATTGCGAGATAAATCTATTAGTCCATAGTTTGACCATGTAGTAAGCATATACTACGATGCGACGGAACTCCCCCCTCCTCCAAACACCCCTCCCTAACGAATGGGAGTAAACAGCCTATTATATAAGGCCGCGTGGCTACCTGCTGCGGTGTACGTACGGAGCACCATACAGTCCTCTCCTCCCTCTGGGTACGTTGGCTACTTGGCTCCCAATAGCTACGAGCAGCAGCATCCCCTGGTGTATGGTGGCACGAGACCACTAGCACTAAGCTAACCAGCAATTTCATCGCGCACATCTCGAGGAATGTAACTAACCCTGTGCATGATTGCAGGCTCCATGTCTTCGGCGCCGGTGCCGGGTACCAACGGAGCAGCAGCTCCCGGGGACGATGCCACCGGCCTCAGCGAGCCGCTGCTCGCCGTCGGCGGCAGCGACGGCGGGTTTCACGCCGGAGCGCTGACCAAAGTGGTCGTGGCTACTGCGCTCGACGGCAAAGCCAAAGCGAACAAGGGTTCCGTGAAGGCGGAGGCGAAGGACGGGTACTGGGTGGAGGTGCCCCGACAGTTGGACGCGACGGCGGCGGCGGACCTGGAGAGCGGCGGCGAAGGTGGCCGGCCGCTGATGTTCCAGGAAAAGAAGGTCAAGGCATCACTTCTCTACCCGTACAGGTGATCAGAAACGCACGCACGTTTAAAAAAATAGTGCAACTTGAAAATAGGACTTGCATATACATCATGCTCATCATAATACTGTGGATTTGGCTCCCGTCTGCACCAGAGACAACTATTTGGGTTGATAGTTTTCTCAGCGGTGGCAAAGCTAGCGCTAATATTACCGCGATGCACTACTTCTCAAGAAATCTGCAAAATTTGTAGCAATCCATGATGAATGTAAATCAAGTTAGTGGTAATTTTTTTTATTACCCAGGTGCATTTAGCACCAGGCTGTTGAACGTAGAGTCACCGTACACCCGTTCTCAGTGGGCCGGAAACCGTAATATGAATTCTGTTTAAAAGAGGTAAGAAAAGGTAAGATGGAGTACCGTAGCATAGCCCTTTACTCAAACATGGTTTAAATTGGTGGACCAAATTTGACCGAAATCTGGATTATATATATGATCGTGACACCAGAATCCGAAAATAAGAAAAAACCAGGTAGAAGATGATGAATAATTGAATAGTGTGGAGTGTGAACTTAGTGGAGGACTGAAATCACCAAATTTCGCAGAAATTTCTTAAATCATTTTTTCGAGCAATAACTTTCTGAAATCATTCACCCACCCACCGTACCCTATCTCACTACACCACAACACCAAAGTTGCGTCGGATGCGAATCAGAAAACTTAGTTATCACCGATAGACTGAGAGACTGGTGGTCGGTAAAGGTAAGTCTTCCTTCAGCTATATATGCATATATATGAGAAATGAATATGTAACTACTATGATAGTTTCGAATACAAAGGTTAGTCTTGTTAAAGCCATGTATATGATAAACAGGTTATTAATTCTGATACGCATCATCGCAATCGTCTTATTCATCGGATGGCGCATCAAGCACAACAACTCCGACGTCATGTGGTTCTGGGTAACCTCCGTCGTCGCCGACGTCTGGTTCACCTTCTCGTGGCTGCTCTACCAGCTCCCCAAGATCAACCCCATCAAGAGAGTCCCCGACCTTGCCGCGCTGCAGCAGCACTACGACCTCCCTGATGGTAGCTCCATCCTCCCAGGCATCGACGTCTTCGTCACCACTGCCGACTCAGTCGACGAGCCGGTGTTGTACACCATGAACTGTGTCCTCTCCATCCTCGCCGTCGACTACCCCATTGACAGGTACGCGTGCTACCTGTCCGATGACAGCGGCACGCTGATCGAGTACGAGGCGTTGGTTGAGACCGCGAACTTCGCCGCTCTGTGGGTGCCCTTCTGCCGGAAGCACTCCATCGAGCCGAGAGCGCCAGAAAACTACTTCCAGCGGGAGGGGATGATCTACACCGGCAGATCACCGGGTGAGTTCATGAACGACTACAGCCATGTGTGCATGGAGTACGAGGAGTTCAAGGCGAGGTTGGCGGCGCTGGATGGCACTATTCGGGAGAGATCAGATGTTTACAATGCTTTAAAAGCAACAGAAGGGGATGCAAAGGCGACTTGGATGGCTAATGGGACAGAGTGGCCAGGGACATGGGTTGAGCCAGCAGAGAACCATGTGAAAGGGCATCATGCAGGAGTTGTTCAGGTACAGAATCATCTTTATTTATGGCTATCAAGAAGCTTAAATAACTTAGACATATATATTTGTCTAAAATCTGAAAAATCTAGATATGTGCTACTCCCTCGGTTTCAAGGTTATTTTGACTTTTCTAGATGCATATAGTTTTACTTACATAAAAAAGTTATAGTTGCATATCAATAACTATATACTTAAAAAAGTCCAAAACAACATATAATTTAATTTGGGACGAAGAGAGTAGTGTATGTATAGTTAATAGTTGTTGGCTTGAAAATTTTGTAACGATGTGTCGATGTGTTCCTCTGTTTTACAGGTTGTGCTAGAGCACCCTAGTAGTAGCAGTAAGTCGCAACCTGAGGTTCAAGTGAGCAGTGTGAGCCTACTCAACTTTGACGGCGTTGATGTACGCCTCCCAATGCTCGTTTACATGGCTCGTGCAAAGAGCCCAGACTACGACCACAACAAGAAGGCGGGCAACCTGAACGCGCCGCTGCGTGTGTCCGCCCTGCTCTCGAACGCGCCCTTCGTCATCAACTTCGACTGCGACCACTACATCAACGACTCCAAGGCCCTGCGAGCAGCTATGTGCTTCATGCTGGACGCAAGGGACGGAGACAACACGGCCTTCGTCCAGTTCCCCCAGCGCTTCGAGAATGTCGACCCCACGGACCGGTACGGCAATCACAACAGGGTTTTCTTCGATGGAGCCATGTACGCCCTCAACGGCTTCCAGGGGCCTTCTTTTGTTGGCACTGGCTGCATGTTCCGCCGCCTCGCCCTCTATGGCATCGACCCGCCGAGATGGAGATCTGACGATATTCAGGTCGACACTGTCAAGTTCGGTAACTCTGTTCCCCTCTTGAAATCAGTATTGGCAGCCTTAAACCAGGATCGCGGCATCGTCACACCACCCGCAAACCTAGATGACTCATCATTCCTTGCTGAGATGACGACGGTCGTGTCAGCTTCCTTTGATATTGGGACCGATTGGGGCAGGGGTGTTGGGTACATATACAAGATAGCAACCGAGGACATGGTGACCGGCTTTCGCATCCACGGGCAAGGGTGGCACTCCATGTACTGCACCATGGAAGTGGACGCGTTCCGTGGCACCGCACCGATCAACCTAGCCGATCGCCTCTACCAAATTGTTCGATGGGCTGGTGGATCTGTAGAGATGTTCTTCTCCCATAACAACCCATTGTTCGCCGGACCCCGGCTCCACCCGATGCAGCGGACCGTATACCTCAACTACAACATCTACCCCGTCACCTCGGTTTTTATCCTACTCTATGCATTGTGCCCGGTGATGTGGCTTATCCCGGAGGAAATACTCATCCAGAGGCCATTTACTAGATATGTCATCTACCTCATCATCACTATCGCGCTGATTCATATCATCGGCCTCCTGGAGATAAGGTGGGCGGGCACCAACTGGCTGGATTGGTGGCGCAACGAGCAGTTCTTCACGATCGCCTCACTGAGTGCGTACCCGACAGTGTTGCTGCACATGGTTGTGAAGCTCCTCACGAGGGGTAAGGGCATCCGCTTCAAGGTCACCTCAAAGCAGACGACTGCGGAGGATGACGACGACAAGTATGCTGAGATGTATGAGCTGCGGTGGGTGCCGATCATGATTCCGGCGGCGGCGGTTCTATTCTCCAACACCATGGCAATCGGCGTGGCCATGGGGAAGACGGTCGTGTATGGTGCGGTTTGGCCTAAGGAGCAACAGAAGAATGCGGCGTTGGGCCTGTTGTTCAACTTGTGGCTCATGATTCTCCTCCAACCATTTGCTTTGGCGATCATAGGAAGACGGAGCAAGAATCCCAACATCCTCTTCGTCTTGTTTCCGGTGGCATTCGTGGTTTTCGCATTGGTGTACATTGGTGTCCATTTTTTTGTTGTCAATTTCTTCCCGTCCATGGAGATATAAAAAATATTGTAGTTTTAGTTGATTATAATGTCAATGTGATCAGTGTCAAAACTTGCTGTAAGAAATTAATCCTTTTTTATATGAAATAAAAAGGAAAAACCTTTTTTTCTGGTTAAAATTGTGAACCATGGGCCCATGTACAAGGCCGATGCTGACAACGTAGTAACATAACCACCAACCGGGATGCATATCCTGGCAAGATTTGCTGCGCCCAATGAACAGGGAAACCAGCTTGTGCCTTGTGGTCGAGCCGAAACCACCAGCCGCCCGGGCGCCGAGTCTATTTCTCGCTCGCGCGAGTGCGAGCCGAGCCGTCGCAGACGCCCCTCCTCCTCGCTGCCGGTCACTGCACACCGGTTGTCCGGCCCCACCTGCCCGGCAGTGCTCCCGTACCGCCTCGCCTCCACCACCGGCCGAACCACCACCACCGCCTCTAGCCCCCTCCTCTAAGTATGGTGGCCACCCCTCGCCAGCCACCCCCTCCCATCCCCTGGCTCGCCGGCGGCCGCTCCCCCCCCCTCCCTGGCTCGGGGAAGAAGATGAACAGGGACAAGTGGTGCTTCTGCGATAGGTCGGGTTCCAGTAGCGCGCGAAGAGGAATAGCCTCCATGCCGATAATTGGACCGACGAGCTATATCCGCCGGGCCCGCCTTAGGCTGCCAGTTTTGTTTCCAAGCTTGGGCCAGCGGCATCATCGAGCCACAAAAATTGTAGGAGTGGCCCATTAGGCCAGTCTCAACGGGGGTTTCATGGAGAATTTCATGACATTAAATATCATCAATTTTGCTGACATGGCAAGAAGAGAGAAGGATATGGTTTCATGGGATGTGAGAAGAATTTCGTCACCATAAAACCTATCTGACATAGTTACCTAGTTTTCAGTCTAGATAATTGTGCCCTAAAAACTCCCACTGAAACTCTGGCGTTTGTAGCTGATGCATTGCATCTGGACTCTGGCGTTTCTATGGGCGCGGGTTGGGGTGGTGTGTGTGTGTGTCGAAAGCAACAACTAACTGGTCTAAAGAGCACCTATCGATCAAAGTAACTGATTTAGATGTGATGCAAGACAAATTGGTTGTTGGAATGTCGTTTTCTTTTCCTAAGAAAAACAGGCATGGCAAGTACAAGCCGTTGCATTAAGGCCGCTGGAATAACGATAAGAATTCAGTAGTCTGTTTCCAACAGGCATGGCCTACTGCTTAGGGTGCAAATAGATGACCCTTATATGCAGGCCCGTCCAAGAGAGTGTGCGAGGTAGACAGTCGCACAGGGCCCCCAAATAGATGGAGCCCCAAAATCCAGTATAGGTATAGGCCCTCAGCTATTCTGAAAATCAGTCATCCAAATAGTTGATGCTTTGGTAAAAATCGATTGATAAGCTAATAATAAATACTCGAATCAAGGTGTAAGTAGTCACTTGTCATTGCTCCTTTTCAAAGATTAAATAAAATTGAAAATATCTCAAAATATTAAAAAAAATAAAAACATCTCAGATGCAAGCAACAATGGCTTGAATGTTTTATTTGTTCTATAATCCGACAATTATCCATGTATTTTTCTTTCGGAAAAAGTCTAAATTACTACCCTCAACTATAGCCAAAATCTAGATAAACCCCTAAACTATCGTTTGGTTTATTTTACCCCTCAAATTATGCTCTTTGGTTCAAATTACCCCCTAATATAATTTATCTTTTTCATTTCTCCATGTATAGGTGAAGTTTTAAGTTGAAATTTTACAAGATGATAGTACACATCATAACACATGTTAGAAAAATATATCGTAATTTTTTATCATTATTGTGATATGTTAGAATATTTAACAAAAATTAAACATTGGAGTTCAAAATTATATGAAAAATAAAGTTGAAAAATTACAAAAAATTTCTAAAATATGCATCGTGATGTCCACTACCACCCTGTAAAATTTGAGGTTAAAATTCATCTTGTGTATGGAGAAACAAAAAGAACAAATTGTATTATGGGGTAGAATGAACTAAATGACATAATTTAGGAGGTAAATTGGACAAAGTTATAGTTTAGGGGGTTATTCGGACTTTGTCTATAGTTGAGGGTAGTAATTTAGATTTTTTTTCCTCTTCTTTATAAATAGAAAGAAGTTTGTTTCCTCAATCGGTTAATCCTTGTAAAAGAAGACTCGACTAGGGGACGAGACATCTCCTTGATATTACGCTGCAGCTCAGAACCCAAACTGGCTAAGCGAACCACTTCTCGGGCTAGTTCGGCGGACCAATTGCACCATGAGAGTGTTGTGTCGTTCAATTCTCATCATTTCTACTAAAAATAGAACGTTGTTCTAAAATGTGTAAGAAGAGATAAATACTATAAGCATCCGCTCAATCTTAATTCTTAATTAGTTATATATTAGATAAAAATATTTTTTGAAACATTAGGACCCCAATTTGCATTTCGCACCGGAGCCCCAAATTTTTGGAGGCGGCCCTGCTTATGTGCACTTCTAACCCTCACAAATATTTAAACTAAAGAGAGTTGGAAGTGTACCTAAGGACCATCAATTTGCACTCTACTAGACTCTAAACTGGCACTAGCAAATAAGATAGAAACCTTTGTGAAGGTCTGAAGGAGAAGGACCTCAATTTCCCATCATACAATGAATTTTCTCCAACAAAACTGCATTATCCACAAGGAAAAAACTTGCAAGTATGTTTTCCACGTTACCTTACCTAAACAATTGTGTTCATCTAACGGATGCGTGTATGCAAGCTCATCTTTTTTTTAGATCCAACATATGAACCACCAGCTTTATTGTGCTCATCTAGCTTGTTAATAGCAGTACGCATCTGGATCAGGCGTTCTCTCGAATTTTAATTTGATGGGCATGTTGGTACGATAGTTAAGACATGAGATGAAATAACTTGAATTAAAAACATCATATGGGGTGTGTACTTGAGCAGGTATACTTTCTGGATGTAAAATATTAATTCAGGCTTGATCCAATGATCTATGATCACACTATATTAGATGCAACTCTGAAATCTGAAGATACAAATTTCTTAGAAATGATCATCTTTTAGTTGTGTATTTCATTGAGTAGAGAACAAGATTAATTGATGCGGATAATTTTCAAATATCAATTCACCATGGTCCTACTAATATTTCTGTAGAAACTTATGGCCATATGTAGTAAATTCTAGCAACTTTATCCATAGCTGATATTTCCCATTGGTAGTATGCTTTTCACCCTGGGCAGATAGATGCCAGTGGGATGCAGACTTACTATATACTCCCTCCATTTCAAAATATAGGTCATTTTGGCTTTTTTAGATTCATAGTGTTTGATATGTATCTAGATATAACATATGTCTAGATACATAGCAAAATATGTGAATCTAGAAAAGTCAAAACGACCTACATTTTGGAACGGATGGAGTAACACACATAATGATAGTTTCACGAATGCCTTTATGGAAAGTTTCCACAAAAAGTTCAGATGATGATGATGTGCAGTTGTCCACCAATTGGAACAGAGACATCTGCTGCAGTGCTGTATGGGCCTTTCTTGTGTTGGGAATGATTACGAGTCTAAAGCAAATTCTAGATGAGTAATAAAAAGTATGGTTTTGGATATTGTTTGTCTAGCAGTTTTGTGGGTTTTTAGTGGTAAGTAAGAGTCACATTGCTTTCCACAGTATCGGTTGTACTGGAGCACTTGTCAAGGTTATTTGGGAAGAATGATATAAAGCCTTGCAAGGTGGCAACCAATATTCCCTCAAAAAAGGTAGCAACCAATATTCAAGGACTCCATGCAAATTAACCAAGATGGATCACTGGCTTGTGTCTGAAGACAGACACACTACTGGAGGTACCTTTACAGCTGAAAAGCAAATGAAAGACATCAATATGGATGGAAGGCTGGCACTGTGTGGAAGCACTCATGGAGAAGAATATTTTAGTGACCACATGGCACAGATGTAAACGGGAATGTTCCAGTAGCAAATCTACTGCAGCGTGAATGTTCTTATATGGTCCCAGACTTTGTTCATTTTATTAACTACTGTAGATAGTATAAAATATTTTGACTGCTCTCTGGACCCAAGTCTCATTTTAATGGAACTGAGGCATAAATTTTCGATGCCCTGTTAGTAAAAAAAAAATCACCAACTAAACATTTGCAGCATAAAATTTAGTATAAATCTTTTTTCCTTCAATGATTGAACCCATGATCTAGCTCGTGCAGCTCACAGTACTCAACTAACCCGTAAATAAATGATGAGTCTGGCCATATATTAGGAGTATTAACCCATGAATCTTTGAGCCTAAATCCCCAAACCGCTCCATAATAATAGAGGCACTAGATTCTCCTCGTCTTTTTGATTAGCACGTGAATTTGTAACCATTTTTCTGTAATCAATTAGACCAGATTCTCCAATTTCCATCGGTCAGTAGGCACACGAAATTATGTATGCATCTCTTGGCATTTATTTGTGTTTGCATCAAATCAGATCAGAATATCAGATCTGATCTGATCTGATCGCAGCCGCTGCAAGCTAGCTAGAGGTTCCTGGCCACAAAGGTGCTACGGTCCTCTCTCGCACGATGGAACACAACGACAGGCAGGAACATGCGGCACGATCATGGCAGGACTGGAATCATGGTCAGAGTAAACAGGTGCAGGCACGCATCAAGTTGTACTTAAACTAGAATACTTGATAGCTATCTGGTCCCAGATCTGGGAGGGAGAAGCCAACAAACAAACAAACTGCGCCAAGAATGTGCATGATTTTCTTGCTCCCCTTCCATGTTCCCCCACGGTGACAAGATGTCAAGATCTGGTTTCATTCCCATGCGCTGCTGATGGTAAAGGGCTAAAGGCTGCTGCCTGCTCAAGGCAGATCCGATCTCCATCCAGGCAGCCACGAGAACTTACTGATGATAGATGTGAGGTCTGTGGAGAATCAACTAAAACTACCGCCCATATACTATTGCAATGCGAGTTTGCAGCCTGCTTCTGGGAAGAACTGGGAATGGACATCTCATCGAGCGACACAGATAGCGTGCTTCTGCGGATCTCTCGACCACAGGCGATGCCAGAGAAGCACTTCAGTACCTTCATCTTGCTGTGCTGTTGGGAGCTGTGGAAACGCCGCAACAATGTGGTGTTTCGGGGAGAAAGAGCGACGATTCAAGAAACGCTGAGGGCCTGCCGAGCAGATGTAGAGCTATGGAAACATAGACTACGACAAGAAGACCGCTGGGTAGTGGCGGCCTGGTGCGCGAGGCTGCATAATGGCTAGATAAGCTAAAAAACGTGTTTGGTGTTGGAGTTGAGTGGGTGACACTTTTGGCAAGTGTTCGCCAACTGTAAAACTTTCTTGAATTCAGCCATTTGGGGCAATTTGGCAATACAATCAGGTGGGGATCCTCTCCCCCGTTGACAGTCAAAAAAAAAAAAGAGAACTTACTGTTCCAGTTAACAAACCAGAGCACAGCACATGCGTCTTCTCCTGCCGCATGTTAGCTGGTTCTCACCAGCACGCCTGACAGGCGCCAGCCAAAGAAAACCAGCGCTCCCAGCCGCCATTTGCACCGGCACCACGACGTGCCCGCCGCGAACTCCCGTGAACCCCGGCCGGTGCGTTGCGGTCAGACACATGGACGCCGCCGCCGGCCCGGCCCGGTGTCCGTTCCAGCCCGTAGTTTTTAGTCTGTCTTGCTGCTACACACGCCGGATCATCGACCGATCGATCCATCGGGCACAGATGACAACTAACAAAGATCTGGGTGCGTTTTTCACGGCTGGTGTGTGCAACCTGTGAACTGCCCGGCACCCGGCCGGCACGCCCCAGTCACCCTCGTGCATCGACACGGCGGCCGTGCCCCCATCCTATATAGGTGCAGCCCCCTGGCTTCCTCTCGTCGTGCGCCACTTCACTGGCTTGAGTGTCAGTGTCCTCACGTTCCTCTGGTCCTTAGCGGAACTGAAGAGGAGAACGTACGTCGCAGCTAGCTAGGCCTTGACTGGCATGGCTTCGCCGGCGCCGGCAGCCGGTGCCGCCTACGCGGCCAATGGCGGCCTCACCGACCGGCTTCTAGCGAGCGCGAACGGCCACGGTGCCGACGCGAAGAAGCCCGGCCACGGTGCCAGGGGCAAGTACTGGGTGGCCTCCGACAAGGCGGAGCGGCGGGCGGCGAAGGAGTCCGGCCGCGAGGACGGCCGTGCGCTGCTGTTCCGGAGGTACAAGGTGAAAGGCGCCCTCCTGCACCCCCTACAGGTAATGCCAGCTCGCTCACTGAATTTACTTTACTTTGTTGGAAACTAGCCAGAAACCATCAGAATATGTATGTATGCATAACTTGCTGTGAGAATACTAGATTTGTACTAACTTTGGGAACTGTTGATTTCAAAGTTGACTTTGCATGCCTGAATAGACCCTGCTGGATTAACATACTCTCCTGGAAGATTTGACTGTATCTTGTGGTCACCAACTAACTCACACACGATGGCATAATGATTAATAAACATTAACTTGCACGTCTGGGGCGAGACCACCTGACGAAGGCATGTTCTCGTGCTACAGGCTGCTGATCATCGTACGCCTGATCGCCGTCCTCCTCTTCTTCGCGTGGCGCATCAGGCACAACAAATCCGACATCATGTGGTTCTGGACCATGTCGATCGTCGGCGACATGTGGTTTGGCTTCTCGTGGCTCCTGAACCAGCTCCCCAAGTTCAACCCCGTCAAGACCATCCCGGACCTCGCCTCCCTCAAGCGGCACTCCGACCTCGCCGATGGCACCTCCAGGCTCCCAGGCATCGACGTCTTCGTCACCACAGCCGACCCCATCGATGAGCCGGTGCTCTACACCATGAACTGCGTCCTCTCCATCCTCGCCGTCGACTACCCGGTCGACAGGCTTGCCTGCTACCTCTCCGACGACAGCGGGGCGCTCGTGCTCTACGAAGCGCTGGTGGATGTTGGAAAGTTTGCGCCTCTCTGGGTTCCATTCTGCCGCAAGTACTGCATTGAGCCGAGGGCACCGGAGAGCTACTTCGACATGGTGGCGCCGCCGCAGGCCGGAAGAGCTTCGCAGGAGTTCTTGGACGATTACAGGAGGGTGCAGATGGAGTATGATGAGTTCAAGGTGCGGTTGGACAAGCTCCCTGATGCCATCCGCAAGAGGTCTGATATGTACAACAGCATGAGAACTGCAGAGGCGACTTGGATGGCAAATGGGACGCAATGGCCAGGCACATGGATCGATCCGACAGAAAACCACAGAAAAGGACACCATGCTCCAATTGCTAAGGTACTAAAAAGTTCAGGTTGCTGTTGTTGTCTATCTTTTAGTAAGTAAATAGCTGACGAGACACTAATGCAATCCCCTAACTTCAGTTCTGGAATCTTATTATTAACAGGTTGTCCTGGATCATCCGAACTGTGGACATTCACAACCGAATGCTGAAGGCAATCTCAGCATCAGTGCCACTGATGAGCGCCTCCCAATGCTAGTCTATGTCTCTCGTGATAAGAACCCAAGCTATGACCACAACAAGAAGGCAGGTGCCCTGAACGCGCAATTGAGGGCCTCTGCTCTCCTGACTAATGCCCAACTCGTCATCAACTTCGACTGCGACCACTACATCAATAATTCTCAAGCCCTACGTTCGGCGGTCTGCTTCATGCTAGACCAGCGAGATGGTGACAACACTGCCTTCGTCCAGTTCCCGCAGCGCTTCGACAATGTTGATCCGACGGACCGATACGGCAACCACAACCGAGTATTCTTTGATGGAACCATGCTTGCCCTCAATGGCTTGCAAGGGCCCTCATACCTCGGTACTGGTTGCATGTTCCGTCGCTTAGCACTCTATGGTATTGACCCACCCCACTGCAGAGCAGAGAATGTCACGGTAGAAGCTACCAGGTTTGGTAACTCCACACTCTTCCTAGACTCAGTGTCAAAATCCCTAAACCAGGAAAGGTCAGCCACACCGCCGCCACCACTTGATGACACATTTCTCGCCGAGATAGAGAGGGTCGCGACCTGTTCTTTTGACAAAGGGACTGATTGGGGCAAGGGTGTAGGGTATATCTATGACATAGCCACAGAAGACATAGTGACTGGATTTCGCATCCATGGGCAAGGGTGGCGCTCCATGTATTGTACAATGGAGCATGACGCATTCTGTGGCATTGCACCAATCAACCTAACAGAGCGCCTCCATCAAATTGTGCGCTGGTCAGGCGGGTCTCTAGAGATGTTCTTCTCCCACAACAACCCGCTTATTGGCGGCCAGCGACTACAACTTCTTCAACGGGTCTCCTACCTCAACATGACGATCTACCCAGTCACATCAATCTTCATCATGATCTATTCTCTTAGCCCAGTGATGTGGCTTATCCCTGATGAAGTATACATCCAGAGACCATTCACTAGGTACGTCTTGTACCTTCTCGTAATCATCCTGATGATTCACATGATTGGGTGGCTCGAGATAAAGTGGGCGGGGATCACATGGCTGGACTACTGGCGCAATGAGCAGTTCTTCATGATCGGCTCAACAAGCGCATACCCGGCAGCAGTGCTGCACATGGCAGTGAACCTCCTCACAAAGAAGGGCATTCACTTCAGGGTCACTTCCAAGCAAACAACTGCTGACACCAATGACAAGTATGCCGACTTGTATGACTTTCGATGGGTGCCGATGCTCGTCCCGACAATGGCGGTTCTGATTTGCAATGTTGGTGCCATTGGTGTAGCCCTGGGAAAAACCATGGTATACATTGGAACATGGACAGCAGCCAAGAAGATACATGCAGCGCTGGGTCTGCTGTTCAACTTATGGATCATGTTTCTCCTCTACCCATTTGCACTAGCAATCATTGGACGGTGGGCAAAGAGGCCGATCATCCTTGTAGTCTTGTTATCGGTTATCTTTGTACTTGTTGCCCTATTGTATGTAGGTCTCCATATCTTACTTTCTAGTGTTATTCCATTCTAGGTGGACAGCAAAAACAATGTAATTTCTTGTGTAGTTACCAAGGGACCAATTATGTTGTTCCCAAAAAAAAGGGACCAATTATGTCCCACTGTATCAAATAAGCTGATGCATTCTTACTAGGTAATAATTAAAAATGGTACTAATTGAATGCAGACCATTTGAATTTCGGCCTCACACAACCCAATTCATCGATGGCAGGGCAAATGTACATTTGGCAGCTAATGTTAGCAGTTGTTTTTGCTTTTTTTTTCGAGAATACGTAGGAGAGCTGCGTATCATTGCATTAAGAAGAAAAAGGATTGTAGTTTATAACGCGGGCCTAGAGGGGCACACGCACACCTCAACCGAACTTTAAAAGACTATACGGCCCTAAAAACAACCGAATAACACCTGGAAGAACCCAACCAACTAGCTAGAGATGACGCTTCCACCTAACGACGACTGAAGAGGCCCGCCGATTCCAGCAAGTTTTGTCGCACCGGTCTGAATCCAATTGCCTCCCTCAGCGATGATGTCGGTCAACAGGTGATTCAGAGTCCACTCAACGTTGTTGAACACCCGTGCATTCCGCTCTTTCCACACCATCCAAGAGACGAGCATCACGGCTGTATACAGTCCCTTCTTCTGATCTTTGGACAGATCTTGACGCAAAATAAGCCACCATTCTAGGAAGCTTAAATCTGCAGTAGGCGGAGGGCTTTGGTAACCGAGCACAGTAAACATGGAGTGCCAAACCTGCTTAGTGAAGCTGCAAGTGCAGAGTAGATGATCGGCTGTCTCAACTTCCTGGTCACACAATCGGCAGTATGTATCCGTTGTTAGCCCACGACGATGCCTACGGTCAGCTGTCCAAATACGACCTTTGACTGCCATCCAAGTAAAAAATTTGACTTTTAGGGGCGCCCAAGCATTCCAAATTGGTCTTGCTCCCTTGAAACGAGTGCTCCCAGGGAAGAATGCCTGGTAAGCTGACCTAGCCGAGTAGGTGGCATCTGGAGTCCATTTCCATTTGATAATATTCTCCACGCCCAGCCTCAATTGCACGCCTTCAACAGCCTCCCATAACAGTAAGTATTCAGAGATAGCTTGGACAGTAAGCGTGCCAGTAATGTCTTGAATCCAACTCTTGTCAACCATGGCAGCGGCAACTGTTCTTGTATTCCACAACTTCAGTTTGATGAGCTTGCAGAGTTCAGGTGCTAACAGGCAGGGTGAGTTGTGGCCGAGCCAATGATCTGACCAGAACAGGGTTAAATTGCCATCACCCAGCTCGATGACGATGGAGGCATTGAACATCGCCTGCACTACAGAATCTTTGCCAAAGTCCAGTTCCAAATTTTTCCAAGGTCTGTTAGCATCCGTACGCTTGAGCCAAAGCCACTTTAAACGCAGAGCATAAGTGGCTAAACGAAGGTCCACCACTCCCAAACCTCCAAACTCTGTTGGCTGGCGAACAACAGGCCAGGCCACCAAACAATGTCCGCCATTAGCTTTCTCTTTTCCAGACCAAAGAAAGCCCCGTCTCCTTTTGTCAATTTCTTGGATCACCCAATCAGGCACCTTGAGAGAGATTAAGGTGTGCACTGTGCACGCAAGCAGCAGACATTGTGACTTTCACCAGGGTTAACCTGCCGGCTTTGTTCATAAGTGATGCCTTCCAAGTCGGGATATAAGCTGCCACCCGGTCAACCAGAGGCTGAAGGTGGGCTTTGCGCAGACGTCTCACCGTCAGTGGCAGTCCGAGGTATTTTATAGGGAAATCAGCAATCTCAGCCGGCAACAATTGGCCAGCAAGGGAGACTTCACTGTCACTACATGCAATGGGTGCAATCAGACTTTTCTGCAAGTTTGTAAGCAAACCAGAGGCATCTCCAAACAGTGCCAGTATCTCCTTAGTGGTGATCAAATTTTGGGCCGCCGGTGACACAAATAGCACGACATCGTCAGCATACAAGGAGCACTGATGTTGGATGACATGGCTGGCAGGTGGAGACAGAACACCCAGTGATGCATCTCTCATGAAGAGACGCTGTAGCATTTCCATCACAAGTATGAAAAGCATCGGCGAAAGCGGATCACCTTGACAGAGGCCCCTCACATTGCAGATTAATCTCCCTGAATCGCCGTTCAGGAGCACCCCTAGTCAAAGCAGTGGAGACAAGTGAGGCAATCCAGTCTCTCCATTGTGTGCCAAATCCTAGAGCTTGTAGCACCTGCAGCAGGAATGGCCAGGACACCGTATCAAACGCTTTAGAGATGCCCAACTTGAGAAGGAGCGCCGGTTTCCTCTTCCTGTGCAATAGCCTCGCAGCTTGCTCCACAAACTTGAAGTTATCATGAATGGATCGCTTCTTAATGAACGCACTTTGATTCACTCCTACCAAGTTATCCAGCTCCGCACTACTACAAAAATCATTTACCGAGGCGGGCAAAAACACTTAACCGAGGCGCTTTTGGCAACCGCCTCGGACATAGCGTCACGGTAAATAAGCCATTTTCCGAGGCGGTTGCTTGCCCGCCTCGGTTAATCAAATAAAAAAACAAAAAAAATTAAAAAGCCCGTGGACAGGCCCGCCGAGCCCATCCACGGGGAGGCCGCCGCCATCGCGCCTCCGCTCGTTCCGCCGCCAAGGAGGCCGGATCCAGGGGCGCCGCCCTGCGCCGCCGCCGGATCCGGCCCTGCAGCAGCCAGATCCGGCCCACCGCGTCCGAGCCGAGGTGGGGAGGGAAGGGCCGAAGAGGTGGGGAGGGAGGGGCCGGCGGCGCTCGGGGAGAGGAAGGATGCCGCCATGCCCGCCGTTGCCGGGTTCGGATCCCGCCGCTGCATGGTCCTGCATGCCCGACGCCGCCGAGCCCGCCACCGCCGGGTCCGGATCTCGCCGCCGCACCGGAGGGGGTGCGCCCCACGCCGTGGTAGTGGGAGCAGGGAGGGGCCAGCCGCAAAGGAGGGAGGGTCCCGCTTCGGATCCCGCCGGCGGCGTCGCGTCCGACCGCCGAAGCAGTGTCCCACCACCAGAGCAGCTTCCTGCCGCCAGATCTGGCCCGCCGCGGGCGTGAGGACCCCGGGGCCGCTGCGCCTCTGTTCGCGCCGCCGTGGGGGGCACTCCTGGCTGGATCCGCCGCCGTGGGGGTCCACTTGGCTGGATCCGCCTGGCGCCCGCCGCTCGCCGGCATGGGCTGCACCTGCACGAAGCGGAGGCGGGGAGGAAGCGCGGGGTGGCGGCGGGGGATGGCGTGCCTGCCCAGGATGTCGAGTGCGAGCGGTGGTAGGGGATGGGGAGAGGAGAACTGGCGGCAGGGAAAGAGGGGAGAGAGGGAGAGAAATGGATGACTCTTCCAAACCCTAAGTAGCTGTATATATGCACTGGGCGCCATATTGGGCCAAGATGGACCGTTTGGGCTTGAAGTTGGATTTGTATTTTCCGAGACGGACCCTTTATCTTGACCGCCTCGGTTAATAGACTTTGAGAGGCGGTTTTCCATAACTGTCTCGGTTAATAAAAAGTGACCGCCTCGGTTAATGCTGGCCATTAACTGAGGCGGTTTTTTTTTCTTGCCCGCCTCCGAGGCCTTTTTAAAATGCCTTGGTTAATCAGTTTTTGTAGTAGTGCCGGTGCCAGGCGATTAGCCAAACATTTAGCAACTAGTTTACCAAAACTGTGTATCAAACTAATAGGCCGGTAGTCACTCGGTCGTTTCGGATCCTGACACTTTTGTAGCAGTGTGATAAGTGCTCCGTTCAGACGCTGCAGGTTTTTGCTTTGAACTAGGCATAATTTCTTTGCCACCAGGGACTTATGATATAACTGGAAATATACTGTATAGGTCTCGATTCATCCATACTATTGCTCTAGTAAGCGGTTAATAATTCACTTTACTTCGCAGCCTGATTATAAGCCATATATATCCCTGGCAATGGCAAGAATGATAGATTCCGCAAAATGGAACAGAGCTTCTCAAACTGAATTTCAGCCAAGAACAGACAGCAAGACGGAGGGACCACACGGATATCTAGCACCATGTATGGCTCTATCAAACTCGAAAATAGAGAACTAACACGAGTTCTCAAAAATCAAAGGTAGGGGGGGAACACACTACCAGTTCACGCAGGCATTTGATCAAACGTTTGGAGGATACAGCACGGGACAGCAGGATCTCACTGAGACAGTCAGACCAACCACTTATTCCATCCAACTAGAGGCCGAGGATGCAGAGGGTTACCCGTGGAAGGAGAAGACGAAATTCGACGTCGACCTGAGTGGCAGGGGAGCGGAAGCGCCGCCGGCGAGTCGGCGACGTTACCGGAGACAAACGCCCCAAGCCAGATTCGCCGTTCGCGGCCGCTTTTGGCGTCAGACGACGGCTTCGTGGGCTTGATTGTTGAGAGAATTTGAGCGGATTTTTACATTGATGGGCTTCCAGATCAGATGCTAGGCCGCTTTCGGCCTCGGGAATAGGTGCTTCATAGGCTTCGTTGTTTTCCAGACATTTTGAGCCGCCGTCTACGTTAGTGGGCCGAGCATTAGAAACATGAAAAAGTCTTTAAACTATTGTAAAGTTGTTTTTTTAAAAAAAATATTATAAAAATCTGATTTTAACCTTCAACTATAAAATCAGATAACGAGGGCCATCCAACTATCAAAACCGGATAAATTCAGCCCTTTATATGGTTTCGATTCAAAGGTAGTTTTGTATTTTAAAAAAAAACTAATTAAATCTGCCTGAAAAAATTCTAATTAGATCTAAAAATAATGAAAAGATACTTTAAATTAGAAACATATGAAACTAATACTATTTTTTAAAAATATAAGTTATCTATTATTGCTCTGTTTAAATACTATTACGCAGCACCAGCTTTAACATAAGCAACTCAAGTTCAAATCCTGTCGGACGTGTTTATTGCTGGAGTAAAGGGCGGACTCACCGGCAAATGTTAGGAGTCGCTCGGGCTACTAGCAGTCAAACCATCGCACAAGGCCTAATAACTACTTTTTTGTTCCGAAACAATTTTTTTTGTTCTCGAACAAATTGTTTGTATTGCTAGAACAATTAAAAAATTATTCTGAAACAAAATAAATTTGTTCTAGAACAAATTTGACTATGGACCAGTTTAGACCCAATAACATAAAATCTGTAGTGGGTGACAAGTCTGCTGGGGTCACATGCGTGACCCCGGCAGCGCCCGACTGATCAGGGTAGAGGGCCCGGTGCCTAGCGTCCAAATGAATACGGCTGGATAACGAGCCGTCGGCTCCGATTCATTAAGATAACGAGGTGGCCCGGCTAGGCTCGTTATCTTGAAGAACTTATATTAATAAAGCAAGTCACAACAAAATAAAATGTTGCACGAAATAAGACAAATGGGCAAATTTGGGGTTGAAACATCAAATGGATTATAGTTTGAAACGGAGAGAGTACATAGTTGAAAGACTTTTCAAGTTATACGGGAACTATCAAATTCCCAATACATTATGATCAACATACGAACTACTCCCTCTGTAAAAAAAAGTAACTTCGTCATAAATCAAATATATTAATATTTTATGGGCCTACAAACTCAGAATCAAATATGTATACATAGCAAAAATTATACATCTAGATTTGCCAAAACAACCTACAATGAAGGAGTAATAACCAACCAATGTAAATGAAATAGAACCGTGCACCCCTTTACTAATGGTCGACTAATTGAGGGAACTACTTAGGGGTGGTAAATGGCCTAAAATTTTGAACTAGAAAACCTAAGGCCCGGGTCCTAAAAGGGCTAGGTTCTAATTTTATATAATTTTGAGCTAAATATTTAAGGGCCTTGTTAGGCTGTGAAGATGCCACTATGGCCATGGCCCATTATCACCCCTGTCGGAACCTCAGGACTGGGGTACCCCTCTTACCATGTCAAGACTCGTGTAGTTATCAGTAACTACGCCCTAAGGAACTGAGCAGCCGGACCCCTGGGATCCGGCTCCATCTCGTCAGACCAACGGCACCGAACCCGCTTCCTGCTCGGGGCAGGTCCGGTGTCGCCACGTGTCCCGGAGAAGAAAGCACTCAGGGCCAAACGGCTGGGGGCCCCGGACCCCCCACGGGGTCCCGGACCCCCTCATACTATCCGGACCCCTCAGCAGGGAGAAAACAGACACCCCACCCAGGGGGTCAGGAGCCGCCACGTGTCCGCAGGTGGCGGCACGCGCGCGTGCCGAGACGCTTCCCCAGGAAGACTCACCTACCTACCGCATTCAATACAGTAGGCGGAAGTGCGCACTGCCATAACAAAGGCCGAGGCAGCTTTGGCCAGGTTGCACTGTTGGTTGCGTGTTACCAAGGAGCCCAGAGCAATCGCTGGCGCTGCTTACTCCGCGTATGTCAGCCTACTATGCCAGTTGGATACGACGGCTCGGCTTCGCCCATTAAGGCACCTACACGGTAGCCTCGACAGACTACGCCGCAAGCTACATTGCTCCAACCGGCGCCTCGCCGATGGGACAAATAAAAGACCCCCCACGGTCAGAGAGTCTACAGGACGAGGAAGCGTATCCGAGAAGAGATTCCCAACCACTGTAGCACCATTAGTATCTTTCCAGTATAATATACATCCTTGTTGGGCCCACCTGCCGGGGTCCAACGCCTGTGTACGCGTCCTCCTTTGCTCTATAAAAGGGAGACGCCCGTTAGAAAAGGACTCAGGCCCAGGAGAAGCCCGGGCTGGGCAGAGGATAGACTCATTCATACCTAGTGCAATACATCACATAGTGGACGTAGGGTATTACGCTCCGGCGGCCCGAACCACTCTAAAATCCGTGTGTTCTTGCGTTCTTGCCCCGAAGCTAGATCGGCCTAATAGCTTAGCACTTCCCCGAGTACTCCCCCTCGGGAAATATACGAGTGCGTTCCGCGACCCGGCTGTGGGTACCCCCGAAAGCCCGCGACATTTGGCGCCGTCCGTGGGGATGGAGCAAGTGTTGGCTAGATCTCCAGGCTTCTGAGGCTGAGCTCATCCTCTGCAACGGCGACGAGAAGATGATGAGAGGCATGGCGGCACCTACACCGCATGTCATAGCGCCAAGGCAGCAGCGCCCTCGGTGCGGCGGCGCGCGGCAGCGGCGCCTGCTGTGCGTCGCCACTGCGACACCTCAGAGCCGGCGCAGTGGCGTGCAGCGGAGACGCCCGCTGTGCGCCACCCTACAACACCCCCGCGTCGGCTCAAGGTTTTCTCTCAAACAACCACTAGGACTCCCCTGCGGCAACATGGCATCGGCTCAAGGCTTTCTCTCAATGTGAAGCCTGGGGCCGACCACTGTGGCCCGGGGAAAGTCTATCGTCGTCTCCTCCCTCGCCAGGACCGAGTCTCTCTTGGTGCTGCTGCAGACAGGATTCCGCCACCAGGCGCGGGGGCCTAATGCCAGCACCAAGGTCGAGCCGGCGAACGACCGCCCTTCTCCACGCTCCGTGCTCATCCAAATGAGCACCCAGCTTGTGGTGAGCAACCATCGGGCTGGCTTCCGACGGCAGACGGTAGCGGCAGGGCCACTCCCATTCAAAGCCAAAGAATTTGTTCTCATGCTATCTGAGCGTGGGACAATTCTTGTGCTGGGAAGGGCCCCGCAAGCTCCCGAGGTGATGCTGGATGATGCTGTACAGGCACGTTCAGACCGCCTTCGCCCCCAACAACTGAGGAGTTTCCAAGGTGGCAGTTCCACTCCGACCAGGGACGAGCATGACTCACAGGGCGATGGCTGAACGTTAACATTAGATAGGATTGAATGTATTTCTCCTTTGTAATAACATGGTGCCTACGTGTGGTTCAGAGCGGTAAAGGTCCGCTCTTGTAAACCCGACCTCTAGCTTCATCAGGCAACACCAACAAGTGGTCCAGAGCGGTAGAGGTCCGCCCTCATAATCCCGATCTCTGATGTACACCACTAGCCAAGAAGTAAAGGAGATCTGCTTCCTCAGCCTTATCTTTACATTAACTTAACAGCACTCGCCTGATCAGCTTGCATTTTTTGCTAATGATCCAAATAGAGTTGATGGCTAGTGGTCAGGTTGGAATGCCCATTCTAGCTGGAAGGCAGTTCGGACCCCTAGGGACCTGCTCAGGAGAAGTGATACCCGTATCCTGGGGAAGAGAGGCTCCGCGTGGCTTAGCCTGGTAATGTACCCTAAGCCTACGTACTTCTCTGCCCTGTTACGAGTCCCCTAGTATCCGAGGTTGCTGTTTCTAGGGGTCCCGGGCTCCTTTCTAGTATAAGGCTTGGTTTCCAGAGCCACACCGCTAGGTCCGGATACATATCTCGACGGATCGATGGCAACGCTCCAAGTCCACTCCGGTGGCCCGCTCCGGCGGAGACCGCTCGCCACGGTCACTCCAAGTCCACTCCGGTGGCCCGCTCCGGCGGAGACCGCTCGCCACGATCGCTCCAAGTCCACTCCGGTGGCCCGCTCCGGCGGAGACCGCTCGCCACGGTCACTCCAAGTCCACTCCGGTGGCCCGCTCCGGCGGAGACCGCTCGCCACGATCGCTCCAAGTCCACTCCGGTGGCCCGCTCCGGCGGAGACCGCTCGCCACGGTCGCTCCAAGTCCACTCCGGTGGGCCGCTCCGGCGGAGACCGCTCGCCACGATCGCTCCAAGTCCACTCCGGTGGCCCACTCCGGCGGAGACCGCTCGCCACGGTCGCTTGAGGCCGGGTCCAGGATGAGGTACTTGCTCCTTGGACAGCTCGAGGTCTGCTTAGCTCAGTTCCGAACCCTAAGCCAGCACCCTCGCCACCCTATGGAAAGCACTCTAGTACCTGAACCTGGCGATAAATGCTACGACCTTAAGGGGGTCCGGAGCACCCGCTCTCGTCATGGGCACGCCAACGCAATCAGTATTGCGTCACGATAATGGCCCCACCTGCGGGTTCGTACCTCTCCCAAGGTGGGCCCGGGGGCCACTGTCGGTACCTCAGGACTGGGGTACCCCCTCTTGCCATGTCAAGACTCGTGTAGTTATCAGTAACTACGCCCTAAGGAACTGAGCAGCCGGACCCCTGGGATCCGGCTCCATCTCGTCAGACCAACGGCACCAAACCCACTTCCTGCTCGGGGCAGGTCCGGTGTCGCCACGTGTCCCGGAGAAGAAAGCACTCAGGGCCAAACGGCTGGGGGGCCCGGACCCCCACGGGGTCCCGGACCCCTCAGCAGGGAGAAAACAGACACCCCACCCAGGGGGTCCGGAGCCGCCACGTGTCCGCAGGTGGCGGCACGCGCGCGTGCCGAGACGCTTCCCCAGGAAGACTCACCTACCTACCGCATTCAATACAGTAGGCGGAAGTGCGCACTGCCATAATAAAGCCCGAGGCAGCTTTGGCCAGGCTGCACTGTTGGTTGCGTGTTACCAAGGAGCCCAGAGCAGTCGCTGGCGCCGCTTACTCCGCGTATGTCAGCCTACTATGCCAGTTGAATACGACGGCTCGGCTTCGCCCATTAAGGCACCTACACGGTAGCCTCGACAGACTACGCCGCAAGCTACATTGCTCCAACCGGCGCCTCGCCGATGGGACAAATAAAAGACCCCCCACGGTCAGAGAGTCTACAGGACGAGGAAGCGTATCCGAGAAGAGATTCCCAACCACTGTAGCACCATTAGTATCTTTCCAGTATAATATACATCCTTGTTGGGCCCACCTGTCGGGGTCCAACGCCTGTGTACGCGTCCTCCTTTGCTCTATAAAAGGGAGACGCCCGTAAGAAAAGGATTCAGGCCCAGGAGAAGCCTGGGCTGGGCAGATGATAGACTCATTCATACCTAGTGCAATACACCACATAGTGGACGTAGGGTATTACGCTCCGGCGACCCGAACCACTCTAAAATCCGTGTGTTCTTGCGTTCTTGCCCCGAAGCTAGATCGGCCTAATAGCTTAGTACTTCCCCGAGTACTCCCCCTCGGGAAATAGACGGGTGCGTTCCGCCACCCGGCTGTGGGTACCCCAAAAGCCCGCGACAACCCCAGTACTACTTCCTCTTCATTCTAAAAGGACAATATAAAAAAATTGGACCTAGGTATACAGGGAAGGACAAGCTGAAAGTGAGTTCAGAGATTTGCCAAACTTGCAGACACTGGAATTCTACTTCAAGTACAGGAACTCCAGATCCGTCTACTCTTATTTCTTCCAATTATTATCTGACCAACTTAAATTTTCAACAAATACGATTGGTCAAATGAAAAAGATTCACGGGCATTTTTTCCTCGTGGTGACAATCAAACAAAAAGTACAGAGATTTTCTAGCGGCCTGCCTGGTTGTACTTAATTTTTAGGCAACATTCTTCAGAAAGACTTCACAAGCCAAGGTACACTGAAATATCAGTGGGCGAGCTGAGCTGGTGTTGGGTACATGGAGACCACAGGCGTTGGTTGGGCGGTTGGGCCGCTGGTTTCACCATTCTCGATCGAGAGTTGGGCAGTCCGCCACTCATAACAGTGCTCCGAAACCCATTCACCACTTCGCCTGACGCCGGAGTCTCGTGCTTTCCTCAAAGTTCTCACAGCCACCGGAGTCTTGCTGTTCACTGCACAATAGAATGGTACAATGCGTTCTCCCGTGGCTTTCAGCCCAGCTGAGCTGTAGACACATCGATCAAAAACAACTCGTTAATAACCCTGGGTAGAGTGCACCGGAGATCAAAACAGCCCAGCTGAGCTGCAGGCTCATCGATCAGGAACAGTAGCACCGGAGTCTTGCTGTTCACTGCACAGTAGAATGGTACAATGCGTTCTCCCGTGGCTTTCAGCCCAGCTGAGCTGTAGGCACATCGATCAAAACAACTCGTTAATAACCCTGGGTAGAGTGCACGTTTGTGCAAAGATGTCATCCATCCGTGTTGAAAATTTTGAAAGACGCAAACCGAGAAACATTTTTATTTTGCAAGAAGGTGACTTTTGGCCTGTAGATTTTGATGGGTCAGAAGCTAACTGATTATATTGCTGGTTTGCTGTAGTTCACTAGATAGGCTGGTCTGAAGGATGGAAAGAATAAAGCAGTGGCGGCTTCTCAGTTGCTGTATTTTGACCATGACAGAGAACAAAAATGATACTCCTCCCTGCCTACCAACTTGTTCGCTTTCCCGCCCTATATAACCCCGGTGGCAAGCACCAAGTTGACACGGCTAGCAGGCTAGGAGAGGTTCACCGTCCAAGATGGCTGCAGCAGTGACTCGCCGGATCAATGCCAGCCTCCACGTCGAGGCAACCGGCAACAGCGCAGCCGACGGGGAGATCCGGCGTGACAGCGCAGCAGCTTACTCGCCCGCGGCCAAGCGGATCAACGACGCCAAGGACAGTGATGTCTGGGTGGCCGTCCAGGAGGGAGACATGCCTGGCGACTCCACCCAGGCTCTGCTGTTCCTGACCATGAAGGTCAAGGGCAGCATCCTGCATCCTTACAGGTTGATTTGGCCATCCATCGTGGACTGTCTCTAGCACTAACTTTGCATTAATGATCTCCTAACTGGCTAACTCGATAGCAAAACTTGCAACCATTACATGCTCTTCTGAAACTGACTTCTATCAAAGTTGTCTGTGACTCCACGGCTAGATATACTGATGTCTGCCCGTTATCTGTCAGGTTCGTGATTCTTCTGCGGTTGATCGCGGTCTTCGCATTCTTCATATGGCGCATTCAGCACAGAAACCATGACGGAGTGTGGCTCTGGTTCATGTCCATGGTTGGGGACGTCTGGTTCGGCTTCTCATGGGTCCTCAACCAGCTCCCGAAGCTAAACCCCACCAAGCGTGTTCCAAACATCACCGCCATCAGAGATAAGTACGAATCCTCCACCTCCGGTGAATCCAAGCTGCCTGGCATTGATGTCTTTGTCACCACTGTCGACCCAGTGGATGAGCCTATACTTTACACGGTGAACTCCATCCTCTCCATCCTTGCCACTGATTACCCAGTGGAGAAGTATGCCTGCTACCTTTCAGATGATGGTGGAACGTTAGTCCACTATGAGGCAATGTTTGAAGTTGCAAATTTTGCTAAGTTGTGGGTTCCCTTTTGCCGGAAGCATTGCATAGAGCCAAGAGCCCCAGAGAACTACTTTGGGGTGAAGAGGCAACCATACATGGGAAGTATGCAAGAAGAATTCATGAGTGATCACAGGCGTGTGCGCAGAGAATACGAAGAATTCAAGGTGAGGATAGACTCTCTTTTTAACACAATCTACCAAAGATCTGAGACATACAACAGAAAGAATACCAAAGATGGTGTCAAGGCAACTTGGATAGCTGATGGAACACAATGGCCTGGCACATGGATTGAGCAAGCTGAGAACCATAGAAAAGGACAACATGCTGGAATTGTAAAGGTATAATCTGCACCCTTTCATAATGATTATATTAAATGGAAATTTCCACTAGATATTGGGAATTAACATGCTCTTTGACAGGTCATACTAAACCATCCAAGCCGTAAGCCACAACTCGGACCGCCAGCAAGCATTGATAATCCATTTGACTTTAGCAACGTTGACATGCGCCTCCCCATGCTTGTCTACTTATCCCGCGAAAAGCGCCCTGGCTATAACCACCAAAAGAAGGCTGGTGCCATGAATGCGATGCTCCGTGTCTCTGCCTTGCTCTCCAACGCACCCTTTCTCATCAACTTCGACTGCGATCACTATATCAACAATTCACAAGCTTTTCGAGCCGCCATGTGCTTTATGCTTGACCCCCGTGATGGCCAAAACACTGCCTTTGTCCAATTTCCACAACGCTTTGATGATGTCGACCCAACAGACCGGTATGCCAACCACAACCGTGTCTTCTTTGATGGCACCATGCTCTCCCTCAATGGTCTACAAGGGCCTTCCTACCTTGGCACTGGAACTATGTTCCGTCGTGCTGCGCTCTACGGCATGGAGCCACCGCGATGGAGAGCAGACACCATCAAGGTAATAAGCAAGGCCAAAGAATTTGGCGAATCAACATTATTCATAAACTCAATGATAGATGGTGCAAACCAAGAACGGTCTATCACACCAATATTCCTTGAAGAGTCAGTCAACAATGAGTTGAGTACCCTGATGACATGTGCTTATGAGGATGGGACTCCATGGGGGAGAGATGTTGGATGGGTGTACAACATCGCAACGGAGGATGTGGTGACAGGATTTCGCATGCACCGGCAAGGCTGGCGCTCCATCTACTGCTCCATAGAACCAGCTGCATTCCGTGGCACTGCTCCAATCAACCTCACCGAGCGTCTCCTCCAAGTATTACGCTGGTCAGGTGGCTCCCTTGAAATGTTCTTCTCCCATAGCAATGCATTCCTTGCTGGTCCTCGGATGCAGCACCTGCAGCGCATTGCATACTTGAACATGTCAACCTATCCAATCGTCACAATATTCATCCTAGCCTACAATCTATTTCCCGTTATGTGGCTCATCTCTGAGCAATTCTACATCCAAAGGCCCTTTGGCCCATATATCTTATACCTCATAATAATCATTGCAATGATCCATGTGATCGGCATGTTCGAGGTGAAATGGGCGAGCATCACTTTGCTGGACTGGTGCCGCAATGAGCAGTTTTACATGATTGGCGCAACTGGTGTGTACCCGACAGCAGTGCTTTACATGGCGTTGAAGCTCATCACAGGGAAGGGTATTCACTTCAGGCTCACATCGAAGCAGACAGAAGCTTGCTCCAATGATAAGTTCGCTGACTTGTACGTCGTGAGGTGGGTGCCTTTGCTAATCCCAACCATTGCAGTTTTGGTTGTGAATGTCGCAGCTGTTGGAGTGGCAATAGGCAAGGCTGCAATCTGGGGGTTGTTCACAGAACAGGCACAGCACGCAATGCTTGGAATGGTGTTCAACGTGTGGATCCTTGTGCTTCTCTACCCATTTGCACTCGGGATCATGGGACAGTGGGGGAAGAAACCTGCCATTCTGTTTATTCTGCAGCTGACGTCCATTAGCACAGTCGCTATCATGTATGTCACCTTCCGTACCATATACCCTTCAGACTGGTCAGAAATTGCAACTTCTCTTGGTAAAGCAGAATTAGTGAGTGGATCATCTGGGAGGAAATAAATCATTCTGATAATGCCACTGCACACTAGTGGAATAATTTGGAAGCTTTCATCTATGGTTTTAGATCTATCAAGGACTGTATTATCCATCGTGACATGTTGATATGAAACCTTTCAAGAATTCTCTTGTCCTTGCTTTGTATTTAACTATGTGTATGTGATGTCAGATCAAACTAGATCCGTGAAGCAGTAGCCTAGCAACATCTCTGCCACTCGTTAAGTCCTCTGCACAATTAATTATCAAGCGCCTAGTCATGATTGAAATATTAGTTTAATCGCTCCAGTAGTATTTAGCATTTAGATGACCTTCCCAAAAGTTTTCATTAGCTTGAGAAGATATGTTCCATAGGCTTTTGCAGAACAGCCTAATTAAAGTAACAAAGCAAGCATGAATAAAGTATAACGTAGAGTAACTCTAACACCGTGTTGGCGCCAATCTAGGGCCAACACACGAATGCGCTTGATCGCGCGGTGAGCGACGGCACAATTGCAGCGTCGATGCTCAGACCGGTCGGGGTAACCGGTCAGACCCGTTCGCCGGTGCAGAACGGCGAAATCTGACGAACACTCGCCTGGGAGGGAACCAGTCAGGGCAAGCGCGCGTAGGGTTGTATTAGGATCGGCAGGCCACCTAGAACGCCTTCAGACGTTGCGGAGACGAAGTAAGAACAGCAGAAAAGGGTTGGAAGGAGCTAGGGTTTGGAGATAAAAATAGAAACGATAAACATAAAGAAAAATAATGTATTGATGTGTTTTTTGATCGATTGGATGTCTCAATCTGCCGTGGCCCTTTATATTTATAGGGTGAGTGGACTTGTCCCGCAAGAAATCCAATTACAAGATCTAAATCTATGAAAATCTCTAGTTGTACTCGGACTCTACTTGGACCGGTCAGACCGGTCAGACCCACCGGTCAGACCGGTCGGTCTCCTGCCGGGTAGGCTACAGCGCCCTACCGGTCAGACCGCTCGGACAGACCGGTCGATGCCAATTTTGACTGTCAACAAATGCCCCCCTGTTTTTTGGTAAAGCTTGCTTGCCAAAAAACCATTCTTCTGAGCCAAAATTTTCTAAGGACGATGATTAACATCACATCGGCCATTTTTTTGTGCTAAGGGTGATAAACAATTATCGGCCATATCTTGCTTAAGTTGATGTTGAAGCAACTCGTTTCGGCCGCCATACCTTCTTTATGATTGTTGATGTCTTTGGCTCGACCTCTTCTTGTTGCTCCATTGTCTCCTTCTTGCGCATACGCTGCAACTTTCTCTTCTGGGTATGAGATAATTCTGAAGGACACCACTTCGACTGTAAATATTTTGAGTCTCGCTTTGAGCCTTTCTCATCCGCTTTGCTGCAATCAATATCCTGTTTGACCAGATCGTTGCTAGAAACAACCGGTCTTTGTGGTAAAGCATAATTTGGATACATAGGATGATAATGAATATAATATGATTGCATATAAATCCTACTATAATCCATAGGCAAATAAGAGTATGGAAACCAGCCATACCACGGAGTAACCGGTTCATTGGATGGCGTATCAACTTGTCTTGGATGAGAATCCGATTGCTCCTGATGTTTCGTTGAGGACTTCATATCTTTGACTTTACTTGATCGCCTCTTCTGAGCAGTTCCCTCCTTCTCATATTTAGCCAAGAGTTCCTTGAAACTCAGTCTTGTCTTGCTTTTGGAGGAATTCCCAGACTTACTGGGCGTACCGGTCAGACCGGTTCTAGAACCGATTAGACCGGTCGGACCGGTCAGACCACCTTTTGGACCGGTTAGACCGGTCGACTCGCTATCGGCCCCTTTTTCCTTGTCCTGCCCCCCGAGCGTTGAAGCCTCTGTTGCAACTCGAGGAGTCTTGCTCTGCAGCACCTTTTTCTCATGCCTTTCGTCACCAACCACCACATTTTTCCCTTTAGTCGATTCGGCTTGATGCGGCCGAATCAATACTTTTGGATTTGACAACTCAAGTGTATGAACGGGAAAATGATTTTGATCAACTTGCATCGCAGGAACAACCAATCGTCCTTCATTTATAGCCGATTGTATTTGTCTACGAAGAACATTGCAATCATTCGTGGCATGAGAAAAAATATTGTGTAACTTACAATATGCACGCCGCTTCAATTCCTCCGTTGATGGAATAGTGTGAGAGAACTTAATCTTCCCAAGCTTTGCCAATTCATCAAAAATTCTATCACACTTTGTCACATCAAAAGTGAATTTAATCTCATCTTGCCGATTTTTAGAATTCGGCTTTAAAGAAGTAAAAGTGCTGGGCTTATCACTAGATGACCATACAAATTCAGCGGCATATACTTCATTACCCTCATAGTCTGAAGATTCTCCTTGTAGCATATGCATACTAAGACGATCGGGTTTAAATTTTGCATCTTTACTTCGGTTTTCTTGAGCCAAAGCCCTTTGCAACACTTGATTAACGGTTAGAAACTCATATCCTTCTAATTTTTCTTTAATATGAGATCTCAAACCATTAAGAGCTAATTCGGCAAGATCCTTCTTAGAAATAACCAAACTATAACATCGGCTTTTTGTATCTCTAAATCTTCTAACAAATTCAGCAACAGATTCATCATGTTTTTGCTTAACCGATGTTAAATGACATAGCCTCAATTCATTATCACCATTGAAAAAATGCTCATGAAATTTACGTTCTAATTGAGACCATGTTTGGATAGAATTAGGAGCTAATGCCGAAAACCATGAAAAAACAGTGCCAGATAAAGACAAAGGGAACATTCTAATTTTCAAATGATCAAGACTCCCATAAATTCTCATTTGTGCATTAAACTGACTAACATGCTCCCATGTAGTCCTACTATCCTCCCCAGTGAATTTAATAAATTCAGGCACCTTGAAATTCTGAGGATATGGTATGGAATCAAAACTCTTAGGATATGATTTTTGACAAACAAGAGTTTTATCCTTAAGTTCTATCCCGAAAGACTCTTTAAACATAACAACCAAATCTTTCTTATGTTTCTCAAGTATTTGATTAAAATCATTGGCCTCTGATCATTGGCGCTAGAACTAATCGGCATTTGCGGTGCATGATTCGGCTGTGTATATGGTGTTTGCTGCAAATAACCATGGTTTGGCATTACACCATATGAATAGCCCGAACTTTGGGGAGGCATAGTATACGGATTATAAGTCATAGTGGAGTATGGAGGAACACCATAACCAGTAAACCCATTTGTTCGGCTAAAATCAGCCTGAACAGGAGGCATACTAACAATAGGTTCAGGAGACGACTGATACGTCACCAGAGCACCAGGACCGGTCTGACCGGACTGGTTGGAACCGGTCCACCGAGACCGGTCTGACCGGTTTGTGCAACCGATCTGACCGTTCCATTCGCGTACTGCTCTGGAGGTTTCTGACCATCATAAAAATTCATCGGCATGCTGTACTGTGGTGCAGGTATCGCCGATGATTCAGGAGACATAGAGTGATTTTGAAAAGTACCAGCAACACTAGACATAGGAGCACTACTATCATTGGCCAAGGGTTGCTTTTCTAAAGAGTTATCAATCATATTTTGAACAGTAGCAAGCATCTTTTCTTGACCATCAACCATTAATTGAGTAAATTGCTCCAAAATATCAGGAGATGCTGAAGTACTTACATTATTATTTGCTTTGGCTTGTTCTTCTTTACCCGAAAGAATGACCACCTCCTTATCCTTTAAGACTTCACCCTTCCGGTTCCTGGAGAAGTGAGACAAGAACCACTAACGCTTCTCTTCGATTTCTTTCTCTTTGCACCGTGTGTTCTCCACTTCGCACTCCTTGATGAAGGCTTCATAAACTTGACGATCTTCAGCCGACAGTTGATCAGGAGTGGGCCTAACGATGTTGCTGGCATCAACATCACTACTTGACAGCTTCACCATAGTAGTATGTGGAGTAGATTAGATCGGTTTAAATAACCAAGATCTTTCTTCCCCAGCGGAGTCGCCAAAATATGTTGGCGCCAATCTAGGGCCAACACACGAATGCTCTTGATCGCGATGTGAGCGACGGCACAATTGCAGCGTCGATGCTCAAACCGGTCAGACCGGTTCGCCGGTGTAGAACAGCGAAATCCGACGAACACTCGCCCGGGAGTGACCCCGTCAGGGCAAGCGCGCGTAGGGTTGTTCTAGGATCGGCAGGCCATCTAGAACGCCTTCAGACGTCGCGGAGATGAAGGAAGAACAACAGAAAAGGGTTGGAAGGAGATAGGATTTGGAGATAAAAATAGAAACGATAAACATAAAGAAAAGTAATGTATTGATGTGTTTTTTGATCGATTGGATGTCTCAATCGGCCGTGGCCCTTTATATTTATAGGGTGGGTGGACTTGTCCCGCAAGAAATCCTATTACAAGATCTAAATCTATGAAAATCTCTAGTTGTACTCGGACTCTACTTGGACCGGTCAGACCGGTCGGTTTCCTGCCGGGCAGGCTACAGCACCCTACCGGTCAGACCGGTCGATGCCAATTTTGGCTGTCAACACACCGTATCTACTATATTCGACCACAGCTACATCTAGTTTCCACAGCATATTTCTAGTCCCTTAATCTTGTAAATAATATCTATAAAGTTGCGATTGGCTTCAGATGTTGGCAAGGGTAAATGCATTATGTGATGGTGTTTTCAGGGAAACATGCACACCAATTAAGAGTTGAGAGAATCTACATGAATTTTAAAATCGGTTTTGTGAACAAAGTAAACTCAGTGAGTGAGAGGAGTTATACCACTTACCACTTATGAAATTGCTACAGCAATAACCGGGGGCACAATTGAGACTGAGGTACTCGTCCACTTGGCAGTCCAAAAGGCGCGGTCAGGAATCCTTCACTGCACCGCACGTGTTGCGCCATGATCTTAACCACTTCACCTTCGCAGCAGCAGCTTTTTACATTCAGGGGCGGATACAGGAGGGGGGCTAGGGGGCTCAAGCCCCCCTAAGCTCCCCTAATTACACGTAAAACACTGTAGCAAGACCTCCAAATCACCATTAAATCTTCACACAAATCAACATCTCTATTGTTTCAGCCCCCCTTGCCTCCAATCCTGCATCCGCCACTGTTTACATTATAGTAATCCATGCAGCTCTCAAGTTTTTTGCTTCACAAAGACGCATGATGCTAGTATCAGCCTTCTGTTAGGCAAAACAACAAACAGCATGGGCGCGTGCATGACTGCAGAGTGCAGAGGAAGAGTGATCGTAGATTCGTAGTGTCGTACCATGGGCTGGTGGCCGGCGGCGGGAGTCAAGCTGCGGGCACCAGATCAGAGGCTCGCGGGAAACCAAACCGGAGGCTATGCTGCGCGTGCTGGTGCGGGTGCGCGGCCAGCGTCGGAGCCGCCGAGCCTGGAGGAGCAGAGCAGACAACCCACAGAGCCGCCCGGCTCGGAGATGAAGGCAAGAAAGGGTGCGCCCACGGCGCGCGGCAACGCTAGGGACATTCCCGACCTCCGCATCAGACAAGGCCGCGGACCCCGACGAATCGCGCGTGCGCTTCCGGTTCAAGAACGGATTGGATACCTTGCGTTGGGAGCTAGGACTGGACAAGGGTGCGAATCTTCCCGATTCGAGCCGGAAAGCATGGCGGCGGCAGCGGCGGCGGCTGGCAGAAACCAGGAAGACAGAGTAGGGTCAATTGCAAAACTGTCCTCGTTTTCACATCTAACTGCACGTTTACCCTTATTTTTTAGATTTTGCATGTTTACCCTTATTTTTTGAATTTGAACCATCAATCTACCCCTATTCTGTGAAGGGAAACTAACAGTATTAACAAATGGGTGAAAAGACATATATGCCCTTGCTAAGATTGACCCCAAATTCAACATGACAAGAGCCGCCACGACAAAACCGGCGGCCACAGCATGGGCGTGGGCGGCCGGCTGCGGCAGCGGCTCGCGCAGATCCTCCTCCATTCGTCCTGCGCCACCACCTCGGTCACCAGCAATGCCGCGGCCTCGCACCGAGAACCACCTCCTCCTCGGTGCGCGCACGAGCAGCGGCCCAAGCCCATCGATGGCAGGTCCCAGCGCCGCCGCCACCGCCGCCGCAGCACGCAGGCGCTTGTTCACATCTCCATCGACTGTTCCGCGTGCACGGTCGCGCGCGGCGGTTCTGCCTTCGCCGATGCCGGCGGAGAGGGACATCGATGCCGTGACGAACGGCACGGGCAAGAAGGGCGATGGCGATAAGGCACGCCCGCCGCTGTACAGCTGGTCGTTGTTCACCGACACCGACAGCGAGCTGGCGCCGTTCAGCAGCGACGGGGAGAGGGGCCAGGAGACGGACACGAGGTCGACGCTCTTCTCGTCCCACAGCTTCTCCTCCGACTCCAAGGCGGACTTCTACACCGCCACCGGCGCTTGCGCCAGGCCGAGGCGGCACACGAACCCGCCTCCTCGCCACGTACCGCCTCGGCGCGCCCAGGCCCGCCGACACGTTCCGGCCGCCCGCGGCATCCGCGACGGCGGGTAAGCAGACACGGAGAAGAAGAAGAAGCTGGTGGACCGCAAGGACGGCATCCGCGGCGGCGGGTAAGCACGAACCGATTCGCGGCCACGCACTGACCGCCGACCACGAGCTGTGCTGCGGCGCTGCCCGCCGACCGCGACCCGAAACGAATAGCGGTCGTCCCTGCGCCGCCGCCCGCCGTCTGCGAGCTCAGGCGCGGCCACATGCTACCCGCGAGGCGAGCGGCTGCCGAGGACCTGCGTCGCCCGCCGCCCGCGACGCGAGCCGCGGCCCCGCACTACTCGCAAGGCGAGCACCGGCCGAGGCCCTGCGCCGCACGCGATTCGAGCCGCAGCCACACCTGTCCCCACCGGCCGGTCCTCCACCGTCCGCCGGCGTTGAGAGAGAGGATCCTTTGGTTCGTTATAGGAGATGGGTCACGCACTGGATGCGAGACGAGGTGTTTTGGGTAAGGCAAGGGTAAAAACTTCATTTCCTACCTGTTTCTTTCTTCACGTTTTTTCGCTACCGAGTTGATATTGGGTAAAAATTGGTTCAGCTCAAGGCGTTGAGAAATGAGGGCAAACGGCCAACTCGGATTAAAAAAATAGGGGTAAACATGTAAAATTTAAAAAAGAGGGGCAAATATGCAGTTGAAGCTTGGAACGAGGGCAGTTATGTAAATTACCCGACAAAGTAAATCAGGGCCCATTCGTGATCGTGATCTAACATAAGGGGGTGTTTGTAAAATATCATTGAGGGGGGGGGGGGGTTGGGGGGGCAGTAAGCAAATATTCAGATCGTGATTAATCACGATCCAAACTAGGGAGTATGTTATATGAAAATTTAGAGATCAAACTGCAAATATTGGCTAGGATTTCGAATCCATCATCCATGGGCCATTGCCGTAATTTTCGCGACCGTTGGGATAGTGATAGCAACAAATCGTGCAAGCAAAGGATAGTTTGCTGCTGCAGACGAATCGTTCTCTCTCTCGGTTGGCGGAACAGATTCAGGAGGTAGTGATACAATTTCTCCCCAAGCCAATACTTTGCTTGTAGTTGTAGACCGTAGTCCAGCCCAGAATGAAAATGCCATGATCATGATGAGCGCCCCCCCGGCTTGTTCTTGTTCTCATGCAAGCGCCGCTACGACAGATTGACCGGCTGGGCAAGTGGCGGTTGGCATCAGTAAGCCAGGGCTAGCCGGTGGTCATCGTCTGCACACGCTGCCGGTATTTCGTATGCTCTTGCCTGAGCCATCATGCACGCGTCATGTCCAGGTCAGGTAGTCGCCTTAATTAAACCCGATAGCGTTTAATCTCCTTCCTTGGTCCCAGACACCTCACGGCCTCACCGACACTCTCCGGACACTCTCCGCCCGCAACCAGCCACTCGCGGTAGTGGTGCGAGCGCGCAGCTTGTCTCGCACAAAAGGAATCCGGCCCGCCGGGAAACGCAAGAATAAGACCGGCGCGCGCGGGCCGCCGGTGGACGCCATGATGACGCCGGGGCCGAGGGATCGAGCGGTGGCGGACAGCTTCGTCAGGCAACGATCCATCCGAGCGGCGGCGGGCGAAGCACCTCGTCGCGCCCGATCGATGGAGCGCATGCACGCGAGCAAAGCGGGACGACGGGTGCGTTGCTTTGCTGACGTCAGCAGATGTGATGGGCCGTCTACCCCCGGAATTGAATTTGGCCTTATCGATGGTGGCGCGCGTGCGTGCGGGCGCGCCAGCGGCGTGATGCGGATGCGCCATCCGATCCGATCGGTCTCCGCCGCGTGCTGGTGTTAACCCAGCGCTGATGCTGATGCGCGGCCGCCCGTCAGTGTGCTCACATGCTGCTTCAAGTAAGGGAATTTGATTCTTCACTGCACTTTCTTAGCTTGGCCGAGTCAATTCTTCGAAGGTAGCAAAGCCGTGGCTGCCTGTAAAAGCATTGCCTGATGAATACCATGGGCTCTGATCTTGTATTAGTAGCACTAAGCTACTAGGTGCCCATATATATAATCAAGCCACAATAATTAATCCAAAAGGCTGAGCGTTTCGTATAGCTCATCTAAAAAAAAGTCTATATAGCCAGCTAGCCATAGCGCATATATATAGATGCCTCTGCATGGTGGATTGTAAAGGTGCTGGAGTGCAGTTCTATACTATAAAGGCGCATTTGGGCTGCATCTATCAGTGCGCCCCCGCCCACATTAACAGGCGGATCCAAACGCTATCGGGTTTATTTCTAAAACCGTGGGTTGGGTATGGGTTCGATCAGATCCATGCCGTGTCTGGAATGGTCGCGTCTGATGTTTGCTGCCCAAGCTGTTGGCGACTGGAGTGCAGAACAGAACAACATGCAGCTGCTTGCTGTGCATCCATGTGCGATGTACTACTAGTAGCATGCATGATGGTACAAGCTACATACAGCATGTGTTGTACGCTCTACAGCACCTCTGCCGAAGAAGCAATTCAATATTCCCATGCACGTGCTGAATCTGGGGATCTACCTCTAAGAGCAGGTATAGTGGTGGGCGGGAAGCCGGCGGAGAGCTGGCGTGGCATAGGAGAGAGAAGGAGGCGGGTAGCATGCTAGACGCCGGCTCAAGCGGGCGGAGAAGCTCTGCCGCTGCTGCTATTGGTTGAATCAGCGGGACCCACCACCATCAGGCCATGCGCTGCCGCCGGCAGTCGGCTGGCTTATAAGCCATGCCCTAACGCCGCGGTGTGAATGGCTGTCCTCTCACGCCGCCGAGGACTGCAGCACGGGACACGACGCCGTGTGCGTTGCCGTCAGACTCAGCGCCACTACGTCAGTGTGCAAGCTGGAGGGCTGGCTGGAGTAGTTTGCAGAGATGCAGTCTGCAGTGGCATGGACGATTGCCGTTCCGAGCCACCATCTGCAGTTCTGCATGCGAGGGTTTTTGTTTCCTAGCGTCTCGATCCGTTAGGCGGCATCAATCGGCCTGCATGCACATCTCCATCGTCACATGACTGTACACTGTGCGCAGGGCACACCGTACTCGTTCACATTCGCAAAATTCTTTGTTAATGAAAAAGCAAAATTATAAACAAGCGCGCCGTTTGGGTGATGGGATCTTGGCTGTAATTGCTTGAATACATCCATGATTATTGGTCCATTGATTGATCGATATATCGGGATTATCTGCCTGCATGCATCCTGTTTTGTTTAGTACATGTGTAACCGACAGTTTGGATTATTAATCAATACAACGTGCTACGAATTATTAGGTTTCTTAAAAGGAAAAATATAAGAGTTTTTTGTTTGATTTGGCAATTAGCCGTTATATATTCAACTCTTTGTTCTCGATCGAACAGGACGGAACGCATGGCAATAATCTGCTGGTCCTGTCGCTGCAATTTAAATAATATAGTAATCTGGTCCACCCTGTAGAGCACTGTAGCTTCGTGCGCCCCCGTGATGCACGCCGATTGGCCGTCGACGAGGCCGGCCGACAGCCCGGCGCGGGGCCTTCTTCCTCGACCGCTTCTAACCGACGATGGAATTAGTGCTCAGATCAGCACGCATGCGCGTTTTTTTTATGCGCCACCGTACCCTTGGTAGACAAGTGATCGAGCAGAGTGTGCATGCGCATATATCTCTTCACACTCCTCTTCCCAGTGCTGCACCGAGCGAGTGAGCTCACCACCCAGCACCAGCAGGTACGACGCCTCATCACTTAGCTTTGGGGAGCTATAGGCCAGCTAGTTCAGTCGCTAGCTAGCACGCAGCTGCTAGCTACTGATTGATCGACAGGAGGCATGGCTCCTCAGCCGCCAGCGAACGGCGGCGCCGGCCATGGGGGCGGCATTGCTGCCGGCGCCGCGGCGCCGTCGGCGGAGAACGGTGCCGGGCATGACGGGGGCAGCATCAGCGAGAATAACGGCGGTGTTGCCCGCGGCACGACGGCGCCACCGCCGTCGGTGGCGGCGAACGGCAACGGCAAGCTGCACGGCACGAGGAAGCGGCGGCCAGCGGTCAATCCCAAGGACCGGTACTGGACACCCATCGACGAGAAGGAGGCGGCGGCGGCCGTGGAGGACGGCGGCGAGGACGGGCGGCGGCCGCTGCTGTTCCGAACGTACAGGGTCAAGGGCATCCTCCTGCACCCCTACAGGTGCGTGTACTACCATCGTATCCGCCCAAATTGATCACGCACTGCGCCCACGCTTCAGCTAATGCCTCTGTATTTCTACTTCTGTCCAAGCCCGTGGTTACCACTTTTGGGAGCGTCAGCTATCAGCTACGCTTACGCACACCCATTTCCCGTCCTGACCTTTATAGTTTGAGCGTAAACTACAACTAGACTAGACTAGACGGTGCTAGTAGCAGTACCAGAAGAATTGTATACCCTCTTTCGAAAGTAAAAAAAAAAAAAGATACTTTTAAAAGGCTACTTGTCACGGCCCACGGGCCGACTGGGCTGCGTGGGTTACTGTAGCGCAAACTACTGTAGCACCACGGAGCTCAGCTCCTCCCAAACCGAAAGTAGAGAAGGAGCCGAACCAGTTTAAATAGCCGGTCCCTGGGAAGTTAGTAACTCCGGTTCGAATCTTTTGCGCGAAGCGAGGATGAAAGCGCAAGAGAGTTATTTAGCAGGTTTGGTTTACTCAACGTGTAGAGTAGATCTTAGCCGTTATTCCGGGCTGGGTCGTTACAGGGGTATCAGAGCCATACTCTCGCGGTTTCACGCCACGTACGGGGCAGAAGTGTGCGTACATGAGCACGTCGGCGCGTGGAAACACAGATGCCAGCAGCCCATGTGTGTTCGGTGGACGGACACACATGGGCTGCTGGTAGTGAACCCACGGACGTGGCACATGGGATAGCACTAGACGTATGAGACGTGGGCCAAGAGAGGTGATCCTGCTCCTTTGTCCCGTATGGGTAAGCTGGTTCGACGAGGACGTCGAATCCTAACGGGGGGAGATTGTCACGGCCCATGGGCCGACTGGGCTGTGACGGTTACTGTAGCGCAAGATACTGTAGCACCGCGGAGCTCAGCTCCTTAGTCCCAAACTGAAAGTAGAGAGGGAGCCGAACCAGTTTAAATAGACGGTCCCTGGGAAGCTAGTAACTCCGGTTCGAATCTTTTGCGCGAAGCGAGGACGAAAACGCAAGAGAGTTATTTAGCAGGTGTGGTTTACTCAACGTGTAGAGTAAATCTTAGCCGTTATCCCGGGCCGGGTCCGTACACTGCTAGTATTAAGTTAGAAGTTGCCAATAAAGAAATAAAAAATCATCTACTAAGCCTGCGAGTTTAGTCGTCACTCGTCAGTTCTTTGGCTACCAGTAAGGCTAATCCCAGTGGGAGTATTATAGGAGTGTCATAAATATTAAATGTACTAACATGTACCAATAGTATGAGGAGAAAAAGGAGAGATGAGTGTCATAAAATATGAGAGAATTATTATCACCATGACACCACTGACACAATTTTCAAATTTTCAGTCTCGATAACTGTGTCGATGACACTCCCACTAAGACTGGCCTAAGAAAGTTATCACTTGATTGAGATTTTCTCTAGACTCTCTGTATCGTTCAAATTTTATCAGATGTCTCCGAAGAGATAGGTTTTCTCTAGACTCTGGAGGGAGGGAACACTGCACAAAGCCTTTCAATCAGCAGTTCTTCAGTAGTGGACTAATTAATGGTGGGCGATTTAGTTGGTGTAATAAACAATACCGGGCTTGTATATTTTCTATCGGAAAAAATTCTTTTTGCCTTCCTGAACTATGCGTCAAATTTGAGTTTCCTCCCTAGACTTGAAAACTTACGAAACCAGGCAAACGACCTCCCGGAGACCGCTTTTAGGCGGTTTTGTCCGACATGGCGCCCTGTCACCAGTCCGTCGTGGAGAGTGGCCCGAAGATGTGGCACTGGGCCCACAGAGGCGACCTGGGATTCCAATAAAAAATGGCGCCGCCGCCCTCCCTTGCCTCTCGCTCGCCAGTGTGCGCCTCGCCATGCCCCGGCACACGCCGTCGTCGCCCTCGGCCACCAGCTGCAGCGCCGCCTCGACAACCGCCGCGCGCGCGAACCCCCGGAACCTCATGCTGCCCCGGCTCATCCCGTACAGCGTCGATATGCAGTACTCCTCCTCCGTGCTCCCCGGCGCCGCGGAGCCGTCGAGCATCAGCCTGACGACTGCGGCCACCGCGCCGCCGTCCATCAGGGCGGCACGCCCGTCGGGGCAGCCGGCCAGATTCTCCAGGATCATGACGGCCAGTCTCCGCAGCGCGGCGGTGTCGGCCTCGCTACTGCGGTCCCGCGCCTCCGCGGCCGCGAGGAGCATCCGCACGGCCCCCGGCGCGCGCGCGATCTTGGACCGGTTCATCCCGGAGAGGGAGACGTGGTACAGTGCCATCCCGGCCTCGCGCCGCGCGCGGTACCCCGAGGCGCCGGCGAACAGCTCCAGCAGCGGCGGGATCGCGCCCAGCACGCCGATGGCGGCGCGGTTCTCGTCCTCCACGGCGAGGCTGTACATGGCGCCCGCGGCGTGGTCGCGCGCCTCCGGGTGGCCGCCGCGGAGCACGTCCACGAGCGGAGACACCGCCCCGGACCGCACAATCCGCACCTTGTTCTCGGGCTCCAGCGACAGGTTGACCACCGCCGCCGCGGCGTTGACCTAGACGCCGGCATCGGCCAAGAGCAGCATCGGGCACAGCGCCGCGAGGAGGCGCGGCGTGCAGAGCTACCTCCTTACCTCCTTGTTCTCCCGCGTCGCCTGCCGCAGCGACACCAACGCCGACGCCTGCTCCGCGGGTGTGGCGCCCTCCGCCCCGAGCACGGCCATGACCTCCTCCTCCAAAGCGTCACCCCTCTGCTTGGAGCTGGGCTCCTGCAGCACGAAGCTGTCGACGCTCTGCCTCCTAACCCGGACCGAGGAGGCGGCCTGTGGCCGCTGCGACCTGGAGCTCTGGTCCTCGCGCTGAGGCGGCATGAGGCGGCGGACGATGTCGTGGGCGGGTACGGCAGCGGGGCCGGGTGCGGCAGCCCGAGGCGGTCGCACCAGTTGAGGATGGCGGTGCGGAGCGCGACGTTGGGGACGAGCACAAGCGGGGTCGACGAGGAGGCGGACGCGGCGAGGTCGGCGGCGACAACGACCGGGTCCGCCATCAGCGAGCCCGAGATTGGGCAGAGGAACTCCTCCGGCGGGTTGGCCGTGAACGACGATGGCGGGGAGGGGAACGGCGGTGGCGCCCACCAGGGCCGGCCGGTGCCCGTCGCCATGGGCTCGGCTGCTCAGGTGAAGTCGTCAACCCCGCCAAAGGAATGGTGAGCGAGAGGCAGGGGAGGGCAGCGGCGCCATTTTTTATTGGAATCCCAGGTCGCCTCACTGACAGGTGGGCCCAGTGCCACGTCTTCGGGCCACTCTCCACGACCGACTGGTGACAGGGCGCCACATCGAACAAAACCGCCTAAAAACGGTCTCCGGGAGGTGGCTTGCCTAGTTTTGTAAGTTCGGGCCCATACATTTCTGATTTTCAGTCCAGGGAGAAAAGTCAAATTCGACTTATAGTTCAGAAAGGCAAAATTGATTTTTTCCTTTTCTATCCGGCATAATAGAAACTGGGCCGACTAGATGCAAACCCGCCTGCTCGTTCTCGTCACACGGCCTTTTTTAAGCGGCCTGCTTATTGGCCTACGGACCACCCACACTCCTCCCCAACCCAAACACACGGATACGGCCCACTCGGCGATGACCGACGGCGACGAGCGAGAGCGAGAGCGACCCTACCACCGCCGATGGCGGCGGGGCGGCGATGCTGCGCCTCCGCCCCTCGGCCCGCGGTCCCGCATCCCAGCTCCCGCCGTCCAGTCCGGGGGCTCTCCCGGGCGGTCCGCCTCCGCTGCTCTCAGCACCGCCTCGCACGGGTCGCCGGGGAGCGCTCAGCCGACGTGCTGCCTCCGTGGCGCGTTCCTCCAGGTCCTTGGCTTTGGATTCTGTAATTTCTGGATCTCCTATGCGATAACTGTGGCTGAGAGTAGAGATGCCCCACGCGCATTGTGCAATACGAGTGCCTAACGGAATATTTCCATAACAAGAGTATGGATGAATGGGTGCAGTCCTGTAGTTGAATTTTACAAATCGTTTAGTGACACTTTGAAATGAATTTACAAAACTATCATCTTAGACGCGATAGAACAATTTTTTTTTTAACAACTAGGCAGGAGCACTGATGCATTTAAGAGAGAAAGCAGAGTTTACAGTTAAAACAAAGGGTTGTTATTACATGAAACAAAATGAACTCCTCGACTCATGATTACAGCTAGGATAGCACAATTTATTGGTGATGTATTACAACATTTAGGTGCAGTGACACTAGTCATTCATACTGTAAAATTCCAGCCATTCTAATTTCAATGATAGGACTTCTAGCGGTTCTCCCTGTCTAGATGTTCTAATTTTGTTTCTGGTTTTTGTGCGACAGGTTGCTGACCTTGCTCAGGTTGATTGCTATCATCCTATTTTTCATATGGCGTATTAGGCACCCACACGCCGATGGCATGTGGCTCTGGTGGATATCGATTGTTGGGGATTTCTGGTTTGGTGTCACTTGGCTGCTAAATCAAGTTGCGAAGCTCAACCCTATCAAGCGTGTCCCAGACCTCGCCCTCTTGAAACAACAGTTTGATGATCTCCCTGATGGCAACTCCAATCTACCTAGACTTGATGTTTTTATCAACACTGTCGATCCAATAAATGAGCCTATGATATACACTATGAACTCTATCCTATCCATTCTTGCTGTAGACTACCCAGTTGATAGGACAGCTACCTACCTCTCCGATGATGGCGGGTCAATAATCCATTATGAAGGCTTGCTTGAGACTGCAAATTTTGCTGCACTGTGGGTTCCCTTTTGCAGAAAGCATTGCATTGAGCCAAGAGCTCCTGAGAGCTATTTTTCCGTAAAGTCGCGCCCATACACTGGAAATGCACCAGATGAGTTTGCTGATGATCACAGGCGCATGTCTAGGGAATATGATGAGTTCAAGGTGCGTCTAGACGCACTGTTTACTAAAATCCCCGAACGCTCAGATGCATACAATGCAGAGCTCAAAGAAGGTGCAAAGGCAACCTGGATGGCAGATGGAACACATTGGCCAGGGACATGGTTTGACCCTGCTGAGAACCACAAGAAAGGACAACATGCTGGAATTATTAAGGTATACAATGCTACTCACTTTTCTTTGTGGAAAAAGCTTAGTTTGTAATACCAGCATCTTGTACTTGGCATAGTCATACATGAGTAACCTAAGAAAGTATATTCATCTATTTACCCCTAACATGACTGTCTCAACAGGTTATGTTGATTCACCCAGGTGATGAACCTCAATTTGGTGCTCCAGCAAGTGCTGCAAACCCTCTAGACTTCAGTGCTGTTGACATGCGGCTTCCAATGCTTGTCTACATCTCCCGTGAGAAGAGCCCATCCTGTGACCATCAAAAGAAAGCAGGCGCCATGAATGTGCAGCTGCGTGTCTCTGCCCTTCTGACTAATGCACCCTTCATCATCAACTTTGATGGCGACCACTACGTCAACAACTCGCTGGCCTTCCGTGCTGCAATATGCTTCATGCTTGACCGGCGCGACGGTGACAATACTGCTTTTGTTCAGTTCCCACAGCGCTTTGATGATGTCGACCCAACAGACAGGTATTGCAATCACAACCGTGTCTTCTTCGATGCCACCTTACTCGGTCTAAATGGCATCCAGGGACCTTCCTATGTTGGCACTGGTTGCATGTTCCGCCGAATTGCTGTCTATGGTATTGACCCACCTCGTTGGAGATCTGATGACTTCAAGATAGTGGATAACGCCAACAAGTTTGGCAACTCAATGTACTTCATCAACTCCATACCATCAGCTGCCAACCAAGAATGGTCCATGACATCACCGCCGGCAGATGAGGAATCAATCAAAGAAGAGCTCAATAATGTCATGAAGTGTGCATACGAGAATGGTACTGAGTTTGGCAAAGAAGTAGGCTGGGTGTATAACATTGCCACAGAGGATGTGGTGACCGGCTTCCGACTGCACCGGACAGGGTGGCGCTCTATGTACTGCCGTATAGAACCAGATGCTTTCCGTGGCACTGCACCAATCAACCTCACTGAGCGCCTTTACCAGATTCTGCGCTGGTCAGGTGGTTCCCTTGAAATGTTCTTCTCACACTGCCCACTCCTTGCTGGTCGTCGACTCAACTTCATGCAACGAATTGCCTACACCAACATGACAGCCTACCCAATCTCATCAGTCTTCCTTGTTTTCTATCTTCTCTTCCCAGTCATATGGATCTTCCGTGGCGAGTTCTACATACAGAAGCCATTCCCCACATATGTGCTGTACCTTGTCATAGTGATAGTGATGACAGAACTGATTGGTATGGTCGAAATCAAGTGGGCAGGCCTCACTTTGCTGGATTGGATCCGCAATGAGCAGTTCTACATCATTGGGGCAACAGCTGTGTATCCATTAGCAACGCTGCACATAGTGCTGAAGCTAGTCCTTCGTGGGAAGGGTGTCTCATTCAAGCTGACTGCGAAGCAGGCTACAAGCACCGTGAACGAGAAGTATGCCGAGATGTATATAGTGCAGTGGGCGCCACTGCTGATCCCCACAATAGTGGTCATTGCCGTGAACATTGGCGCGATTGGGGCGGCGATTGGCAAGGCGATTGTCGGGGGATGGTCACTCCTGCAGATGGCAGACGCGTCCCTTGGACTGGTATTCAATGCGTGGATCCTGCTGCTGATCTACCCGTTTGCGCTTGGGATCATGGGGCGGTGGAGCAAGAGGCCTTATATCCTGTTCATCTTATTTGTTGTTGCGTTTGTTGTAGTCGCAGCAGTGGTTGTTGCCATCCATGCTGTGCGGACTGGCTCTGTTCGGTTCCACTTCAGACATTCAGGTGGTGCTAGTTTCCCTACAAGCTGGGGTTTTTAGCTTGTGGTTATCTTTTGAGTAGTGGCACCCGTCATGGTAAATTCCGCTAGCTGAGAGTTTTTTCTTCGTTGTGAAGCTTTTACATGATGTAAATCGTGCATCGGTTGTACAAGTTTGTTCAGTTTATGAAAAATTATCCATTTGTATGGGAATGATACAAAAGTTGTGTTAGAGTAAAAGATTCTTCTTTATGGTGGAACAAAAGATATGTGGCTATGTTCTGTTCATTACGTTGGTGAGTGGTGACTCTTTTAGTTGCATTAGTAGATTTTCCCATATACACCGCGCTGGTCTTTTACGGGTCCATTTTAGACATTTGTTTGGTTCCAATTCCCCTACTACTGTTTTTTTTTCTTTTGCTTGCTTTCATTGCTTAGTGGTGCCTATTTCCCATTTCTGAAGATTTACATGATGGAAATGAATCATTAGTTACTTGTACAAGTTTGTAGAATGAATGGAGAATTGGCCATTATATTTGTCTCGTGACCTTCTAATTAAGTATTGGCACGGTGGAGCTCATGTATTCCTGGCCGGAAGGAGGAGCTGATTAGTGGCGCCCAGAGTTCCTTGTGTTTCATTCTGGGGTCTTTTTACGTGATGTGAATCAAGCATTGTCACTTGTAAAAGTTTATTGAGTGAAAGTTTGACCGTTTGCCTGTGAAGCACATTAGAACAAGCAACTGGTCAGCCAAATACGCCAAAGAAGCAGTTTGCTGAGCCAGCCCGGGTTCGAGTCATGGCACAAGCTTCTTAAGATGAAAATCAGGGGGCCGTCTCTCCCCTGGTCGAGTTTTTTTTTTTTTACTGTCAGTCCAACTGTCGATCTTGATTTGGGGGTGAAGAACCGTGGGGATCTGCGAGCACGATTGTAGCTGCAGATGTGACAATTAATCATATACACATGAAGAGTTGACAACGACTGTTTCTTTTACTAATTTTATACCTAAGAGGAAACGTCCACACACTCGATCCCTCCTTCCCACAGGAGTTGACGCTGAAACAGAGAGAACAATGAACAACCATCTAGATCTGTAGTTCCAGGCGTCCAGGAAATATCTCGACCGTCGGTGGCCCGGCGCAACTGCGTACTCCGGCAAGATTACTCCGTCTAGGCGACAAGGCACCGCAAGTTGCCGTCTTTGAGAATGCCCATCAGTTATTTTATCTGATTTTTCTTCCTGACTCGGTCAGATCCGCCATGCCATGCGCATCCATGGACCATGGACCCTAGTAGTTCCTAGCTAGCGCACGTTTCCAGCGTGGCCGCATGGGAGATTGCTCCGCAGCATCGATCTCGATGTGCTTGTCTGTAACTGTAGCAGCATCGCATGGCCATTGCTCAGCGTCCACTCTCTGACCGCTCGCGACTCGCTGCCCGATGCATGGCCTGATCCCAGTTCCATAGCCAGCCTCCAAGGCGGCAAGGCCACCGCCCCCCGGGAAGCATCTGACGCGAGCACGAGCACGAGCACGAGCACGACGCGCCCGCACACCTCGGCCTTTTCCTTTTTCGACGACGCACCTCCAATCTAATCTCCCAAATCACCACTCGATTGGATTCCTCTCCTCCCGCCGTGAAGTCCACTCGTGCGTGCCACTGTATATAAAAGATGCGCGCGCCTCACTGCTTGGTGCTTGCCCTGCCCCCCATAGCTTCGGCTCAGTCGCCGGCCCTGGGCTAGTGCTCGTCGAAGGCGCAGGCATGCCGTCGACGGCGACCGGTAACGATGCCGGCCTCGCCGACCCGCTGCTGCCCGGCGGCGACGGCACGGGGCGGGCCGCCGGCGCAAGCAGCAAGGACAAGAATAAGAACTGGGTGCCCGCCGACGAGGAGGAGGTGCTGGCGGCGGAGGAACGCGGCGGCGAGGACGGCCGGCCGCTGCTGTACCGGACGTTCAAGGTCAGGGGCATCCTCCTGCATCCTTACAGGTACGTCGTCGGCTACTTCTGAAATCTTCTCTTCCTTTTCTGAACGTAAAGCTCGTAGGAGCTTTGCCAGACTTAATTTGAAATCTCGATGCTAGTTAATACTCCCAATCCTTGCAAGGCTGCATAGATACTATTGTGGCGCTTAATCGGCAGCCAAATTTCTCTCAAAACGTTGGGTGTTTTTCCATTTCTTCACAGGGCTAGAAGTGAACAGAGTAGATGTGGCCGTAGTGCCCAAAGCCCCAAACGACCTGCAAACAAAGTAGTACTACAATTTACAGTAGAAAAAGCAATAGGAGGGTTGGTGCGCAATGACCAATGAAGAGACTTTCACAGAACCAAAGTGCATAAAGATATAGCATAAAAGTGTGTAGAAAAAGAGCAAAAAAGGACGCATTGCACGTGATGGCCTCTGGGTTTCTGGACCGCACGTTCGGGCGGCTTGTTTATTTCAAATTTCAGTGCCATTATTTTATAATCATGTGTACATTACACCGATGATTTTTAGTTTTTTTTAAAAGTCAACGGACACTGTGAGGTGTATCAAATAAAAAAGGAAGATAAATACTTGTACAAAAGAAGAAGAAAAAACAAAGAGCTTTTACAAGGTTGCGTGATGGTCAGTCTGACATCTTCCTTCGCTCATGATTTGCTAAGTTTTTTTTCAAATTCCTATGAGATCTACATATCATTATATTAAGAAAAAATATATAATTTAATTATGCGGTGGGAAGCGTAAGCAATAGCACAAGAAAGGAAAACAGCTCGAAATGACTCTGCTAAGCTTAAAAGCTAGTGTTTAGGAATGTCTTTGAGTTATCAACACCTGGTCACCAATCACCTACCTAGTTCTCAACTAATATGGCCCTCAATTACACACTTTGCTTTGTAGCATCATCACGCGCAATTTGTAGATTTGAATTAGACAACAAAATTAGGCGGTTACTTGTTGATTTGGTTCATAGCTAGACTTGTTGGATTTCTTTTCCCTCTATTCTGTTTTTTTTTGCATGTCAGTTATTAAAAAAAGGGAGATTCTATTGTAAATGAAGCATGGCAACGAATTTGAATGCCTATGCCTAGGAAGAAAATCTACCAAAAGTTTGGCTGTACATGTAAGGCGTGACTGGAATTTTGTTCCTCCTTGCAATTTGGATCCTTTTTTCTCTCAAAAAAAAAACACATATGAAGGCTCAATCGGACCGAGGCACCGAGCTAATGCTCAATTCCTAAAATAGGTAAGGTTTCTAGTCTCTCAGTCACCTAAAACTAGAAGTCTATAAATGCATATTTTCATCTTGAGAGTTGTTGAATGTTGTTATTTTGATCTGACCGTTAACAGCGACAAAAATATCAAAAGATTGACTGAACTTGCACACCTTCTAACCTTCATTCTCTGTTCATCCCCGTGCAACAGGTTAATAAACCTGGCCAGATTGATCCTCATCATCCAGTTTTTCATATGGCGCATGAGGCACCGGGACTCGGACAGCATGGTCCTCTGGTGGATCACGGTGGTCGGCGACTTCTGGTTCGGCGTCAGCTGGCTCCTGAACCAGGCCTCCAAGCTCAACCCCATCCGGCGCGTCCCCAACATCGCGCTCCTCAACGAACAATTCGATCCTCCCGCCGTCGCCGGCGGCGGCGGCTCCAGCCAGCTCCCCTGCGTCGACGTGTTCATCAACACCGTGGACCCCGTGGACGAGCCGGTGCTCTGCACCATGAACTCCGTCCTGTCCATCCTCGCCACGGACTACCCGGTGGGCCGGCACGCGACCTACTTCTCCGACGACGGCGGCTCGCTGGTCCACTACGAGGCGCTGCTCGAGACCGCCAGGTTCGCCGCGCTGTGGGCGCCCTTCTGCCGGAAGCACCGCGTCGAGCCCAGGGCGCCCGAGAGCTACTTCGCGGCGGCGGCGGCGGACGGGCCGTACGCCGGGGACGCGCCGGGGCAGTTCCTCGACGACCGCCGGCACGTGCGGCGGGAGTACGAGGAGTTCAAGGAGCGGCTGGCGGCGCTGTTCACCATCATTCCCCAGAGGTCGGAGGCGTACGAGCGCGAGAGCACGAAACGGGGTGGTGCCCGGGCGACCTACATGGCCGATGGCAGCCATTGGCCTGGCACCTGGATTGAGCCGGCTGAAAACCACAAGAAAGGACAGCACGCTGCGATTGTTCAGGTACATACACGGCAACCCGCAGTCATGTACAATTTTTGTGTTCGTTTTGATCTTTGAGATCGGAAATCAAATGTGCTGCTCTGATTGCTGTCAACGTCGAGGACACAGGTTGTGTTGAAGCATCCGGGCGACGAGCCTCAGCTGGGCGCGCCGGCGAGCTCTGATAGCCCTCTGGACCTGAGCGCCGTGGACGTGCGGCTCCCGATGCTGGTGTACATCGCGCGGGAGAAGCGGCCGGGGTACGACCACCAGAAGAAGGCCGGCGCGATGAACGTGCAGCTGCGCGTGTCGGCCCTGCTCTCCAACGCGCCCTTCATCATCAACTTCGACGGCGACCACTACATCAACAACTCGGCGGCGTTCCGCGCCGCCATGTGCTTCATGCTCGACGGGCGCCACGGCGAGGACACCGCCTTCGTCCAGTTCCCCCAGCGCTTCGACGACGTGGACCCCACGGACCGGTACTGCAACCACAACCGCGTCTTCTTCGACGCCACCGCCCTCGGCCTCAACGGCCTCCAGGGCCCTTCCTACGTCGGCACCGGCTGCATGTTCCGCCGCGCCGCACTCTACAGCGCCGACCCGCCCCGGTGGCAGCCCGGCGACGGCGTGTCCAAGCTCCCGGACAACCCCTGGAGGCAGTTCGGCAACTCCATGCCCTTCATCAACTCTGTCCCGCTGGCCACGCACCAGGAACACCGGCCCGTCGCGCCGCCGCCGCCGGCGTCGCTCGACGACAAGCGGCTCGCGGCGGAGCTCGCCGACGTGTCGACCTGCGCGTACGAGGACGGCACGGAGTGGGGCTACGGCGTCGGGTGGGTGTACAACATCGCGACGGAGGACGTGGTGACCGGCTTCCGGATCCACCGCAAGGGGTGGCGCTCCATGTACTGCGCCATGGAGCCCGACGCGTTCCGCGGCACGGCGCCCATCAACCTCACGGAGCGGCTCTACCAGATTCTGCGCTGGTCGGGGGGATCCCTGGACATGTTCCTCTCCCGCAACTGCCCGCTCCTCGCCGGCCGGCGGCTGCACCCCATGCAGCGCGTCGCCTACACCAACATGACCATCTACCCCATCTCGGCGGCCTTCATCTTCGCCTACGACCTCCTCCCGCTCATGTGGCTCTCCGGCAGCGAGTTCTATATCCAGAAGCCGTTCCAGACCTACGCGGCCTACATGTTCGCCGGCATCGCCATGATGGAGATGAGCGGCCTGGTGGAGATCAGGTGGGCGGGGCTCACGCTGCTGGACTGGTGCCGCAACGAGCAGTTCTACATGATCGGCGCCACGGGCGTGTACCCGGCGGCGGTGCTGCACAGCCTGCTCCGGCTCGTCGGCCTCAAGGGCCTGCCGTTCAAGCTGACGTCCAAGCCGCAGTCCGCAAGCGGCGGCGAGGCGAGGGAGAGGTTCGCGGAGCTGTACGACGTGCAGTGGGCGCCGCTGCTGGTGCCGACCGTGGTGGTGACCGCCGTGAACGTCGCCGCCATCGGCGCGGCTGCCGGGAGGGTGGCCGCCGGCGGGTGGTCGTTTGCGCAGCTCGCCGGCGCCGCGGGCGGGCTGGTCTTCAACGCGTGGGTCCTGCTGCTGCTGTACCCGTTCGTCCTTGGAATTATGGGGCGATGGAGCAAGCGGCCGTACCTGCTCTTCGTCATGCTCGTGGTCGCGCTCGCCGCCATCGCGTTGGCGCACGTCGCGCTGCTCGCCGTGCTCGCTCCCGGTTCCGTGCCGCCGTTCCGGCTGGGACGATGGTGGTCAGGCGTCGGCGCCATCATTTCTCCGGCGAGCTGGCGGTTTTAGCTGATGATGTCTCATTAATCACATTACCTCACTTCTTGTTGTTGCTTTTTTTTTTTTGAGAGAGAGGGGTTGTTAACTTGTTATTGCTAGCTAAAATGAGGCCCGTGCGTCACAATGGGGGCCGGGAGAGTCTGTTTTTTTTTTGTTGGACAGCTAGAGCCATTTTGTTTATTTGCGGAATCGGCCCAGGCGGGCCATTAATTTCACCAACATAGGATGATGGTATACAGGAATCGATCAAGACTGTGGTCATGGTTTCGATGCATGAACACCTTCGCGTTTCTAATGTTCCAAATGATTCAGGTCAAAAACCGTACTTCTGATTCGCGTTTCTAATCCTCTATGGATGAAAATTAGCTGGACCACTTGTTGATAATTCTGTCTCCACATCGCTGTCTTGTGCTGATCTTATTTCGTTGGCAATGCCGGCTGTATGCTCTCTTATTTTGCGCAATAATTTAGCCAGTTCATTGCAAAGCCGTTACCAGAATGTTCCTTGCAACCGAAACAAAGTGCTGCCCGAACCTGAAGTCTGCATGAGACCTAACTGCAGGCTGGACTGGGTGCTCATTGGCCTGTACACTTTTTTGACCCCAGAAAGGATCCCAAATCGTGGTCCTCTTTGAAGCGTAATGATTGTTGGGCCTTATCGTAACGGCCTTGCAAGTTGCAGCTGATCATGTTTAGCAGGATAATCTAATGATTTTTCCCCTTTTGATGCGAACTGTTTAGCTCAATCCCAGAACAAACCAGCATCATGGTGTCCATCAGAGGTCTTAACGCTCTAGAAGTTGAGAGAAAACGGCAGCGAATACCTGCTGTCTGCGGTCTTCGAGTTTTCCAAGTCTCCATGCTATGCCTAAGTTTTTACTATTTTTTTTAGAATAATAGGTTTCCCCGCTTTATTTCAAGGAAATAAAGTACAAAGTGTTTTGTTCAAGCAGTAGGTTCAGCGTATTTTTTTTAGGTGCACCCGCATGACAGATTAGCTACAAAAGGTTCGACATTCAACAAGTGGAGAGCAAGATCTTCAGATATCGATTCCGTAGTTGCAGGGCTGGACACCCTCCCAGCTGATAACACCAAATTGGATGATGGCGGCTCCTGGGATCCAAGTAGATGTAGAGGTTGACGCAGCTTGAACTCTAGCACTCCCAGAGCATTCATCAGGCCCGGCAGATGTTCCTCCTTGCACAGCACTTGCCAGTTCCTCAGCGTCCCCAAAATCTTGTGGAGCAGCACCCTCTCGTCGCGCCATTTTTTTTGCCTGAAAACGAAGATCATTACGGACTTTCCACAAGCACCACATAAGCGCAGCACAGCTCATATTCAAAACACAATGATTGTTGTTACTCAACCACCATCTAGCAATAGACTCATAATTAGAGCCCAAAGCAATGTTAAAGATGTCTGAAAGATGTTTCCACATTATATTGACTATAATACATTCAAAGAAGAGGTGATGAGTAGTTTCATGTTCATTGCAGAAGAGGCACCTTAAGTCCTCAACATGTCTTCTCTTAGCCAAATTAATTCTAGTTAGAATTTTATTATTGGACAAGAGCCAAAGGAAGATATGAATTCTTGAAGGCACAGAGAGCTGCCAAACAGCAGGGGTATGTACTGGAAGAATCCCTCTAAAAGTAATGATTTTGTACATACTTTGTACAGAGAACTTGCTGCTGCCATCAAAGGCCCAGCAAATGGAATCACAATCCTCACTGAAGGAAATGGATTCAGCAATGGATACTAGGTCCAACCAGGATAGCATAAGTCTGTTGGAAACTCTTCTCCTAAAGGTGATCATAAGATCACTCCCATCCCAGACATCGGCGATGGTAACATTCTTTTGATTTGAAATAACATAAAGTTCCCAAAACTGGGTAGCAAGGCTGCAGTCACCAAATCAATGATCTTCCCAAAATCTTATAGATTTGCCATCACCAACCTTCCATCTAACCCCAAGCATAGCTGCTTTGCTAGCCCATAAAACTCCTTTCCAAAAAGGGGAAGCACCAATTTCAGGGCAACAAAAAATGTTGGGTTTATTTGTCTTATACTTAGAATCTACAATTTTCCTCCAGATCAAACTATCACTAAGGTGATATCTGTTGATCCAGGAAGCTAGGAAGCAGAGGTTCAAATCCCTCAGGTCTGGAATACCCCAGCCACCAAACTCCTTTTTCTTAGCCAAGCTATGCCAATTGGACAAATGATATTTACTTTTGTTCTCAGCATCATTCCAAAGAAAGTTAGCCATTTGAGAGTTAATAGTCTCAATCGCCCACTTAGGGAATTTAATCACTGAAAGTAAGTAAATGGGAATACTTGCGAGGCAAGATTTTAGGAGAGTTAGTTTCCCAGCAGAAGAGAGGAGCTTTCCTCTCCAGCCTGCAATTCTTTTGATCAGCTTAGTGTACTGGAGAGGAACTCCAAGATACTTGATTGGAAAGTGGCCAAAATTACAACAAAAGAGTTTAGCAAATGTGTTAGCTTCCTCTTCTAAGGTGCCTAAAGTCATCAGGTCGCTTTTGTTGTAATTGACCTTCATTCCAGACAGATTCTCAAAACATGTTAAGAGCCACTTAAAGTGTGCAGCTTTAGTCACATCCTTCTTAATAAAAAGAAGAGTGTCATCTGCATATTGGAGACTAATTATTCCACCTTCAAAAACATTCGTCAAAAGACCTTCAATAAGTCCTTTTTTGGCAGCTTTATTTAGGATTCTAGTAAAGACATCAACCACAAGGTTGAAGAGAAGGGGGGGATCCTCTTGTCTAAGACCTTTCCCTACAGAGAAGTAGCTCCTATTGTCATTATTCAGTCTGATGCAAACAGACCCTCCCCTAGTCATTTTCTTTATCCAGTTTTTACTATTTTCCTTTCAAACTTTTTCATGGCATTTTGTCAACGATCAGTGTGGTTATGAGGGTCCATGCCGATGGGGTCGGCCAAGTCCTTATTCCCACCACACCATGGTCCGTGCGGGTTCTTGTTTACACAAACAATGGGTCACCTATTTGCCACGTCAGTGCCACGCGGCAGCTAGACTCGGCACCATTAGTGCTCATGCTATGCTGAGATAGTTAGGTTCCACATGATAATGACTTGAGCCCCAGGAGCAAGGAGTAGTGTTTGACCCTTCCTAACGATAGTTCTGAAAACAGGGCATTTTTACCCCAAAATTTCTGTATGGAAGGGGTTATCAATTATCGATGAAATCAAGCCAATTAATTGCATTTCTCTTACTACTCGTGAGCAGGAAAAAGAAAGCTTCTCATAAAAAAGGAGGAAAAAGAAAGGCACTAAAACACTTGATAACGAGCAGCCAGAGTCTGAGACCCGTCCAAACGCTGTCCTTATCCATCCCCCAGCCCTAGTGCAACCGTCCAATTCCGAGCCTCCTCGTCCAGGTCCAGCTCGTGACGAGTTTACCCCCCTGTTCAGACTTCCGCTTGACGCCTTCCAAGCAGGGTTCAAAATTTCGGTGAAATTTCGGCGAAATTTCGGTATTTTTTTCGTTTTCGGTAGTTACCGGGAAGTGGAATTTCGGTAAATTTCGGTAAATTTCGTTTCAAAATTCAAAAATTCAAAAAAAATTGTAAAAAAATATGTAAAAAATATGATAAAAAACTAGGTGTTTTTCTAAGCAAATAGGACTAGAACACACTCAAATCTAAGATCATTTGCTATGCTAAAATTAACATTTGAAACCGTAATTTGAATGACTCGTCATTTCATGTGCAAAAATTTGTTTTCTCCCATCGACTTCAACTAGACTTTGGTTTATCATGATATTGGTGAGGTACCTATTCAATTTCATATGCATACCTACAACTAGGATGATGATCCATCGGCCGGCCCGGGTGGACTATACTCTCATCAGTAGACTAGTAGATCTGGTTTCCTCGTGCTGTCCAATTAGGCTCGTCGTCAATCTTGCTTCGCTTTTGCCTTTTGCATCTGCTTTTATATTATCATCTAGCAGCTCTTTTCTTTTGTATGTAGCGGTGAGATCGAATGAGATGGCAGCTAAAGCCCTCTATCTGCTGTAGTCTATTATTCTTAACCAGGCCCTCGATCTGGCTCTTCTTCTAGCTTTGTAGCCGGTAACTGTGGAGACTTGGGAGTTTTTTTTTGAAGTTGTGGCCATTGCTGATACGTGTTAAATTCCATTGGCAATTCTTCTCCATTGGCAACTGCAGATTAAGTCAGTTGTGGCCTTTGATCTGCCCCCACTTCGTGGAAGAAAGCTTTGCATTGCAATAGTAGGTCGGTGACTGTAACCTTGATTCCAGTGAATTTCCTCCAACGCCATTCCAGTCCCGAGGATAAGAAGAGAAGGTCAAATTCTTGCATCCACAGCATGCATGTGACCAAAATCTTAGGCCACAAGAGAATTGTCACCATCTATAGAGCAGGGAAAAACTTTCCGTTGGAAAACTGCCGGAAAACACACCTTTTCAGAATGCTTTAACAATTCTCTATACAAATTGAATCAAACAAAAAATTCAAACACTGTCATATGAATTGATAACCAATTCAAATCATGTTTGCCCTGGATTTAAAACAACTTTCAATTGGATCAACTAATGTCCCTAAAAATTTATAGGAATATCCGCCATAACAAGAATAATAAAAGTCCAGTTGAGGCCTAAGAGAGAAAATGAAAGTTGTCACATGAAATGACAAGACTTTTAATTGGTAGTTTTTGAAATAATTAAATAACTTTCAAACCATTGCTCAAATGAAAAAGTTCCTGAAACAAAAGTTGTAGATCTCGAAAAACTGAACAAAGTTGGTATTCAAAAGTTTTTCATTTGACCTCGGGAACAGTACGAAAATCACAACGGACATCATTTTCCGGTCGAAATCACCGAAATTTCGGTCGAAATCACCGAAATTTCGTTTTTTGAATTTGAATTCTCTTTTCGTTCGGAATTAGCGAAATTCGGCGAAATTTCGGCCGAAATTTCGTTTCCGGCAAACGGCGGGATTCGCAAAAAAAACGAAAAGGTAAACCCTGCTTCCAAGTCTTCCCTTCCTTCCCTTCCAGTACCTTCTCCCCTCCCTCCCCGCTAAGCAACCCCCAAAGGCCAAAGCTCGCTCTCGCGATCGGAGATCCCGCGATGCAGGCCCCAGCGACCCCCTCCTCCGTCGACCTGCCGCTGGCGGCGGCGCCGCCGCCGGTGAAGGCGCCGACCCCGCGCCCGCCCCCGCCGGCCTCGCTCCAGCCCGAGTCCCCGGGGGTCTTCTTCTCCGCCGCGGCGGCCGCGCTGCCCTTGGGCTCCGCCCACCGCCGCATCGCCATCGCCGTCGACCTCTCCGACGAGTCCGCCTACGCCATACGCTGGGCCGTCGCCAACTACCTCCGCCCCGGGGACGCCGTCGTCCTGCTCCACGTGCGCCCCACCTCCGTGCTCTACGGCGCCGACTGGGGCGCCGTCGACGTCTCCCTCCCCAACCCTAGCGACGGCGGCGCGGAGGACGACGACGACGAGGCCGCCGCGCGCAGGATGGAGGACGACTACGACGCCTTCACGGCCTCCAAGGCCGACGACCTCGCCAGGCCGCTCAAGGACGCGGGCATCCCCTACAAGATCCACATCGTCAAGGACCACGACATGAGGGAGCGCCTCTGCCTCGAGGTCGAGAGGCTCGGCCTCAGCGCGGTCATCATGGGGAGCAAGGGCTTCGGCGCTTCGCGGAGGACCAGCAAGGGGAGGCTCGGTAGCGTCAGCGACTACTGTGTCCACCACTGTGTCTGCCCCGTCGTGGTGGTGCGCTTCCCTGACGAAGGCTCCGCGGAGGATGGGGAGGCTGGTGGCCTGTCGTCAGCGGTGGGTGCGGAGGATGTGCTGCATCCTGTGCCCGAGGAGGATGCCGAGTACCATGATGCTACTGAGGAGCACAAGGGTAACTGATTTAGTACGTTACTTGATTTAATTGTCCTGTATATCGTGCGTGTGTGTTAGTGCCTTGCCTAAATCATCTATAGGAAATGTGCCAAAATTGACTCACAACAATGTAATGTGCACGATAAATTTGCAATGAATTAGTTGGAACTTGCAAACTGTAAGGTTATTCTGCATAGTGCGTACAGCTAAGTATTCACTGCATAGTGAATATTAGAATCGATTGCAGTGAATAGCTTTCAGTCTTTCACACATTACATTCTTCCTCAATATGGACTGTATTTGGTTAGTTACATTTTAGCAGGTCCGCAGTCTACTTTTGCCTGGTAACATAGAATTATTGTGTAACTTCACTGTTTGAGGTTTGCTGGTGCAAGCTAGTATAATGTCAATAAGTTTGGTGGTTATAGGGCTCATTTTGTCGTGTACTCGTGTACAATTTTACATGTAGATTCACAGTACATGCATATCTGTTCTCATTTCTTCATGTTTGTATTACATGGCTGTTCGCGTTGCTTCACATTTTCTATCGATGGATCTAGAATACGGACCATTTAGTATTCTACTTGCCTGTCAATATTTCCTTCGTTTTTCTTTTAAAATAAAATATGGAAGCAATTAATTCTGGAAGTTTAATTTTATTCTCTGTCAGAGAGGCAGTTTATCCTCAGTTAATCAGTACTTTATGTTTATTCTTCACCTTTTAGGACATTTGACTGGAAGCACTAGAATCAGTTTTCATTGGTAGATTTGCCAGATCTCTTTTCAACATGTTTAGGTGTACCATATTAGTTAGTCTACTGAGATCACATGAAGTGTAAACGCTGAAAGAAGTTAGGACATCATTCTCAACATCTTCTTATAGCTTCTTCTACACCAATCATTTCTTGCTATTTGTGTATCTGACCTTGTAGTACAGATTTAAAAGTTCTCTGGCAAACAGAACTAGATGTACTGTCTGCTATATACTAATCCAGAAATTATTATTGTCAGACTGGAAACCTGCCACGTTATTACCCAGCTCAGCCATATGCCCTTCTCCCCTAACTTTGTCAACAAAGGATGTGAGACTGGGTTCTTACCTTGTAGTTATCTGATCTTCTTTCTTGGTCTGCTGTATTTGCCTGACTCTGAGTGCCTTCTGCTGTCTGCAGATCACTGCCTATGCACCAGATTCTGCCTAGCCATTTTTACCTTGATGACCCTACCTAGTATTTTCTTTAGTTCAAGGTGGAGGCAACCACATGTTGCCTTTTGTTTGTCTTGTGCATCCTATCAGTCATTGAACTCAAAATATATCTTGTCAAGAAATACGTATTGCCCTTATCTATTAAGTGAGCTATAATAAGCCTACCCTACAGCTTCTGGTGCTATGCTCATTCTCCTGCTATCTATGCCTTGAAATGAAACCAAGGCATTGTTTGTCTCCTACCATTGTCAATGAAATCTCTTAATATTGGATACTACAGTTTCCAGTAAATAGAATTAGCTGTAATAATGTCTGTCGTACAACCTGGAGGTTTGTTTATGTTATAGAAAATGCATATCCCATTGAAGGCAATTCTAATATGTTGTGATCAATCTGATCTTCTTTCTTGGTCTCCTGTATAAGCATGAGTATGAATGCCCCTTGCAGTCTGCAGATCACAGCCAACTAAGTGCCAGCTTTCATGCCCATATATTCCAGGATGCACGCACTTGGTTTTCCTCTGATCTGAGATGGATGCAACTGGGCACCACAGCAACTGACCACAAAATGATGCCTTTTTGTTTGGCTTGTGCAACTAATCAATCATTTGACTCAAAAATGTCTTGTTTAAAGGAATTTGTCTTCCCCTTACCCGTTAAGTAGGCTGTAAGCCTACCTATAGTATCTGAAGCTATGCTAACTCACCTGCTCCCCTGATATAGGTCTACAGCTCATGCCCGAATGGGCTCCCCTGTTTGGCTTTGGCTTCAGCTGAAATGGGGATAAGGGATAGCTTGCAGAGTATCAAATCTGCTTGGCAAGTTTTTAGGAATGAACTGGTTGACAAACATGCAGCAGACCTTTTCTTTTACTTTTTTATTGTGCTCTGCTATGCAATTTAGCCAGTTACAATCTGTACTAACTCAACTCAGAGTTTCTTTTTATGGCTCCAAAGGAGATGTTTTCAGTTAACTTCTATATTGAAAAGTAGATTGAAAATAAGGTATTTTTAAAAGCTAACTATACCAAATGGATTCTCAACAGCATGACTTGGGAAAATGACACTTAAAAAAGTTTACGATAATGGTCTGAGTTACTATTCAATTGGCATAGCGTGTACTTCAACACATGCTCTGCTTGGGTGGTTTTGTTTTACAGAAATAGTCGTGTCATGTCATTTAGTATTTGTGATTATCTGACTAGTAGTATATAGTAGAAAACCTCCTTCAATGAGAAGTATGTTCTGTGCCTTCGAGAAAAAAAGAGAGAGATGTATGTTCTGTGTTCTTTGTGTTTCATTAATAGCTTTATGGGCTAATTGAAGTGTGAATCCATATTGCTATTCAAAATGAAGTAGTTTATGCCTGTAGCTACCTGTAGCTTAGATGAGTTACTGCCTGGAAACTTAAAACTATTAAGAATTTTCTTGGTTTGAACTTGCCTGCTTCGTTATTAGTGATTTAGTAGTGATCTTTATGGTGTGTTCAATGACGAAATTATTTGCAAATATCATGTCATTGTACTGAGTGCTTAATTATGCTTATGCTTTGAATTGACGTTTCTGCAGATACTTGACCGTGTCGATGAATTGTGAAGTGAAGTGCACTTGGATCCAGGTTAGCACTGAACAAAGGAAAATCTCCATATGGTCTCTATCATTTCTGTTTGATAGTTTTCAATTTTCTAAAGAGTAGTTCCTATTCTTGTTGGGTCTGAAGTTCTTTCTTTCTGTGAAAGCACCAATGCTGCACATTTCTTTTGTGTATGCTGCACTAAAATATTACATCCTGTATTTCATTCTATTTTCAACTTAAATGTGATAGAAACTATTATATCTTTTTTTTGGCTTGAGGTGATGTAGGTAGAGGCGCAGGGCCGCAGGCTAAATTATGCAGTTTAAATGAAGTATCTACTTTAACTTGGATAGCTAACAATTGTGGCTCTGGGCAGCTTGATTGATCTAAGCTACAACGAGCAAACTTGGATACCAGCGCAAATGTTATATTCATATATGCCAAACTTGTTACGTAGAGTTGAGAGTCAGCCTTGACCATCATCGTGTCATTTGATGAGAGTTTCAGTGTAATGATGGTTCTATAGCACTAGCATCCCATTCCCAGCCTCCAACCTATCCCTGGTTATTTGTGGTAGTTACCCGAAACTTTTGGGTGATTTCAGAACCACCAAAGCTCCTGCTTGCCATATGTTTCATGCTTGTTGAAATAACTTCCTTCAATTTTTTTCCTGTCTCTAATTCTTGTCCTTTCCTTCCACAGCAGGTAAAGGTTCTACTGTTGGCTGGGTGCTAGCTGGGAAGTGCATGTGGTGTTGAACTTTCATTGCCCATGTCTATGTCTATCTGTGCTCTGGCGTTGTTTGTATCTTCAGTTGCCTTCTTTCACGTAACTTGTTTGACTATTTGACTGCCTGGTGATTTTTTGTGGTTGAAAACCTTTGTACTTTCTTCACATTTCACTTCCTGTTTCTGATGAAAGTCAGAGCTTAACCATTTCTATAGAATCAACTAGTCATCACTGCACCTTTTTTTTTGCCTTTTTGCTCTGCTTTATTCGAGTTGAAAGTAGATCCGGTAGATTTCGTGAATCATTTGATTTGCTCGTGCCGACATCATGCCCCTGATGAGATTTCTCTTAATTTTCAAAATGTACGTCACATAATGTTAGATATTTCTCTACTAGAGCCGGGTTAGTTGTACTATGTTCTCCAATCCTTTTCCTGCCGTGATAGGATTTGTCTGCTATTAGGACCTAAGCTACGCCACGGAATCTTCTCTTATTCAGATTACCTTTCATGCACATGGAAAACTGTGGCAGGACCCATCTAGAGTGGATTTTATGCTTTCCTCGTCGCCATGATGAAAAAGGAAGTTAGTGGTTTTTTAAAGTCTGGCTGGTTTGGACTTTTTTGGTCCGTATAAGTGGTGTCCAATTTTTTGAAACATGTTCTACTTTGGATGTGATGCCACTGCATTTTGCCCTCCGTGTCACTTGTCAGAGTGAGGAACTGAGGATCCTACCAAATCGCATGCATGGCTTACCCCAAGCCCAACGGATGATGCCCATATGTGAGAAACTGTCCGGTTCCTGAAGTGTCTTGAACAGGGGATTTCTTGTTGCTCTTTGGTAGCCTGTCGGTTCTTTTGTACGGTTCACCCGCTGATCCAACCGGTTACACGCACGGGATTGGGAAAAAAAAACTTGTTGCAAGATGCTCGTTTTCCAGTTCAGCTTGTCACGAACCTTTCGTGACAAGATGATCGGTCTCGCTCCGCACTACCCTTTTTAGCCGTTTTTTTCCTTTCATTTGGGCCACCTGCCGTGTATTGACTAATCATCATCATAATCAGCGCACGTTGCCAGCATGCGGCATGGGCCCCCTTTTTTGTTAGGCAGTAGTATTTGGGACGCATCACGTACCTCACTCTATTTTATGTAGTCATTCTGTTCCGCTGGCTGTTTCTCTAGTCAACTAATAATATTTTTCTCTCACATCAAATCAGCACTAGCCACCAATCAATTAGCAGTAATTTTCTCTCACAACAAATCAGCCACTGTAGTCAGCAGAAGAGTAGTATCGACTCTGTAAGACACCGATTAAAAAAAAAAGACTGCAAGACACAATCCCTGGTTGAGCAGTGCTGCTGCTAGTTTTTTTTTAAAAAAACCCTCACTCCATGTGCTTTTGTACTCGCTCGTCGTTTTCAATTCTTGGACCAATCACGGACCAAATATGACCTCATTCTTTTTTCGTCACTGCATTTCTTCTCCAGTCCCAAGGACAATTCCAAACGACTGCCCCGCGTTGCCCGTGTTTTTTCCCCCATTGCATTATACCGCGCGGGGTGGGTTGTTACGATCTCTGAGGCTGAGCTCACTGGCGACGCCGTGGCAGAAGATCAGTCACCAGTTTAAAGCTGATCAGCAATGACAGGGTTCTGTGTCGTCGTCTTGTGGCCGGCGGGTTGCGAATTGGGACGCAGAGGCGTGATTGAACCATCTCCTTGCCTTTTCTAGATCTGGTGGTGGTTGGACTGATCGGTCATCGGGTCCGCTAGATGTTGGCTTGGGAAATGTTTATGCAGCTTGTCTTTGGATACGAAAATGATCCTCGTTTTCAGGGAGAGGTGGTGCGTGCGAAATGCCGAAATGGTATTTTGATTAGAATGTCACATCCAATCCAACTACGGGCAAGAAAAATGCGATTCTCATCTGACATCTGAGAGATTACTCACGCTTGTCCTACTAGACAATCACCCACAGAAGAAGTTTCATGCTCCGACAGATGAGCCGAGAGACACTGCTCGCTTGTCGCCCACTGACCAAGTTCTACTTTTCGCCAAGTTCGTATGGAAAGGACGCCATCATTGAACCCCAGTTGTCTTTCCATATCAGCACAGCAGATGCGTACTTCACACTGATCATTCACTGGAACATGACCGCATGAGAGTGCAACGCTGGTTCTGGTAACAGCTAAAAGCTACCGTATGGGCGATTTGGCTAACTCCAAACGATATTACTTTAAACTGTGTGCGACTTTCTTCGTCTCTGCAGATGTTGTTCAGAGGAACATATTGAATCTGGTTTTAGGCGCTGCTGCAAGAAGAAGAGGAAAAGCCGCCGGTGTTAGAGGGGTGTCGCGCACTCGAGTGCCTTGCCATGAAAGTCTTCGCGTCGAATGGATGGCTATTTAGTAATTGGATTGTTTATGTTTAAGCACGTTTTAGTCTCTCTTTTTTTATTACTCGGTTTCATTATGCGTTGTACGATGTTGTTGTGTTTTCGAACAGTTATATGTATCAATCGATACAGAGGCTGAAATATGCTTAATATATTCTCTAATTAAAAAATGTGTTCCTCACACCGTTTGCTGCCTGCTAATATGATGCGCATGTGCTCGGTCGATGCGACATTCCGCTGGCACTACCTACCTACCGCTCAAACATTTTCTTTTCTCGAACTACGCATGCATTAAACCACTCGACATTCATGTGCGCTATATATGGCCTGTACCTCCATCGCTTCTACTCAACCTCGGCTATATGTTTAGATTCGTAAAATGATGGTAAAAAATCACATCTGATATCGTAGTACACTGTAACACTTTTCGTTTATTTGTAGTAGTTGTTGTCCTATCGTGACCTAACTAGGCTCAAAAGATTCGTCTCGTCGTGTACATCAAAACTATGTAATTAGTTTTTTTATTTACTTACATTTAATACTCCATGCCTGAGGAAAAAATTTGATGTGACAGATGAATAATAAAGTTGGGAGAGAGAAATTTTGAATCTAAACACAGCCCTCCAGGGTTCCACTCATGTACAGTGTACACTGCCTGTCCCTGCGAGAAGCAAGAGCAGGGACGACATCGTACAGTGTACCCAAAGACCACCGACTGAGGATCTGATGGTGATAATGATCTGTCCAGTTGCCAACAGACTCCAGATCCAAATTAACAACTCTGGTTGCTCGCGTCTCTGCATCGCACAGTATAATCGTGGCCAAGAACTGCAGCCGCCCAAATGACCAGATCAGAAATTTTCACCCAAAAATTTTCACCTCTTCTTTGAACACATGTATGAAGCACTAAATGTAATTAAATAACAAAACTAATTACACAGTTTGGATGTACACGACGAGACGAATCTTTGAAGCCTAATTAGTGCATGATTAGCCATAAGTGCTACAGTAACCCACATGTGCTAATGATGCGGTCAAATGTCTCAAAAGATTCGTCTCGCGGTTTCCAAGTGAGTTCTGAAATTAAATTTTTAATTAGTATTCGAAAAACCCTCCCGACATCTGGTCAAACCTTCGATTTGACATCCAAAATTTTTTGCTTCTGCAACTAAACGGCCCCTCAGATATCGAAACCTCAAGAAACTTGCAAAGGAAGAAGAAACTTGGCGGCAGCGGAGGAAAGCGACTCGATCCTCCTGTTGGCCGTCCCATTTCGTCTGGGTTGAAAATGACAAGCGCAACGCAGGGAGGAGCTGCCGTAGTCGTTGGTCTAAAGGATTGAAAATGACGACGGACCTAGCTAGTGCTGTGCTGCTGTCCAGCGACAGCCCAATTTTTTTTTTTCTTTCCTAGCCGCAACGGTGGGAAAGTTCTAAACGCACATGTAGTGCATGCAGCGTGCAGGAGAAGATGCGTCTGCACGACCAAATTGAAATAATCTACGGGCAACGAGCGAGGAGGAGGATGAAGAGGGTTGGACGACGGGTTGCAGTGCGGGAGACAAAAGATTCAGAGAAAGGAGATCGGATGGCCAACAACGCGACGGTAAACATTGGTCGCCACGATGTGTCTTGCGTTCAAGAGGGAGAAGGGGCCACCTGCCTGTACCCGCCACACTGATCCATGTGTGACGCAGCGCCACGCCCCCAGTAAACAAATCCACCACGCACCTCTCCTCTCACCTCGCTCCTCGCTCGCTTTCCCTCTCCGGGAGTGGAGTGGTTGGTGCTCAGGGTGGCCTGCCAATAGAGGCGGGGCGGAGGAGGAGTGTTCCGTTTCTCCTCCATGGCCTCCTCTCCTCGGCTCCTCGTCCTGCTCCTCGCGTGGCTGTGGCTGTGCTGCGTGGCGGCGGAGGCGGCGGACACGCTGCAGCAGGGGAAGTCGCTGTCGGCGGCGGAGACGCTGGTGTCCACGCCGGAGGGGGTGTTCGAGGCGGGCTTCTTCCCGCCGGACCCCAAGCAGCCCTCGCGGCTCTACCTCGGCATCTGGTACCGCGGCATCGCGCCGAGGACCGTCGTCTGGGTCGCCAACCGCGCTGCGCCCGCCACCTCGGCGGCGCCGTCGCTCGCGCTCACGGACACCGGCGAGCTCCAGGTCCTCGACGGCGCGGCGGCCAACGGGACGGCCGCGCCGCCGCTGCTCTGGTCCTCCAACACCTCCCGGGCCGCGCCGCGCGGGGGCTACTACGCGTCCCTCCTGGACTCCGGCAGCCTCCAGGTGCGCAGCGACGACGGGGCGCTGTCGTGGGACAGCTTCTGGCACCCGACGGACACCATCCTGTCCGGGATGCAGATCGCCGTGCGGGCGCCGGGGCCGCCCGGCAGGGGGGCCTCCAATGAGCGGATGCTCTTCACGTCGTGGGCCAGCGAGACGGACCCGGCGCCGGGGCGCTACGCGCTCGGCCTCGACCCGGCAGGCTCCGGCCAGGCATACATGTGGAGAGACGGCAAAGACATCTATTGGAGGTCCGCTTCTTGCTTCTCAAAATACTTTCCCGTTAGGCCATCGACTAGTTCAGAGTTGTAGCTCACTGCAGTACGGTACCATCTCTTGGTGGTTGTGTTCCTGCTCGGGGGCAACCCAAGATCTTTGTTTAGGAAATTTTGTTCAAATTTCCTAAAAAAACTGTTTAAATTCGGGTAGTTTTGATTGGTCAGTAGCCTAGTTTGCTTGTACTTTTTGTTGCTAATCCCGTGCTAGCTGCTTCAGTCTGTGGCAACTGGCAAGCACCTCCAGCTGTTGGCTATTCCCAGTTGGTGGTAGGGAATTTCGAGCATCTCCATTTCATGGGTGGTACTCATATGTATACCAAAGATTTCTTTTGTAGCTTTGTTTTATTATATAAGATGACGGAAAGGACTGAAACTAGCCGTTTGGAGAAGGAACCCACAAACTTCTCAATTGCAAACAAGTACTCCGTATATTTTCTTTGGAGAAATGTTACCCAACCTCTAACTTGTAGTTCGTTGCTGGTGAGGACTGGCTAGTCAGTCCCGATTGGTTAGTCATTTGAAAACGTTTAACAACAGTTTCTTGATAGAGTTGTGAGTTTGTCACCGTACCCCTCTCCCCCACTTTTGGTCAGGATTGTACCTATGTTATACTGTAGCTCAAGTTCCATAGATTTGAAATACTATTGTTCTTACATGTTATTAGAAGGGCATTTGGACAAATCTGAAAGAACAAAGTTATCATGGTAGCTATTAGTGCCAAGTTTCCACATGAAGCCCTGATACCTATGTGTTGAATAGCCTGATTGATACTGAAATGTTAGCCACCATCAAAGATAAGTACCAAGGAAATAAAAGCACATGCTAACAGAAGCTGGGAAGAGAAATGAAATGGAACTTTCCCAGTACAGGCAGTAGCTTCTAATAGCAGCGTAGCTACTTGGATATTGGCTTACAAGATGATTGATTTTCCTATTCAGAAAAATGGTTGAATATATCTTTGCATCATATAGCATAACTTGATTTGAATCCTTTAACAGATCAGGACAATGGAATGGGGTGAATTTTATTGGGATTCCATGGAGGCCACTCTACCTGAGTGGGTTCTCACTGTCCAGTGATCGAGACTTAGGACTACACTACACATACACTGCAACAAACACATCTCTGCAGAGGTTTGTTGTTCTGCCAAATGGCACAGACATCTGCTACATGGTTAAGAACTCAACAAAAGAGTGGGAGACTGTCTGGCTTCAACCATCAAATGTGTGCGAATACTATGCTGTATGTGGTCCAAATGCGAAATGTACCGTGGGGCAAGATGGCAAGGCAAAATGCACCTGCCTGAAAGGTTTGTCTTCAAAAAATATTTAGAATACAAATATATTTTTGGATAATAAATGGTGTCCTGCAAGCAAAATAGGTTTGCAGTTTCCAATTTTGAAGGTATGGGGAATAAGAGCTTGAAGTAGAACATGTGAATTATTTAGCTGTCCTGCAAAATTTGCATTGGTTCATGCAAATTTCCTGCATCAAAACATTAATTATTTCTTGATTGAAAAGTTATTATATAACACCCTATTGATTTAGCCACATATTCCAACCTTTTAAAAATTGTTCATTCAGAAGGGGTCCTTGACGCACGTACTTTGATTTTTGTTTCCTAATCATTCAACAATTTACTATACAACTTCAGTTAGAAACCCTAGTAAAGGAAGACATGGAGTCCTTTCATCTTGACACCTAACTTTTTCCTACATGCTTACAAATTAAATATCAACTACAGTCTGACTTCAAAATTTTGATTTATATCAATAGGTTTTCAGCCGAAGTTGTGGGGCCAGTGGAATGCAGGAAACTGGAGTGAAGGCTGCACCAGGAACCCACCTCTCGGTTGCCAGGTCAACCAACCTGGGGATGGATTTCTTCCTATTGGAAATATAAAGTGGCCTGATTTCTCATATTGGATGTCTACAGTGGCGGATGAGACAGGGTGCAAAAATGCCTGCTTGAACAACTGCTCATGTGGTGCCTATGTTCACACAACTACAACAGGGTGTCTAGTCTGGGGTGACAAACTAATTGACCTCCATGAGTTGCCAACTGGGGCATATACCCTAAACCTGAAGCTTCCTGCTTCTGAGTTACGTAAGTAATGATGATGAACCCCAAAAAATGCACTGACTGTCTTTAAACTTGTCTCGTGGTGTTGTATAGATCCCTATACTATTAAAATGTACACCTAGGCCCCAAAATTTCTTAACTGTGTCACTTTAGGACTAAATCAACCCAACTGGCAAGTAATTACAATTTACACATGTGGCACTCTAGCATGAAGCCTGAGAGAGATCCCCATCCTCTACTGCATCCTCGTGGTCGTTGCCTGCTATCGTGTATGCCATATTTCAGGTGACGTGTTTGTTTGTCACAGAGTTAAGTTTGTGCTGATTAGGGTGGTTTGGACTTCAAGTGGCACACTTAGCAAGTTTAGAGACTTAGATGTGTATTTTAAGAGTTTAGATACCTTAGATGACTTAGATGACGCTGCAGGACAAGTTTAAGGATTGCTTGTGTATTTTACTCTTTCTATATTCAACACATTTAAAATTTTATGTTTATGCCAGTTTTTTTCTGTCCTTGATAAGCAGGAGTACATCACGCAGTTTGGAGAATAGCCACGATAATATCTGCTGTGGTTCTTTTCGTTTTGTTAGCTTGCCTTGTTCTGTGGTGGAAGCGTGGCAGAAATATTAAAGGTAAGGTTCCATTTTACATATCATTCATGTGGAGAGATTCCTGTAGGTGCTTGCTACTGTTCATCTACAAATATTTTGAATGTGCAAAATTAATCAGATTTTGGGCGCAACACTTATGATTGTGCTAATAAAGGATAAACCTACCATTGTGTTCAGACATGTTGGATGGTTGATTTCCACCAAAGATATTAGAGGCTTTAGTGAACCCTATAACAAACTAGTCGTTGGGGCTCGGGATCAAGCCATCTCCTTCATGACTATTAATATATTATTAATCATGATGAATCCATGAATTTTGCTATGTGATTGCTCTGGGAAAAAAAATTACCACTGTCAGTTATTTGAGGTATTCTCTAGCCAAGGTCACACAGATCATATCTTTCGCTTGCAGGTTCATCAAAATTCAGCATAGAAAAAAGCTTCATTTTGTTACAATAAGGATCTTTTTAGAATGAAGTTTTCAAGTGGTGACTAACAATCACTGTTCTGGCCAAGTGTCATAGTTAGATATGCGATTAGTCAGGTCTTGCAGATATTAGAAAATTAAAACCTGTGTTATAATGCTGTTGTAAAAATTCGCTAAAATGGTGTGAGCAGACAGTTTCAATATGAATCCTTAGGGGCATGCATGACGCTAACTATGATTTTTTAGCAGATGCAGTGCATAGAAGTTGGAGGTCAAGGCAGTCATCTACCTGGTCCCAGCAGAATAGTGCCATGCTAGATATCTCTCAGTCTATTTGTTTTGATGATGAAGTGGAGGATGGAAAAAGTCATGAACTCAAAGTATACTCCCTGGACCGCATAAAAGCTGCTACATCCAATTTTAGTGACTCCAACAAGCTTGGAGAAGGAGGATTTGGTCCTGTCTATATGGTATGTTAACTCCCACAGATAGAAGTGACCTTTGTGTTAATGCTTGCTGTAATTATAATGAATATCATGAACCACTGCAGGGAACATTACCTGGGGGAGAAGAAGTAGCCGTGAAGAGGCTTTGTAGGAATTCAGGTCAAGGCCTTGAAGAATTCAAGAATGAGGTAATACTTATTGCAAAGTTGCAGCACCGCAATCTTGTAAGACTACTAGGATGCTGCATACAGAGAGAAGAGAAGATCTTGGTGTATGAGTACATGCCTAACAAAAGTCTAGATGCATTCCTGTTCAGTACGTATCCCCTCATGTTCCCACATATCTCAATTGCCCCTCTGAACAACAAATGTGCTGATTAAATTGTGATGACTGTGGATGGACAGATCCTGAAAAGCAAGGGCTTCTAGACTGGAGCAAACGGTTTGATATAATTGAAGGCATCGCTAGAGGGCTGCTATATCTCCACCGGGACTCAAGGTTACGTGTTGTCCACCGGGATCTCAAGGCCAGCAACATCCTCCTGGACGCAGATATGAACCCCAAGATATCAGATTTTGGGATGGCAAGGATGTTTGGCGGTGACCAGAACCAATTCAATACGAATCGTGTCGTCGGCACATTGTATGCACAACTCAACAGACCAGAACAGGAACCACACCATTGCCACCTAGTTATGACAACTAACTGGAATCTTGTTTTTTGCAGCGGCTACATGTCTCCTGAATACGCGATGGAAGGCATTTTCTCGGTGAAGTCCGACGTCTACAGCTTCGGAGTCCTGATCTTGGAGATCATCACAGGAAAGAGGGCTGTGAGCTTCCACTATCATCAGGACTCCATGAACATCGCAGGATATGTAAGCGCATCGCCTGTCCAATAACCCTATTTTTGAGGGGACTCGCATTCCATAACCAAACAGGCATTTCACATTCTGTTTCTGTGCTTGATGCCTGACTTGGCTACCATTTCTTCTCTCAGGCATGGCGACAGTGGAACGAAGACAAGGCTACGGAGCTGATCGACCCGCTGATACGGGCATCGTGCTCAGTCCGGCAGGTCCTGAGATGCATCCACATCGCGCTGCTCTGCGTGCAGGATCACGCCGACGAGCGCCCCGACATCCCCACCGTAATTATCATGCTGAGCAGCGACAGCTCGAGCCTCCCCAACCCGCGGCCGCCCACCCTGATGCTCCGCGGCCGCGAGCTCGAGTCGAGCAAGTCGAGCGAGAACGAGCAGAGCAACTCCATTGGCACCGTTTCTATGACGCAGCTGCATGGGAGGTAGAATAGTACTGAAGCCATGACATGGCGCCTCTCTTTTTTTTTGGCCTTTCTGATTGTTGATAATATGTGCCGTTTGGTGTAGATTAGCTTTTATTTCCCCCTTTTTTTACGGCGGCGGTGGCGGATTTATACGAGAAAATTGTATTTACATGACACGTAAAAAGTGGCAATGATATGAGTTATTGAGTTCTGTAAAATTGAATCACTGTACAGTTGATTGCAGTCAGTTACCAACCCTGGGGATCAAGGATCTAACCGCCGCGTCGTGGTGGTAGTGGTGGCAGTCGCAGGGGCGGAGAGAGGGGGGGGGGGGGCGGACAGGGGCCTGGCCCCATGAGCCCCAAATTTCCATTACAAATTTAAATTTTGATTAAATTTTTATAGAAATTTATATGGTTGACCCCCCTAACAATGAAAAAAACGACATCCTGGCTCCGCTCCTGGGCAGTCGCAACAAGGCTGCTTCGCTGACCGAGAAGCCGCCATGGTCGGCAGATGTTCCAAACCCCGGGGCGAGGGCGCACGTGCCCGCCCCGCGTTTGTTTTTTTTTTTGCTCCTCGGCGACCGTCGCCGCTTGACGTCCCCCTGGCCGCGTCGCGACCACACGATGCCGCACCGGTTGGTCCGCCGGCCTCGCGTCGCCGCCGCGATGCCCCTGCTTCTGAGGTAAGGATGGATTCGGATGTCTATTCGAATCTCAGATTTTTGGTCATTTTTCTTCGATTATGGACAAATAAGATATAGAATTTACATAGTAAATTCATAGCCTTGTATTTAACATTGATCTTGTAAAGATTCATAAAAACTAAACCTTAAATTCATCATATATATTCTCAAATAATAGATATAAAAATTCGAATACGGATCGGATACGGATACGAATCTTTTTTCACCTTTTTAATTGTAGGGAGCAAATAATACATAAAAAAATTTATACAAAATTTTATTCTTATGTGTAATAATATGATTGATAATATAAAAAAAAGATTAGCATAAAATTTTAAATATATATATTTTAAAATATCAAATTTGTTTTAAGAATTCGGATGTTTAGATCCATCCCTATTCTGAGGAGAGGAGCCACGTCTCGGAATAGTAGTCGGTCAACCCTCATGTGCGGGGGAGTGTTCTGCGGTCGCAGCTGTAGCTTGGTGGTCTCTTATAGCATCTAGACTAGATTGACCCTAGCACAACCTGATACTACTAGTTTGGGCTTTATAGGAGAGAAATACAAGCATCTTTTCTCTAATCTAAAAAACGAATAAACACATGAACCTCGCCTTACACACCAGTTTTACTCTCTTTTTTTCATTCCGCGTATCAGCAATGTTTAAAGATTCTGCACGACGTAAGCTGCACAACGTGCGGTCAATTTAATGATCGGTGGTAACGTGTGCTACCCGTACCTATTTCCTGTTGCTGATTGTGTGTATAATACTACTAGAGTATCTAAACATGAATGAATAAACAAAAGATGAAGCTCGCCGCGTCAAATGCAGAACTGTTTTTCACGTTTCCTTTTGTTTGTTTCCGAGTTTTGGTACCCGGCCGGCCGGCCCAACGCAAGTTTTAATATGCTGATGCAATGCATCGAGGCAATCTGCAGCGGCTGTCGGGCTCCGTCCAGCAGACCACGAGCCATTGGAGACCCCAGAGTCCAGTCGCCAGCCACAAACCAGGGCCCAGGCAACAAGCAGCTAGCGGCCGCCAGTTGGAAGGGTCGCCGTCGTCGCAGGTACAGATTCGTTTTGTTCTCTACATAGTCTGGCTTCGCAAAACTGTGTGCACCAGAGGAGAATCTAGATTTACGGTAATTTTACTGTAGCAATTTAGTATCTAATCACGATCTAATTAGGTCTATTAAATTAATCTCACAATTTACAAACAATTGTGTAATTAATTTTTATTTCATCTAGATTTAATTTTTCATGTAGGTGTCGTAACATTTCTTTTAGAATTTTAAATTTTAGATCTAAACAAGCCCCGAGCAGAGCTGGGGCTGAAGCCCACATAAAACCCCTGCTCCTTTTTCTCCCCTCGGAGACGCGGCCACGCTAGTACTAACCTCCGTTCACGAATACTTATCAACTTTGACTTTACTATTGCTATTTTGACCGCTAATTTTTTAAAAAGTATCCAGTTAACGAGAACACTTAGAGTATCATTGTATTTTGTGTCAAGAATATTTTAAGTATGACACAAGTTTAAAATGTCATAACAATGAATTTATGAGAAAATTGAAAGTCAAATTTTGAATAGTAAAATCAAAGTTGTCAATTATTTGTGAACAGATGAGAACCATGTCCCTTCTAGAACCCTCCTCCCCGACCACCTCTCTGCGGGCGATGCTCCGCCTTACCCTTCAGCCCTAAATCTCAAATCCGCCGGCCGCTTACGTCCCATCGTCTCCACCCGGCTTCCGGGGTGAACGGATCCTTGAAGGAGGTAAGATCGATTTTCGTTGCTGTTGATTCATATGCGTCGTCCACTCGTTCTCAAATAAACACTGGATCTGTACTAGTTCTTTATTAGCCTCCTTCAGGAATTCTAGTGTTAGGGTGCGGTTGATTCATATGCGTCGTTCTCAAATAAACATGGGATAGATCTGTACTAGTTCGTTAGCCTCCTTAAGGAATTCTAGTGTTAGGATGAACTTCACATTCCCGTTTGTCCTTTCGTTCCTTTCGTTCATATGATAGTATTTTTGTTTCAGATAGATGTTTGTGCTTTGATTTCATCGGAAGAGATGGTAACAAAATTTCTCTTTTTTTGCCGAGTAAAATGCGCCACCGGTCCTTAAACTTTTTCCGGTGTGTCATCCCGATCCACAGGCTTTTAAAGTATGTCATCCCGGTCCACAAACTCCTAATGGGTCTCTAATCAGTCCGTAATGGGTCCATGTGGTCTAATCTTTACTCAAAAATCCCCCCGCAACTTTCTTTCTCGATAGAAACATCCCTCCACCAAAAATCAATTTAATCTACTGATCACGTTCTCACAGATCACGTTCGCTCGCTGTCGCCGCCGCTTCTTCTACCGCTCGCGATTGTTCCCGTGCCCGCACGCGACTCCGTCTGTCTCCGAGGGCACGACCGCTCGCTGCCGTTCGCCAGGCACGGTGCGGCGCTCGGCTGCCATCTAGCGATGAGCGATAAATTCATGGCATCCAAGCAAAGAGCAAAGAGCAATTGTTTACAGTTGGGATTCCGGTGTATAGCGGTGGAGACTGATTGTTTACAGGTCGTGCAGCTATGGGACAAGCTGGAGGCTCAACGTTCGATCATCGACCCTGTTCTTAGACAAATTAATGATCTTAGTCTTACCTTTCAAGAATTTTCCTTTTCCTTTGTTAGCAGAAATTGTAATAAGGTAGCACACTTTCTAGCTAAGCAAGTTTCAGCATCGCATGACTCGGAGACGTGGCATGTAACTCCGACATGCGTGTATGACCTAATTATGCTTGAGGCTTTGGCCGGCTGATAATGGAAGCCAACCAAGTCACACACAAAAAAAGCAAAGAGCAAAGCGATCACGCATGCCAGTCGGCTGCATCTAAGCAATAAATTCCTGCAATCACGTAGCTCCGTCGTTCACGTTCCCTTCCCACCGGTAGCAGGCTGCTCATCCAGTGATGACACCTGACATCCATGGCACAACGACAGGACGAAATACCAGTATTTTGATAACTAAACAAGAGCAAATATATAAATTGCATCAGTTGGAAGGAAAAGTTAACAGAATTAGATCTCACTTTTAACCATCTTTGTTCAACCAACTAATATAATAAAGATGCTGATGATCTTAACATAGTTCATAGAGGTAATATCTTAACATGGTGCATAGATACTGATGCGTTCTAGCATTTCATTAACTACATATTATCACGATGGCCTTCCTCTTCCTCTTCCGCTTCCACTTGTCTTCTTGGCAGCTGTCTTCACACTTGTGGTTGCTTTCCTCTTCTTGGCTAATGCAGTCCGGCCTGCAACTGTGCTTGTAGTAAGCGGAATTGGTCGTTCGACTAGCTGGTTAGATAGGATAAATGTTGGATCTGGTAGAGGCCCTTGAGGTTGTGACAGTGAACTCTCTAAAGTTTCCTGTGATAGAAAATAGAGCCAATGAAGATTTCATGTTAGGAATAAGACAACAATGAATATATGAGTTAAATAACTAACCTCTCCAAGCATTTGAGAAAGCACTGTGGTACTAGCTTGTGTCAAGTCTTCAAATGGTGGTGGTTGAGTGGATGAAATGTTAAGTGGATTTGGAATCTCATTTTCAGTGACTTGCTCAGAAGGTACCTGATCAGCAGTTGCTCTCATTGCTTGTTCTTGTGCCTCTTTCTCAAGTGTGGCTTGCGTTCTGGCAACTAGAGCTTTTGCATCTTCTGTAGTGAAGCCCCTTCTTTTCAGGCTGCATCTAGCACTATTATGACCAGCTTCTGAGCAATGCTTGCAATGTATTGTGACACCATGCCTAGTCAACCTTGGGCCATTTTTCCCTAGTACCTCATGTGCCTGCTTCTTCCTAGCCTTTAGCTTTCTTGTTGCCTTTAGCTGTTGTACTAGCATCAACATCTCTCATATGTGCTTCATTCTCAACTGCATCAGCAAATGTCTCCAAGATGTCTTGATCCCCATCCTCCATTTCATATTCACTGTCAAAAAATTCATCACTATTGTTGTCTCTAGGACCACTTGATTCACCTTCAGTGGTTTGGAAACGACCCTCTTTTCTGAACACTGGAAGCTTCTCACAGACCTTGTTACCCACATGTTGCACTTTAGGAAGTTCATCAACTGGATTAGCAATAATATCGTCCCAATTAACTCCAAAGGCGCAGTCATCATGATCAAAATACACTACAAAATTTTTGATCTTGCTCACTATGGCAGTCATGGCATTGGTGTCTTTGTCTTCTAAGATGATTCTAAGACCATCTGATAAGCTTTTATCAGGTAACAACTAATAAAATTTAAGCATGTCATCCTTTTGGTAGCCTAATTGTTGTACAAAGTCATCAAACCAGAGCGGGGACCATGTATCTGCCTCCAAATCATCAAAAAAGTCCACCTTTCCATCAACATATCTCTTTAGATTACCATGACCAACAAAAAAACCCCATGGTGAACCTCAACGGTGAACTGATCCCCGATGTCACCTACATGACCAACACAAAATGAAGTGATTACATATAATGAAAAAAATTGGATGGCATGCAGTTACATATAAAGCAAAAATTTAAGTGATTACAAATACAACCTATCAAGAATAGTAAGTCGATAGAAATATACTATGAGTGAACAATATACAAATGCAACCTTTGCAATAAGTTCATTTTATCTTTCAGTAGAAAATTCGGTCAGTGGAACAAGACGGGAAGACTATAAAGCTTCAAAATAGTCAGACTGTTGAGCTATATTTTTTCTTTACTCAACATACGTGCATGTTTTGCTGGCTTTGAGATGTGATGCTGTTGCAGCAATGAGGATATTTGCAATGGATAGGTAATAGGTTCACATGTTGCCTGACATTTGCAAGGGGTCACAAAATAATGATGGTGTGATTGAATTTAAAAAACAAGATTACATGTTGCCTGACATTTGCAAGGGGTCAAAAAACTAATTGGTGGAAGTGCCGCTGTGGATCATAAAGCAGCAAAAAAAAGACATAAATCAACAAAAAGGACATAAAACTAATTGGTGGAAGTGCCGCTGACATTTACACAGGTCTCGTCCACCTGACCTTGGCGAGGACGCCCACGCCTTGCGCCGGCGCCGACGATGTGGATCATAAAGTAGCAAAAAAAAAGGCATCACTAAACTAAATCCGTAGCCAGACTAGCAGGATGCATGCATGCCTTCGTCGATGACATACGCAATAGAGTATACCAGCCATACAGATAATTAGGGATGGAGGAACTTACTGTACACCGGCGCATGATGCCCTTTGCCGCGCAATCGCGCCACCATGCTCACTCAGACTGCCCACCTCGCCTTCTCGCCAGCCTGATCGCTGGATGGCAGTCGAGCGCCGCGCCGTGCCTGGCGAACGGCAGCGAGCGGTCGTGCCCTCGGAGACAGACGGAGTCGCGTGCGGGCACGGGAACAATCACGAGCGGTAGAAGAAGCGGCGGCGGCAACAATCACGAGCGGTAGAAGAAGCGGCGGCGGCAGCAAGCGAACGTGATCTCTGGGAACGTGATCGGTAGATTAGATTGATTTTTGGTGGATGGATGTTTCTATCGAGAAAGAAAGTTGCGGGGGGGGGGGGGGGCAGGGGGGGTTGAGTAAAGATTAGACCACATGGATCCGTTACGGACTGATTAGAGACCCATTAGGAGTTTGTGGACTAGGATGACATACTTTAAAAGCCTGTGGACCGGGATGACACACCGGAGAAAGTTTATGGACCGGTGGCGCATTTTACTCTTTTTCGCCTTTGCCTTTGAACCGAACAGATTCCTAGGGAGGGGAGGGGGGCAGCATGAGTGTAAGGCGGTTCGCGTATCTGGTAACGGACGACGTCAACCTCCGCCAGTTTCTGCTGCGTCGCGTTGACATGTCGCGCTTTTTCTTTCGGAAACGGGAAAGCTTTGTGGATCCACCGCCATTGGAGGAAGGTCGCCTGCCGCCCCCTGCAATGAAGTTCATGCCCCCCTTATCCAATGGCAACAAAGGACGACGTATGCATTTCATGCTCATCCCCGGTGACGACGACGGCATCGTCTCCAACAGCAGGACCGATGACAAGATTGTAGCTGCCGACCAGATGGGGCGCAATCTCCTCTATGATTCAGGGTACCACACTGTCCGCACTCTATGCAGTCTCACCACCCCTAAGTTACTTGTCACCCATCTCCCTGACTGTCGGCGGCAACCTCTACATCCTTGATGCCGTCTTGCACGGTGACCGCGCCCACTGCTTTGATGGCATCATGTGCCACGACCCCAATTCCATCACCAACATTGATGACTGGCTGCGCGCTGTCATCGCCGTCCGCGAGAACTTGTACTGCGAGTCTCTGCCGCCGCCGCCGCCCTACGTCCACACCCATCGCATGGATGGAGACCCTGCTCATGTCACCTCGCACGCGGTGGTCGGCAACTCGAGCATTTGGATATCCAAACCAAAGCTGGGCACACACTCATTCGACACGGTGAGCCGTGCGTGGACCAAGGTTGGTGACTGGGCGCTCCCATTCTATGGCCGTGTCCACTACGTCCCGGAGCACAAGCTCTGGTTTGGCCTCTCGTGCGGGCATGGGGAGGATGGTGCCTACATGTGCACATCAGACCTCACGGTGACGCCTCCGACTGCATGCAATGTTTGGGGGAGGCCTGCAGAGCCAGAGTGGGCCGACAAGTGGCATGGCAGAACCTGGAGTGGCCAAGGTGCACAAGATAGGATGACATGTTGATCCACTATGGTGGTGTGCAGTCCCTCCCGATGTTGACAGACCTTGGGGGCATCTCAGTGAGGTTCGAAAAACAGACGCTGCAATCAATTTCGCTTTCACCAGATGAGAGTCCAAACCAGAGCTTGTGCTCTGGCACGTACTGGACATGGCCAAAGAACGGCAGTGCCCAGTCACCAACCTTGGTCCACCTGTGGTTTTCCGTGTCAAAGGAGTGGGTGCCTAGGGTGCTCTTGGATATCCAGATGCTAGAGCCTCCAACAACTGTGTATGAATCAACATGCTCGGCCTCCCCTTCACAGATGATAGAGCGGTTGGCGTGGATGTAGGGAGGTGGTGCCAGAGAGTAGCAGTGCCAGTCACCATCATACATCATGTAGCTGTGAAAGCAATCGTTGGGGTGGCTAAGTCTGGAGGCCGTGTCGAGGATGTAGAATTTGTTGCCAACGATCAAGGAGATAGGTGAGCGCTTTGGGGAGGTTAAACTGGGTAACGAGCGGATGGAGGGGGATTCCGGGTCATAGAGGAGGGCGCGGCCTGTGAGTTCAGTGACGAGCACCCTGTGGTTCTGGTTCATGCCCCTGCTGTCCCCGCCAACAAAGAGCATGAAATCCATATACCCATTGCCCACGTTGCAGATGGGAGGATCAAACTTCATTGTAACGGGAGGGAGGCGGCCTTCCTCCAATGGAATAAGCGGCCGTTGCAACGTGCGGCCCCAGAATCGCGAAAAGCGAGCTCCCACCCGTGTAGATGTTTAGGATAAAAATTTTGAAACGAAATTTTACTATTTTAGAGTATTAAATAAAATCTATTTGTAAAATTTTTTACACGGACGAATTGTAAATCCTGAGATGAATCTAATGAGTCTAATTAATTCATAATTAATTTATGATTGACGGATGGTTACTGTAATATCATTGTTGCAAATCATAAATTAAGTAGACTCATTAGATTCGTCTCACTATTTACAATACATCCGTGTAAAAAATTTTGTAAGTAGATTTAATAATAATAATTTACTAGGTGCAGTTCCGCGCAGCTTAAAGGTCCACGGCCGTATCGCGACCCCGTGCGACGCTGCACCCGTCGGTCCGGCCCTCTCGTCGCTGGCAGCCGTGACGCCTATGCTCTGAGGAGAATAGTACGTCTCGCCGTCTCGGAATAGTAGTCAGTCAACCCTCATGTGCGGGCGAGCGTTCAGCTGTCGGCTGTCGCAGCTGTAGCTCGGTCTTAAACATACATACTTACTCTGGTCCAAATTAAGTCGTTTGATTTTTTTATATCAAATTTGACTACTCATCTTATTAAAAAAATTAAATAAATACAATCAAATTTAAGTCATGCTTGAAGAACTTATATTAATAAAATAAGTCACAACAAAAGAAGTGACATTTTATACAAATTTTTTAATAAAACGAGTGGTTAAATTTGGGGTCGAAAAAAATCAAACGATCTATAATTTGAAGCGGAGGGAATACTAGATTAACAAGGGCAAGTGACCCGATCCATACTGTTAAACTATCTGCAAAATAATCATAAGAGCGATTCAAACTAAGACCGTGTTTAGATGTTTCGCAAAAAAATTTTGCAATGGAATTTTGCGAATTTGAAGTACTAAATGAAGTTTATTTACAAAACTTTTTGCACAGATGGGTTGTAAATCGCTAGACGAATCTAACGATGCTAATTAATCCATAATTAATTAATAATTAGCGGATGGTACTGTAGCATCACTGTTGCACATCATGGATTAAGTAGGCTCATTAGATTCGTCTCGCGATTTACAGCTCATCTATACAAAAAGTTTTATAAATAGACTTCATTTAGTGCTCTATGCATATGTCGAAATATTCGATGTGATGTTTTTTTTGCGTTTACGGGTTTATGGGGTGAGAACTAAACATGGCCTAACCGGAGCATTTTGTGGGCCGGGTTGAACCGGAATTTCGTGCTCGTGCGCTGCGCTACGTCCTATCACAAAGCGATTCCCGCATGAAGCTCCTAGCTCCGCCGCCCCCTTCGATTGTCGAGCCGCCTCATTAGGGCCTTAGGGTTCGAGGTTGTCGGGTTTCAAGGTATAGATGTTCGCCAGTGGTCACTGGTCCAATCGACGGTGGGGCTGGTCGACACGGCGGCAGGGGCACCACCCGCCGAGGTGGCGGGGATGGTGGCACGGGAGGTGGAGTGCGGTGATTAGCGACGGCAGTGGTAGAAGGCAGCAATGGAGGCACCGGAGGGGGGGGGGGGGGGGGGTCGGATCTAGGAGAGCTGAGGGAAGGCAGAAGAGTAGCAGCTCTGTAACATAATTTTTTTGAAAAACCCGGCAGGAGAGCTGCGTAATCATATAAGAAGGAGAAGCAGATGTTTACAAGAAAATGCTAGATATTACATAAGACAAAAAGACTCACACCCAACCCTAAAGAAACAGCAGCTAAACATAGAAATTAAGATACACTCGGCACTCTCAAGACAGCTTGCCGTAAGCCAAGCTCCTCCTTGACGAAAGCAAAGACCTGTGCAGGCGTTTAATCTCCTTCGAAAGCCCTTCGATTCCTCTCCTTCCATATGTTACAAGCCGTATACATTAGCTACAGCCTGCGTTCGAACTTCGGCAGATTTTTAAGGGAGTTCTTCCACCAGTCCTCAATCTCCACTCCTGGCTAAGGTACTTGCACAATCCATGCTGACCAGTCCCTCACCAGGGACCAAACTTCCCGTGCGTAAACGCATTCGAAGCACAGGTGCACAGTCACAAGGTTGGCAAACTGGATCACACGGCCAGCTCCTCTTGGTTAACTTGTCAGCTGTGAGTATTTTGCTTTGCACCAGAAGCCATATAAAGAATTTGTGTTTTCCTTCTGCATGAGCCTTTCCGATGTCGTTTCCTTGAAATGTAGCACCGCAAGTCGCTGAAAGTGACGAATAGACGGCCCTAGCTGAACCTACGAAAAGCTCAAACTTCTTATTTAGGAGAGAAGTACCAGCATCTTTTGTCTAATCTAAAAACAAAGAAACACATGAACCTCGCCTTACACACCAGTTTTACTTTTTTTTTAATTCCTCGTATCGGCGGTATAATGTACTAGGTTTGCGAGAAGCTAGAACATCCCCAATGATTCTGCACGACGTAATTAAGCTGCACAACGCGCGGTCAATTTAATTTAATGATTGGCAGGAACGAACGTGCTGCCCGTACTAGTATTTCCTGTTGCTGATTGCGTGACAGACGTCTCTATCTATCTAAATCTAAACATGAATATAAACAAAAGATGAAGCTCGATCGTCGCGTCAAATGCAGAACTGTTTTTCACGTTTCCTTTTGTACCCGGCCAGGCCACGCGCCAACCGGCAACCGCAGTAGGCAGCTGCCGCGCGCGTCGACGTCGCGCTCGCGCCAGGGCGCAGGCAAGCAGCTAGCGGGCCCGCCAGTTGAAGGGTCGCGTCGTCGCAGGTACAGATTCGTTTGTTAAGAAAATTGCCTATTTGACACTGAAAAGATGGAATTTGCTCATTTGACATCGAAAAATTAAAACTTGCCTATATATTCACATCTGAAAACTTTGTTGCCCATTTGACACTGGGTCCACTTGTGTTAGTATCTGCTGTTATAGGTGTGGGGCTGGCTGCGCCAAATGACAAATGTCATTTTCTACCGAACTTAGCTACTGTTCTTGATGATTAAGATCATGCAGATTAATAATGTATTTTTTAAAAGCACCCAGGAGCACTGGGGAGTCATGTAAGATTTCTGAATGTCCACGCTGACCAAACTCAACATAGACGAGGCTGTCCGAGTAGTCTCGGAAACACGCTATACCGAAGACGCATACCACCACACACACGCACACACACCCAGTACACACGCACACAGCCTCGATACCCAGGTGCGGACAGGGGCTCGAACCCTCGCCGATACGCTCCCATCAGCGGGAGTTACCGCTGCGCCAGAGAGGCGCATCCGCAATAATGGATTTCCTGGTTGCTTCGTCGGGGAACTGGCGGCCAGGTGGCAAGCCGGCTTCCAGTACGGGAACAACGCTCACCTGTGCGGCGCCAGGCTGCCCGCGCTCCGCCCGTGCACCCCGGCGAACCTCATCGATGCCGACCGGCCGCAGCCATTCAGCGCCGGTATCGCGCCGCAGGTCACGGCCCCCGGCGGCGGCGGCGGCCACGGGCACGCGCCGTCGACCAAGGCGCTCGCGACCGTGGTCGTCGTCGCCGTGGCCCTCCTCGCGGCCACGGCAGCCGGCCTGCTCGCGCTCCCATGGCGCCGGTGCCGCACGCAGAGGGTCGCCGGGGGCTCGCCACCCACGGCCATCGGCGGCCCCGAGGCCGCCGCGGCGAAGGCATCGTCGGCCCGCAAGAGCGCGTCGTCGGCGCTGGCGAGCCTCAAGTACTCCAACGCTTGGGAACCCCTCGCCGACGCACGGGGCGGCGGCGCCGCCGCGGGGCTCGGCTTCTCCGCGCAGGACGCGCTAGCCCAGAGCCTGCGGATCAGCACGGAGGAGGTGGAGTCTGCGACGCGCTACTTCTCATGGCACCCCATGAACCCCCTCCGCCCATCACACACTCCAGCAGGCCGCGCCCCTCGCTGGGGTGCTCTCTCTCCCCCTCCCCCCCTCCCCCCCCCCCCCCCCGGTCGCGTACCCTGCCGCGAAAGCCGCTGCGACGCGCCCGAGCGCGCCTGCGCAAGACACCCTTCTGCCGCCGGCGGCGGCAGGAGCTCCGTCTCCCCAGCGCAAGCATCAGCCATAGCCGTGGAGAGAGAGAGGAGAAGAAAGGTCGTTTTGCAACAAGATCCCTACAGTTTCTTTCTTTTATACTATCCTTTCATGTGTCTTGGTCTTTTTGCATACAACCCTCTGGAAAGAATCCACCTTTACACTTAAACCCAGCCCGAGCTGCCTCTTCGCCATGGCAACCCCTATTTCTTCGCGTGTGGCCCAAAAGCCATTTTGGTCATTTGGCACAGCTGGACCCACACCTATAACAACAAAAACTAACAGAAGTGGACGTAGTGTCAAATGGGCAATAAAATTTTTAGATGGGGACATATAGGCAAGCTTTAATCTTCCAGTGTCGAATGAGCAAATCCCATCTTTTCTGGTGTCAAATAGGCAATTTTCTCTTGTTTGTTCTCTCTAGATGTGCTCACTTCGCAAAACTTTAATTGTGCACAAGAAAACTTGGTGCTCCTCTCCGTCCTCACTAGCTAGGCATTGCGATTTTGAATTACCAGAGGAGAAATCTAGAATAAATCCGAAGGAGAAATTCAAAATGGTGGGAACAGAACAACTGAGCTGATAGATGACAACGGACACATGCACACAATACGTAACGATCCAACCATCACTGTTACGTACAACATGGATAGATGAAAACGGGTAATATCCGCCCTCCAACCAAATTTCAACGCCCCTTTTCCTTTGGATAACAAATACTCCTTCTGTCCAAAAACAAATGCAACTATACAATTTAAAATTTGTTCCACAAGGAATGCTAACTCTGACCCACCCACCTACTACAAAAGACAAGACAATTTTCAGAACATTTTTACAAAAGACAATTAACACATCATTCACTCATCACAAAGACAAAAAATATTTTAATAATTTTGTACATAACATTGATTTGCGTGCTCAATTTTAAAATTGTATTTATTTTAGGACGAGGGAGTATATATTCCCGAAATCAGTCGTTGCACGACGCACCAGGCCCGGATCCGCGCGTCCCGACGCAACAGGAAGCAGCGAGCACGCGGCACGCGCGCGCACACAACAGTGCCGGTCCGGTCGGACGAGTTCACGCGGCATCGGCGACCTCCAGGCTAGGTGCCACAGTGCCACTTGGCAGCTCCCCGGCGTCGGCGGTCAGCGTGCCGGTATGGGAAAAGAATCGTCGCTGGAGCAGCACGTCAACCGACCATCACAAACAGATCGATCGGAGAAGGTCATCACAAACAGATCGATCGGAGAAGGAAGGAATCTCACCAGCCACTCGGCTGTACGGACTCCCCATTCTAAATGGGTCGCGGCAGAAGCTTCTTCTCTCGTCGCCGCCCGCTCGTCGATCTCAAGCCGCGGGCGTCCAGATCAGCATCCACTCCCAGTCCAACTCCGAGAAACAAAGGACCCGATGCCGGGACGCTGCTTCGGCGACCGACCCGACGGGACGGTTGCGCCGAGCGTGGCATCGAATCCCTCGCCAGGAGCACGTGCCCGCCCCGTGAACTTTTCTGGATCGGCGACCGCCGCGGCCGACGCGCTCCGCTTGACGCTTCCGCCCCAACCCCAAGTGGCAGCTCCATCCACTGGCCCCGACTGCCTGTGCTATCTTTTCTAAAAAAAAAAGACTACCTGTGCTATCTGCCTCGCTCTCTTCACCCTGGAAAAAGCTCCGGCTGTGTTTAGTTCCGTTTTCCAAAAATTTTGGAAACAAAATCTTGACATTTAGAAGTATTAAATAAAAACTATTTATAAAATTTTTTACACGGATGGGTTCTAAATTGCGAGACGAATCTAACGAGTCTAATTAATCCATCATTAGAGATTATTTGCTGTAGCACGACGCTGTCCAATCATGATCTAATTAGACTTAAAAGATTTGTCTCGAAATTACACCCGGGGATTATGGAATGAGTTTTGTCAGTTATCCACACTTAAAACTTCTAATTAGTGGTCAAACGTTCGAAATTACTACAGTGCTGGAAATTTTTTAGAATTTTAAAGGAAACTAAACACGGCCTCGTTAGAAAAACCAAGCCCCGGTGTGGTGTCGCAGCCATGGCCCATTGCCAGGCCGTCGTTCCCAAGGGTCCGGTCCGGTCCGACCCTCGCGTGCTTTTGACTCGCAGGAAACGACCGTCGGCTCATCGATCTAAAGCTTCTAGACTCTATAGAGGATCGGAGAGAGATTTGGGTAGATTCTCGTGGGACTTGCCAAAAAAATCCTATGCGACCAAAGCGAGGCCAGCTGAGAGCTAGAGAAGCACAAATTTTTTGGCTGCATTTCATGGGACAGGAGACGCGGCTCGATGCCTCGCTGGGCGACATCAGTCGGGCGCAACGAAGAGTGATCGATCCGTCATCACCCACATGTCATCAGGCTAGCTAGAAATTAGCAGCGGCGGCGGCGGCGGCGCCATTCCAATCCAAGCTAGTAGATGGGAGGCACTTCGGCTCTTTCTTGCCAGTAAAACGGCGCCTCTTCTTTTGCCACAAAGGGCAAAACTAGTGCGCTTCGTTCACAAAACGATTAAACGGCGAGGTGCGTGTGGCTGATTCGGGGTCGTCGCATCAAAACCCGGCGCCGGCCGCGCGGACGGATGGCGGCTTCTTCCCCATCGCGGTGTTATTTTTCCCCATGAGGAAGTTACCCAGATCGATCCAAGCAGAAATCGACACAAAGGTTAAAGACAACAACTGAGCTGATCTAGACCGTTGTATAGGCAAACTAACACGAAATTACCTCTTCGGACGACGGATGACAGGACTAAAACCTGTCAATTACCATCACCAGTTTGTTTACTGGTCGTGGAGGCAGAACCCCCAAAAGTTAATGTTTGTATTTTTTTCCCCTTTCTCATCACGATGTTACTTTTCCCCCTTGAGGAAATTACCCAGCTCGATCCAAGCAGAAATCGACACAAAGGTTGATGACATCAACTGAGCTGATCTAGACCGTTGTATAGGCAAACTAACATGAATTACCTCTTTGGACGATGGATGACAGGACTAAAACCTGTCAATTACCACATTACCAGTTTGTTTACTGGTCGTGGAGTGGAGGCAGAAACCTCAAAAGTTAATTTGAGAAATTTTACAATGATTGAAAAAACAGGAGTCGTCGTATTTTTTCCAGTTCTCATCACGATGTTATATTTCCCCATGAGGAAATTACCCAGAGATCGATCCAAGCAGAAATCGACACAAAGGTTAAAGACAACAACTGAGCTGATCTAGACCGTTGTATAGGCAAACTAACATGAAATTACCTCTTCGGACGATGGATGACAGGACTAAACCTGTCAATTACCACATCACCAGTTTGTTTACTGGTCCAGCTACGTCAGATGCTGGTTTTGTCTCTGGCACGTGTGCAGTCGTCCTACTCTACCTTTTGCTGTGTGAACCCCGGCCTTCGGAGCTCCTTCGTTTCCAGACCACTTTCCCCCTCGTCGCGCCATGCCAATCCCAACCAGCCAACCAAGTGCTTAGTCAGTCGACTAATCTATCAGCCCGTTCAAAACCATGCGCCTCATCTCGCTCGTCCACGCGGTTCGCGCGCGCCGGCGCGCCTGCCTACATGATATAGCCCGCCGCGAGACTCTCCCGCCATTTGATCCGAGCCTGCTAATTCTCTTCTCCCTCCCCTCCACGATCGAGCTGCCGTTGATGGCCCATGCCAGCACCGCCACGTCACCTCTGCTCGCCTCGCTCCTCTTCCTCCTCCTCCATGTCGCCGCCCGGGCCGACGCGGCGGCGACGCTGTCGCAGGGCCAGTCGCTGGGCGCGGGAGACCGCCTCGTGTCGCCCGGCGGCACCTTCGCGCTGGCCTTCTTCGCTCCGGCGGGGGGCGACCCGTCGCGACGGTACCTGGGCGTCATGTACGCGCAGGCCGCGGAGCAGACCGTGTCGTGGGTGGCCAACCGCGACGCGCCCGTGAGCGCCGCGGCGGCGTACTCGGCGGCCGTCACGGCGTCCGGCGATCTGCAGGTGCTGGAGGGCGACCGCGTCGCCTGGAGCACCAACACGTCCTCGCCGCTGCGGAACGTCACCCTCGCCATCGACGACGACGGGAACCTCAAGCTGACGGCCGGCGGCGGCGGGCAGCCGGTGCTGCTCTGGCAGAGCTTCGACCACCCGGGGGACACGTTCCTCCCCGGCATGGGCATCACCCTCGACCGGCGCGGCGGCGCCGTCAGCCGGACGCTGTTCACGTCGTGGCGGAGCCCCGGGGACCCGGCCACCGGCGACTTCACGCTCGGCCAGGACCCGCTCGGCTCCGCGCAGCTGTACATCTGGCGCCGGTCCCCGGGCGGCGCCGCCGCCCCCTACTGGCGGTCGGGGCAGTGGACCAACACCGGCTTCGTCGGCGTGCCCTGGCGCTCGCTCTACGTCTACGGCTTCAAGCTCAACGGCGACGCGGCGCGGAGCGACGGGGTCATCTCCTACGTCTTCAACCCGTACAACAGCTCCGAGTACCGGTTCAAGATCGGCCCCGACGGCACCGAGACGTGCTTCATGCTCCTCGCCACCGGCGAGTGGGAGACCGTCTGGTCGCAGCCGAACACGCGGTGCCAGCAGTACAACACCTGCGGCGCCAACGCCGCGTGCGCTGACGGCGACGACGGCCAGCCCGTCTGCACCTGCCTCAAGGGATTCGAGCCGAGGAATCCGGCGGAGTACGGCGGCGGGAACTGGACGCTGGGCTGCGTGAGGAGCGTGCCGCTGACCTGCGAGACGAACGTGAGCGGCGGCGGCGGCGGCGACGGGTTCGCCGACCTCCCGGGGATGAAGCTGCCCAACTCCGCCGCCTGGCAGACGACGGTGGGCGACGCGGACGGGTGCAGGCAGTCGTGCCTGGCCAACTGCTCCTGCGGCGCCTACAGCTACAGCACGGGCACCAGCTGCCTCACCTGGGGCCAGGACCTGGTGGACATCTACCAGTTCCCCAATGGAGAAGAAGGCTACGAGCTGCACGTGAAGGTCCCTAAATCCATATTAAGTAAGAAAATCATGTCCTTTTATTGCTTAATCCGTTCACTTCATGCATGGTTATGATTATTCAAAATTCCTGCAAAGGAATTTCTCTTTTTGCTGCGAAAACATTGTTGAATTAATCTTTGTTCGTTGGTTATTGCAAGAACTGGCAAATTGGCTGAGCTAAATTTCAGACCACTGGATTTAATTTGAGAAAGAATAATGGCAGCTAAGGTCTCTTCAGGAATGCGATTCTAGCCGTGTAGAGAAATGCCATAGCTAGGAAAAGTAGCAGTGAACAATATAAATCCTTGTGAACTTGTTGGGAATTAACCTCAGTCTCATCGGTTCTCTAGTCCACGGGGTAAAATTCACCTTCACCCAACCCAAGTAGTAGGCGTATACAAGATGGTTGCAAACTTGGACTGGTGAACAGCGATTCTGAAAGGTGAAAACCCTGACGAACGCTTCACCTTTAGAAAAATCAGTGCTTATCCTGTTTATTTTCTGAAGAAATTGCATGGCCAGAATCATCTGTCTGAGGGACATATATGCTTTTCAGATGCTGGTGTCACACCATTATATTCTAGTGATTTATTACCTGTCACTTTTCGACGATGCGTGAAGGCTGATTAATAAATCAGTAAATCTAGTACCATTTGTTTCAGACCTTGACTTGTCTAAACCGAAAACTATATTGTTAACCTTCTGTTGGTTTTAAAGATTTGATTTGACAACGACGCGTCTTAAAGGTTTCCATCAACTAGAATATTCGAGATTAGGGAAAAGACAAAGCCGTCCGGCTGCTCCATGACAAGGACCTAGTTTATTGAGCTTTTGGATGAAGCCGAGGTCGATATTTAGGTTCACCTATATTATATCCAATCAGCAGTTCGGCACACAGGGAACATGTGAAACATCAAAACTTTAGAAACATGACATGTGTAAAAGTGTTTGACCTTCTTGGGTCAGGATGTCTGACCATTACTGTGATGTTTTTATATCACCACGTCTGAATGCATGTTCAGAAACAAATCGTCGACAGCTTCTTGACCAGTTCTTGAACTGCTTTCTCGTGCTGTGGCATCCTGAATTGCTTCGTTTAACTGTAGAAAAATTACTTACTCTTACTGTAAAAGAAACTTGCACGTTGCTGACAACACTTCGTGATGCTTCTGTCTGCACAGATACGGGCTCCAAGACGAGGCGATGGACGACAGCGGTCGTTGTGGTTATCGTCGTTGTGGTTGTTTTGGCAGGATGCGTCCTTCTGCTGTGGAAATGCAGGAGAAGAATCAAAGGTGAGGCAAAACTTCATATCTGAGACAGTTTTAAGTCAGAGAGTCAATTTCACTTTGAGGTCAATGTTCATGCCGAGCGTGTTCATCTTGTGCAGAGAAACTTGGCATTGTTGGTAGTAGGGAGGAGACAAGGCTCCCATCGTTGCTTCCTTTGAGGGAAGCCCGGCATGATTTCTCCGGGCCGAAGCAGCCTGATCATCAAGAGGAGGCAGATAGCGGCAAGAAGTGCGAGCTGCCGCTGTTCCCCTTGGAGGTGGTGGCGGCGGCCACCGACGACTTCAGCAACGCCAACAAGCTCGGGGAGGGAGGCTTCGGCCACGTCTACAAGGGCAGACTCCCCGGCGGCGAAGAGGTCGCGGTGAAGAGGCTGTCCCGGAGCTCCGGGCAGGGGATGGAGGAGTTCAAGAACGAGGTGATCCTGATCGCCAAGCTGCAGCACCGCAACCTTGTGAAGCTGCTGGGGTGCTGCATCCAGGGGGAGGAGAAGATCCTGGTGTACGAGTACATGGCCAACAAGAGCCTCGACGCCTTCCTCTTCGATCCGGCGAGGCGAGGCCTGCTGGACTGGAAGACGCGGTTCCACATCATCGAGGGCATCGCCCGGGGCCTCCTGTACCTGCACCGGGACTCGCGGCTGCGCGTGGTGCACCGTGACCTCAAGGCCAGCAACATCCTGCTGGACGGCGACATGAACCCCAAGATCTCCGACTTCGGCATGGCGCGCATCTTCGGCGGCGAGGGCGACCACAACCAGGTGAACACCAACCGCGTGGTGGGCACGCTGGGGTACATGTCGCCCGAGTACGCCATGGAGGGCCTCTTCTCGGTGCGGTCGGACGTGTACAGCTTCGGCATCCTCATCCTGGAGATCGTGTCGGGGCGGAAGAACAGCAGCTTCCACCACATGGAGGGCTCCCTCAACATCGCCGGCTACGCGTGGCAGCTGTGGAGCGCCGGCAAGGGGGAGCAGCTGGTCGACCCGTCGGTCCTGGAGGCGGCGGAGGGCGGCGCGGCGGCGGCGGCGCTGCGGTGCGTGCACATGGCGCTGCTGTGCGTGCAGGACCACGCGTGCGACCGGCCCGACATCCCCTACGTGGTGATGGCGCTGGGGAGCGACAGCTCCGTGCTGCCCATGCCCAGGCCGCCGACCTTCACGCTGCAGTGCTCGTCGTCGGACCGGGACGGGCTATTCCGGGACAAGGCCGACGAGTCCTACTCCGCCTGCGACCTCACCGTCAGCATGCTGCACGGGAGGTAGAGACTCAAATAGTCAAATGGGCTGCGCCCCAATTGGTAGCAGGCTACATGGGCTGTACGTTTTGAGGGCCGCATTGTCTAATCTAATCATCTCTCATCCAAAAAGCTCAACCTCTCATCCAAAAAGCTCAACATGTCGTCGTCAGCGCAAACCACACCACAAACAACAGATCGGAGAACAAAGCAAGATTGAGGGTAGAAGAATTATGACTGATATTAATCCGTTATTATACCTAGTACATTAAGAAGCAAACAATTATAATAACTATTTTAAAGAAGCAACCTGACGGGCTAATAAAACATAATGAACTTGAGCGTGCGGCCTCTAAATCTAAATCTAATCGTCGAAGGCCCACTGATTCTCCTTGCGGATCTCCGCCTCCTCCTCCGGCGTGAAGTCGTTCTTGATGTTGAACGTCTGCCTGATCTCCTCCACCGACTTTCCCTTCATCATGTCGGCGACCGTCTGGCAGGTGAGGTCCAGCATCCCCTTGACGTTGAGGTAGTTGGCGGCCAGGATGAGGTCGAACAGCGTGGCCTGGTCGACCTCCACGAACGCCTTGTCGAACTTGTCCAGCTCCTCCTTGTCCGACGACGAGGACGAGCCTTCGCCGCCGGCGCTCGCGGCGGCGTGCTTGTTGCAGTACTCGAGGACCTTGGCGAGGATGCTGCCGGTGACGTTGGGGAGCGGGATGCCGCCGTCGGTGCAGCCGTCCTCGATCATGTGTTGGATGGTCTCGGACAGGTTCGCCGCCGCCTCCAGCACCGTGAAGTGCACGCCGTCCGAGCTGATGAGCGTGATCGTGGCCGTGGCCGTGGCCGCGGCCGCCGTCTCGTCGCCGGAACCCGCCGATGCCATCGCGCTGCTTGCTACGGTGCTATGTACGACGACCACGCCGAGTTGCTCTCTCTCGATCGGGAGATTGGTTTGGAGCGTTTGGTGATAGGCGAAGAGGAGATCCGCGCGTTGATTTTATAGTCTGCGGGAGTCGGGAGGATCAACGAGTCGATTCGGTGTAGGATTGCGGCGGCGGAGAGTTTCTATCCGCGGCGACGTCGAAATTAGAAGGAAGTCCCGAAGGCCGGAATTGCCCAGGAGATCGAGCCCGTGACGGTCTCTCGGCCTGGTTGCGGGCCCTGTTCAGTTCATCTGGGCCACACACGGCCCACTCCAGCACCAGGAAAGTTCAGCCCCGCCCGTGGATGGGAGTTGCCGCCAAGGCTATATATCGCTCGCGCGATAGCCGCTTGGTCCATCTTTTTTCTATTTTTATATTTTTTTTAAAATATTTTTTACAGAAATATATTTTTGGTTTCACAATTTACAGTTCTATACCCCTACCGCCGGGGCGGCCGGCCTCCTGCTGCCCCCTACCGGACGGTAGGGATCTATATGTAATTAAAATTTGAGTTCTATCGCATGGAGGCCCCTACCGCCCGGTGGAGGCCCGACAGACAGGCCGACCGCCCGAAAGGGGGGCGGCAGGCTCCTCCCCCAATATAAAAGCTGAGGTCCCCCCTCCACCTGCATTTGCAGCAAACAACATCCATAGAGGGAAAAAGGAGAGACGTGGTGTGAGGGAGGGAGTTGCAATAGCGAAGTCCTGCCGGATTCCGCACTTGTGATCTGCAGGTAAATTACGTATGAATCCATTAATATTGTAAAACAATTTAATTTAATTAATACTATAGTATTAAAATTTCTTTTGAGTAGTAAAATTTCAGTTTATTACAGACTTATTTCTAAATTAATTATAAATTAAAATAGAATTAAGTTTTGGATAGTGAAATATAGTATTAAACTTATTTCTAAATATTGCAGTATAAGACAATGGCTGCCTCCAATTTTGGAGGATTTTCATGGACCGAAAAAAATCTAGTATAATACTTGAGATCATGACACATCTTGTAATCAGTAAGAAGTTGGACGTATTAGAGGATGGTACGATAGAGATGATGTTGTCAAAATTAGTTGAGTTTAAAGATTTCACATTATTTCGAGGTATTACAACGCAAGATGTAAAGGAACACCTGCTAGAACGTCGGAAGATATACATGAGGGTATGTGAACTAGCGAATCATCCTAATGTTATTGGATTCTTACAAAATACTTGTAAGATATGGATGCGGTCAGAGGTGTATGAGATGCACATTAAGATAACTCTTATTCAGTTCTAATCCCGTCCGTCATTTGTAATCCATATTTACGAAATAGTAAAATTATTATGTAATTATATGCTAAGATTATCCCGAGGACACGGAGTTGATTAACAAATCGATATCAAATTTCCGTAAATTAGTATGTATCTTTGGTAGACTTATGCCGCAAACTAGACGAAGGAGGTGGAGAAGATCTTCAGGTGATAGTTCTTGGCCTCCGCTAGAACAGATGACCGGAGGTTCGTCAAGTCATGCTGCACCACCTCAAGCACCAATTTGTGTTAACTGGGATGACGATATGGATGACTTCATGCCCCCCAAACCATGGCCTACAACACATGATATTCCTCCCCCTGTACACGAACCTAGAACCAGAAAAGATAGAAAGGGAAATGCAAGAGGTTCGTCAAGTAATGCTGCACCACCTCAAGCACCAACTTGTGTTAACTGGGATGACGATATGGATGACTTCATGCCCCCAAAACCATGGCCTCCAACACATGATGTTTGTCCCCCTGTACATGAACCTAGAACCAGAAAAAAGAGAAAGGGAAAATCGAGAGGTTCGTCAAGTCACGCTACACCACCTGCAGCACCACCATCTGTCAACTGGGATGACGACCTAGATGATTTCATGACATGATCTATAACATATGATGCTCATCAGTTTTAGATTGTGATGTAAATTGTGACGGGACGGCAGACCTCATGTACCTTTAATTGCAATACTTATATGTTTGCTATGTTTGATTGTAATGATTATATTTATTTGTGAATCTTGAACCTCATGTGGCTCTATGATACAATACCACATAAGATACAATGAACAAAATATAAATAGAACATTAAATAAAATATCACATAACATATTACATTGAATGTTTCATTCGTTACAACCAAATTCGAGAGAAATACGCACTGCCAACTAATTAGACAAAACATCTAGACATAGTATATACATAATATACTTAGTTTCGTACACACAAATACATTGCAAGCTGTTGCGTGCACAACTAGATGCAACGAATTCTTGTAGGTGGAGCCGATCCATCCGTCGGATTCCCGGAAGGTCCAGCCTCGGCAGCAGCAGCGGGTACTGAAAGCTGTGGGCACTTCTTGTAAGTGTGACCGTCTGCTTCACACAAGTTGCAACGTTTTTTCTTCTTTCCATCCTCGGACTCGTCCATTCCGTTCTGGATACGACGCGTCTGCCGTCGGCCTATGCCCCTCTTCATTGCTGGATCTGGGATGAGCATTGGATAGGAATTTTGTTGAGTGAATGGTCCTAGAATACCGATGCCGTATATCTCATGACACCAAGTCTGTGCAGCGGCTTCCTTTGTGAAATAGTGATAAACATATGACGCAGCATCTAACCCAGATACAGAACAAGCCGCGATGACATGGGAGCATGGTGAGTGATGCACCTTTGGCTTCTGGCATCTGCAGAACACCCTCCCGTCAATGGTTATCAAAACTTATTGAACTACCCTTTGTCTGCGGACACCCTGTCCGGTCATGTCCCTGCATGATACCACAAATCTTTGCTCTTTTGTGCCTATCGATATAACTGAGTGAAATTGAGCCTTTTCCATCTTTTTTTCCATGTACTCATTGACCCTTCCACAAAAACGCACTCCTGGATCATGAAGTAAGGAAGCGGCTGATGCGTACCGCTCCCCAAAATACCTTACACATCCATACATGATGAACTCAACAATGCCAACAAGAGGAAATCCATGAACACGACGCATTACCATATTGTAACACTCAGCATGGTTGGTCGTCTCGATCCCGTAACGCCTCACATCTGTGTCATACAGAAGTGACCACTTCTCTTTAGGTGCACCATCAATCCACTGTGTAAATGGTTTAGCAGCTCGAACTAATGAATCTGTAGAACGTCTCCTGCTGGATGATGAGGTCTGGCTCTTAAGCAATTCGGCGCTCATGTCATCAATTATACCCCACAAAGCATTGAACTTCCTCTGCTGATTCTGAGTGCACAATCGCTTGAACAAATTCATCAGATCCTTATTCTTGAACCGCTCATAAAAATTAGCAGCCATATGCCTCACACACCACCTACTGACAACATCTGGCCATATAGGAGGTGAAAATGGACTACCTTCTTGGAGCTGCCTTATAGCTGCAAGGAGACCTGCATGCCTATCTCTGATAAGGCAAACATTAGGCCTTCCAGCAATAACGTGATTCTTCACACGTTCAAGAAACCAGTACCAGCTTTCTGTGCTCTCATTCTCAACAAAGGCAAAGGCGATAGGAACTATCTGCTTGTTACAATCAATTCCGATCGCCGTCAATATTGTTCTCTTATATTTTCCTGTCAGAAAAGTGCCGTCAATACACAGAACAAGAAGGGAGTAAATGAAGGCCCTCACACATGCACCAATGCAGAAGAAAGCTCGCAGCAAAATGCTTGGCCCCCCTGACAAGCTCGGTACACTCTATGTATCAAAAGCACTTCCAGGATTTCTGTGCACAATTGCTTCAAGCATACGAGGTAGGTTGTCATATGAAGCCTCATAAGTGACAAACCGCATCTCAAACACTTTTTGTTTAGCCCGCTAAGCCTTTGCATAGCTGATCACATACTGGAAATTCTGTTCAATGTCCCTAATTATCAATGTAGGCTCGTAATCCATTTTGTCAAGAATCACCCCATACATATTCTTGGCCACGAAAGTATATGTGATATTACGGTGATGTCCCACAACACCTGTCAATCTACAAGTATGTGGTGTAACAATTGAATATTCCCAATGTGTTTTGAACTTCCCCTTGTAGGCATTCACTCGCCATGTACAGTCTCTATCTGCACACCTCACCTCGTATTCTTTGCTGCTAGACTTCAACACTCTGAATTTCTTCCTCAGAGATATAGCCCAGACCTTCACAGCATCCTTCACATCTTCAATGGTACGATACTTTACCCCTTGTATGACCTCATTCACTCTATATTCAAACTCCGGACATCTAATATCTTGTACCACTGGATTCCCAAAGCCCTCTTCATGCCATTCACCTAGCACTGGGAAGCGCTCATCGTCCTCATCGTCCGATGAGTCCCCACATTGCTCCATTATTTGTGCATCCTGGTCTTCTTTCTCCATGTCCTCCACAATTCTAGGTATCCGCTCGCCTTTATCTACTAAACCTTGTGGTTCTTGTTCTGGTTCTGGAGCTTGTACGTTCTCTTCTTCTTTATCCTCTTCCAACTCTTCATTCCAGTCATATGTTGTGTGTGTTGATCCTTCACCTAAATCACCGACCTTCTGGTGAATCTGAATTACCATTGCAAGAGACCACCCTCTTTGAAGAGCTACGTGCATGTAATGTTTCCATTCTTCCGTACTACTTATAAGCGTCAACTCCCAGAAATCCCCCATTTGTTTCCCAGGAAGTCACAGTATGAACCGTAAGCAAATGAGTATTTGGATTCACATTGAACTTACCATAAAGCCATTTGCGTATGGAACCAAAACTCCTCTCTAGGGGTTTATCTAGACTGCACTGTCTTCGTTCCAATGCTGATAGATTTACTCCATAGGAATCACGAGTAATTCTATAGAAATCACCGTAATGAACTTGAAACGCCACCTTGCTCGACATATCTGGCCATTCAAAGACTTAATTTTAATTAAACCAGTTTCTAAAACCATGGTACTCCTTCAATTATAACCACTAATCCGAACCCTAACCGGTTACAATTATAAAAAACACTAATCACAGAATTTAAAATACAAAAAATTTAGAATGACAAAGTTGAGAAATATTGGTTACCTGCGGTTCGGATCTAAAATCCGGCAGGGCTTCGCTGTTGCAACTCCCTCCCTCACCCCCACGTCTCTCATTTTGTCCCTCTATGGATGTTGTTTGCTGCAAATGCAGGTGTTGGGGGGGGGGGGGGACGTCATCTTTTATATTGGGGGTGGAGCCTGCCGCCCCCTTGCTAGGCGGTCGGCCTGCCTGCCGCCCCTCCACCGGGCGGTAGGGGTCTCCATGCGATAAAACTTAAATTTTAATTATATATAGGTCCCTATCGCCCGGCAGGTGGGCGGCAGGGGTCGGCCGCCCCGCAGACGGGTGGTAGGCCCCCTGCCGGGCGGTAGGGGTATAAAACTATAAATTGTGAAACCCAAAATATATTTCTGTAAAAAATATTTTTACTCCCTCACCCCATCGCCTGAAGACAAGCTTATATGGGCCGTAGCAGTAAATTAGCCCAACAGGTCAGTTGGGAATTAATAGACCGTATCTATTGCATGTGAGGTTGTCTAAGGTAGCTGCATGGAGAGACGTGTCACATGTGAAGGTGTAAGTGAATATATTTTTACTATTGCTGTCAGTTGTAGAATATGCCCTATTACGTATGTAGCCACTAGCTAGGCTATAGCTATATTGTCTCACATATATTTATATTTTTCTATTTTTATTTCTTCTTCCCCGTAAGGAGCTTCTCTTCTTTTTACCTTTCCATCCTTTGTTTTTTTCTTCTTCTCTTTGTTGACATGATTTTTTTTTCTTGTGTACATTCTTTCCTTCCCTGTGTTACGATAGTTTTTTTTTCTATTTTCCTTTTTTCCTAGCCGTTATACTTACTTCTTCTTAGATCATATATGCACGGTTCTAGTTATAAATTTATCTTCCTCTATTCTATTTTTATTTTCTCTGTTTCTTTATACAGATTGTGAAGAATGATAAATTATAGTATAAAACTATTTGTTTACATTTAAAAGCCAGTCATACTCAGTTTATACTAATTTATTTGTCTTGTAGATTCATAAATTGGTGTTTGAAGTGATTTAGCTTTGCATATGCTACTTTGTTTAGCTCGTGATGCTTAAAAAATAATTCTTTACAGTGTAGATATATTTATCTCTATGTAATATGCGTCTAAATAATTTGTTCGCAATGTCAAATTATTTGTTCATTTTGTAAATTAAATTGTTCCGTAACATTGACTCATTTGTTCGTGATATGATTTTCATTATTTATCTTATACAATCAAATGTTCGCTGTGTGTAATATTTTATTCGTTGTACATTATTATTTGTTCGTTATGTTTAATTTTTTGTTCATAGAAATAATTATTTGTTCGTGTTGTTAAATTATTTATTCCCAGTATCCGAAATTAATTATTTATTATTATAGGAAATGATTTTTGAAAATATCATCCAAGCATTATTTTGAAGATCTTGTTATAAGAAAAATAATGGCGCGACTTAAATTTAATTTGGTTTAATTTGGATACTGATTGAATACTTATATTATTTTTAATTTTGAATTCTTTGTTGTCTTTTTCTGCATGCATGCAAACAATCTCTTTTCTAATTTAGATGACACCGCAACACTCAAACAATTAAATGGGCCGGTCCTTTGTTTTCTTTTTCTGCGTGCAAACAAACAATCTCTCTCCTATTTAGATAGTACCGCAACAATCAAACAATTAAATGGGCCGGCCCAATAAAATCATCCGCTTCAGGTGACAGTTTACCGAACTGTCACCTTCAGCGACACATAATCGTGCCCGGGAGTTGCCTTCTTCCTTCCGCAAGTCAACAGGCGGAGATCAGATGCGTTTCCTAAGTGTGAATTGTAACAAAATTAATGTCACTGCTTTTAGAATTTAGACCATTTTCAAATTATCGTGTGCTGTTTTTTAAGGAATTATCGTGTGCTGTTTGTTGTGTGGGAATTGAATTAGAACTCTAGTTCAAGTTCGCATCGGTTTTCGTGCCGCCCCGTCTCGGCCCGATCCAGCCCAGCCACACCCCGACATGGTCCAGCAACAACTGAGCTATCATCATCATCTCAGTTTGCCGCAGCCCGAACATTTAACAGCCCAAACACGGTGCCCTTGGCCCAACTTCATGGAGAAACCCAGAATTGCAGAGTCCGTATGGTTGGCGTTGGAGACGACACTGATGTAGCGATTCAGTTTTACCGCTAGCTGAAAAGAAAAAAAATTCATTTTCCTCTGATGAAGTCACCCCTGCGTCACCACAGGAGGTCACCGGGGAAGAAACGGAGAAGAATGAATGCATTTCTACGGCCGCGGTTACCTATCACTTCGGATGGCTGAAGCGCACGAACTGGCTCACTAGCGGAGCGCCCCATGAGCGAGGATGCCACCTTCTCCCCCCGCGCCGCCGGCCACCTTCGCCTCTAACCCAGTCCCAGCGGCGAGCGGAGGAAGATGAACAGAGGAGGAAGAAGGCGCAGCGCGAGAGGAGGAAAAAGGCTGTCATGGGATGCAGAAGTTGAATTGGGCTGAGTGCAACAGATCGGAGAACACAACAACAGACAGGAGAACAAAGCAGGGTAACTGAATTACGACTAATATTAATCCCTCACTAGATCTTATACATTAAGAAGCAAGCAATTATAATAACTATTTTAGAGAAGCAATCTGATAGACTAAACGGAATGAACTTGAGGTCTCAATGAATTTAGCATAGTAGATAGCAAAAGGTCGCGCGCGCATCCAGATCATGCGGCCTCTAAATTTAATCGTCGAAGGCCCACTGATTCTCCCTGCGGATCTCCGCCTCCTCCTCCGGTGTCAAGTCGTTCTTTGAGGGACCGAAACTGGCGACCAGAGGGAGGTGTGAATGGGAGCCGATCAAAATTTCTCTCGAAATCGATCTGTCGGCCTATATCCCGAAAATCACCACAAGCCCTCAAACCTAGGGTGAGAGAGTAGCTATGAACTAGCTATCTCTAAGCAAAAACCCCTAGGTTGAGAAACGGAAGCAATGCAGAAAAACTCCCCAAACAGCAGCTATACTGAGTCAGACCGGTCTGACCGCTAGCACAGACCAGTCAGGCTGGAATTTGAATTTCCAGACCGGTCAGACCGGTTACACAGACCGGTCAGACCGGTCGCTCCCAGACAGCCCGCAACCAAAGCTCCAAATGGCAAATCTCGAGCAAACAAAGTCTAAATCCAACGAAACTTGGAGGATACCTTCACACCTATCCCGTGAACATATCCCCAAGAGATCTCTCCCAAAAGATAAAAGAATCTTGAGAATTTGGGGGAAGATCAAAGTGGATTGGGGTTTTCTCAAGAACACAAAAATTCCAATTCGTGAGAACTCACGATTCCAGGGGGTTTGGCACTAGGCTAGATGCATAGGAATCGTCACAAAGAGTTCGGCGAAACACGAATCCAATGGCTCGATTTCTCTAAACACGAAACATCCCAAAAGAGGAGAAATCAAACCCGAAACGCAAGAGAGGAAGGGGAAGACGAATACTCAGCACACATAGATGATCTCAACAAGATTTCATTCATAAATTTCAGAGGAATTCACCTATACAAAGCTAGAGCCATCCGCCCATCATCCTACCCACTAAAATTGAGAGATTAGCTAAACCCCAACCCTCTTTGCGTTGGAGTCCTTGGCCCTAACCTGGAGCAGGGGCAGGGAAAAAGAAAAACGAAGAGAATACAAAAAGACTCAAGAGACTCAACCAGCCACGGGCTGGTGGGGGTATTTATACCCAGCTGCTGCGGCCAGACCGGTCAAACCGGTCCATGGGACCGGTCAGATCGGTCGGGTCTGCAGTAGCCCGCTGTACAGACTCAATCGACGGCGGAGTTTCTTTCTTCGACTCGAAGTCTTTGCTGCGATGCCGCCACGTCGACGAAGTACCAGTCCACGGTTTTGGAGGGTCCGTGAAAACCGGGTAGGTGGCCGGTTTTGAGAAAACCGCCAAAACATCACGCGCGGGAAGATTCCCGCCTCCACGCCGTGGCCCTAGACGCCGTTCCTGCCTCGGCCTCCTGACGGTCCTAGACGCCGCCCGACGCCCGTCACCTCCTCGCCCGCAGTGAGGCCCTAGACGCCGTCGATGTCCGTCGCCTCCGTCAGTCCCGAGACCGACGCCAGTGCCTCCACGACTTGGTGTCTTCAACCGCCGTCCGCCTCCTTGGTTTTGTGGCGCAAACCAAGAAACCCGCCTTCCGTCGTCGCTTGCGCCCTTGATCTAGTAGTGGACGCCACAACTGCCGGCCGGCCCGAGCTCCTCCACGGTAACTCACCGGCGACACTTCATGCCCGTGTACCTGCAATCCAAAGACCAAGCGCACGATCACACCGCACGGTTGACAATTCACTCATCACAGGCAGGATAGAGTACTCTCGTTCCTCATTCTTGATGTTGAACATCCGCCTGATCTCCTCCACCGACTTGTTCTGGATCATGTCAGCAATCGTCTGGCAGGTGAGGTCCAGCAACCCCTTGACGTTGAGGTAGTTGGCGGCCAGCACCATGTCTAACAGCATGCCCTGGTCGACCGCCTCGATGAATGCCTTGTCGAACCTCTCCACCTCCTCCTTGTCCGACGCGGCGGTATGCTTGTTGCAGTACTCGAGGACCTTGGCGAGGACCCCGCCGGCGATTTTGGGGAGCGGGACGCCGCCGTCGGTGCAGCCGTCCTCGATCATGTGGTGGATGGTCTCCGACAGGTTCGCCGCCGTCTCCGGCACCGCGAAGTGCTCGCCGTCCGAGCTGATGAGCGTGATCGTGGCCGTTGCTGTAGCCGTGGGCACCGTCTCATCGCCGGAACCCGCCGATGCCATCGCTCTGCTGCCTGCTGCTTGTTACGGTGCTACGACGACGACCACGCTGAGTTGCTTCTCGCTCGCTTCACCGCCCTTGCTCTCTGATCTGGATCGCGGGATTGGTTTGGAGCCTTTGGTAGTTTGGTGACAGGCCAAGAGGTGATCTGCGTGTTGATTTGTACTAGTCTGCGGGGGGATTCCCTTCCGCATTTCCTACCCAAAGCTCGGCGTTTCGGTAAAAAAAAAGCAACGGATGTGAGAGGTTGTGAATATGGGGTAGTCAAGAGAGATAATACGATGGCTTTCCTTTTCTCTTTTATCAGAAATTCTAGGACCTCATCAAACCAGACTTCATGGATTTGGTGAGGACTTTTGAGAGAAACTAGCTGGACATAAATAGACTTAACTATGTTATGCTCACTCTTATTCCCAAAGAGGCTGATGCCACAAACCTAAGGAAATTCAGGCCTATACCCTTATTAATTGTAGTTTTAAAATTTTAAGCAAAGCTTTGAATAATAGACTAATCAAAATATGTGATATACTGATTACCCACAATCAATCTGTCTTCATTAAAGACAGATATATCTTGGAAAGTATTGTGGCTGCACATGAAATTATTCATGAGATTGCTCAGAAAAAAAAGTCAGGAATTATTTTAAAGATAGACTATGAAAAGGCTTACGATAGAGTGAACTGGAGCTTCCTTGAGGAAGTTCTAAGGTCTAGAAATTTCTCAAAGAAGTGGGTGACTTGGATCAACCAGAGACGGCTCTGTCTGTGTCAGGATAAATGACACTATGATAGTGATCGGGTGCTCTAGCCTAAGAGGGGGAGGGGTTGAATTAGGCACTCTTAAAATCTTAATTTATGGCTCCAATTAGTTTGCACAAAACTTAAACTAAATCAAGCTATCTAGATGTGCAACTATGGTTCTTCTAGTGTGAAAACCTCATCCCAAAAAGAGTTTTGCAACCTATAGCCAATCTTAGCAAGATACTACACTAAGAAAGTAAAGGCACACAAGTTGCAATATGAAATGCGGAAGTTTAAAGAGGAGGGATGAGAGGAAGCAAACTCTCGACATGAGGATTTATCCTGTGGTTCGGATTGCCACAAAGGCACCCCCTACATTCATGTTGTTGAAGCACTCACGAAGAGTATCACTTCCCGGCAATCAAGTCTCTTCCGTGAACACAATCACGGTCACCTTGATCTCAATCTTCACTAAGGGAGATTGCCCAAAAAGAAGGGGTCTCCGTCCCCCGCACAAAGTTGTCGACGCCGCTCCACACCAAGCCGGAGGGTCGTTGACGTGCCAGCGAGCCACCAATGCTCCAAGGAGGCCGGCACACCGAGATACAAGTTTGGTTCACTCTAGAACCAGCCACAAGGATCTCAACCTTGCTTGTTCACTCTCTCAAGAGCTAATCTAGCACTCACACTTACAAAGCTAGTGCTAAAACCTAAGGATATGATCAATATGCACTTGGGTTGGCTTGGAGGTGTTCTTCAATGTGTATGAGGTCTCTCTAGTCTCCAGCAAACTCAAAATGACCGAGGTGAGGCGTATATATATGCCACCAACTTGAACTAGCTGTTTAGAGCCGTTGGCCAGTTTTCTGCGTAGGCATCGGAACTTTCGGTGCTAGAGCATCGGTTCTTCCGGTCTCTCACAGAATGATTCTAGGCGTTAGCTCCTCTGACACGGCTGCAGCAACTTTTTGGGACCATCGGTTATACCGATGCTTGGGCGTCGGTTCTTCCGGTGGTACAGGATCTTCTCGTAGCCATTTCATTTGGCGCTCAGACTTGCACCTTGCTAGGGCATCGGATCTTCCAACTACCATCGGATGCATCGATGCTTCATGCATCGGTTAAACCGGTGCCTCTGTTTTCTGCAGAACTCGTCTAATTTTAGCGTGTTCTTTGAGTTCTTTCTTCATGTATTGCTTTGTATGGCCTTTTTACTTCATCCCTTGGATCTAGTAATGTTCACTCAACAAGACCATTAGTCCCATTGATTGCGTTGTCATTCGATAAATCACTCGAAAAGGCATAAATGGTGCCATGTTCGTTACACACTAAAAGAAGCTATTTTGGAGTAGGTAAAGGTCTCAGACAAGGAGATCCTTTGTCACCTCTCCTTTTTAACTTAGTGGTAGATGTTTTCACAAGAATGCTTATGAAAGCAGCTAGGCACAACCTAATTGAAGGTTTGCTCCCAGAGGTTGTGAATGGAGGGATCATCAGTTTACAGTATGCTGATGATACTCTCCTATTTCTCAAAAATGACATGCAGCAAGCTAGACACTTTAAATTCTTGCTTGCTTGCTTTGAGCATCTGTCAGGCATGAAAATTAATTACCATAAAAGTGACCTCATGACTTTAAATCTGGATGAGGATGAACAAAACACTTTAGCCAAACTCTTTTGTTGTAACATTGGTTCTTTCCCTATCAAATACCTAGGTGTTCCCCTGCACTACACTAAACTCAAAAGAGAACACATACAACCAGTGGTGGATAAGTTAATTAAGAGAATTGCTGGTTGGAAAGGGAGATTACTCTCTAGTGCAGGAAAACTGACCCTGCTTAAAATCTGCTTAGCTAGCATACCTATATACTTACTTTCAGTGGTTAAGTTCCCTAAATGGGCTGTTGAGTGTATCAACTCACAAATGGCCGACTTTCTATGGCATGATGCTGAAGGTAAACACAAGTACCATCTGTCAAATTGGCAAAGTCTGGCCCCAAAAAACAGATCATGGAGGTTGGGGCATTCCTGATATTAGTAATATGAATCTATGTTTACTAGCCTCTTGGATTAATAGATATCACTTGAGTGATAATGTGATTTGGAAAAATATTGTTGATTATAAATACAACAGTAACCCAAACATCTTTTGCTGCCCTAAAATTGGGCCCTCCCCCTTTTGGAAAGGGGTGCTGTGGTTTTGCAAAGCGGCTAAGATGGGGGTGAGATGGAAAGTAGGAAATGACAAATCAGTGAGATTCTGGGAAGATTGGTGGTTTGGTAACTGTAGTCTGGCCACCCAGTTCTGGGGTCTTTATGTCATCAGTAATCAAAAGAACTGTTGTATGGCTGATATTTGGGATGGGGTAGATCTAAAAATCTCCTTTAGGAGGGGAGTTAATGAAACTCTCATGCAAGACTGGTTAGCTTTGGTTGCAATTGCTGAATCCATCACTTACTCAGATGACTGTGATGCTATTATTTGGTGCTTTGACAATAACAGTAAATTCTCGGTTCAATCCATGTATAGTCAGTAACATTTAGGAGAATCCAACCTCTCTACACACCAGTAATTTGGAACTTATATGTGCCTCCTAGGGTACACATTTTCCTCTGCTGATCTCTAATGATAAAATTCTAACGAGAGCCAACCTAGCCAAGAGAAGAACTCTTGAGGATCTCTCTTGCCTTTTCTGCTCTGACCCTGAAACAACACATCATCTGTTTTTTGACTGTTGTATCGCTGGTGTCTTATGGAAACATGTATATGATAATTTTGAAATACAAATTGGCTCCAATTTTGAATCAGTAGCCCATTGGTGGGTGAGCAATAATAGAAATAGTGTCTTAAACACTATTGGTGCTGCTTTATTGTGGAGCGTATGGAAACTAAGGAATGAAATTTGTTTTCAGGGGAAGAGATGGAAAGACGAGCAAGTAGTTTTGAACAAGATAGTACAAGCACTGAAGAACTGGAGACCGCTGTGCAAGCCTGCAAGTTGGGAAGCGAAGACAAGTACAACTGGGTGATCAATATGATGGTGGAGAGGAGCTTGAAGCCTTTGATGCTGACAACAGGAAACTTGGAGAGCGGGACATTTTCTCCATCAACATCGGATCCAACATTATCAGAATTGGGAGCGTCGGGAGCTGCCTCCAGCATCATGGCTGAATCATTCTCATTTCTAGTCGCAAATTCTTGTGTCTGATTGTGTAGTGGGCGCGCTTAAAATACGCTTAAACCTCTTGAACTTGTAAAATGTTGAACACCTTGAATGCTTTGTTCTCTTGGAATAAAGTGGGGAAACTTTTTCTCTAAAAAATTTAGATAATATTTTACCTTGCTTGTTGGAGATGCTCTAATAGTCCACCACTACTGCCTTTCAGTCCATGCAACCTCGGCGGCCTAGTTGTTTGTTTTCGTTCTCCTCCGTCTCGGCCCGATTGAGCCCAGCTACACCCCGACCTGGCCCAGCAACAACCGAGTTATCATCAACATCTCAGCGACCGCCGCCCGAACATCTATCGAACCAAACACATGCCGCTGATCTAGCGGTTCGCTTTTACCGCTGGCTGAAATCTGAAATGAAAAACTTCTGCGCCAGGATGGCGTGATGCCTTCTACTAGCACTAGTACCAGGAAATGAAAAAAAAGACTTTCTTTTTCCTCTGATGAAGTCTCCCTTGCGTCAACAGAGGAGAAGAGACTCTGCTTCGCCGGGGAAGAACCGGAGATGCAAGCGGCGCAGGCCACGCCGCCAGCCCGCTGGGCCAACTGCGCCGCAGGCTCCCACGAACCCTCAAATCACCCACATAACATAAGCGGGCTCATGCGGGTGAACCCACATAGCCCACATAGCCCACATATACACCCGCATCTACAGCTTCCCTCGAGTCTTCGCTGTCCCGCAGCTGCACCGCGCCGCTGCCGCTTCCATGGACAACCGTAGCTCAGCCACGCCCCCTGCCCCGCCGGCGCTGCCTCCTGACCCTCCCTCTTGTGCAGCACCTCGATCTGCATAAAAAAGGACTGGTTCGTCGCGTGCGCCGGAGTGTGTCCTCGTGCCCGTGCCTGCGCCCGCGACGAGGACATCGCCGCCACCATCGCCGGCCGGTTGTCCCCCACCGCTGAGATCTGGGCTCATGGAGAGGAGTTCATCTTCAGTAAAAGCTGCGGTCGACATGGCAACTGCGCATCGGGAGGCAATTAGGGTAGGAGAAAAGAGAAAGCAAGCACAGGTTTGATTTCTTGCCAAAAATCCCCCATCGATTTGATTTGCTGCCATCGAGGTGGAGAGGCAATTAGCTATATATCGATTTGTGTTCAGGGAAGGGGAGAGGAGGAGGTAGGTGCAGGGAAAGGACTTATGGACAAGAGCTCAACTGTAAGGATTCTTGTCAAGAATTCCCCATGGATTTTGTTTGCTGTTGGTACATGTGTTACCTGCTTCTCACCCAGGTTTTAGGCTTCTTATTACCTCCTTCTATTGGACCACGCTAATGTTCCATCTATGCATATAGTAGACATACATGGGTTGGCCTCATAGCTTGGAGGGCCCACTGCTTAGGCCGCACAGCTTGACCACCCTCAGGGCCGGGCCAGCTAGAAAAGTAATAGATGATTCTAGCCATCCAATATAATTAACTGAAGGACTTACTGTCATCTGATAGTGCTATATAAAAGCCTAAGGGTATAAGCTTGCAGCTCATCCTTAGCTTTGCAGTCGATAACTAATTATTGGATGATCTTTTAATTCTGATACATATAACTAATAAGTAAAATGTGCAGAGGTGGTATGAACATTTGCCATTTTCCCAAAGAAATTCTGTTTTCAGAGAAGAACTATCTAGTCATTTTGGTGGAGCAAGAGCCCCACTCCTCCATAGTAATAGCCTATATATAGAGCATGGTGAACTAATATACTGTGTCTCGGCATACAGTTGCTGGTTCTGTAATTAACGAGGGAGGGGCTGTGCTACACAAGTACACATACGGGAATATACCCCCACTTCCAAGTTTTCTTATTATATATATATGTATGGCGTGTCACGGCACATTCTCAGACCCGCATAGTAGCAAGAGAATTTGTATAGTGAGAACGGGGTATATAACATGAAGATGAGAGTAGGCATATATGGACACCATTTTAGCTACTTAATTAGGCAAGCAGTTATTTATAGTTGGAATCAGAGACACATATTATCTATGCAGGCTAACGAGGGAGAAGGGATTTCATCATCAGTGAAGCATAAGGTCCCCAGACCAAGGGCAGCACCTGCAAAGCGGTTCAAGTCACCACTAGCATCGAAGTCAACTGGAGTCAGGATGATGCTATCCCCGAGGGTCATTTCCCCGTCTACAACATTGGCTAGGTCTTCACAAGAATCGCCAATATCTCCTTTTATCAAAAAAAGAAGTATGCTTGGTCACGGTCAAGGTTAACCGAACCGTCGGTAACCGGTCCGGTTTGACCGGTTACCGGTCAAACCGGTCCGGCCCGGTACCGGTTCGGTCCGGTATGAAACCGGTCCAAATTCAAAATTTAAATTTGAATTCAAAAAAATGAAAAATTCCCAAAAAATTCCTAAAAATACTTCAAGGTGCAATGAATCTAATGGTGTCAAATTTTCTCCAAAATTCATTCATTTAGTATGGTTTTCGGAATTTATAAGTTAAATAAAAAAAGAAAAAGAAAAAAACCGCGGCCCATTAAGGCCCATCGCGTGGCAGAGGTCATTTAACGTCACGTGTCCCTCAGCCGAAGCCTCACCAGCGCCTCCCTCATCCGCTCCCCCCTCACAGACTCCTGTCCGCCGCCAGAAGTCGCCGCCCGCCACTGGAGACCGGCTAGCCGCCCTCAGATCCCGGCTAACCGGTCTTCCTCACCGGTAAGCCGGACCGGTAGCCGATCTACCGGTCCCGTCCGGTTTTCCGCCCGGGGAGGCCGGTTTACCGGTATGGGGAGGAGGTAAACCGCCGATTAGCATCGGTAAGCCGCGGTCAGGTTAGTTATTTTTTTTTCCTAGGATTTAGGTGTATTTAGATGTTTTGTTTTAGGATTTAGGTGTATGACATAGGTATATTTAGAATTTAGGGAAGATTTATTTATATTACATGATTTTTTGCACTATGTAGTAGGTTTTAGCTAGATTTAATTTAGGTGTATTAGATGATTTTTGACACTATAACTTAGGTAGGAGTAAGAATATTAGATGATATATTTTTGTTGTGCATGTATGCAGATAGACAATGGCAAGCAGAGATGTTGTATGGGAACACGGTGAAAATCTTTATCCCGGATGGCGATGTAGGAGTAAGAATATTGGTAAAGCTTGGTCAAAGTTTTTCCATATTGCAGGAGTACCTGGAAGACAGGCTGACAGCAAGGTTAACCGAACCGTCGGTAACCGGTCCGGTTTGACCAGTTACCGGTCAAACCGGTCCGGCCCGGTACCGGTTCGGTCCGGTATGAAACCGGTCCAAATTCAAAATTTAAATTTGAATTCAAAAAAATGAAAAATTCCCAAAAAATTCCTAAAAATACTTCAAGGTGCAATGAATCTAATGGTGTCAAATTTTCTCCAAAATTCGTTCATTTAGTATGGTTTTCGGAATTTATAAGTTAAATAAAAAAAGAAAAAGAAAAAAACCGCGGCCCATTAAGGCCCATCGCGCGGCAGAGGTCATTTAACGTCGCGTGTCCCTCAGCCGAAGCCTCACCAGCGCCTCCCTCATCCGCTCCCCCCTCACAGACTCCTGTCCGCCGCCAGAAGTCGCCGCCCGCCACTGGAGACCGGCTAGCCGCCCTCAGATCCCGGCTAACCGGTCTTCCTCACCGGTAAGCCGGACCGGTAGCCGATCTACCGGTCCCGTCCGGTTTTCCGCCCGGGGAGGCCGGTTTACCGGTATGGGGAGGAGGTAAACCGCCGATTAGCATCGGTAAGCCGCGGTCAGGTTAGTTATTTTTTTTTCCTAGGATTTAGGTGTATTTAGATGTTTTGTTTTAGGATTTAGGTGTATGACATAGGTATATTTAGAATTTAGGGAAGATTTATTTATATTACATGATTTTTTGCACTATGTAGTAGGTTTTAGCTAGATTTAATTTAGGTGTATTAGATGATTTTTGACACTATAACTTAGGTAGGAGTAAGAATATTAGATGATATATTTTTGTTGTGCATGTATGCAGATAGACAATGGCAAGCAGAGATGTTGTATGGGAACACGGTGAAAATCTTTATCCCGGATGGCGATGTAGGAGTAAGAATATTGGTAAAGCTTGGTCAAAGTTTTTCCATATTGCAGGAGTACCTGGAAGACAGGCTGACAGTCCATACTTTATCAGCGCGGTCAGGGAGTCCCTAAACATGTTTCATTCGCATGGTGTATGTTTTGACATGTTACTAAACAATCTGTCTTCCATTGCAGGAGATTCAAAAGGTGGTGGAAGAGATTGGACCGGAGAATGTCGTGCACGTAGTCACCGACAACGGCTCGAATTACAAAAAAGCATGCAACGAACTACTAAGTGACGTGTATGACCACATAGTTTGGACACCGTGTCTAGCACACACCGTCAATTTGATGTTGAAGGATATAGCTCGAAGGCCTGAACATGGTGTTATCATCAAGCAGTGCAAGCGAATTTCAAATTGGTTACACAATCATGGTCAGTTGAATACAATGATGAGGAACGCAATCGGTGGTGAGTTGGTCAAGTGGAATGCCACTCGATTTGGAACCAACTACATGTTCCTAGAGAGCATCTATCGGAAACGTGATCGTTTCATGCAGTGGATGGCATCTACTGAGTTCCAACACAGCAAATGGGCGAATACCGAAGATGGTAGATTTACTCATGCAAGTTTTTCAAGTATGGAGTGGTGGGATGCATTGAAATATATCATCGACACGGTTCAACCAATATACAAGTTCCTTGCCATGAGGCTTGTTTCACAATGTTGTTCGTCCAGTGGATGCGAGCGGAACTGGAGTACTTTTGCCTTGCTGCATACAAAGGTTCGCAATCGGTTGTCGCACAAGAAACTTAATAAGCTTGTTTATGTCAACTACAATCTTCGTCTCCGACTTGAGGAGGTCTCCGGGCCACTGATGCGTGAAGAAGGTGATTTCATTGACCAGCTAGCCCATCTTTCTTTCTATGATGAGAAAAATCCGGTGCGGGAATGGATGGAATATGGTAGATCTAACCGGGCTCCAGTTCTGGACGAGGATGATGATGACGGCGACATCCCTCTCCCGTCCCATATTGTCAGAGATCAAATAAACGAGTCAGATCTATGTGAGGCTACGGGGAATGATTCCATCAGCGATTGGGCACGTACAAATATAGGTGACACTCACCTAGGGAAGAGAAAGTTGCAGAAGGGACCTAAGAAGGGTGACCCGAAGCGTCGAAAAGGCAAAGGAACAGCAAAACCAGTGAGCAGCGACACCGAGACTGATGATGGCAAAGGTCAGCGTAGTCCTCCATATCAGGAGTCCGAGGATAGCAGCTCGGCCGATGATGGTGATGATGGTGATGATGGTGACGGTGCTGGGCCTGATGCTGGTGGTGGTAGTGGTGCTGATGCTGCTGCTGGTGGTAGTGGTCGTGCTCGTAGTGTTCGTTTCACAGGTATACATTGCACATACAAATAGACACATATTTCTGACTATTGACTACTAATTATGAAATATGGTTGATTGCAGGGGAGACTCAGTTCACACATGCTACTCAGGACACCGACCATGGAGCACCGCAGTCGCAGAGGAGAACAGGTGGACCAACGGACTATGATAGTCCACAGCACTCTTCTTCCTCCTACAGCGATTCGAGGCACTCTTTTCACTATCCCATTCCTGACATCAGCATGCAGCCACCGACGAGATGGGTGTACGAATGGGAAGACCCCCATTTTTACACTATGTTAGTTCAGGAATGGCAGACAACATCGGCGTGGACGGGCCAAACTTGGCAACACTACAAGGCTGAGCTGCTTAGAGTGCGAGGTATCGCTTTGATGTCCAACGCCGAATACCAAACCGCGTCCCAAATGGGGGTCTTCCCATTTCTACGTTGAACTTTCGTTTCATGTGTCTAGGTGTATGACTCTGTATTTGTATGCACGCTTATTACTATTGTATTTGTATGTATGATTATAACTTGTTGCTTTGGTATGGTCATTTACATTAAAATGTGCATAGCTCATGCCGAAATTTCCTTTTATTTTACACCGGGATCTATTTTTGAAGCGGCGGAAAACTAACCGGTATACCGGTCCAACCGGCCGGTATACCGGTATTACCGACCGGTTTACCGGTATAACCGACCGGTTTACCGGTTCGGGCTGCCCCTCCCACATCACCGGTATACCGGCCAAACCGGCCGGTTAACCGGACCGTCCGGCCGGTATACCGGTCCGTACCGTTTGAACGCCGAGATTTGAATTCAAACAAATTCAAACTTCCTTTTGTCCGGTTCCGACCGGTATCCGGCCTAACCGGACCGGTAAACCGGTACCGGAGCCCGGCGGTTAGGCCGGTCCGGTCGGGAATGGAAACCCTGGTCACGGTAAGTTCAAACCATTCAGAGCTATGAACTGATAGTTAATGCATTAGATTTAATTACCTGCTATCATGTTAATGCCTTGGATTTATGCTCCAATTAGTGATTTTAAATTGTTCTGTACTATAGTCTTGTCTGAAAATATACTTTCCATGCCAACCACTAGGATCTTCACATAGGAATAAACGACGCAGACTTACTTCACATATATGGAAAGAATTTGATCCAATATATGATAATGGGATTCTAGTAGAGGCTCAATGTATGCATTGCAATCAATTATTCAAAACAACCAGAGACATTGGTACAAGTGCTTGTGGCAGACACTTGAAGACTTGCAAGGGAAAAGCTAGATTGGATGAAATGGTCTCCCAAATGAGTTCTGGTATGTCCAAGGCTGATGTGTCTTTGAAAGATTGGAGGTTTAATCAAGAAGCAGCCTACCTAGAGCTAGTTAAATTTATTGCCATGCATGAATTACCATTTAGCCTAGTTGAATATCCAAAATTCAGATCATTTGTGGATACCATAAACCCATGGTTCAAGCATGTGTCCAGAACCACCATAAGGTCTTATTGCATTGACTCCTATGAGGAAGCAAGAGCAAACTTAAGAAAGTTGCTGAACAAGTCGAAATCTAGAATTTCCCTCACTGCAGACATGGGGACCTCAAACCAGACTCTAGGCTACTTGTGTGTGACTACTCACTATATTGATGATGAGTGGGAATTTTATAAACGGATCATAAAGTTCACTCTTGTTGAGTCACCCCATGATGGTAGAACTATGTTCAATGTCTTGTTGAGAACACTTCAGGATTGGAACATTGAAAGCAATGTATTTGCAATTACATTGGACAATGCATTTGCAAACGATAACTTTTCAAAAACTTTGCAAGAGAACCTTGTTGATAAGGGTCAATTACCTCGCAAAGGAAAATTGTTTCATTGTCGCTGTGCTGCACATGTCTTAAATCTGATTGTTCAAGAGGGTTTCAAGTCAATCAGTAGTGCTATCAAGAACATTAGAGACAGTGTAAAGTATGTTAAGAGCTCACAAGCCCGGAAGCAAAGGTTTGAAGAAATCGTAGAGCAAGTTGGTATTTCTCCTGGGAAACGACCTCCTCTTGATGTTGTAACTCGATGGAATTCAACATTCCTAATGCTCGAGACAGCTCTGAAGTACAGGAAGGTATATGAAGCTTTAAAGCAGGGGGACCCGCAATACTTACATGAGCCTTCAACCAAGGACTGGAAGGTGGCAAAGAAGCTGTGTAACATGTTACAGCCTTTCTATGAAGCAACCAAGATAGTCTCGGGATCAAAATATCCTACTTCAAGTCGTTACTTTCATATGTTGTGGGAAGTGAAGAGAGAGCTGGACAAACAGTCTTCAATTGGTGACCATGTGATTACAACTATGGTGCATGGGATGAGAGAAAAAATGAACACATATTGGGATCTGTCCTATTTGAAAATCTGCATTCCAGTTATTCTCGATCCTCGATTTAAGATGCGCTTTCTTGAGTTTCGCTTGAACCAATGGTTTGAGGAAGAAGCATTCAGATATAGTTCTAAAGTGGAGAAGACATTTCGAAAGCTATTTGCTGAATATTCCGCAGAAATCAGTGACCCATTTCTTGAGAAGGCCCATATGATTGATGAGAAAGTTGATGAGAACAATCCATGGGCAGATTGGGGGCAGCATCAAAGTGCACAGCAAATGAGTAAAACAAATGAGTTAGACAAGTACTTAGAAGAAGAAACAATGTCAGTAGGAGTTGAGCTTGATATCTTGCAGTATTGGAAGATGCACTCAGGCACTTATCCAACACTTGCACGAATGGCACGCGATATTCTAGCAGTGCCTGCATCAACAGTGGCCTCAGAATCTGCATTTTCTTCTGCAGAAAGAACTGTGAGTGACTATAGAAGTAGGTTGAAAAGTGAAACAATAGAAGCTCTTATTTGCTTTCAAAACTGGTTGAGATCAGAAGATAGTACACATGATCATATAGCCGGAAACATAGCTGGAGATGAGCTTGATTGCATCTTATGCATATTGCTGTAAGTATTACTAACTGAGATTCTTGCAGTTCTATTCTTTAAAAGTTCTTTGCATATGGGCCAATATTCTGATTGCTTTTGATTTAGTTTTTTGGAAACTTGGATAGCTAATTTAGTGGTTCTTTCAGTATATAAGGAAATTTGCCAAGGGATCCAGCTAATTATAGCTGTGCTCTTATTTAACTCTGCAATGTCAAGCTTGTCTCCATAAAATGGATCAGATTCAGAGATGTCCCAATTATAGCTGTGCTCTTATTTAATTGATGCCGAACAGAATTATATGATTCGCTGGGCTAGTTTCTTATCTAGAAGCATTGGTGACTGATCAATATTAAAGTTCTTGAACCTGTTGCTACTGCTGAAATGCTATTAGTCGATCTGAAAAGCATCCACTTCTGAAGTTAAAAGCATCCACTGCTGAAGTTTCCCTTTGAGTATTGTAGACTTGTAGTTGATCCCACTAATGATCTAATACTTGTGTGCTCTGAATCTTTGCAAAGAGTGAGATGTTGATGCTTTTTTTAATTACATGCAGTGTTCTAAAGGAACAAGCTATGGAATCTTTTGCTCTGTTCAAACCCAGTGATGTTCTGCTCTGTTCTGGTGCATGCTGTTGGAAGCAGTGGCTTTGATGTAGTAATTTGTAAATCACGTACTGCTGGACACTTATTTGAGAGAGCTTCAATGCGTTGCAAGAATGAGCATATTAGAGATAGCTGTTTGCACTTTCTGTAATAAGCTGATGCAGAAGGTTGCCCTGGATGGAACCTTGACAGCATGTATTCATAACCTATTATGGAGCCTTATGCTAGTCTCCTTTTTTATCAGGACAAGCTAGTTCTTGTGATGGTATGATATTAGCGTAAATTTCTTGGTCTTCTCAGAATTTTTTATTCTAAAAGGAGTAGTTTTTTTTTGTGATAGCCTGTATTCATATTATGACATGGAATTGTGATTGTAAAAGAGAGAATCAATACAGGCTGCCTCTCCTGCTTGTGCCGTGCGGCCGGTATTCATATTAGCCTGTAGGGCATGCGGGCATGGGGTGGGCTGTCCGCGGCCGCCGTGCTCGGGCTGCCGTGCTTAGCCCACAAAGATGTTGCGGGTCTTGCGGACGTGGGGTGGGCTGTCCGCAGCCGCCCCACTTGCATATTTACCGGAGAAGAATGAGCGCATTTCTACTCCCGTGTAAGAATGTCTCAGAACATCACCGTCGCCACCCACCGTATCAGTGGAACTCCCCTCCCCTGTTAAACCAACCGCCGCCGCGGTCAAGCTTGGCTTCTGACTTGAGAATCCTCGCCTTGCACCTCGACATGCAAAAGCGAATGCACGAACGGAGGCACGGGGGCAAACAGTGCCGGCGAGTAAAAATTGCAGCCCGTCATAGCTGTTCCGGTGGGGATTGAGCACTGAGCAGTTAGCGCGTCGGGACGCGTTCCGGTTTGCGCCGAACAGAGCCATGGCTGCGGGCGTGCGGGCGCCATTAGCTCTGCTACTTTCCCTTCCCCTGCTCGTTACTCTCTTCTCCTCCCGGGCCTCCGCGGCTGATGACACCATCGCCGCCAACTCCTCCCTCGCCGACGGCGAGACGCTGGTTTCGGCGGGTGGGGTCTTCGAGCTGGGCTTCTTCACCGCGGCGAGCTCGACGGCGAGGTTCTTGGGCATCTGGTACATGGGGATCGCTCCCCAAACCGTTGTCTGGGTCGCCAACCGGGACGCGCCGATCAATGGTACCACGGCGAGCCTGGCCATCGACGCCACCGGCACTCTGGTGATCGCCGATCGCTCATCAGGTCGTGTGTTCTGGTCGTCGGCGCCGTCGAACGCGAGCGCCACCGGCGCGCCGGTGGCCCAGCTGCTGGACAGCGGCAACGTCGTGCTCCGGGACGGCGGCGGCGATGGCGCCGCCGTCCTGTGGCAGAGCTTCGACCACCCGTCCGACACCCTGCTCCCGGGCATGAACCTCGGGTGGGACCTCACCACCGGGCTCGACCGGCACCTCACGACGTGGCGGAGCCCCGGCGACCCGTCGCCGGGCGACTACACGTTCGGGATCGACATCCGCGGCGTGCCCGAGGGGTTCATACGGTACGGCGGCGCCGGCGGCGCGCCGCCGGTGTACCGGAACGGGCCGTGGAACGGGCTGCAGTTCAGCGGCGAACCGGAGATGGAGCCCAACAACAGCAACTTCCGCTTCGAGTTCGTCGCCAACGCCACCGACGTGTACTACACGTTCCTGGTGGACGCCGGCGGCGGCGGCGCCGTCGTGTCGCGGTTCGTGCTCAACCAGTCCAGCGTCCAGCGCTACGTGTGGCCGCCGGGCGCCCAGGCGTGGAGCCTCTACTGGTCGCTGCCGCGGGACCAGTGCGACCGCTACGCGCAGTGCGGCGCCTTCGGTGTCTGCGACACCAGTAGCGGCTCGCCGGCGTGCGGCTGCGTGCGCGGGTTCGCGCCGGCGTCGCCGCAGGACTGGGCGCTCAGGGACGGCTCCGCCGGCTGCCGGCGCATGACGCCGCTCAACTGCACCGGCGACGGGTTCCTGCCGCTGCGCGGGGTGAAGCTGCCGGACACCACGAACGCGACGGAGGACACGGCCATCAGCATCGACCAGTGCAGGCAGAGGTGCGTGGCCAACTGCTCCTGCCTGGCCTACTCTGCCTCCAGCATCAAGGGTGGCGACAGCGGCTGCATCATCTGGAGCTCGCTGCTGATAGACATCAGGCATTTCGCTTACGGTGGCGAGGATCTGTACGTCCGTCTTGCGGCTTCCGATCTGCGTATGAATCTCCTTACACATCTCATTCCATATTCTGACATCATAGTTTTTCAAGGATAAAGAATTGATTTTTGAAATAATTGTGTTGGCTGAGGTGATCAAGATGGAATTTCTTTCCTGCTAAAACTCAGTAATCTAGACAGAAAGGAAGTAGTGTAAAGCATATGATATCTGCTTGAGAACAGAACCATTTCGACTTTTCAGTCATAGTAGAGATTCTTAGGAACTAGGAGCAAGATGGTTTGGTTCTTCTAGAAAAGAATTAGATATATTCTTGGATTAACCGTGGCCCATAAGCTTTCTGTCTGCTATATATTCTATTGCTTTTGTACCATGATGAGGCACGAGTTCATGAAAATTCAGATAAGCGCATCTTTAAGCCTGAATTGACCATTCCCCAACCAAAATCAAGATTGGCCGGACCTTTTTTGTTGGCATATGTTGCTTTCAGGAACAAGTACCTAAGGTTAACGAGGGCTAGCGCTAGTCCCTTTCAATTTCAAAATTGATCTTTCACGTAGATTATCCTTTTCATTATTTTGTTTATGTTACTGACCATAATGTTTTGTTGAACTTGAACAGACATTTTAGTGCTCAGCAAGATACTATTTTGTAGCACTGTAGCCTGGACCAACCTAGATAGGAATTAGGAAGGGACCGAGTTTCCATTATGTTCGATAATCAAATTCATTTGTTTACTCCAAAATACCGAAGGTTTAAAACATTTGCAGTATAATTAAAAATACATAGATCAACACCAGGGTTGTTTTCTTGTTCTTAGTACCAACTGCACAAGTTTGATCTCCTGAATCACATGCAATTCAAACTCCTTTCAAAAAAAAACATGCAATTCAAACCAAACAGAAGAAAAATATCATTTTGCATACTTACAACCATTAATGATCCAAAGAAGTTATATTGAGTTTATATGTTTCTTTCTTCAAAGCAACAACATATAGTCAATCATTTTAGTAGTAGTAGCTGGTGCACAAAGTTCGCACAGCACACTCAATTCAATATGCCTTTACTAACCTTTTCCACGATGATGCGACAGCTTCTAATGGAGACGGTTCCAGGAAGAACATCGTAGTCGTAGTTTTCGTAAGCTTATCGGTCCTTGTCCTCTTCGGGTTCGTCGGATTCTTCATCTGGAACAAGTTTTTCAGAAACAGAGGTGTGAGCCCCAAGTCTCCCATTTCTGTCAGGAGAAATATAGGCAGTTGTTTCTGCAAATCCACGTGCTAACCCCGGCGTATGAAATAATGAAAATTTTCCTTGTGCAATCCAGGGAGGTTTCAGAGTGCTCAGAGGTTCAACTCGTTTGACTCCAGTATCCCACTTACTCCGGTCCAGGACAGGAAGCTGGATGATGAATCCGGTCAGAACAAAGACCTTAACGTCACGCTGTTTGACATGGCAACCATAGCTTTCTCCACGAACAATTTCGCGACATGGAACAAGCTTGGAGAAGGTGGCTTTGGCTCCGTCTACAAGGTAAGACAAATTAATCGTTTCAAACGTGCAAAGGGCATTATACGTTTCACATACAAGTAGTTTGATTTTCAAGTGGAATTCGCCAAATGTGAAAATGAATTCAGGGGAAACTGGAAGGAGGGCAGATGGTGGCGGTGAAGCGGCTGTCCAAGTACTCGACGCAGGGCTTGGACGAGTTCAAGAACGAGGTCATGCTCATCGCCAAGCTGCAGCATGTGAACCTCGTCAGGCTCCTGGGCTGCTGCATCCATGGAGAGGAGAGGATGCTGGTGTACGAGTACATGGAGAACAAGAGCCTCGACAACTTTATCTTTGGTACCAAAATTAACTCTGTTAATCTTCCACATTTAACAATGCCATTTCAGCATTGATTTAACAAAGCGTGATACGTGCGCTTCATCAGACAAGGGTCGATCAGCGCAGCTGAACTGGTCGAAGCGGTTCGACATCATCCTGGGCATCGCACGGGGGCTCCTGTACCTGCACCAGGACTCCCGGTACAAGGTGATCCACCGGGACCTCAAGGCCGGCAACATCCTCCTGGACAAGGACATGAACCCCAAGATCTCCGACTTCGGCGTGGCCAGGATCTTCGGCGACGACACCGACGCGCGCACCAGGAAAGTCGTCGGGACATACGGGTACATGTCCCCGGAGTACGCCATGGACGGCGTCTTCTCGGTGAAGTCCGACGTGTTCAGCTTCGGCGTGCTGGTGCTGGAGGTCGTCAGCGGCCGGAAGAACCGGGGCGTGTACGGCAGCGGCGAGCAGGCGAGCCTCCTCAGCCAGGCGTGGAGGCTGTGGAGGGAGGGAAACGCGGTGGCGCTGCTGGACGAGGCGGTGGCCGGCGCCGTCGCGTACAGGGGATCGGAGGTGCGGCGGTGCGTGCAGGTGGCGCTGCTGTGCGTGCAGGAGCGGCCCGACGACCGGCCGCACATGGCGGAGGTGTTCCTGGCGCTGGGCAACCCAGCTGCCGTGCTCCCGCAGCCGAGGCACCCGGGGTTCTGCAGCGACCGGGGGTCCACGTCCACCGACGGCGAGTGGTCGTCCACCTGCACCGTCAACGACGTCACCGTCACTATCGTCGAAGGCCGGTGACGCCACGTGGCGTTAGCCTTTGAGCCGAGCAGTTGGAGGATTTCGTTCGTGCCTTGCGAAACTTGCGGTTTGTGTGAATGTGCAAGGAGAACATGCCATTGGGCCGGCCTCTCGTAAGCCTGGTAGCTAGTGTTGGGCTGGGTGGCATGGGCTGTGTTGCGGTTTCTTGGTCGAAGACAACAGTGTTTGATTATCGGATCTGATCGATTGAAATTGAAATAATTTGAGAAATCGAGCGAAAATTTTGTTCCATGAAATTTTGTAGGACAGCAACATGATCAGATGGACATGGTGATGGTCTAAGACAACAAAAAGTATCAGAATAGTTCTGACCCCATTTGGGGGGAAACAAAGTTTAAGCTCCATTATTGAGTCGATAAGAGCATACAGCATATACACTCCCTAAAGTCATGAAGCGCCGAATTCGCAGAATAAACGGCAAGCATTATTATTGTCGTCCTTTTCTTTGCTCTCCCCTTTGGCCTATCTGCTGAACTGCGTCGTTTCAAACTCCAGGAAGATGCAGTGCGGGCGCGCCAGTCCCCAGATACGCTTCTGCATCTCCCGGCTCAAGGAAACGCCCGACACTGTGTGGATGGCCAGCCTCCTGATCTTGATCTTGCACAAGAATAGCAGCTTAAGGAGCTCAACATCCTCCACTGCTCCTGTGAAGCTACTGATCTCCACCTCCTCGAGTGAATCCAGCACGACGTCGTCGGTAGTCCAGCTCACTGGTGGAACACAGCTACAGCCATGTCGTAGGCAGTAATTTATTTCCTTCTGACAAGAAAGCAAAAAGGTGTCAGCTTAGCTGTTTTGTATACAGTTCTCACTAGTCCTGATTTGTACGTAACTTTTTTTTTCTTCATATTGTGACACAGTATCCATTACATTTGAAGCTTTTAGTTATTGGTAGTCCTCGTCTCTTTTTTTTCTATTTGAAAGTCGGTAAATGACATGTGAGAATTAGAGCATCTCCAAGAGTTTCCAATCTTCCATCTTGAAACGCATCTAGGCCGATAGATGGTAATGGTAAGTTTCGGTGATTAATGACAACCGTATGCGACTAACGTGTGTTTCAAAGGAAAAATTAGTGATTAGTCTAGTCTCATATGAAATGTGAAAGGAGACCCCTCAATTCGGAACAACCATGCGTGCTAAGGACTCAATTTTAAAAATTAATGATCTTTCTAGTCTTAAGTGTCATAAGGAGATGAATGGCACTTGATTTAGCTAGGATTTATAGTTTTTAGTTCTTAACCGTACTATTAATAGGGGTTCATGAGTTAGTAGCTTGACCAAAATTGAGTTGGCCTTAGAAATCTTGCACACTCGCTCAAAAACAGCCCAAGATGGTCAATAGAAGTTAACACAACGCTTGGAAGAAGAAACAATCGAAGTTACATTCAAACCCAAGTCAGTTCAGTTGTAAACGAAGAAAAACAGCAACACCGGTTTAACCGATGCCTTAGCATCGGTGCATCCGACGCTTGGCGGAAGTTCCGACGCCCCTGTCGGTCTATCTCTCTGGATGCAAGCAGAAATCAAATCAACAATCTCTATAGCACCGGTTGAACCGATGGTCCCAAGCAAAGCACCGGTGCATTAGATGTACTATGTTCCAGAGAGCATGTTTTGGTGGACCTCAACTCGTCTTCAGCACCGGTTGAACCGACGCTTCAGAATCAACCACCGGTGCATTAGATGTACTATGTTCCAGAGAGCTTGTTTGAGTTGGTCAGTGAACCTCTTCAGCACCGGTTGAACCGATGTCCCTACGGAGCATGCACCGGTGCAATAACGCAAGCCTGGATACTGTGTCAGAACCCCAACGGCTACTAATTGGACACAGAGAGACCGGTTGAACCGACGCATTCACTTTCTAACCCGTCGGTTATTACGGTGGTCTCGATTTTTCTGCAGTGGACTTCCAACGGCTATGTAACCCTCTCCACTCTATATAAGGGCACCCCCTAGCTCATTTGAAGTGCCTTTGACACCTTGAATACCTGAGGCCACCCTTGAGAAGAAGAGAAAGTGCTTTGAACAAAAGAGAGAAGATCTAGTACATTGATTATGCTTTAACCTTGAAGAATTCAACCTTTGCAAGTGTAGCAAGTGTGCTTGAGCTAGGACCAACTGAGTGTAGGTCAAGTGAAGGCTTAGGAGCTTGTTACTCTTGGTGTTTGGCGGCACCTAGCCGGTCTTGGTGATCGGGAGGTTCTTGGTGAGCTCTTGGAGTTTGTGGGAGCCCCAAGACAAGAAGATTGTACACGGTGTGAAGCTCGCCGTTCCGGAGATGGAGAAGGAGCATTCTTAGTGATCACTTGCTCCTTGGTGAAGCAAGGGAGCTATACCCTTGTGTGGGTGCTCCAACGTTGATTAGGGCGGAGCGTCAACTCCTCGATACCACGGGAAAAAAATCTGGTTGTCTCGTGTCTCTTACTTTTATTTCAAGCAATTAAATCGACTAGAACAACTTGCATAGTAGTGTGAACTCTTGCTTAGGTTTTGATCTTACTAGTGTGCAACCATCTAGACAAAATGATCATGATAGTGTGTTTACCTACCTAAGGACCTTTTTGCTAGCGTGCTCTAATGAGTAGGTTTCAAATTTGTAGATTGGGCAATACTAGTCTAGGCTAAGGACTAGGTAGAAATTTGAAAAAGTCCTAATTCAGCCCCCTCTTCTTGAGCCACGATCCTTACAATTGGTATCAGAGCAAGTGCTCTCTTTTTAGGCTTAAAATCCTAGAGAATGGCCGGGGGAGTGGTGGTCCATCCAAGCTCGATGGAAGAAACTATGCTTATTGGAAAGCTCGCATGGCGGATTATCTTGAGGCTATTAATCCCATTGCTTGGGCGGTCACGGAAAAACCTATTGTTGGTCCTTGGAATGAAGATCAAGTCAAATATGGTGCTAGAGCGAAGAATGCTTTGTTTGATACTCTTAGTGAGGATATTTTTGCTCGTGTTCACAGCAAAAAGACCTCTCATGAAATTTGGGAAGCACTTGAAGCTATCTATGTTGGTTCTAAAAAGCTTCGTGAAGAAAAATATCAAGTGCTTAAGGAAAAATTTAATGAATTCAAAATGCTTCCAAATGAGTTGGTTGAACAAATATATGCTCGATTGAATGTGCTTATTGAGGACATTAACGCTCTTGAAATTTCTCCTTTGTCTACTAGTGACATCATCCGGAACATTCTTCATTGTCTACACAAGCCCAAGTATAACATCGCCACCTCATTGCTCTATGAGAAGGATCTTGAAACACTTGAAGTGAGTGATGTTATTGGGAAGATTCGGTCTCATGAGATGTTCCTCTTGGGAGAAGTTGATCCACCGCAAGACAAGAGAGATCTTGCACTCAAAGCTAAGAGTGATCATAAGTCCAAGAAAAAAGAACAAGTGTAAAGTTCCATCACCAAGCTCAAGCGAAGATGAAGCTAACGAAGATTCAATTGATGAAGATGGTGATGTTGAGCTAGCACTTCTCATGAGGAAGACCTCCAAGATGATGTCAAGGTTGAACAAGAGAGGGTACAACTATGACCCCAAGAAAAACAAGTTTCGTACCCGGAAAAGCAAGGACAATGTCAAGAAAATTTGTTACAATTGTGGCAAATATGACCACCTCTCATATGATTGTCCGGAGCCTTCAAAGCTCAACAAGAAACAAGAAGATGATGACAATCAACACAAGACATCAAAGAAAAGTCATGAGAAGAAGGACCACAAGAAGAAAGAGTCTTTCACAAGAAAAGAGAAGGTCAAGGCTTTTTTTGGAGAATGGATCACAGATGGTGAATCCTCAAGTGATGACTCAAGTGATGAAGAATCCAAGAAAAAGATTGTGGGGATTGCCATTAATGATGATGAAGATGATGGTGATGAGGCACCTCTACCTCCACCACCCTTGTGCTTCATGGCAAGAGGTAACTCCAAGGTGAGTGATGATGACGACTCCTCTAGTGATGAAAGTGAACATTTCTTGTCTCCTAATGAAGTGCAAAACATCCTAGATGAGTACCAACAAGTGATCAAGAAGTACAAATCAAAATGTAAAGTTCTTGAAATTGAATATGCCAAGCTTAAGGCCTCAAATGATGAGTTGATTGTTAGGCACAATGAGGCAATAGAAACTCATGATACAAGCATTGTTCCTAGCAAGCAACTTAGAGAGGAGCATGACAAGCTACCTGTTAAGCATGATGAATTGAATGTTAAATATGAGGGAGTAGTTGTGCTTAACAAGTCACTTACTTCATGCAACAAGAAGCTTAATCTTGATTATGCTAACTTAAGTATGATGTATCAAGAATTTGACCTTGCCTTTGATACCTTGGATGAAGAACTAAAAAAACTCAAAAGAAAGTCATCAAAGTCAATATAGCTACTTCTAGTGATGATCTTGTGGAGCTGTCTCACCCTACTACTTGTCATCATACTTCTCCTTCTTGTTCAAAGACTAACCATGACAGAGAGAAACAATTTGAGGAGGAACTTGAAAGCATGACCAAATGCATGTTCAATGTGACAAGGGAAGAATACTTGCACAAGAAAATCATCTTTCACAATGCAAGACACTTTGGGACAAATGGACTTGGATCATTTCCCAAGCCTCCGGAAAATTATCCCAAGTCGCCGGAGCTCAAGGCATGCTTCAACAAGAAAGTTGGCTCATATTGTCAACATTGTCAAATCACCGGGCATCACACAAGGGAGTGTCCAATTCCTACTCGTCCACCTCCTACCTTGCCTCCTAATTACAAGTCTCAATTCAATGAATATCATTTCTTGTTAAGCAAGCTTAAAAGTGGCAAGGTTGAGGCAAAATTCATTGGCACTCACATGAAGGGAAAGCTACCACACCAACTATGGATTCCTAAAGCTTTAGTAACTCATGTCAAAGGACCCAAACTTGCTTGGGTTCCCAAACCTCAAAAGTGATTCATTTGTGTGTAGGTGAACTATAAAGCCGGTGGCAAGCATTGTGTGCTTGATAGCGGATGTACACAACACATGACCGGCTATGTAAAGATGTTCACCTCGCTAGATGAAGATGTGGGCGATTATGAACATGTCACCTTTGGTGATAACTCATAAGGAAAAGTGGTAAGTTTGGGTAAGTTATCCATTACCAAGGATCTTTCTATCTCTAATGTGTTGCTTGTTGAGTCGGTTAGTTTTAATTTGTTATCTATTGCTCAACTTTGTGATTTAGGACTAATATGCACATTTAGTGATAGTGAGGTTGTAGTGACAAGGAGGACAAGAGCTTAATATTCAAAAGATTTCGACATGATAACATTTACCTTGTTGATTTCTCATCTAATGATGCAAGCTTGGCGACATGTCTCTTCTCCAAGAACTCCATGGGTTGGCTTTGGCATCGCCGCATTGCTCATATTGGCATGAGCCAACTCAAGAATGCCTTCAAACGAGGTATGGTGGTTGGTGTCAAAGATGTTACTTTTGACAAAAATAAATTGTGTAGTGCTTGTCAAGCCGGGAAGCAATTTGCATCATCACATCCCATGAAGGCTTATTTGTCAACATCAAGAAGTTTGGAGCTACTACACATGGATCTCTTTGGGCCAACCACCTACAAAAGTCTTGGCGGTAATCTCTATTGTCTTGTAATTGTTGATGATTACTCTAGATATACTTGGACTTTCTTTTTAGAGGACAAGAGCAAGACTATGGGGATCTTCAAGATTTTTGTCAAGCAAGCTCAAAATGAATTTGAGTCAAGTGTTGTGAAGGTCCGGAGTGACAATGGCACGGAGTTTAGGAACACTCAAGTAGAAGAGCTTTGCAACAACATGGGGATCAAGCATGCGTTTTCATCAACATACACACCCCAACAAAATGGAGTGGTGGAGAGGAAGAACAAGACATTAATCACTCTTGCAAGAGCAATGTTGGATGACTGGCATCTCGCAAAGATTTTGGGCGGAAGCCATCAACACCGCATGCCATGCATCCAACCGAGTTTATCTCCACCGCTTCTTGGGAAAGACACCCTATGAGCTTCTCATTGGGAGGAAGTCCAACATCTCCTACTTTCGGGTGTTTGGTTGCAAATGCTACATATTCAAAAAAAAGAAGCACCTAGGCAAGTTTGAAAGTAGATGTGATGTTGGTTTTCTTATTGGTTATTCATCAAACTCCAAAGCATATCGAGTATTCAATAGTGCTACTAGCAAGATTGAAGAAACTTGTGATGTGGAGTTTGATGAGACTAATGGCTCCCAAGGGGAAGTTTTCTCTTGTGATGATGTAGGTGATGAACCACTTCGAGAAGTCATGAAGAACATTACTATTGGGCAAGTCAAACCAAAGAAGGAGGTAGAAGAGCTACAAGTCTCATCCACTCAAGTTGAAGTCACTTCCAAGAATGACTCAAAAGATGAAGACAAGTCTACACCACCACATCACCATGATGAGTCATCCGATGAAGAAGATGATGCCTCACCTCCTTTCTATGATGCCCAAGGTGAACAAGTGGTTGAAGAACAACTTTCATTTGATGACACGCACATCACAAGTGAACAAGCCCAAGCTCAAGATCAAGATGGCTTACCACTAGAAGAATCAACGTCTCAAGCCCAAGAGAGGCTTACAAGAACTTCAAGAAATCATCCCATTGACTTGGTCATGGGTGACCCCTCCGGTGGAGTAAAAACTTATAGACGTCAATATGCCTCTTTTTATGAACATTACTCGTTTGTTTCTTACTTGGAACCCACAAATATAGATAAAGCTCTTTAGGATCCGGATTGGGTGATTGCCATGCAAGAAGAGCTCAACAACTTCACCCGCAATGAAGTTTGGGTTCTTGAAGAACATCCTCAAGACAAGAATATCATTGGTACTAAGTGGGTCTTTCGCAACAAACAAGATGAGCATGGTGTAGTGGTTCGCAACAAGGCAAGACTTGTGGCAAAGGGCTTTGCACAAGTTGAAGGGTTGGATTTTGGAGAAACTTTTGCCCCCGTTGCAAGACTTGAAGCCATCCGTATCCTTTTAGCGTACGCTTCACATCACAACATGAAACTCTTTCAAATGGATGTGAAGAGTGCGTTCTTAAATGGCTTTATTGATGAGCTGGTGTTTGTTGAACAACCTCCCGGGTTTAAGGACCCTAGATATCCTAATCATGTTTATAGGTTGCACAAGGTGCTCTACGGGCTCAAGCAAGCGCCAAGGGCTTGGTATGAACGCCTTCGTGACTTCCTTCTCAACAAAGGCTTCAAGATCGGGAGGGTGGATACCACTCTATTCACAAGAATCATCAATGAAGAGCTATTTGTATGTCAAATTTATGTTGATGATATCATTTTGGTTCAACTAACCCCACTCTTTGCAAATAATTTGGAGAAATGATGGCTAGGGAATTCGAGATGTCCATGATCGGTGAGCTCAATTTCTTCCTTGGGTTTCAAATCAAGCAATTGAAGGAAGGGACTTTCATCCATCAAGAAAAATATACAAAGGATATTCTCAAGAAATTCAAGATGGATGATTGCAAGCCGATCAAGACTCCAATGCCAACTAATGGACATCTTGACTTGGATGAGGGAGGTAAATCGGTTGACCAAACTCTCTATCGTTCCATGATTGGGTCGCATCTTTACCTAACCGCATCTAGGCCCGATATCATATTTAGCGTATGCATGTGTGCCCGCTTTCAAGCTAATCCTAAGGAATCACACATTAGTTCCATTAAGAGGATCCTTAGATATCTCAAGCATACGCCTAGCATAGGCTTGTGGTACCCCAAAGGCGCTAGTTTTACCCTCTTGGGATACTCGGATTCGGACTTTGCCGAATGTCGTGTAGATCACAAGAGTACATCGGGTGGGTGCCACTTGCTAGGGCGTTCCTTAGTCTCTTGGTCATCTAAGAAACAAAATTCCGTGGCCTTGTCAACCGCGGAGGTGGAATATATTGCCGCCGGGGCTTGTTGTGCTCAAATCCTCTACATGAAGCAAAGTCTCTTGGACTATGGTGTAGTATTAGATAGGATTCCGCTCCTTTGTGATAACGAGAGTGCCGTTAAAATTGCTAATAACCCGGTTCAACACTCTCGCACCAAGCACATAGATGTTCGCCATCACTTTCTAAGAGATCATGTGGCAAGGAATGATATACTACTTTGTGGTGTTCGTTTTGAAGATCAATTGGCGGATATCTTCACCAAACCTCTAGATGAGAGCACTTTTTGTAGGTTGTAAAGTGAGCTTAACGTTCTAGATGCTTCTAACGTCATGTAATTGCCTGGTTATATAGATGCATTTCATATGTACAAATACTACGGGCTTGTCTAAACTTGTCAAGATAGTGATGAACATGGGTTTTGCATGAGCCGGTGGTCTTGGTTTCGCTCATGGCATGAAAAATGGTTCATCATGAAGAAGCTTGCCAAGGGTTTAAACTTGACAAGATAGATTTTTTTTGCAATGCATGTGTTTGTCATATAGAATGCATCCATGTTTAATTTATAGCTTTGCATTGGCATTGCATCACGTTAGTAGCATCACAAGGGAGCAAATCACACTTCGAGAAAGATATTCATGCTAAATATGATATATCATCTCTACAAGAGTGATAAGATCAATATTGCGCTTTCATGCCTATTGAGCCACGTCCTATCGAACTTAAAGTTTCAATCTCTAAGTTCATAGGCAAAGTGGCTCATACATTTGGTTTTGTGTTTAAAGCCTCGCTTGGATCTTAATTTGCCTATGTTTATGTAAAAGCTTGCGAGCGCTAAGTATGAGTGTTTGAGGGGTAAGGTTTTCTCTCAGAAATGGTCCAAATTGAGCGTTTATGGCTTTGGTTTTGAAAATTTGGATCAGAAGTAGAGTTTATAGTTCAGCAGAAAATTCTCTTAACCACCGGTTAAACTGACGTCCTGGTTTACCATTCATCGGTTCAACCGGTGCTTAAGCCTTCGTGGCTCAGTCTCTGCATCGTCTCTGGAACAACCTCCGATCGTTACACCGACGGCCACCGGTGCATCCGATGGTTGGCGGATGAACCGACGCCACAGCATCGGTTCTTCCGGTGCAACTGCGTGGAGTTTTGGCCCTTGCAGCGTCTCTGTACCTTCCTCCTGCAGTTGCACCGATGCCCGTCGGATGCTCCGATGGCTCAGTGGCGGTTCTTCCGGTGCCCTCAGTTGACTGCGTTCAAACTCTCTCAGTCTGGTCAATTTTACACCGATGGATACACCGATGCTTTTATCTTCTACACCATCGGTCCTTCCGATGCTTTAGGGTTGGCGGGCCCGCTCGTCCTGTCTCACTTATCCCGCCCACGGGCCCCACGTGTCAGCCTCACGTTCTTCTCTTCTCCACGCGAACCGTCGCGCTCGTGCTCCCGCTCCACCGCCCGTACACCGCCGCCGCGCCCGTGTTCGCCACTCCAAGCCATCGCCGCTGCCAGTATCCTGCGCCGCCGCTCACGCGCAGCTCCGCCGCGCCCGCACATCACGCTCCACGCCGGCCTCGCACGCGCAGCCCTGCATCCGCGCGCCGCCGTCAACATCCTGCGCAACACCTCTGCGCCGCCGCTCCCCGACGGTGACAAGCCTCCTCCACGCAGTGCTGCTCCGCTCCCGACCCCCACACGTACAGCACTGGGCACATCTTGCCTCCTCTACCTTGTGCTCCTTGTGCTCTCAAGGTGTTTGACGAATTGTCTCAAGGACAATTTTCGTCATTGTTTGACTCAGCTTCGTCTCTGATCTACAAGGGTACTTTTCTGACCATCCTATGCATATGGTGCACCCTCAATCTCACATCCTTTGTACATATGCACTAGTATGCCCCTTGCACCTCACATGTCACTTATCTTATCTCTCACACACTTACACTTGTTTTGATGAGATCTATATTAGTGTGTCCTTTCAGAGGTTATCCACTAGATTTCATGCTTTAGGCTCAATCAAATCCATGCTTTGCTTAAGGACATTTCTTATCTTTAGTGGATATCTCGTATATGCACAATTCCCCATCTTAATCTATTATCTTCTATCAATTCTCTATGACAGATGGCTGGTGACAAGAAGGGTAAGGGTAAGATGGTTGTACAGAAGAAGAAGAAGAAGAAGCGCACCCGTGAGGACCGCGAGCGAGAGCAAGCTGAGGCAGTTGCAGATGCTGCAGACAAGCAGGGTTCGCTCAGGATCAGGGATCCTCAGGCTCAGGGGGAGCCACAACAGTAGTTATGTCGCTCAGGATGTACTCGTCAGCCAGAGACAGCTCAGACCACACCTGAGTCCCGCTCTCGTCCATGGACTCGAGGTGGTGGTACTCACAGGGCAGCAGGCCATGACAGTGAGAGAGAGGCAGCTAGTCAGGACAGTGATGCAGAGGAGGAGCCTCCACAGGTTGAGCTGCTTGATCTTCGGGGCATTCCAGGACTTAGGGTCAAGAGATTGAGATATGTCACCCCAAAGCAGTGGTTTCCCGAGCAGAGGGACGTTGGAGTTGACCGTCGCTTTCACTCTTTGCTCCAGGAATCTTTCTACCACGCTTATTGCCAGATGGACATCAAGATCAGTGAGCACAAAATGCTTCACTGGGTAGCTATGCGCGTGGCAGCAGGAGGCATTCCTATACTCCCTTTGTTTGAGAGATATGAGGGTCTACCAGCTCTGCTTAATGAGAGGTCTCGGTACATCAGAGAGTGGGTTCGCATTTTCTACGCCACCCTATTTGTTGAGGAGGACCGATAGCTCATTGACTTCATGTTCTAGCAGAGGCATTATAGATTGACTCGAGCACGTTTGGCTACCCTGCTAGGAGTTCAGATTGCTGAGGAGCCACACTTCTTGCACTATCAGGCTTATGGCAACACGGTGCCTCCTCGTCGTCCTCATGAGTCTCACATCCCGTCTGACGAGGAGGTCAGTGTTCTCTTTCAGCAGCCCTTCCTGCCTGGCACACCGAGGACCTCAGACAGACTGACTCTCGTGGCTCACACCGTTCACCTAGCTTTGAGGAAGAGTCTGTTGTTCCGGATTGGATACAACGAGGGGATCACAGCTCTGCAGCAGTGGCTACTACTGTATATCATGACAGGACGAGACTTTGACCTCGTCGACTTCTTTATCTGCGAGCTAGAGGACGTGATTCTGGATGGGATGACAGTTCACCGTCGCCATCCTTTTGCTCATTGGATCTGCTGGATACTTGCGCAGCTCAGTCAGAATGCTCATATGGATGAGCTGGAGCAATCGAGGACGCACTTCAGTTTTTACTCACCTACTACTCCTCGAGATGGTCGTCGTGGCCCGAAAGGCCAGCGCAGGGCACAACGGATTCTAGATGAGCGTGTTTTGGCTGAGGGTAGAGTTGTGGATGATCCCACTATAGCTGAGGACGCTTCACTCGCAGCAGCAGAGGCCCAGCTCCCACACTACCTGGACACAGACTCAGAGGACTCGGAGGATGACGAGGACTTCATACCCACTGTTACCGTCCCTCGAGGTGCTCATGATGATGAGGCAGGATCATTTGGTGTAGCCCGCACCCCTGCTCCTCCAGTTACCACTGCTCAGGTCACTCAGCCTGATTCACTCGCTGCTATTCTTCAGAGGCTCTCTAGCCAGCAGGACCGATTTGCTGCAGCTCAGCTAAGCATGCAAGCAGAGCAGGCTCGCCAGCAGGAGGCCCAGACACTAGTACTTGAGGGGATCCGGCAGCAGGAGGAGGCCATGAGGTTACAGCTTCAGCAGCAGTCCCAGATTCAGCAGCAGATGTTCACATTCTTCTCGGGATGCTTCGGTCAGCTGTACCATCACACTGGACTGCCTGAGCATCAGCTCCCTACACCCCAGCAGCTCCAGTTCGACCCACTGCTCCTGCTCCACCTGTTGGCGGTTTTGTGCAGACACCCTTGGCGTCTTTCCCGATGTCACCTCTTCTTCAGATGAAGCGTCCCCTCATAAGAGAAGACTTAAATGTGATGCAAACATCAGTCCCAGGAGGCTGATGACACATTTATTACATCAGATGGTTCATTACCGTACAATTCTACGCGGTAGTGAGCAGAGAAGCGCCACTATCGCGAGGATTACAATCCACACACACACACGCAACGATATTAAATACAAAAAGAAAGCCATCAGAGTCTTGCGCCATGCGGTATCTCCTGCGGGTGACCCTAATCCACAGGCAAGGCTGGGTGCAGGACGGTACCCCTACTCAACATCGTCAGGTACAAAGTCTGGGTCTTCCTCTGTAAAAATAAAGAATGGGGCGAGTACAAACGTACTCAGCAAGTCCAACCACACCCACGGAGGGGAAATAAACAGAGTATAATGCACAGGGTAATTCAAAGATAAGGCTCGGGTTTGTTTTGCGGAAAGCATTATTTTATGCAGGGGTTCATTTGAAAGAAAGCATTTTCCAAAACCAGTTTTCTTGTACCAAGTAACATGAGGGGTTGATCCACACAGGATCCAAGTTTCAAACTGCTACCGGACTCCTCATCCGCCGTAGCACACGGCACAACTGCCGGACACATTTCCAAAACAACTCACGCCATCCCATCTCAAAATAAACACTAGTTATGTGACCACACCGTAACTCGTCCAGTACCGTGGGCACGGCTATTCGAATAGATTCTTAATTCTGCAGAGGTGTGCAACTTTACCCACAAGCGGGGTACCGCAACTCGATCACCTTAGTGTCGGTGCAGATCCCAACAAAGCCATTACCCACCTTAGCTAGACCTGACTAGCCATCACGGGATGCACCAAGGGGTCATTGACCTATCACACAGAGGTTTTAACCGGGGCATAAGTCACACAGAGTTAATCCCTTCTCCTTGATCACCCGTTGCTCTCAGCTCTCCTGATGGCTATCAGACTAACTAGTGGGGTTTATGCTAAGCCGTTGCCCATACAACGGTCGAGTGGTTTGCACGATAGTGGAGTTAGGTGAGATGACACACCAACTCGGTCCTTAGTGGTGACAAGATGGATATCTCCTTTCCTTGCTCTGCCACACAGGCACAAGCACACCAAATGTCAAATCACACAGAAATGCCATTCATCCCGTCTAGACTCATCTTTCGAAAATTTCCACTTTTATCCCTTCCCACACACACACATTTTCTTTATAAAACAATTTGTATTGAGTATGAGGTCCTAAGCGCAGCGTTCTAGCAATGATTAACGTCCAAACAACACATTCAGACATTAATCTAGGTGGTCAAGGAATGATCATAACAAATCAAGGGGTGACTATCCAACCGTGTTTTCAGCAAGCAAAACATATGCAATTTTGTAAAACAGGCCAATAGGTTGTGTTTATAAAAACTAGGACAAAAGCATGCATCATCAGACCGGGTTGTTTGCCAGCCCTGCTCCTACTTCCACTACTGCTCCGGCTCTTACTCCACAACCTAGTGTCTGGACTGCCGAGCAGCGTGCAGAGTTCCTCAGGCAGCAGCAGGTTCTACATCAACTACAGCACCCCTCAGCTCAGTCCCTCACGTTCGAGTCACCCTCACAACCTGAGGTGCTTCGTCCGTCCGTTGTTCGCCCTACTCAGCCAGACCTGACTCCCGTCACGTCTGCTCCTCTGACGGACTCCACGGTCATCACCGAGCCAGTTGCTACCGCTACTCCAGCTACTTCTGCTGCTCCGATGACTCCGGTCGAGCAGAAGTCCTCTTCGGTCGACGAAGACTGGACGGACGACGACGCCGACGACTCCGCCGCTCAGTTTTCCACCGGACCGAGCCTGAAGACCCCGCCTTCTCCAGCTCAAGACTATATCGCCTTTCTTTTTGGTGCTTTGTTGCCAAAGGGGGAGATAGATAGGGGGAGTAGAGATAGTGGGAGCCTGGTGGTTTGTGGCGTGTTTGGATCTTCATGGATTTTATGTATGGACATGTTATTTGGATATTGTGTATGCTCTGTGTTAACATGTCCCTACATGTGCTTTATTTCGAGTAATGCATGCTAGTTTATCGCTTTTAATTTCATATCTTGTGTATCTCTACTTTGTGTTGTCATTAATCACCAAAAAGGGGGAGATTGAAGCGCATCTAGGTCGATAGATGCTAATGGTAAGTTTCGGTGATTAATGACAACCGTATGCGACTAACGTGTGTTTTGAAGGAAAAATTAGTAATTAGTCTAGTCTCATATGAAATGTGAAAGGCGACCCCTCAATTCGGAACAACCATGCGTGCCAAGGACTCAATTTTAAAGATTAAGGACCTTTCTAGTCTCAAGTGTCACAAGGAGATGAAGGACACTTGATTTAGCTAGGGTTTATAGTTTTTAGTTCTTGACCGTACTATTAAGAGGGGTTCATGAGTTAGTAGCTTGACCAAAATTGAGTTGGCCTTAGAAATCTTGCACACTCGCTGAAAAACAGCCCAAGATGGTCATTAGAAGTTAACACAACGCTTGGAAGAAGAAACAATCGAAGTTACATTCAAACCCAAGTCAATTCAGTTGGAAACGAAGAAAAACAGCAGCACCGGTTTAACCGATGCCTTAGCATCGGTGCATCCGACGCTTGGCGGAAGTTCCGACGCCCCTGTCGGTCTATCTTTCTGGATGCAAGCAGAAATCAAATCAACAATCTCTATAGCACCAGTTGAACCGATGGTCCCAAGCAAAGCACCGGTGCATTAGATGTACTATATTCTAGAGAGCATGTTTTGGTGGACCTCAACTCGTCTTCAGCACTGGTTGAACCGACGCTTTAGAATCAACCACCAGTGCATTGGATGTACTATATTCCAGAGAGCTTGTTTGAGTTGATCAGTGAACCTCTTCAGCACCGGTTGAACCGATGCCCCTACGGAGCATGCACCGGTGCAATAATACAAGCCTGGATACTGTGTCAGAACCCCAACGGCTACTAACTGGACACAGAGAGACCGGTTGAACCGACGCATTCACTTTCTAACCCGTCGGTTATTCCGGTGGTCTCGATTTTTCTGCAGTGGACTTCCAACAGCTATGTAACCCTCTCCACTCTATATAAGGGCACCCCCTGGCTCATTTGAAGTGCTTTTGACACCTTGAATACCTGAGGCCACCCTTGAGAAGAAGAGAAAGTGCTTTGAGCAAAAGAGAGAAGATCTAGTACATTGATTGTGCTTCAACCTTGAAAAATTCAACCTTTGCAAGTGTAGCAAGTGTGCTTGAGCTAGGGCCAACTGAGTGTAGGTCAAGTGAAGGCTTAGGAGCTTGTTACTCTTGGTGTTTAGCGGCACCTAGCCGGTCTTGGTGATCGGGAGGTTCTTGGTGAGCTCTTGGAGTTTGTGGGAGCCCCAAGACAAGAAGATTGTACACGGTGTGAAGCTCGCCGTTCCGGAGATGGAGAAGGAGCATTCTTAGTGATCACTTGCTCCTTGGTGAAGCAAGAGAGCTATACCCTTGTGTGGATGCTCCAACGTGGATTAGGGGGGAGCGTCAACTCCTCGATACCACGGGAAAAAATCCGGTTGTCTCGTGTCTCTTACTTTTATTTCAAGCAATTAAATCCATTTGTTGTTATTCTTGCTTTTGATTGCTTATAGATTGACTAGGACAACTTGCATGGTAGTGTGAACTCTTGCTTAGGTTTTGATCTTGCTAGTGTGCAACCATCTAGACAAAATGATCATGATAGTGTGTTTACCTACCTAAGGACCTTTTTGCTAGCGTGCTCTAGTGACTAGGTTTCAAATTTGTAGATTGGGCAATACTAGTCTAGGTTAAGGACTGGGTAGAAATTTGAAAAAGTCCCAATTTAACCCCCCCTTCTTGGGCCACGATCCTTACACATCTCCATTCTTATTTTTTTGAAAAAAAAGAAAAAAATCATCTCCAATAATTCTCTATTCAAATTCATCATCTCCTAACAATTGGCAAACTAGACTCTTTTGTGCGTAAAAATACGCATGCCCTCCGTTGTTTCTCATCGGCTCTTTTTTCCAGCCCCCTTCTTCCCGCTTTGTCGTGCTCTCCATGACTACTACCCTGCCACTGCACCCTCCTTGCTGTGCCGGACCTCATCCAGCATGCATGGCCCCCATGGATGCCTGTTGGTTCCAAGAGCTTGCCAACTAAACAGATCACCATCATCATGGTCTCGCGGGAACACACCACCGCCGCAACGTTGTTTTCGGCGAGATTCTGACTGCTACGATGCATCCCCGATGCAAGTAGAAGATAAAACGAAATTCTCTTGTCGTTCTCTTTCTTTTTCCCCAAATTAAAAGACCTCTCGTGCTCTGAATCGCCGGCAATTTGACTTGCAAGAAACTTCTGTCCGCCAGCCATGAAAGTTTCTCATGGAATTAAAACCTTGTGGGACCACAACTTTTTTATTTTGGGGAGTAAAAATGGGAAACTCTTGGAGATTGACTCTTTTTTGCTTCCCCATACATATTTGGAGAGTTGGTAAACAACAAGATTTGGGGAGAAAAAATTGGGAACTATTGGAGATGCTCTTAGCAAGATGAGATAGAATGAGGGGCAAATTAAATTGTTTTCTGCTTATCACTAATTTGAGGGAAACTTTGGCTACGACATCCTAGGCAAACTCAAATGCTTTGCAAACAATGGTAACCTATAAAAAAGGGGTTGTTTGGTTGACAGCCACCGCCTGCCACCACCACGGAGTGCACACCACAAACTGTGGCGAGCAAAAGCTCCGCCACACTCGCCACGAAAAAGTGTATGCAAAAAAGTGTGATAGGGGCGTGAACCAAACAGCCTGTTGTCTGCTGTGGCTACCAGGGTGGCGTGGCGAACTGAAGGCCTGAACCAAACAGCCCCAAAGATTGTTGCGAGCATTTTCCTGTCAGATTGCAGCATTCCACTAATATCCTAAGCTTTGACCTAGCCCGACTTGAGCTTGCTGGTGGTGTGCAAATGCTCAATGACTAAAGTTTACTTCCTTTGCTCCCTAATGTAAATCCATTAGGACAGCGGCATGATTCCAAATCTGATACTTCGTAGCAATATAAATATATCTTTATAGAACATAGTCTTATTAAAATATTATTCATGGTAAACCTATCAGCATCAACCTTATGTTGTTAATCTATATGCTTTCTCAATACTATATGGGGAATAGAGGTAACAGTCACATCAGACAATGCAAGAATTAATTAGGACTCACCGAGTTCGTTGGGAAAAGGTCGACCTTAATCTTTGTTAGCCCGCTATGCTTCCTTAAGAGATGCAATATAATTGGTTCGAAATGTTGTTTTGTTGATAGCCCTTCCACTTCCAAAACCTTGGTTTTGGGAAGCTTCTCCGTATCTCGGACGAATTCCTTGTATCCCTGTGGCTTCTGCAAGGGACATGTTAATAGTGATTACACATTTAAAGCCATTGTGCTCCGATAGATTCAAGATAAGGCCAAGCAAAGTTTTCATTATCAATTTTTAAAGGGCTACTCTAGTTATAAGTTGACATGTTAATTTAACACCAAAATTTGTCAGAGAGAAATGTCGTAATTGATAGATTTTTTTTTTTACTTGCAAGCAAATATGTCAGCACAAAACATGTCAGCAAATTGAGTGAACAGGTAAAAGCACCCCAAAGCACCAAGAAAAAATTACAAAAAGGCACACTAGCTTCTCAGTAGAACCAAAACATTACATAGTTGTCTTTTGGAACAAAATGAAACAAAATAAAACAAAGGGATAAGTCTATTTTACAACCTCGAACTAGTCAAGAAGTATGTTTTTCAACCTCCAACTACGAAACCAGGTAACCTAGGCCCTCGAACTAGCAAAACTGTCCGAATCACCCCCTCGAGCACTGTAGCAAGCTGTTTTGAGGGCGGTTTTGCTATAGTAACATTTTCGAATTTCTGGAATTTCACACCTCTCTCAATTAAATAAGAAAGAAAGCATAGTTAATATTGTCTAAAAATCATGATATTTTTTTGGGAGGTAAATAAAAAGACAAGGAATTTATTTTGGCTAGATGTGACATATTAAGCATAATGAAATTTGAATTATAAAATTTTAAAAATGGGTAGAATTCAAAATTTCTTGAAGTTTTGGGTTAGCTAAACCTTTGATAAAAATGAAATAAAAATATGATAATTCATAATTTTTTATTTAGTTTAATAATCTATTTTTTATTGGCCCAAGATTTTATGAAAGTTTTTGAATTCCTTCGCAATGCTCAAATTTGAATCAAATTTGATTCCTCAAATTTTAATTTATGAATTTTCTATAGAACTTGGGCCAATAAAAAGTACCTAACTAAACTAAATAAAAAATTATGAATTATCATATTTTTAATGCATTTTTATCATAGGTTTAGCTGACCTAAAAATTCAAGGAATTTTGAATTCTACCTATTTTTAAAATTTTATAATTCAAATTCCTTTATGTCTATTGTAGCACATCTAGCCAAAATAGATTCCTTGTCTTTTGATCTACCTCCCAAAAAAATATCATGATTTTTAGACAATATTAACTATGCTTTCTTTATTATTTAATTGAGAGAGGTGTGAAATTCCAGAAATTCGGAAATTTTACTGTAGCAAAACCGCCTTTGGCTGAGCCTGGGTTGTTTTTCAAACGGTTTCGTTAGTTGGAGGTGTAGGATGTCCGATTTCGTAGTTCAAGGGCCAAAATCGGACTAGCGTGATAGTTCAGGGTTGAAAAATAGACTTTTCCCTAAGACAAACTGCAGACTAACCAAAACCAATACAAGACAAACATAAATCCAAATCATATTATATCGATTTTACCATCCAACTATGATACAGTTACATATCATATGAGAATATAAATAACTTAAAGCTATTTTATATGTGACACGAAGCAAAACAAAAAAGGATCAACAAAACAATTTCATAATTTATAAATATAAGGCAGCACAATTACAATTTGAAATATGCAATTTACCTCATGCATAAAAAATTGATTAAATGGACAAAATTGCATACATCGATGCAAAAAAAATTTACCGCATGATTATGAGAAGAACAACAATTTTATTTAAAGAATGCAGATTTACTGATTGAATTTTGACTATGATACAACATAAATGTATGTACATACTATATAAACTGCTATATAACATAATAATTAGACTAACTTACAACTAATTTATATAAACTGTAGAACACAAAGTAACCATATATGTATTCATGTCCATACGATATCTTAGCAGCGGACACCAAGATGGAGCACTCATACAAAAACGCATCAATGCTAGCCAAGTACAGACAAATCAACAAAAAAGCACATATGCCATTCTATCCTATATATAGGTTCGTTTACAGCTACCAGGTCCTAGACACATTAAAACCCAGTAGTGAACACAGTCCATCAAAGATCAATAGAACACTGAACACACAAATATCAAAGCAAATTGAAGAGCTAGAAATCGTACGTTAGACATAAATAGCAAAGCTCTTTTCCAAAAAACTATACATATAACTAAGTTCTAAGGATCGGAATCACAATTTATAATTCAACTTTACAAACACGCTCTAGCTGCTGAGATTTACTAAACATTAAGAGAGCACAGGGGGGGAAATTGCAAACTTACCGATAGCATGGACAGACGGAGGCACAGCTCATCGACGGCATCAAACCGTCTGAACAGGGCCGCGTTGGACCAGTAGGTAGCTTCCAGCCTGTAGATTTGGCGATCAGCCCCCTCGAGTTTATGGAGTCTAGGGTCGTAGGCATGGTTCCAAATCAGCTCGGCGAGCATGGCGGTGGCGATGGTGACCGGGACAGACCTGCCGCCGCAGCTGTCCAAAGCCAGGTAGTATATCATCGGGGCGGCGACATCGATCCGCCCTTCGCTCTTGATGCTCACACGCCGGAGCACGAGTCTCTCGAGCGAGGCGGAGCTGATGGAGAGGTTGGGGGCCTCGAGAGCCACGTCGCACAGCTCGAGCTCCCGCAGGCGCGGGCACTGCGTGGACACGAGGTGGCCGACGTCGCCCCGCACCCGATCGGTGGCGCTGATCCGTAGGATGCGCAGGGCCGCGAAAGCTCCAGCAGGGGGCAGGCAGAGTGCGTTGATCCCGGCGAGATCGATGCGCGTCGCCCTCTCGCAGACCGGCAGCTCGAGCTGGTGCATGATTAGGCGGTGCACGAGCGGGCCCATCGCGACCGACTGTTTGGGGGCGCCGCCTTTCAGAGTGAGGCGGAGCTCGCCGGCGAGGCGCAGCGACGCGAAGCGCAGCCAGGGGACGACGCGGGACCCGAGGGACGGGCTATCCACGTCGATGGTGAGGCGGCTCAGCGCGGCGGAGCGGGAGTAGGCGTCGAGGGCGGTGTCGACGGCGTCGGCGGTCGATTTGCGCTCCACGTGGAAGGAGAGCGCCGGGACGCCGGTCCAGACGTGGCGCCAGCGCCGGGAGACGGCGCTGGTGCGCGCGGCGGCGGCGGTGGACGGGAGCAGGGCGAGGATGGCCTGCATCAGGTCGTCCGGGAGGGCGCTGATGCGGTCGGGCCCGGTAGGGGGGCGCCGGAGGTCGGCATCTCCCGCTTCGGCGGCCATGCCCGCCGCGCTGCTGGCGAGCGGCGTGAGGAGTGGTGGGCAGTTTCGATTTGACGGCCGCGGCGAGTATTACGTACTAGGTTTTGCGCCTTGCTGCTCTGAACGCGTCGTGGGGGAGGAATCTGCGGGCGCCGATGACGCGGCACCTAAACCGGACTCGGGTTGACAGTGACTCCGACTCCTATTCGCCCCCCGAGAGCTCGAAGCCCGGCCGGGCGCCGCCGTTTGAGGAAAACTGTTGCATCGGTTACAATTACAAAGCTTGTTGAGCACTTGTACAGACAGTAATACGATGACTTCGTGACACAAAGTAAATACATCTAGGCTTTTTTTTTCAGAAGAGAGGTCAATGCTCAACACGTAAATCAATGGAAATTCTCAAATATACATTACAAAATAGAAATAAACCATTCTAGCCTCTTTGTTGCTCAATTCTATAACAATCGATATACAGAAAAAAAACTTCCTCCCACCACAAATATAAGACCATGATTTATCCTGAATAAAAAAGTTTAACATTGACTGGATCGGTATCTATAATTTTAATATTATATAAGAAAAATACTTCATGTTATGAAGCCTAAGCCCCAGCGCTCACGATATTAAATTGTCCCTAGAAGTTTGTCATGTTTGAACAATCTATGGATTATGGAAGGTAGCTTAGGCCTTGTTTAGATGCATAAAGTTTTGGGCGTAAAGCACTGTAGCACGTTTATTTGTATTTGATAATTATTGTCCCGCTATGGGTTAACTAGGTTTAAAAGATTCGTCTCGCAAATTAAAGACAAACTATGTAATTAGTTATTTTGTTTAGCTACATTTAATACTTCATGCATGCGTTAAAAGATTCGATGTGACGGGGAATCTTGTAAAGTTTTGAAATTTTGAAGGGAACTAAACAAGGCCTTAGTTAGATAAAAAGACTGTGCCCCATTTGGATGGGCTAAATAAAATAAACATGAGAGTTAAAGTTTAGCCTGTATAGAAATGGGCTAAACATTGGATAATCAAGAGCTAATTACGACTAATTGGTTCTAACCATCAATTCGCCCTTACATGTGCAATTAGTTCAGTAATTCATTTATATTTAATCCTTCTATTTGATATCCAAATATGAGAGATCCAAACAGGGTCTAAATCACTGTAGATGTAACCTGAACAGAGGAAGCGAATTTATTAGACCACACTTGCCATACTATAGGGCAAACTATGTTGCACCACAACCACATGCTTTCTCATGCCAGCATAATTCATGAGAATATACAATACTATTATTCGCTTAATTAAAGCCATGCCTCACCACCAAAACCTTGGACTTGGCAATTTTATTCATGTATCGCATCTGGTGTATGGCAGGATTATCTAGGATCTAGCACTGAGTGTGCATACAATTCTTTTTGCTATTTATATAATGACGTCAAACGCTACTCTATGTCCGTTCTCATACACTATTTCATAGGGTAACCTTCGTATCCACAAGTGACCAAGATAAAAGATTACATCAAGGAGACAAACTACTTTCATATGATGAATTGATGGATTGCGAGGGATAAACAGATGCTGAACCAGACACTGAGACCGGGCAAGCCCGCGGCGACTGCACCCAATCTCAAGGTCTGGAGTTAGATGAGAATCTCTCCAGATAATTTTTATTTGATTTCTCTAATTGACATATCTCCTTTATTTATATAGAGAGGCTTACTTGACCCTTATTAAGCAATGTATCTAATTATATCTCTAACTCTAACCCTAATGGAGGCCAATAAGCCTAAGTTCGGCCTAGCTAACTGCCCACGACACAAAAGATCATGTGAGCAATAATATTCCAGTTTTGCTAGCTTTAGACATTTATACACTCCCACTCATTCCTATCAGAAAACATGTTGAATTCGACTATGAGATTCGGACTACATATGTTATGTAGCTCTTTAAGTGCATTAATAGCAATGGCCTGAACTTCACAACGCTCCGGCAAGTGGTTATCACGCAATGAATATTTCTGGAAAAATAAGAAAAAAATGAAATATTAGCATACATACATAAGTAAAGAAGCTTCTACATAGTATACTTATCACGTCGTTAAGATTTTCCTTGTGAAATTAGTTACTTAGTCAACTATCCAATGTATTGGAGATGCAAAGCCTGTATATAATCTTATTTGCCACTTTCAATATTCCCACCCTAATTGCATCCTACTATGGCATCCACTTCCAACACAACATGTGTTAAGCACACCCAACCGGAGGTTTATTCTGGCGAGAAATAAGGATTTATTGCCATCTAATGGCAATAATTTCTACAACCTCACACATGGATGCGCCACAATAGTTAGACATGCTCATCGCATTCGAAGTGGGTGTGGGTGGCTTTGGGTACCACTTAGGTATAGGGTGTAGACGTGTAGGTCTAGCTTGCATTGTCCACAATGTGTGTGTTGGTTCATGGGGGCTGCGTGTTTGCAATCGGTGTGAGTTTAAGTTTAGAATCTACAACTTTTATATTACATTATAAAAGTTAGTTACTGATATTGATAAATTATAAAAGTTCAGATTCCACAATTCCTTTCTATTCAAGAATCTGAAAATAGAATTGATAAATTATAATAGTCTATATCATTATTGTTAGTTACTGATATTGTTTTCTAGACAGACAATTCCCGTAAGATATATTATTATTGATTTATTACTTCCTCATAAAAAAGTGTTTTTGTTTTTGTTTGTTCTCTCATCGGTACTAGAATAATCACATGTATATCATACCAGCGAGTATATTAATTATCCTGCCATTAATTATATAGTTTTACCTTGTTTACACCCCTCAAATGCTATAGGTTCCAACCTATGTTGTCATCCCTGTAGTTAATTATATTTGTTGGGAACAAAGGCCCAACTATGAAGTAAAAACAAGTGAAAAACGAGGTAGCTATACACAAATCATAATATATTATTGAATAGATATAATATGCTAAATTGATGTATATCCTATATATATAGTTTTTATGCTAGCTATTATACACAAATCTACTGTTGATAAGATACACATATTTTAGAGTCTAGACATAATATGTGCACCAATTTGTGTACATGTTGGTGGGCTAGGAAGTATGGCATATATAGACGGGATGGAGCAGGCAATGCCACTTCTGCTGTGATGGTTGTGTTTAATAATTGACATGGGTACGTACCCATTTTTGTTGTGGTGCTACTTATTTGCAGAAACATTATTGTCATAAAAAATAAACTTGAAGAACATCATATTATCTCAATAAATAAATAAATAAATTATGTGCATACCGTAGGAATACTGAAATATACCACAAGCTTCCTTATACCACGACACTTCTTGAGAATATGAAGCATTGTTGGCTTAAAGGCACGGCTTTCGGCTCTGAAATATACTGTCAAAATCTCACACATGGAAAATGTACTTATGCCCCATACATGTCTCTCGTAGTCTTTTACTGTCTGCGCAAGAGAACCAGACCGTGAAGAGCATAGCCTTTTTCTCTCTTTTTTTTTATAGAAAAAAGGGCATTTGATTTTCGCACGTGTGCAGCTAGAACATGCTATTGCTAGTTTTTTCTTTAAAAAAAGACTATTGCAAGCTTAATGTGTCGGCACACACGTTTGGAATTTGGACAGAAAGTTTCAGCTCGTCGACTTTGTTGAACCGCTTCCTGACTGCACCTGCACCAGAAGACGCTGTCGTGACCCGAAGCCGCCGAAGATGGCGTCCCGCCTCCTCAAACCGTCGGCGGGCAGGGTCGTAGCAAAACTTGAACCAATCGAGCTCTGCGAGCTTTGGGGCAGCGATGCGAACGTCCCAGTACACGTCCAGCGACAGCGTCTGCAGCTCTGGGCGGCCACCTCGAGCCGGCCTCGGATCCTGCCGCTCATGACGCTGAGCTTCTCCAGCGATTCGGAGCGTACGGAGAGGCCTCGAGCTTCATCCCGGAGCTAGATGCCCAACAGGGCGAGCTTCTTCAAGCGCGGGCAGGCGGAGGACAGGACGCCTTCCAGCTCGGGGCCGTCCACCCGAGCCTGCAGTATGCACAGGGTGGCCAGCGCCGTGAACGCGCCGCCGGCAGGCGTCGGCGGCGGGAACCTCAGGGTGTGGCTCATCACGTGGTGGAACGAGATGGCCGTAGCCCCGGCGCACACGGGGACCGCGACGCGCCGCTGCTCGGGCTCAACCTTCACGCCGTCGCCCCCGTGCCCGCACGGCAGCAAGAGGTGGAGCTCGCCGGCCAGGCGCCGCGAGGCGAACCGAAGCCAGGAAGAGACACGCTCCGGGGCGACGTGGCTGGACGAGTAGGGCATCTTGAGCTCAAGGCGGCTGACCGTAGTCGCCGCGGCGAGCGCGTCCAGGGCGGCGTCGACGCGGTCCTGCGCCCGGACCACGGGCTCCGCCGCCTCGTGCTCGTCGCAGAAGTAGAGCTCGGGGAGGGTGGTCCAGACGCGGCGCCAGCGGCGGGAGAGAACGCTGGTGCGCGCGGCCTCGGCGGTGCAGCGGAGGTGGACAAGGATGCCGTTGAGGAGCTCGTCAGGGAGGCCGCTGATGTGGTCCGCCCCGTCGCCGGCCTGATCCGCGGCCATGATGGCCTGCGCGCGGTGGATAGCGGCGGCTTCGATCTCGGCGGCGGACGGCGCGGCGGCGTTGACGGCCGACTCAGCTCGTTTCCTCCTCGGATTCAATCTTGCTACGGAGCATTCGATTTTGATCTATTTGCTTCGCGCGTGCGTGTAGGTAATTGTAATCACGTTCGAACTGGACTCGCGGGGATCGCGGCTTGGATCACGTTTATCGGCGATCTCCGTTTTTTCCCTCTTGCCGGTTTTTTTTTTGAGTAAACCCGTAGGCGAACTTTATTGATCAAAGATAGTTACATCATTGGACATAAAAGGGACAATAAAATCTGGAGGATCATCGTCCCAATAACAATTTTGTTCTAAACTCATAGCTCGCCTAGCTAATTCATGTGCCACTTGATTTGCCTCTCTATGTAGATGCTCCATGGATATTTGATCAAATCCCTTCCACACAATCATAATCTCATCGTATATAGCAGCTCCCGAGTTGGCAGTAAAACCTTCATTACTCATGATGTCCACCACTTCTTGACAATCAGATTGAAATATTAATCGATTCCCCCCAATATGTTGAGCGAGCATTACTCCCTCCTTCAAAGCATGAGCTTCTGCCATAGGAGCATCGACCACATATGGAATATAAGTCATTGAAGCTGCTATCATAGATCCCGAGCCATCTCTAATTATTGCACCTGTGTTTGCACATCCCTTTTCATCATCAAAAGAAGCATCAACATTCACCATAAGACAACCATCAGGAGGTTTTCTCCAGCCCTCTCTCACCTTTGCACCCCGGACTCCCGCCAGCTTATAGTTTTTTGCCAAAGCAGCAATAGCAAGGCCCGATCGTGGGGGAGGCTGAACACTCTCCCCATGTGTTATCTGTCGCCTCTCCCACCATAGGTACCATCCTCCTGTCAAAATCAGTTCCGCTAAACCAATATCAAGACCATGTAACTGTTCCTGCTGTCGGATGATTTCCTCCAGTAGCACAGAGCCCGATCGGTTGATCCCCAGCAGGTTCCTGATCCTTTCCCAAACGCATATTGATCTCCACACTGCCTCAAATCGCGCACATGTAAAGATCATGTGCTTTATATCTTCTGCCCCCCCGGCAAATCGGGCAACCTCCCTCTCGAATAATATGCCTATTTGATAGAATTGCATTGCAAGGCAGTAACCCCCTCAGAGCTCGCCACCCAAAAATTTTAATCTTACTCGGAACTTTGAGCTTCCATAATTTTTTCCACAACTACGAACTACTAGAATCACCATTGCGTGGCTGTAATAATCTTAGTCTGAACTTCTTCCATTCTTCTTCCATTGACAGTGATATGCTGACTTAACAGAGAACAAGCCACTCCTATTGTAATTCCAGGCCACACAATCCTCCCTTCCTGGGGTAATCGGGATCTGTAAAATTCAGTTAACATCAACTCTCCAAAATAAAGAATTTACCAGATCAACATCCCAAGTGAAATCAATCGGATTTATCAATTCATCTACTGTTGTGACAATATTATTCCCACGCCATGTTTGTATTTTCAGATCATGACTTCCTGGGATCCAATTGTCATCCCATATGTTAATCTGTGTTCCATCTCCCACTCGCCAAATGTAGCCCAGTTTGAAACATTCAAGTCCCGCTAAAATACTCTGCCATGTGCATGAACTTCTGCTCTTCATCTTCGCATTAAGAAGCTTCCCATCAGGATAGTATCGGGCTCTTAGCACCCTTGCACACAAGGATTCAGGCTCCCTTAACAGCCTCCAAACTTGCCGGTAAGGTTAACATTGCTATGATCTAATCGTTTCATCTCTGATTTTGGTACCATATACTCCCCCTTTCCAAATTATAATTAATTTGATATTTTTTACCTTAAATTTGACCACCCACCTTATTAAAAAAAATTAGAAAAATTGGATCGGTACCACATTAAAAGATCCCAAAGTTAGATATATACTATAGTATATATCTAACTTTGGGATCTTTTAATGGTACTGATTCATAATGGCTTGCTTTATTATTATTAAAAGTTCCTCAAGAATGACTTAAATTTGACTATGTTTGCACAATTTTTAAAAAATATAAAAGGAGTGGTCAAATTTGGATCAGAAAAATTAAACAAATTGTAATTTGAAACGGAGGGAGTACTTGTTTCTTCCTATTCAATGTGGCTTTGGAGCGCTCGATTTTGAACTTCTACCTTTATGAAGGAAAAAAATGATTCTCTAGGTCGGCGGATGATCGATGATGGCTTTTGCTTACGTGCTCGCCCCCGACATATCAAATTGGTGCTGCATTTGTTTTTTAATCGCACAAGTTAGTTCATGAGTATATACGAGGCCATGTATCGGAAAGACTTCTTTCAAAACGGCTGTGAAGAAAAAAACTTGTGCTTTCTGAATTAAAACAAAAAAAATAGCTTCACCTAGTTTCTAGTTTATTTTAGCACGAGCTTACAAAACGGCTATGATATAGTGCCTTAATTTGTGCAAAACAGGTAAAGTCGAAGCCACAATAAGGTTCTTCAAAAAAAACACACAATAAGCCCTCCCAAACAAACTCTACGTAGTGTACTGTGTACATGAAGTACATTGTACACAACTTTATCGTCTTCTAGAGAACCGAGTTCATGGACATCTGATAGAAGGATGCTCTTTTTTTTTTGAGAATGAATAGAAGGATGCTCTTCTATAGTTTGAACATGTTGCTCTAGAAACGCAAATCCAATCCCGCAAGCGAGCGTTAGCGAGCTCCGCGGCGATCGATCCGGCTGCGTGCGGCACTGCTGCCCCTTCCACATGCGTGGGCCCCGCAACTGTTTTTTTCTTTTCCGCGTGAAGCATTATCTTCCCTAATATCCAATTACCGTGGGGGTGTTGATTGGCTTCGTAAGAGCCTGCAGCTGTGTACGTACGTATGCTTGTCATGCATATATAGGATATACGTTTGTGTAATTAGAATACATATGCTACGTGAGGACCTCAGCCACAAACTTCTATGTATGCAAACTCTACCAGTACATACCAATGTGATGTGCTTGTGTATAAACGACTTTTTTTCTTTTCCTTTTCTAAACCTTTTCCTTTACATTTTTGTGGTACCCAGTATTCTCTTTTGTTTTTTTTTTCTAGTCTTTTTGTTTACCTTCCTTTATATTGTGTTTCCGAGATGTTCTTCAGACAAATATTTAGTACAAAGGATGCCAAACATTTATATCGAGAAGTTGTATTCTTACGCACGTATGCCGAACTTATACATCAAAGTTATACGAGAATTTTTCCTAATAACATTTACATGAAAGTTATGTTCAAAAGTATCCTTTAGTAAGGAGGCTGAGAAAAAGTTATGAGTAAAAGTTGTACACGTTGTGAAAGTTGTGTTCAAAAATTATCCTATAAAATTTTAATTAGAAAAAGTTATGAGTAAAAGTTATGCATATCGTAAAAGGCGTACCGAGAAATTATCATCTAAGAGTTATGCTGAAAAAATATAATCTGACAAATTATACATGTACATAAGTCATAACTTTCTAAAATATAAAATCATGGAGAAAGAAATTAAACTTTCTAGAAAAGGAAATAGCATATGCTCGTAATCCTCCGGTCAGCGCCCCGATTAGCAGAGCCGCAGGCGTACATGTGTGGAGAAAAAATCAACAAGCTAGAAAAGGGAATGTCATTGGTAACTGTAAAGGGAAAGTACGGATGTCGGAAATCGCTCGTTGCTTTTGCTCCTGGCGAGCGCCTGCGAATTAGCGGTCGCCCTCTAAAAACAGGTTGTGGAACACCTAAATAAAACCTTGGAACATCTAAAACACCCAATCTTTGTTCCACAACCACCACACACGTTGCTCTAAAAACAGGTTTTGGAACAACTAAATAAAACCTTGGAACGTCTAAAACATCCAATCTTTGTTCCACAACCACATTTTGTCTATAGGGGGTTAAACAGAGCCCCAGAGGCATCCTCACTTGGTGAAGTCCCCTAGCTAGCTCATCTATAGAGGTGTGTAGCTTGCGGATAAACAAAACTGCTATTTGTTTACCAAACCGAAACAAATGAGTTCCTAAGATCATTTGGTGAAGTCCCCTAGTCCACCATCTTTTCATTAATAATTCATCAAACCAACAAACACTCAGTGTTCCTAAAATTTCACAATATGCTCTCCTTGCTATTGCTCTCCAAAGAATTATTCAACTGAAGTAGTAAAATAAAATACATACAGTAAAAAGTTGGGTACTAAACTAGTAATTAAAAAAAACCATCACACTCCAATTCACAAACCTCTTATAACTACTTGAGTACTCAACCGCCTCCAGCATGAAAGCACAATGAAATTGTGACTTTGATATTTTGGCTGGCGCATGCAGCGGACCTTCTTGCACTCTCTTGCTTATTAGAGATATGCTGGATGATCTTAACTGATGATAATCTTTTTAAGGATTACTGCATTTTGGTAGCAGCTCCATTATTAAGCCTAGTACCTAGTAGTTCATATATATGATCTAGGAAGAAGTGGATATATCTAGTACTTCAAGCCTTCAAGTGAATTCAAGTTTGATATCTGGATGACAGATGCTCCGGACCATCTCGCGCACTTCCTTAATAAGTAGAGGGTCATAGGATGACTCGTAACTGATGATAATCTTTTTAAGGATCAATGCTTTTTTGGATAGCAGCTCGATTAAGTATAGTAGCTCATATGTTTCGTCGAAGTGGATCTCTACCTCTTCAAGTGAACCTAAATTGATGCTATTAACTATGAAATTCTCTTGCAAGCGACAAGGGCAAAGCGATGGACAAGGACTCTGCAATAGAAAAATAGAAAAATGCACTTTTAGTCGAAAGTATATACATGAAAATAAACTTTAGATTCAATTAATTTCGCAACCAGTTCCTGGTCCACAAAATTTTAGTTCCGGCCTACAATTTAGGTTCCTCGTAATAGCTTCCTTTTAACTTTTAAGCATTAGATTAGATCTGTACTTATGGACATGGCTGTCATTTTCTCCGAGCACAGTGAAAATCCTCTAATTTATGAACAATATAGGTTTGCATCATTTTTAATGATTCTAGATGATAATTACACTAAACCAAAATGAGAAATTCATTAATTAGAATTAGTGAACGTTCGTACCTCGTCCTCACTGGAACCCAAAAACACCTCAAGCTTTCTTATGCGTGTGCATTTCTTGAGAAGATGCAGCATTGTTGGCCTAAAGGCATGCTCTTCCCCAGTGAATGTTACTGACAAAACCTCACACTTGGCAACATTATTTATATCCTTCAGAAACCTACGATATTCGTTTACGCCCTGCAAAACAAAACATAACCAGTCATCAGAGGTTCTCCATATTAAGTTACTTTTGGTTTTGGGTATCAACAACTAGTTTAGCAGTTCCAAACAAAATAAAAGGACGTGCGTAGTACCTCTGCAATGTCGACAGTCAGGTTCAGCTCCTCGATGGTGTCGAACATGTTCATCAGCTCCGCTGCCGAGTTTGTCTCGATCTCCAGCCGCCGGAGATGGCGTCCAACGTCCACAAATTGGTGGCAGCTCGGGTCGTAGTCGTCGTAGGTCCAGCACACCTCGGAGAGCATTGGCGCAGAGATGCGAGTATCCTCGGGCAAGCTGCCCCTTATGGTCAACGCTCGGAGCTTTGGGGCGGCGACCTCGAGCCGACCATGGTCACGGACTTTCAGCTCACCGAAGATCTCCAAGTACTCCAGCGAGTCGGACCGTATGCAGACGCCCGGATCTCCTTGTAGGGAGACGTAGCCCAGGGTGAGCTCCTTCAAGCCTGGGCAGCGAGAGGACACCACGTCTTCCAGCTCACGGCAGTCCATGTGGCCGCGCTCTATCCTCAGGGTGGACAGCGCCGTGAACGCCCCGCCGGAGGCCGGCCCGAAGCGCAGGGTGTTGCGGCAGAGGTCGAGGCGGATGCAGGTGGCCCTCGCGCACGGCGGAAGCACCATTGCTCTCCCGTCCTGGTAGTCGTGGGGGGGCATCGAGAGGCGGAGCTCGCCCGTGAGGCGCCGCGACGCGAAGCGCAGCCACCGAGCGACGCGGTCCATGGGGAAGTGGGTCCAGGCGCGCGGTCGATGGCCGGCGCGGAGCAGGCGACCAGAGCCTTGTCGATGCGGCGGCACACCGGCTCCGACGACCACGGCGACTCGTTGCCGTAGCAGAAGGTGAGCTCCGGGAGGGTGGCCCAGACGCGGCGCCAGCGGCGGGCGAGGACGCTGGTGCGCGCGGCTTCGGGGGTGGAGCCGAGGCGGAGCAGGATGCTGCGGAGGAGGTCGTCGGAGAGGCCGCTGATGCGGTCCGGCGTCCCGCCGTCTGTTGTGGCCATGGTGATGTGCTGGTCGCGGCGGCTTCGATCTGTCTCACGGCGGTTTGTTTGTTGCTCCGATGCAATCTGCCCGCAGTTTTTGTTTGACTCTGTTGCTACCAGGTTGGCAGCTCCCTGCATGATTTTGTTACGGACTGCTGAATTGGAAGGGGCGGCGCGCGGCGGAGCAGGCGGCGCAGCGGCGGGGCAGCGCAGGCGGCCGGCGGCGGCGGAGGGAGTGTTGGGGAGAGAGAGGAGAGGGTAAGGTAGGGTTAGAGGTGGATCTAAAGTCTGTGATTGTTTACACGAATCTCAAGTACAAGTACAGTATGTATAGGATTGACGGGCTCCCGTGGCTTGCGTGCCGGCCTGCTCCGCGTCTTTTTTTATTTTTGTATTTTTCAAAAAACAAATTACAGAAATATATTTTTGGTTTTAGGTTTTACAGTTTTGTACCCCTACCGCCCGGCGGGGGGGCGGCAGGGGTCTACCGCCCGGCAGGGGGGCGGTAGGGACCTATATGTAAATAAAAATAAATTTATTTTGCGCAGAGGTCCTTGGAGGGAGCCTGCCGCCCCACCAGTTGGCGGCAAGGGGCCTGCCGCCCGGCAGGGGGGCGGCAGGCCCCCTCCTCAAATATAAAACTCCGCCCCTTCCCTCTGCGCCCTTATTTTCTGCCCACGAGATCCAGAGATGGGAGAGGGAGAGAGGAGGGGTGAGGGAGGTAAAAAAACCGGCGAAGCCCTGCAGGATTTTGGATCCGAACCGCAGGTAACCAATATTTTTCAACTATTATAGACTTGTTTCTAAAAAATCCAACTAGATTTTTATTCGGTCCATAAAAATCCAACAGAATTGGAGGCAGCCATTACCTTATGCTGCAATAATAATAAGGTACTGTCATTCTAAGTTTACTATTCTATATTTCACTATCCAAAAACTAAATCTATTCTAATTCATAATTATTTTAGAAACAAGTCTATAATAGTTGAGAAATATTGGTTACCTGCGGTTCGGATCCAAAATCCTGCAATACCGGTTTTTTTACCTCCCTCACCCCTCCTCTCTCCCTCTCCCCTCTCTGGATCTCGTGGGCAGAAAATGAGGGCGCAGAGGGAAGGGCGGAGTTTTATATTTGAGGAGGGAGTCTGCCGCCCCCCTGCCGGGCGGCAGGCCCCCTGCCGCCAACTGGTGGGGCGGCAGGCTCCCTCCAAGGACCTCTGCGCAAAATAAATTTATTTTTATTTACATATAGGTTCCTACCGCCTCCCTGCCGGGCGGTAGGGGTATAGAACTGTAAAACCTGAAACCAAAAATATATTTATGTAAAATAAAAAAAAACGCTGGGACTCCCGTGGCTTGCGTGCCGGCCTGCTCCACCATGGGCTTGCGTCGCCCCACCTGGGCTGCGACCTGCGAGCTGGGGCCCTTTTTTTCATTTTTATATTTAAAAAAAAATAAAATTTCAAAAATATATAACTGTTCCAAGAAATTTTAAAAATACCCCTCTGTCGGGCGACAGGCCTGTTTTGTAAATTTTTTTTACAAACAGGTCCCCCCAACGGCCGCGGCGCGGGGCTCGGCGGCGGGGGGTCGCCCCCCCTTGGGCGACAGGGTCCCCTCCTCTATATAATTCCCCCACCCTCATTCCCTCCTCATTTGAGCCCAAAAATTCCACCAAAAATCCTGAAAAAAAAGAGAGGGGTGAGGAAAAGGGAAGCAGCGAAGCCCTGCCGGATTACGCACTTGTGATCAGCAGGTAAATATATTTGAATCCATTGATATTGTATAGCAATTTAATATAATTAGTGCTATAGTAGAACAATTTAAGTACAAGTTCGAGGATAGAATTAATTTTTGGATAGTGAAATATAGAATTGTAAATTTATAATGACAGTACTTTATTGATATTACAGCATAAGGCAATGGCTGCCTCTAATTCTAGAGGATTTTCATGGACCGAAAAAAAATCTAGCATAATACTTGATATCATGACACATCTTTTAATCAGTAAGAAGTTGGATCCATTAGCGGATGGTACGATAGAGATGGTGTTGTCCAAAATAGTAGAATTTAAAATTTTCACAATATTTCGAGGTATTACAACGGAAGATGTAAAGGGACACCTGCTAGAACGTCGGAATATATACATGAGAGTATGTGAACTAGCGAATCATCCTAATGTCATTGGATTCTTACAAAGTTCTTGTAAGATATGGATGCAGCCAGAGGTGTATGAGATGCACATTAAGGTAACTCTCATTCAGTTCTAATTTCGTCCGTCATTTGAAATCTATATTTATAAAATAGTAAAATTGTTGTTGAATTATATACTAGGATTACCCCGAGGATACGGAGTTGATTAACAAATCGATACAAAATTTCCGTAAATTGGTATGTATTTTCGGTGGACTTATGCCGCAAACTAGGCGAAGGAGGTGGAGAAGATCTTCGGGTGATAGTACTTGGCCTCCACAAGAACAGATGACCGGAGGTTCGTCAAGTCATGCTGCAGCACCTGAAGCACCAAGTTGTGTTAACTGGGATGTCGACATGGATGACTTCATGGCCCCCAAACCATGGCCTCCAACACATGATGTTCCTCCCCCTGTACATGAACCTAGATCCAGAAAAGAGAGAAAGGGAAAGGAAAGAGGTTCGTTAAGTCATGCTGCAGCACCTCAAGCACCACCATCTGTTAACTGGGATGACGACATGGATGACTTTATGCCCCCCAAACCATGGCCTCCAACACGTGATGTTCCTGCCCCTGTACATGAACCTAGATCCAGAAAAGAGAGAAAGGGAAATGCAAGAGGTTCGTCGAGCCATACTACACCAACTGCAGCACCACCATCTGTCAACTGGGATGACGATCTAGATGATTTCATGCCATGATCTATAACATATGATGTTCATCGGTTTAAGATGTATTCGCATTTAGTATTGTTAATGTTGTATTATGCTTGTATGTATGTCTCGTACCTAACTTGCATTCACTATACATGTACATAATGTCAAGTTTGAATCGTAGTTAGTCCTAATAAAGCATCGAAGCATAAACATATCATCTATCGTATGTAATGGAAAATACGAGAGTGATCAGAGGCGAACGTTGAAGTGTACAAATAAGCGGTCCACAGCTATCTCATTACAAATAAACATCAGAGATACAAACATCGGATATATCTAACCACCCCTAGGGTGTCGGACCATCTTAGCCCTCTGCTGGGCACGGACATGGCCCTCGGAGTAGGTGTGACGATCCGGAGACCTCACCTGTCGCTCAGGACGCAAAAGGGGCTGCGGTATATGCTGCTGAGAGATCCCAAGTGGTGCTCCTCCTAGCTGTGAATACCCCAAGACATCGGGGTCACCGTGCGCGCCAGGTGAGTCTGGAGTCAAGCTGTTGAGTTCGTCGAAGGTGACGCCCTCGTTATCTGAAACGAACGTACTCGAAACAAACCCTGCGTAACATATAAACGTAAACCAACATATGTTGCGTGGTAAATTAGTGAGTGTATTGAGAGAGTGTTTTGTACCAGGTCGAAAGGAGGAAGAAGGTCCGGCGCCCGCATCGGGGAAGAATCCTACGCATAAAAAGCAGATGTTAGCGTACGCTCGTGTCTTTCGTAATGACATATAGAAACCGAAATTAGAAACATAAACTAACCTGTGTAGGCTGGTATCTGTGGCCCCGGTACCATCCCTGGATACGGTCCGCCAACTGCTGGTGCCCCTCTAAACATTCCAGTATGGCCGAACGCAGTAGCTGGATCGTATCCTGTTTGTAATATTAGTAAATATGTAGCAACACTTGATCTAATTTTAAAGAGATATCTACGTTACCTGCAGTTGTGTAGTATTGAGACATCGGCCGGTGCACGGTCGCCGGACACGGGAACGACGACGAGGCCTGGGACGACCCGTGGCTGTCTTCATACTGCACACGGCTTCCCAAGTTGTGCAGTACTGAACGCAACTGGTCACGCTGCCTCGATCATGCCTCTGTCTGCTCAAACTGGGTCATTGGGGATCCGGCATGTACCCTCGTCAGGTAAGTCGAGCAGTCCGTCTCCATCATGTTGCAAAGGCGAAACTGCATCCATTGAGTAAAGGAACAGTTAGTAACACATGAATTATCTTATGAATATTAATATATATGCAAATATGATCAAGAGACTCACCACGCCAGCTAGTGCCTCCACGTGGTGCCGGGCATAGCCATCCTGAGGCCTCGCCTGGTGTGCCTGCGGGTGAGTGTCAACATATACCAGACGAGCCCGAGTCCGGGGTAAGTACCAGGTGAGGTAAGCCCTAAAGGAGCTGTCTGTGTGTGGTCCTGTTGGATGGACCAAGTGCTCGTCTGCCTGTTCCCATTGGTCCACCCACGGCTGCATCTTGGTGAGCCAATCAGCTGAGCACGGCAAGCCACTCCTTGACAACTTACAAAAGTGGACCACGAAGAATCGTTAGATTCGACACGAATGTATGAGCCAAGTTCATTCATAATTACTTGTGGTCCTCGCGACTGACACGCTCCAACGCGGTAGGCACCGGAAACTCTTGACACTGCCCAAATGTCTCCTGACTCTCCAGGGGCAATATGCCTCAACCGCGATATCGTAAACCAGGACGGCCGTAGTAAGCCACAGGCTCGCATTCGCGGAGCAGTGCGAAGACAGACCTGCTGGTGGACGGGTAGCCACAGCCTCTGGTCTCTAAGGCTCCCAGATAACATCCTCGGGCGTCAGCATGTCGAGCTCCGAAACAAACTCAGGATATGCGCGTCTGACCTGCACATGCGCCCAGGACCTCTGCAGTCCGAATAAGTAAAATTAAAAGTGCGCTAATGCATCGTGTAACAATGAATAACAAAATTAGATTTGTTGCGAACGTACCTGACGCCAGATCCAGAGAGTTCCCATAGTGGGCCTGTCGTCCTCCTCGTCGCCGTACATGGCCTCATGGTAAGGCACGTGGCTGACGATGGGCCAACCAACGGCTAGCCTCTCGTACGACCAAAGTTGCAGCAGTAGTGGGCACCCCGCCAGGATAGCGTTCCCATGTGTCTTCCTGTAGCCGTCGCAGAGTCCATGGTAAGTGGCTGCAAGTACCGCCTCACCCTAGCTGTAGGGCGGTACGTCATCGTCCCCATCCGCAATCTCCCGTGCATACGAAAGGAGAATCCTATCGACCGAGTTGCCATGAGTGTTGTTGAACATGATGTAACAAAACAACCAAAGCAAGTACGCCTCCAGCGATCTGGTCACACTGTACTCGTCGGCATCCGCAGGCAACAGGGTAGGCTGCATAAACAATTAAGATTAATGGTTTCAACTGACAATGCAACATGTGAATTGTACCAATTAAACTTAAATATGCAATGAATACGTACTGTAAACTGTAGGAACCAGGTCTTCGAAGGACATGCTGCTCGCGGGTGCGGGTTGATCGGACCTGCTTCTTCCACGCGGTCAACCAAGGCAAAACAGGCCTCCAGGTCATCCTTCCACGAGACCGCCACCACACGCAGATCTACAGCCTCCCCGACGATAGGGAGGCCGAGGAGGTAGGCCACGTCCTGTAGCGTAGGAGTCATCTCCCCACACGGGAGGTGGAACGTGTGTGTCTCCGTGAAGCGTCCCCTCATAAGAGAAGACTTAAATGTGGTACAAAACATCAGTCCCAGGAGGCTGATGTCACATTTATTACATCAGATGGTTCAAAACCTTACAAACCTTGGCGGACACTCGATACAGATGATAATAATAATTAACCAGGCTACGACATAACACCAGACCGCGAACCACATAGGGTCTACTACGGGCTCAGAGTACTGCGACAGCGGAGGCATCTCAACAGGGCCGGTTCCACAGGCAAGGTTGGGTGTAGAACGATAACCCTACTCGGCGTCGTCTGGAACGAAGTCTGGGTCTTCTTCTGTAAAAAGTAATAGGGGGGTGAGTACAAACGTACTCAGCAAGTCCAACCACACCCACGGGGGGGGGGCTAAATCAGATTAACATGCATGGATAAATCAAGGGTAAGGTTACGGTTTAATTTGCAGAAAAATGACATTTTATGCAGGGGTTTATTTTAAAGAAAACCTTTATGAAAATCAGTTTCAGGAGTAACACGGAGTTTCCAATTTTAAACTGCTACCGGACTCCCCGTCCGTCGTAGCACACGGCACAACTGCCGGACACAATTCCAAAACAACTCACACCAGCCCATCCCAAAGAAACACTAGTTATGTGACCACACCGTAACTCGCCCAATACCGTGGGCTCGGACTATTCGAATAGATTCTTAACTCTGCAGAGGTGTGCAACTTTACCCACAAGTAGGATACCACAACTCGAACACCGTCGTGTCGGTGTAGATCCCAACATAGCCATTACCCACCATAGCTAAGCCTGACTAGCCATCACGGGATGCACCAAGGGGTCATCGACCATTCACTTAGGTATAACCGGGCATAAGTCCATCTGGGCTTATCCCTTCTCCTTAGTCACCCGCTGCTCTCAGCTCTCCTGACGGCTATCACACCAACTAGTGGGGTTTATGCTACGCCGTTGCCCATACAACGGTCGAGTGGTTTGCACGATAGTGGAGTTAGGTGAGATGACACACCAACTCGGTCCTTAGACGCGACAAGATGGATATCTCCCTTCTTTGCCCTGCCACACAGGCATAAGCACACCAATCGGCAAATCGCACAGAAATGCCGTCCATCTCGCCCATACTCATCTTTCGAAAATCCACATCTTATCCCTTCCCACACGCACACATTTTCTTTATAAATCCAATAGTATTATGAGTAAAGTCCTAAGCATTCTAATATCGATTAACGTCCAAACAAAATCAGACATTAATCTAGGTGGTCAAGGAATGGTCATCACAAATCAAGGGGTGGCTATCCAACCGTGTTTTCATGCAAGTAAGACATATGCAATTTATAAAACAGGCCATTGGGTTGTGTTTATAAAACTAGGACAGAAATATGCGTCAAAGGATGGGATTGAACTTGCCGTCTTCAAAGCCTTCGGGGAAGTCCTGTCCTTCGGGCTCGGGGTTGCGGAACGGGTCCTCGTCCACCTGCTCACAGCACTGCTCGTCAACGGGTTCTCCTTCGTTCACTCCGTGGTCTACAGCGCACACAAACAAACATTCAATCAAAACAAAGATTTGTCGTCGAGCTCGAAACGGGAACACATGAAATATAGAGCATAGATTGTTATTTCTGAAAGGTTTCTGAATGGTATGGCCAAAACTGAGTTAGGAGAGGCGGGGTAAAATTTTAGGTTAAGCCGGGGTCGTTAGGCGCATAAAATGATAGGTCAGGGGAGCGTTTAGGCCCTAAACAGGGGTTCAGGGACCTAATTGTAATTAAAATTAAGTAAGCAAGGGCTTGGTTTATATTTTAAAAGTTTCTTGGGTTAATCTAAAAGGGTCAGGGTTTTATTTGTAATTAAGTTCATATGGTGGGGGTTTGTTTTGGAAATATAATAAAGGATAGAGCTTTATGTGCAAAAGGCCCTAAAGGTGGAAGGGTTCTTAAACAATTAGGAGGGAAGGGGAGGGCCTAGGGGCAAATGTGCCCCTTCTTCCTCCTCCCCCCACGCTGGGAAGCAGGGGAGGCCGCCCAGGGCGTCGGCGGTGCTCGGCCGGCGGCCCTGGGCCTCGGGGACGGCCGGGAAATAGGGGAAAAGGGTGAGTGCGACGCTGGGGTTCGATTCCCCTCCTCAATTTCAGAGGAGAGGGCCTGCGGGGAGGAGTGCGGTGGCCATGGCCGTGGTGGGTCGGCGGCGGCCGTGGGCGGCGCGGTAGGGGCGGCCAGAGGCGGGTGTCGGCGGGGGAAAAGGGAGAGGGTGGTGTGGGGGTTGGATTACCCACCTTGGCTCGGGCTAGAAAGGAGCGAGGGGGCCGCTCCACTAGATCGACGGCGGCGGCGGGGTGAGTGAGCGGCAGCGGCGCTGCAGGGCTGGGGAGAGGGGGCGTGGGGTGGCGGCGCGGCTGGAGGTGGTGGGTGTGAAGCTCAGGGGCTCTGCGGCCTCCTTTATAGGCGGCCAAGGCGGTGGAGCGGGGAGCAGGGCAGCGGCGGCGTCAACGGCGGCGCTGTAGAAGGGTCGCCGGCGCCGTGCGCGCACAGGGCGGTGGCGTGCGCTGCGAGGCGGGATGTGACGCGTCGAGGAGGCGGCGTCCGGCGTAGGCGGCGCTGTTCGGGGGTCAACGGCGGGCAGCAGCGGCGTGGGGCACGAGGGGGGGCAGGGCGTGGCGTGTGCGGGCGCGCTGGTCGCGGTGCGGCCGCGTGCGCGTGGTGTGGGCGCGCGCACGGGCTGAGCAGGCGGGCGCACGGCCGAGCGGAGCATGGGGGTGCTCAGGCGACGGCGTGGCGTGGCGTGCCGTGTTCGTGCGCGTGTGCGCGCGCTCGGGCAGGCGGGGTGAGCGGGCACGCGTGGCGAGCGGCGCTCGGGACCGGGCGTGCGGAGCAGGGCGCGCGCGTGGGGAGGATGGGCGGTGCTGGAGCGGCGAGCGGGCGGGGTCGGGCCGAGCGCAGCGGCGGCCGAGAGCGGGGTCCAGGGGCGGCGTGCCCCGGTGGAGGGCGCGGCCGGGTGGAGCAAGGGGGGCAGGAGGAGAAGGCGCGGGCCAGGCGCGAGCGGCAGAGAAGAAAGGAAGGGGAGAGAGAAGAGGGAAGGAGAGGGGAGAAGAAAAGAAAGAAAAGGAGGAAAAGAAAAGAAAAGAGAAAGAAAATGGGAAAAAGAAAAAGAAAAAGAAAAGGAGGGGAGAGAAATAAAGAGAGAGAGGGGGCGAGCGCGTCGGCGCTGATCGCTGCCGCGGTCGGCCACGCGTGTGTCGGCCGCGTGCGACGCGCAGGCCGAGGGCCAAACAGGGATGGGACAGCGGAAGATTTGGGTGCCGGCTCGGTTCCTCGGGGTATCGGGAAGTCAGGCGGAAGATGAAACAAGAAGGGATCGAGCTCAACGACAAAACAAGGATTAGCGCGTGATTTATTTTTGTTAGATTTTTGGGATGTTACAAACCTACCCCACTTAAAATGAATCTCGTCCTCGAGATTCGACTGATCCTTAAATAGGTGGGGAAATTCCTTCTTCAGAGCATCTTCGCGTTCCCACGTAGCTTCTTTTACTCCGTGTCTGCTCCACTGAACTCTGCAAATTCGTACTTCGGAGTTTCTGGTCCTCCTGGTGACGGTGTCTAGGATCTTCACCGGTATTTCCTGATATCGCAGGTCTGGCTGCAGATCTATCGTTTCAACCGGCACATGCTCTACTTCGGGTATCCTCAAACACCCTCTCAACTGCGAGACATGGAATACTGGGTGGATATCCGACATTTCTTCTGGTAGCTCCAAACGGTATGCTACCGCTCCAACTTTCTTCAAAACTCGGTATGGTCCAATATACCGAGGGGCCAATTTTCCTTGTACTTGGAATCTTCGGGTTCCTCGAATAGGCGATACCTTGAGATACACGAAATCTCCTGGGTTGAGACTTATTTCCCGTCTTTTCTTGTCCGCATAGCTCTTTTGTCGGGACTGGGCTGCTTTTAGCTTTTCTCGAATCTCGGCGACTCTTTCTTTGGCTTCTTTTATGAGTGCGGGGCCGACTAGGGCACGTTCTCCAACTTCTGACCACATCAGAGGGGTTCTGCATTTTCTTCCATAGAGAGCTTCAAACGGTGACATGCCCAAGCTTGCTTGGTACCCGTTGTTGTATGAGAACTCGGCGTAGGGTAGACTCTGCTCCCAATCCTTGCCATAAGTGAGGACACATGCTCTCAGCATATCCTCCATGATCTGATTCACCCTTTCTGTCTGACCATCTGTCTGTGGGTGATAAGCGGAGCTAAAGTCTAGCTTGGTGCCCATAGCTTTATGCAAACTTTTCCAAAATCTAGAGGTGAACTGGGTTCCTCTATCTGAGACGATTCGGCTGGGCACACCATGCAATTTCACTATGTTCTCTATATAGAGCTTAGCTAGCTTCTCCCCGTCATAGTTGGTCCGTACGGGTATGAAGTGAGCTGATTTAGTAAGGCGATCCACTATTACCCATATGGAGTCATGTCCTTTCTGGGTTCTGGGCAAGCCCACCACAAAGTCCATTCCTACTTCATCCCATTTCCACACCGGGATGGGTAGGGGTTGCAGTAATCCTGCCGGCTTCTGGTGTTCAGCTTTGATTCTCTGGCAAGTATCACAACGGGCGACAAATCGTGCAATATCTGCCTTCATCCCATTCCACCAATACTTCTGTTTTATGTCCATGTACATTTTGGTGGATCCTGGGTGAATTGAGTAGGCCGAGTTATGGGCTTCATCCATGATCATCTGCCTGAAATCTCCTTTCTGGGGCACACAAATTCTGTCTTTATACCACAACGTTCCCTTATTATCAACTCGAAAGTCTGGGGCCTTATTTTCTCCGGTTTGCCTCCGGATTTCCATCAGTCCTTTGTCCGATCTTTGGGCTTTCTTGATTCTTTCCTCCAGAGTGGATTGAACGTTCAGCACTTGGCTGGAGCCTCGAGGGACAATGTGCACATTTAATCGTGCCATTTCTTCTTGTAAATGGTCATTCTTAGGCCCGTAAGACTTCCGACTTAGAGCATCAGCTACTACATTTGCTTTCCCTGGGTGATAATGAATTTCCAAATTATAATCTTTGACTAATTCTAGCCATCTTCTTTGCCTCAAGTTCAAGTCCGGCTGGGTGAAGATATACTTCAGACTTTTATGGTCGGTGAAGATTTCACACTTATTTCCAATCAAATAATGCCTCCAGATCTTAAGTGCGTGCACTACGGCTGCAAGTTCTAGGTCATGGGTCGGGTAATTTTGCTCATGAGTCCTGAGCTGACGGGAAGCATATGCAACGACTTTCCCATCTTGCATCAGTACACAACCCAATCCTTGTCGGGACGCATCACAATAGATGACGAAATCCCGATGAATATCCGGCAGGGTTAGCACTGGGGCTGTCGTCAATCTTCGCTTCAACTCCTGGAAGCTCCTTTCGCACGACTCCGTCCAGGTGAACTTCTTTTCTTTCTTGAGCAGCTCTGTCATGGGCCGGGCTATTTTAGAAAACCCTTCAATGAATCTCCGATAATACCCAGCTAATCCAAGAAAACTCCTGATCTCACTCACATTGGTCGGCGGCTGCCAGTTGGATACTGCTTCGACCTTCTCGGGGTCTACTGCCACTCCTTCTGCGGTCAAAATATGACCAAGGAAGGCTACTTTCTCCAGCCAAAATTCACACTTACTGAATTTGGCGTATAGCCTATGCACTCTCAGTTTTTCCAAAACTACCCTCAGGTGTTGTTCGTGCTCCTGAATACTTTTCGAGTAAATAAGTATGTCGTCAATGAAGACTACGTCAAACTTATCTAGCTCGTCCATAAACACTTTGTTCATGAGGTTCATGAAATAGGCAGGTGCATTTGTCAGTCCAAAAGACATCACTGTGAACTCAAACTGTCCATATCGGGTGACAAAGGCTGTCTTCGGGATGTCGCTTTCCCTAATCTTGAGCTGAAAATACCCGGACCTTAGGTCAATCTTGGAAAAGTACTTGGCTCCTTTTAATTGATCGAAAAGATCATCGATCCTGGGAAGGGGGTACTTATTCTTGATAGTGACCTCGTTTAGTGCCCGGTAATCTACACATAGCCTCATACTTCCGTCCTTCTTCTTGACGAATAGAACCGGGGCTCCCCAAGGAGACGAACTTGGCCTGATGAAGCCAATTTGTTGTAGTTCCTCTAATTGCTTCTTTAATTCTGCCAACTCGGTGGCTGCCATCCTATAAGGTCTCTTGGCTATAGGGGCAGTCCCAGGGACAAGGTCAATGACAAATTCTATGTCCCTATCTGGTGGCATACCGGGAAGTTCTTCGGGAAAGACATCGGGATATTCATTCACTACTGGGACTTCTTCCAAGGACTTGGCTTCCATGTTAAACACCATCGGGTCTGCACCACTCTCCCGGGTGTGACAGGTCACTCGGACTCCCTCTGGGTTTGTTAGATGCACTACCTTGTCCGAACAACCTATGAGGCCATTGTGTTTGCTTAGCCAGTCCATTCCGAGGATCACATCTATCCCCTCTGACTTAAGTACTACTAGGTCTGCTAAGAACTCTACCCCACTTAAATTGATCCTTACCCGTAGACAACCCAGTTGACACCTGATGTCTCCTCCGGGCGTCCGGGTTAATAGGGGTGTTTTTAGTAGTACTGTAGGTATTTTATGTTTCTCCACAAAACTTGAGGATATGAATGAGTGTGATGCTCCAGAATCAAACAGTACTGTTGCAAGAGTTGAGCTAACTAGGTACTCACCGAGTACTACGCCTTGGGCTCCTTGAGCTTCATGTGCGTCGATGTGGTTGACGCGGGCTCGTCCAAAAGATTGCTGGGGCTGCCTCTGCTGGCTGTTGTTGTTGTTGCTGTTGCCGCGGAGGGGCACTCGGTTGGCACCGGTCAGAACTGGTTTGGGTCCATTCACTGTGTTGGAAAAAGCTGATGTAGCCGGCTTGTTCTTAGCATAGGGGCAGTCGGCGATGAAATGACCCGTCTCACGACAGTTGAAGCAGGCCCTCACGTTGCCGTTGTTGTTGGTGTCCTGGCTTGCATTACTCTGAGGGGCCCTCATGGTGTTCTGGCTTCTGAGCTGGGTGTTAGGGGCACGTGGTCCTGTCACTTGAGATTGAGTTCTATACTGCATTGGAGCTTGGGACTTTGGTGCGTTGTAGCTGAAGTTTCTGGGCTTCTGGAAACGATCCTGCTGGCGTGACTTACTCTCCAGGAACTTGCGCTTGTTCTCCTTCCTCTCATCAATCTTAGCCTTCTCAGTGAGGATTGCCTTATTCATCAAGGTGTTGAAATCCGGATAGATCTGAGGGGTGAGCAAGGTCCTGAGTTCTGGGTTTAGTCCCTTCTTGAACATGTTCTGTTTCTTTTCGTCGTCGTTCACTTCTTCGGGTGCATATCGAGCCAGCTCCATAAACTGGTGTGTATACTCTTCCACCGTCATATTCCCCTGCTGAAGTGCGCCGAACTCATCTGCCTTGCGCTTCATGGTGGCCGAGGGGATGTGATAACGGCGGAACTCCCTCACGAATTCACTCCAGGTGATGGTGGAGGCATCTCTGGCAGCAGCGCAGTAATTCTCCCACCAGGCTAAAGCAGTCCCGGTGAGTTGATGTGCAGCAAGAAGAACTTTATCTCGATCCTGGCACCCAAATGGCTCGAGCTTCCTCTGGATCACGCGGAGCCAGTCATCTGCATCCAAGGGGTTGCTGGATCCGGCAAAAGTGGGTGGCTTGGCCCTCAGAAAAGCTGTCAGCTTGTCATTAAAGGTCTGCTCTCGTGGCTGCCTGTTCACTAGAGCATTGGCCAGTGTCTCCAGTATGAGAGTCTGGTTATGGATTACTTGTGCCAGGTCCACGAAAGGTGGTGGTGGTGGTGGCAGCTGTGCACCATGATTTTCTCCTCTGCCCTGACTCACTTCTTGTTCCTCCTGAGGATGGTTTTGCCCGTCAGGGTGTATTCCTGCATCAGCGGCTGCAGGGTCCCTGACTCGGGAGGCCCTTGTGATGCTCCGGGAAACCATCTGCAGAACGAGTGGATTGGTACTAAGATTAGGTGATGTTTAAGTTGGTTAAGTCGTATTTTTGAAAAGGCAGTATCTATTTACTGCCGGCAAGCACACAATCAACAAGCAATCATCACAAACAACAAGCACAAGCAACTTTATTACAGCAAGGGTGGTACAACAAGGGGCAAGGTCAAACGCGTACTACACGACCGGGTACACAACTACAAAAGAAAAGGGGCACTGATCTTCTTCGGACCACACGGCTTCATCCCTTGACGGTCGCTAACACTTTAGGCTGACTCATCGGCTTGAGTGGGTTCCTCCCTCGGAAAGGAACACATGACCTCCGGGGAAACGAGTGGTCCCGGTTCACCATCCTCTAGACCTCCGTTTTCCCGGGGTTGCGTTGCGGCTTCTCTTGCGGCGGCGGCCGTAGACCTTCCAGGATTCTCGGGTGGGGCTAGTGGGTTTCCAACGAGTGGTCCCCATCCTATGACGGGTGTTCCGAGCAGAACATGGTCTTCTCCTATTGCCGGGACTGGGGTTCCACTGTTAGTCCATTCTTGCATACGCTGGTCCCGGGCTTGCCTGAGGCTTTCCTGAGCAACTGCTTCACTGCTGACCGCGGCTGCGGCTCTTGCCTCGGCTTGGACTGCTCGGATCTGCTGTAGTCTTAGCGTGAGCTCTGCTTGCTCGGCTCGATGGGTCTGTTCCCTCAGTAAGTTGGCTTGCTCGTCAAAGAGCTGATCCAAGGAGGCTAGGTAGGTAGCTACTTGGTACAGGAGGACTTCTTCATGTCGGCGCCGTTCCAGGCTTCTCATTCGAGCTTCCCAAACTGGAGTTCTGATGGCTGGTGGGAAGAACCTCATTGGTGTGGGGGTGAGGTGTCCTTCAAAAATCCGGCACAGGTAACGAAGTGCTTTCCTGACGGCTAGGGGATAGGTGTCCTGGTGCCTAAACCCTGTAGCAGTCACTCGCCATGACAGGATGTCGGGGTGGCGGTCACTTCTTGTGATGACTAGGATCACCCTGCAGCGGAGAGTGCCATGGTGCTCATACTCTCTGCTGTAGTACCTTGGGCGTTCCGTGACTCCAAGGCTTTCCAGGGCGTTGATCAAGAGACTGGGGGAAGCCAGGTGCAGCTTGGTAGTTGCCCTGGGTCCATCCTTCCTCAGCCATCTGAAAAACAAAGGTAGGGTAAAGAACTTGCACAATCATTTGAGGTACACAAAAGGGGGTAGATGACATTTATTTATGGCAACATGGTGGAGTACAACTTCATGGGTACATGATTATTATTAGAACAAAGGTTCTAGTTTGGAGACAACTCTTATCAAGGGGATTCTTCCTCAATCCTAAGGGTGCGCTTCTTCAGTGGAAGACACTGATCCATCATGTTATCCTCGGTCTGAGTTCCTTTGTCCCAATGGGTTTCTTCAGGTTCTTCTTCTTCAGTTTGAGTTCCAACATCCCAATGGGTTTCCATGGGTTCTTCTTCTTCGTCTTCCTCTATCCATCCTCCTATTCCCCAGCGAGCCTCGTACCTCCGCATCCGAGCTTGGAGAGCGGCTAGCGAGTCCTCGGCGCGTGTGGCTCTTGCTCGCTGTTCTTCCAGTTCTTCCTCTTTTTCATCCATTTGGACTTGGAGGGCGGCTAGGGAATACTCGGCATGGAAAGTCCTCGACCGTTGTTCCTCCATCTCCTGGGTTGCTTTTTCTGCTCTGTGGACCTGCTGTTTCAGTTGTGCTGCTTGCTCGCGATAGAGCTCATCCAGGCCGGCGAGATAGATGGATAGGTGAGAGACCGTGTCTTCTAGGTCCTCTTCCTCTCTTCCAAGTCCTCTCATCCTAGCAATCCATGTGCGTCCCCTTCCTTCAGTCGGCGGGAAAAATCCCATAGGAGTCCGCTGGAGATGATGCCTGTAGATCACTCGGAGCCGTCGTAGGGCTTTGCGGGCGGCTTTTTGATAAGTGTCCGGGAAACGGAATCCAGTGGTGGAGATGAACCAAGGGTCCACATCAGGGTAGCGGGTGCTCCTTGCTATGAAGATCATTAGGTCACACCGAAGAGTGCCCTTGGAGTCGTACTCCCGGTAAAGAAACTCCGGCGGATCCACAACTCCAAGGCGTTCCAGGCTGAGTATCAACAACTTAGGAAGGCCGGGCTCTGCGAAACAGATTCCGCCGATCCATCCATCGTCAGCCATCTGGAACAGGGCAAGAACCCAAGGTAAGTGTTTGTGTGAGGAAAGGATTAAGGATAGAAAAGTCCTAAGGTGAAAGGTCCTGAAAACGGGTTTCGCTCCTAGGGTCACGTCCTACGGCCAACCTACGGCTCTGATACCACCTGAAGCGTCCCCTCATAAGAGAAGACTTAAATGTGGTACAAAACATCAGTCCCAGGAGGCTGATGTCACATTTATTACATCAGATGGTTCAAAACCTTACAAACCTTGGCGGACACTCGATACAGATGATAATAATAATTAACCAGGCTACGACATAACACCAGACCGCGAACCACATAGGGTCTACTACGGGCTCAGAGTACTGCGACAGCGGAGGCATCTCAACAGGGCCGGTTCCACAGGCAAGGTTGGGTGTAGAACGATAACCCTACTCGGCGTCGTCTGGAACGAAGTATGGGTCTTCTTCTGTAAAAAGTAATAGGGGGGTGAGTACAAACGTACTCAGCAAGTCCAACCACACCCACGGGGGGGGGGGGCTAAATCAGATTAACATGCATGGATAAATCAAGGGTAAGGTTACGGTTTAATTTGCAGAAAAATGACATTTTATGCAGGGGTTTATTTTAAAGAAAACCTTTATGAAAATCAGTTTCAGGAGTAACACGGAGTTTCCAATTTTAAACTGCTACCGGACTCCCCGTCCGTCGTAGCACACGGCACAACTGCCGGACACAATTCCAAAACAACTCACACCAGCCCATCCCAAAGAAACACTAGTTATGTGACCACACCGTAACTCGCCCAATACCGTGGGCCCGGACTATTCGAATAGATTCTTAACTCTGCAGAGGTGTGCAACTTTACCCACAAGTAGGATACCACAACTCGAACACCGTCGTGTCGGTGTAGATCCCAACATAGCCATTACCCACCATAGTTAAGCCTGACTAGCCATCACGGGATGCACCAAGGGGTCATCGACCATTCACTTAGGTATAACCGGGCATAAGTCCCTCTGGGCTTATCCCTTCTCCTTAGTCACCCGCTGCTCTCAGCTCTCCTGACGGCTATCACACCAACTAGTGGGGTTTATGCTACGCCGTTGCCCATACAACGGTCGAGTGGTTTGCACGATAGTGGAGTTAGGTGAGATGACACACCAACTCGGTCCTTAGACGCGACAAGATGGATATCTCCCTTCTTTGCCCTGCCACACAGGCATAAGCACACCAATCGGCAAATCGCACAGAAATGCCGTCCATCTCGCCCATACTCATCTTTCGAAAATCCACATCTTATCCCTTCCCACACGCACACATTTTCTTTATAAATCCAATAGTATTATGAGTAAAGTCCTAAGCATTCTAATATCGATTAACGTCCAAACAAAATCAGACATTAATCTAGGTGGTCAAGGAATGGTCATCACAAATCAAGGGGTGGCTATCCAACCGTGTTTTCATGCAAGTAAGACATATGCAATTTATAAAACAGGCCATTGGGTTGTGTTTATAAAACTAGGACAGAAACATGCGTCAAAGGATGGGATTGAACTTGCCGTCTTCAAAGCCTTCGGGGAAGTCCTGTCCTTCGGGCTCGGGGTCGCGGAACGGGTCCTCGTCCACCTGCTCACAGCACTGCTCGTCAACGGGTTCTCCTTCGTTCACTCCGTGGTCTACAGCGCACACAAACAAACATTCAATCAAAACAAAGATTTGTCGTCGAGCTCGAAACGGGAACACATGAAATATAGAGCATAGATTGTTATTTTTGAATGGTTTCTGAATGGTATGGCCAAAACTGAGTTAGGAGAGGCGGGGTAAAATTTTAGGTTAAGCCGGGGTCGTTAGGCGCATAAAATGATAGGTCAGGGGAGCGTTTAGGCCCTAAACAGGGGTTCAGGGACCTAATTGTAATTAAAATTAAGTAAGCAAGGGCTTGGTTTATATTTTAAAAGTTTCTTGGGTTAATCTAAAAGGATCAGGGTTTTATTTGTAATTAAGTTCATATGGTGGGGGTTTGTTTTGGAAATATAATAAAGGATAGAGCTTTATGTGCAAAAGGCCCTAAAGGTGGAAGGGTTCTTAAACAATTAGGAGGGAAGGGGAGGGCCTAGGGGCAAATGTGCCCCTTCTTCCTCCTCCCCCCACGCTGGGAAGCAGGGGAGGCCGCCCAGGGCGTCGGCGGCGCTCGGCCGGCGGCCCTGGGCCTCGGGGACGGCCGGGAAATAGGGGAAAAGGGTGAGGGCGACGCTGGGGTTCGATTCCCCTCCTCAATTTCAGAGGAGAGGGCCCGCGGGGAGGAGTGCGGTGGCCATGGCCGTGGTGGGTCGGCGGCGGCCGTGGGCGGCGCGGTAGGGGCGGCCAGAGGCGGGTGTCGGCGGGGGAAAAGGGAGAGGGTGGTGTGGGGGTTGGATTACCCACCTTGGCTCGGGCTAGAAAGGAGCGAGGGGGCCGCTCCACTGGATCGACGGCGGCGGCAGGATGAGTGAGCGGCGGCGGCGCTGCAGGGCTGGGGAGAGGGGGCGTGGGGTGGCGGCGCGGCTGGAGGTGGTGGGTGTGAAGCTCAGGGGCTCTGCGGCCTCCTTTATAGGCGGCCAAGGCGGTGGAGCGGGGAGCAGGGCAGCGGCGGCGTCAACGGCGGCGCTGTAGAAGGGTCGCCGGCGCCGTGCGCGCACAGGGCGGCGGCGTGCGCTGCGAGGCGGGACGTGACGCGTCGAGGAGGCGGCGTCCGGCGTAGGCGGCGCTGTTCGGGGGTCAACGGCGGGCAGCAGCGGCGTGGGGCACGAGGGGGGGCAGGGCGTGGCGTGTGCGGGCGCGCTGGTCGCGGCGCGGCCGCGTGCGCGTGGTGTGGGCGCGCGCACGGGCTGAGCAGGCGGGCGCACGGCCGAGCGGAGCAGGGGGGTGCTCAGGCGACGGCGTGGCGTGGCGTGCCGTGTTCGTGCGCGTGTGCGCGCGCTCGGGCAGGCGGGGTGAGCGGGCACGCGTGGCGAGCGGTGCTCGGGACCGGGCGTGCGGAGCAGGGCGCGCGCGTGGGGAGGATTGGCGGTGCTGGAGCGACGTGCGGGCGGGGTCGGGCCGAGCGCAGCGGCGGCCGAGAGCGGGGTCCAGGGGCGGCGTGCCCCGGTGGAGGGCGCGGCCGGGTGGAGCAAGGGGGGGCAGGAGGAGAAGGCGCGGGCCAGGCGCGAGCGGCAGAGAAGAAAGGAAGGGGAGAGAGAAGAGGGAAGGAGAGGGGAGAAGAAAAGAAAGAAAAGGAGGAAAAGAAAAGAAAAGAGAAAGAAAATGGGAAAAAGAAAAAGAAAAAGAAAAGGAGGGGAGAGAAATAAAGAGAGAGAGGGGGCGAGCGCGTCGGCGCTGATCGCGGCCGCGGTCGGCCACGCGTGTGTCGGCCGCGTGCGACGCGCAGGCCGAGGGCCAAACAGGGATGGGACAGTGGAAGATTTGGGTGCCGGCTCGGTTCCTCGGGGTATCGGGAAGTCAGGCGGAAGATGAAACAAGAAGGGATCGAGCTCAACGACAAAACAAGGATTAGCGCGTGATTTATTTTTGTTAGATTTTTGGGATGTTACACTCCGGCCTCCATCTGTCAACGAGCGCCGTCAGGAGGGATCGGTCGAGCTGAACAAGCCCACCCTCCACAAGACAGCCCAGAGGCAGTAGACCGGACTCACGTAACCTGCAATAAACAAAATTGTCGAAACAAAGGAATACCGACGAATACATAAGTGATAAACAATAATATTTCATTACATGCCTGTCAACCCAATCGTGGTGTATAGAGATCGCCTCCCCAGGTGGATGAGGACGTAGCACCTCTAGGGCTCAGTGCTCAACTGCTGCAAAGAAAGACCTGTGGCTCGAGTCAATAACTGGGTCTAGCAAGGAGTCCATCTCCATACCTGCATTCAAAAATATATGAGAACACATAGGTACATATATGTTCCATACAAACTGGACGCACGATATTTATACATTACAGATAGGTTCGATACAAACTGGACGCACGATTACTACATATTACAGATAGGTTCGATACAAACTGGACGCACAATATTTATACATTACAGATATGTTCCATACAAACTGGACGCACGATTACTACATATTACAGATAAGTTCGATACAAACTCCACGCACGATTAGTATATAGGTACAAACTGCACACTGGTGGATCATGACACCGAGTGCCTTCCACGAGCAATTCTCGCCGATGGTCGTCTGAACGTAGGAGGTGCTCCATCTCTGGGATTTCCGGAAGGACCGACGTCAGCAGCATCGTGAAGTGCATTCTGAGGACATTTCTTGTAGTTGTGACCCAATGCTCCACATTGGCTGCAACGCTTTTGTGCCTTGCTTGCTTCGGACTCGTCCATACCATTCCGAATACGACGTGTCTGACGGCGGCCTTTGCCTTTCTTAGTGGCTGTATCAAGAATAAACATCTTATCCTCATTATCCTGAATGAAAGGTCCCACTATTCCAATCCCGTATACCTCATGTCCCCAGGTGGATACAGCTGCTTCCTTGCTGAAGTAAGGTGAAACAAATACTCCTGGCTGCAACCCAGACTCTGCACATGCCGCAATGAGATGCGAGCATGGCAAATGCAATAACTTAGACTTCATGCCGAAGCAGAAGGCTTTGCCATCTACTGTAATCAAACTCTCATGTATCACCCTATCTCTACGGATACCACGACCAGTTCTATCCTTGCATCGAACCTCAAATCTATGCTCCATTGTACCTGTCGATATGACGCGGTGTAGTTTGGCCTTTTCAATCTTCTGTTGCATATATTGTGTCACTCTTGTATAAAACTGAATTTGGGGGTTGCTGATGTTTAAGCTTGCAGCCATGTAATGCTCTCTGAAATACTTCATGCACCCATAGATGGTGAACTCAACAATTCCCACAAGAGGAAAGGCACGACAACGCCGCATAACCATATTGAAATACTCTGCATGGTTCGTTGTCTGAATACCATACCGCATTCCGTTAGTATCATAAAGAAATGACCATTTCTCCTTAGGTGCACCTCGAATCCAGTGTGAAAATGGCTTCTCATTTGAATTCGTAGCCTCTGCAGCCTGACTCGTGCTAGTTCCTGATGCCTTACCTTCACTTACTCTGCAGTCAATTGATCAAGCATCTACCATAAAACATTGAATTTTCTCTGTTGATTTTGGATGCACAACCTCTTTAACATGTTCTTAAGATCCTTGTTCTTGAAGTGGTCATAGAAGTTTGCACCCATATGACTAATGCACCACCTGTTGTGGACATCGGGCCATAATGGAGGCGTTGTCGAAGTTCCGCGTTGCAATTTCATTATTGATTGTAGCAGACCTGCATGCCTATCAATAATAAGGCACACATCTGGACGTGCAGCAACAACATGAACCTTCACTCGTTCAAGGAACCAATACCAACTGTCTAAGTTCTCATTCTCAACAAATATAAATGCGAGCGGAACTATTTGGTTGTTGCAATCTACCCCGATTGCGGTGAGTATCTGACATTTATACCTTCCAGTCAGAAATGTGCCATCAATGCATATCACCAGAATACAACACTGAAATGCCCTAACACAGGCACCTAGGCAAAAAAAGGTTCGTTGCAGAATGCTCTGTCCCCTAATCACGGCTGGTACGAGGTATGTGTCATAAAAGCTTCTAGGATTTCTAGCAGCAACCTGGGATAACATACGAGGTAGGTTATCATATGATGCCTCGTATGTGCCGAACCGCATCTCGAACACCTTTTGTTTAGCCCGCCATGCCTTCAAATAACTAATGGTGTACTAGTAAGTCTGCTCAATGTGTCAAACAATCATATTTGGCTCATAATTTAGGTTGTCCATAATCAACCCATATATTTGCTTTGCAACAAACTCGCATGATATATTGCGATGCGAGGGATGAACTTCTGACAGCAAACAAGTGTGCTCTATCACAATGGAACATTTCCAGTTCGACTTCCATTTTCCGTTGAATGCATATACTCGCCATGGACATCCATCATTCACACACTTCACCTCATATTCTTTACTGCCAGACTTCACGACTCTAAATTTTCGCTTCAATGATATTGCCCATAGTCTCACAGCATCTTTTACGGCTTCAATATTTGGATATGTTGCACCTTGCACTACCTCATTCCCTTTGTACTCCCACTCCTGATTTCGTACGTCTTCTACGATATGATTGCCAAAACCATGCTCCTTCCACTCTTTTGGCAATGAGTACTGCTCGTCATCAGATGAGCCCCCATAATCTTCCATCTCCATTGCGGCTTGGTCTTCTACCTCCATCTCGTCCATGATGCTATGTATCCTCTCTCCCTCATTAGCAAGGCCCTGTGGTCCGATGTTTTGGTTCTCTATCTCTTCTGACTCATCTTGTTCAACATAGTTGGTCTCTCTTCGAATACTCGAAGTTGCTTGATCTGCACCATGTCGGATTTCATTTTGTGTCTTCTCCCGAGTTTGAACAAAAATGGCCAGAGGCCACCCACGCTCTTGCTTGCATGTACTTCTGCCAGTCATCAGTGCTGTGTATCATCATCAATTCCCATAAATCACTTTCTAATTCCCAATTAACAAGAGAATGGACAGTCATCACATGTGTCTCCGGATCAACATGGAACCCACGCTGCAGCCACTTATATATGGAACCAAAACTCCTCTCCAGAGATTTATCTATGGCGCTGGATGTGCACTTAAAGGCAGAAAGGTCTACTCCATTTGGCCCATACAAAACATTGTAGTCACCAAAAAATACTTGAAACTGAATCTTGCTCGACATATCTATATATCATAGAATACTTATCGAGTTATACTCTTTACTTCACTACCTTATTCAATAATCCATAAAAACTAAGTATGGATTTCAACTACAACATTTAAGTATTCATAACTACGTGATGACACTCAAATTCTATACTACATATGCGAAATTCTATTCTAAATCATAATTAATTTATAAACAGTCTCTAATAGTACTGCAATTGTAATAATAAACACGTAGTCTTAATTTCCTAAACTAATAATAAATGTGTATCCTTAAACTCCTACTTAAATTGGTTCTACTATAGAACTAATTAAATTTATTTCCTCCACAATATCAATGGAAAAATACATAAGTTAGATATAATTACCTGCAGATCACAAGTGCGCAATCCGGCAGGGCTTCGATGCTTCCCTTCTCCTCACCGCTCTCTTTTTTTCTAGATTTTTGGTGTAATTTTTGGGCTCAAATGAGGAGGGAATGGGGGTGGGGGCTTATATAGAGGGGGGACCCTATTGCCCGAGGCGGGGGGCGACCCCCCCCCCCCACCGCGCCGCCGAGCCCCGCGCCACGGCCATTGGGGGACCTGTTTGTAAATTTTTTTTACAAAACAGGCCTGTCGCCCCCTGCCTGAGCGACAGGGGGGTATTTTTGAAATTTCTTGGAATGACCATATATTTTTGAAATTTTAATTTTTTTAAATATAAAAATGAAAAAAAGGCCGAGCTGGGTCGCCTGCACGAGCCGGTTGGCCGGGCGGCTTTTTTATTTTTATATTTTTTTAAAAAACATTTTTTACAAAAATATATTTTCGGTTTTATATTTTACAGTTTTATACCCCTACCGCCCGGCAGGGGGCAGGGACCTACATGTAAATAAACATAAATTTTTTTACGCAGAGGCCCCTGGCGGGAGCCTGCCGCCCCCCTGTCGGGCGGCAGGCACATGCCGCCCGGTGGAGGGGCGGTAGGCAGCCCACCCGCCCGGCAGGGGGGAGGTAGGCTCCCCCCAATATAAAAGCTGAGCCCCTTCCCTCGCACCCTTATTTCCTATCCACGAGATCCAGAGAGGGGAGAGGGAGAGAGGAGGGGTGAGGGAGGTAATTCCACCGGTGAAGCCCTGCCGGATTTTGAATCCGAACCGCAGGTAACCAATATTTCTCAACTATTATAGACTTGTTTCTAAAATAATTATGAATTAGAATAGATTTAGTTTTTGGATAGTGAAATATAGAATAGTAAACTTAGAATGACAGTACCTTATTGCTATTGCAGCATAAGGCAATGGCTGTCTCCAATTCTGTTGGATTTTCATGGACCGAAGAAAAATCTAGTATAATTTTTGAGATCATGACACATCTTATAATCAGTAAGAAGTTGGATCCATTAGCGGATGGTACGATAGAGATGGTGTTGTCCAAATTAGTAGAGTTTAAAGATTTCACATTATTTCGAGGTATTACAACGCAAGATGTAAAGGGACACCTACTAGAACGCCGTAAGATGTATATGAGGGTATGTGAACTAGCTAATCATCCTAATGTTATTGGTTTCGTACAAAGTAATTTTACGATATGGATGCGGTCAGAGGTGTATGAGATGCACATTAAGGTAACTATCATTCGGATCTAATATCTATAGTCATTTGTAATCCATATTCCGTAAATTTTAAAATTGTTGTGTAATTATATGCAAGGATTACCCCGAGAACACGGAGGAGATTAACAAATCAATACTAAATTTTCGTAAATTGGTATGTATCTTCGGTGGACTCATGCCGCAAACAAGACGAAGGAGGCGTGGAAGATCTTCGGGTGATAGTACTTGGCCTCCGCAATCACATAGAACCAGAGGTTCGCCAAGTCAAACTGCACCACCTCCAGCACCAAGTTCTGTTAACTGGGATGACGACCTAGATGACTTCATACCCCCGAAACCATGGCCTTCAAGACCTGATGTTCCTCCCCCTGTATATGAAAGTAGAACCATAAAAGAGAGAAAGGGAAAGTCAAGAGGTTCATCAAGTCAAATTGCACCACCTCCAGCACCAAGTTCTGTTAACTGGGATGACGACCTAGATGACTTCATACCCCCCCCCCCCCCCGAACTATGGCCTCCAAGAAATGACATGATGTGTATCATATGGTGTTATGGTGTTGATCGGTCTAGATTGTGAAGTAAATTGTGACGGGGCGGCAGGCCTCCTCTACCTTTAATTGCAATACTTATATATTTGCTATGTTTGATTGCAATGATTATATTTTTTGTGAACCTTGAACCTCGTGTGGCTCCATGACTCGGTCAAGTAGAGCTGGCGTTCAGAATTGTTTGATTTGTTTTAATTGGTGCTTGTGCTAAAGGTGGCCACAAACCATGTGTCCAAGCATTTGGGGCTGACCAATTTGATACAATGAACGAAATTTAAATTGAACGTTAAACAAGATACCACATAAGACCCATCCGTTGTAGGTGGAGCCGACCCATCCGTTGGATTCCCGGAAGGTCCAGCCTCGGCAGCAGCAGTGGGTACTGAAAGCTGTGGGCACTTCTTGTAAGTGTAACTGTCCGCTCCACACAAGTTGCAACGTTTTTTCTTCATTCCAGCCTCGGACTCATCCATTCCGTTCCGGATACGACGTGTCTGCCGTCGGCCTATGCCCCTCTTCGTAGCTAGATCAGGGATGAGCATTGGATGGGGATTTTTTTTGAGTGAATGGGCCTAGAATACCGATGCCGTATATCTCATGACACCAAGTCTGTGCTGCGGCTTCTTTTGTGAAATATTGAGAAACATATGACGCAGCATCTAACCCAGATACAGAACAAGCCGCGATGACATGGGAGTATGGTAAGTGATGCACCTTTGGCTTCTGGCATTGGCAGAACACCAAACCGTCAATGGTTATCAAGACTTCTTGAATTACCCTTTGTCTGCGGACACCCTGTCCGGTCCTGTCCCTGCATGATACCTCAAATCTTTGTTCCTTTGTGCCCATCGATATGACTGAGTGAAATCGAACCTTTTCAATTTTTTTTCTCCATGTACTCATTGACCCTTCTGCAAAAATACACTCCTGGATCATGAAGTAAGGAAGCGGCTGATGCGTACCGCTCCCTAAAATACCTTATACATCCATACATGATGAACTCAACAATGCCAATAAGAGGAAATCCACGAACACGACGCATTACCATATTGTAACACTCAGCATGGTTGGTCGTCTCGATTCCGTAACGCCTCCCATCTGTGTCATACAGAAGTGACCACTTCTCTTTAGGCGCACCATCAATCCACTGTGAAAATGGCTTAGCATGTCCAACTACTAAATCTGTAGAACGTCTCCTGCTGGATGATGAGGCCTGGCTCTTAAGCAATTCGGCGCTCATATCATCAATTATACCCTACAAAGCATCGAACTTCCTCTGCTGATTCTGAGCGCACAATCGCTTGAACAAATTCACCAGATCCTTGTTCTTGAACCACTCATAAAAATTAGCAGCAATATGCCTCACACACCACTTACTGACAACATCTGGCCATATAGGAGGTAAAAATGGACTATCTTCTTGTAGCTGCCTTATAGCTGCAACGAGACCTGCATGTCCATCACTGATAAGGCAAACATTAGGCTTTCCAACAACAACGTGATTCTTCAAATGTTCAAGAAACCAGTACAAGCTTTCTGTATTCTCATTCTCAATAAAGGCAAAGGCGATGGGAACTATCTGTTTGTTGCAATCAATTCCGATTGCCATCAATATTGTTCCCTCATATTTTCCTGTCAGGAAAGTGCCGTCAATACACAGAACAGGAAGGTAGTAAATGAATGCCCTCACACATGCTCCAATGCAGAAGAAAGCTCGTAGCAGAATGCTTGGCCCCCCTGACAAGCTCGGTACACTGTATGTATCAAAAGCACTTCCAGGATTTCTGTGCACAATTGCTTCAAGCATACGAGGTAGGTTGTCATATGATGATTCATAAGTGCCAAACCTCATCTCAAATACTTTTTGTTTAGCCCGCCAAGCCTTTGCATAGCTGATCACATACTGGAAATTTTGTTCAATGTCCCTAATTATCAATGTAGTCTCGTAATCCATTTTGTCAAGAATCACCCCATACATCTTCTTAGCCACGAAAGTTGATGTGATATTGCGATGATGTCCCACAACACCTGTCAATCTACAAATATGTGGTGTAACAATTGAACATTCCCAGTGTGTCTTGAACTTTCCCTTGTAGGCATGCACTCGCCATGTACAGTCTCTATCTGCACACCTCACCTCATATTCTTTGCTGCTAGACTTCAGTACTCTGAATTCCTTCCTCAGAGATACAGCCCAGAGCTTCACAGCATCCTTCACATCCTCAATGGTACGATACTTTACCCCTTGTACAACCTCATTTACTCTGTATTCAAACTCCGAACTCCTAATATCTTCTACCACTGGATTCCCAAAACCCTCTTCACGCCATTCACCTAGCACTGGGAAGCGCTCATCGTCCGATGAGTCCCCACATTGCTCCATTATTCGCGCATCCTAGTCTTCTTTCTCCATGTCCTCCACAATTCCAATTATCCGCTCGCCTTCATCTGCTAAACCTTGTGGTTCTGGTTCTGGAGCTTGCACGTTCTCTTCTTCTTTATCCTCTTCCATCTCTTCATTCCAGTCAGATGTTGTGTGTGTTGACCCTTTACCTAAATCACCGGCCTTCTGGTGAATCTGAATTACCATTGCGAGAGGCCACCCACTTTCAAGAGTTGCATGCATATAATGTTGCCATTCTTCTGTACTACTTATAGGCGTCAACTCCCAGAAATCCCCATTAGTTTCCCAGGAAGTCAAGGTATGAACCGTAAGCAAATGGGTCTTTGGATTCACATTGAACTTCCTGTGAAGACATTTCCGTATGGACTCAAAACTCCTCTCTAGGGGTTTATCTAGACTGCACTGTTCTCTTTCCAATGCTGATAGATTTACTCCATAGAAATCATGAGTAATTCTATAGAAGTCACCGTAATGAACTTGAAACACCACCTTGCTCGATATATCTGGCCATCCAAAGACTTTATTTTAATTAATCCAATATCTAGAAATATGGTATGGCTTCAATTATAACCACTAATCCGAACCCTAAGTGCTTGCAATAATAAAAAATACTAATCATAGAATTAAACGTACAAAAAATTTCAATGAGAAAGTTGAGAAATATTGGTTACCTGCGATTTGGATCCAAAATCCGGCACGGCTTCGCCGGTGGAATTACCTCCCTCACCCCTCATCTCTCCCTCTCCCCTCTCTGGATCTCGTGGGCAGGAAATGAGTGCGAGGGAAGGGGCTCAGCTTTTATATTTGGGGAGAGCCTGCCGCCCCCCTGCCGGGCGGGCGGGCTGCCTGCCGCCCCTCCACCGGGCGGCAGGTGCATGCCGCCCGACAGGGGGGCGGCAGGCTCCCGCTAGGGGCCTCCACGCAAAAAATTTATATTTATTTATATATAGATTCATGCCGCCTCCTGCCAGGCGGTAGACCCCCTGCCGCCCCCTGCCGGGCGGTAGTGGTATAAAATTATAAAATGTGAAACTTAAAATATATTTCTGTAAAAAATGTTTTTAAAAAATATAAAAATAAAAATGCCGCGCTGGCCGGCCTGCTGCACCTCGTGTGTGCAGCCGCTGCCGTTGCCGCTGCCGACTGCCGAGCGCAGGCAGGCTGCACCGGACGCGCATGGCAGCTCCCGCTGCTGCGCGCCGCCGGCTGCTCTTCGCCAAGCGCCGTGCCGCTCGCCGGCCTTGTGCGGTTGCCGTGAGCGCCCCCGCCCCACGACCCGCGTGCCTGTTGGCCGCGAGGGCCAAAGCACAGAGAACCGAGCAGAGAGAGACTCCAAGAACAAGAGAACGGTTTCAAACTCCAACCCAAAATTACTCGCTCAAATTACAACGAATTGAAGCGAAACTCGAGCCAAAGATTGCGACGACGTTCCGGCCGTCGTCGTCCTCGTCGCTGTTACGGTCCACCGAGAGGCGGAGCTCGCCTGTGAGGCGCTGCGACGCGAAGCGCAGCCTCCGGGCGACGCGGTAGGACGAGGGGAAGTGAGTCCAGGTGCGCGGCAGCGAGATCGTGAGGCGGTCGACGGCCGGCGCGGAGCAGGTGGCCAGAGCCGCGTCGATGCGGCGGCACACCGGCTCCGGCGACCCCGGCGATTCGTGGTCGTAGCAGCGGAGGGTGAGCTCCGGGAGGGCGACCCAGACGCGGCGGCCGAGGACGCTGGTGCGCGCGGCCTCGGGGGTGGAGCCGAGGCGGAGCAGGATGCTGTGGAGGAGGTCGTCGGAGAGGCCGCTGATGCGGTCCGGCGACCCGTCGCCTTCCGTGGCCATGGTGATCTGCTGCTGATCGAGTCTCACGGCGGGCGGCCAGTTGTTGCTTCGGAGCAATCTGCCCACGGTTCTTATTCGGCTCTGTCCAACGGATGGATCTTCCTCCACCTGAAACTTACCTAGGAAGACGCAGCCTTCATCTGCAGTTCCTTCAGATCGACAGAGTTAAGCTTCCATTCACTTTCGTCAGAGTTCAGTCCACAAGTAAAGCCATCGAGTGCTTCCATTCACTTCTGTTGCGATTTCACGAAATGGGATACGGTGGTTGAGAAGAATCTTGATGCATTTCAGATGCTGCCCTCATGACTGCTTGATTTTTTTTGAAGAAAAGCTGCTTGACTTTTTGGTTACTATATCAAAGAACATGATTTCTTAGAAAATGCTGATGGATGTATACACGAATTGAATGATGAATATGTGAGGAACCGCCCAAGTTAAACCCATTTAATCGGGTCATCATCCATTGATCCACCCAATTAAAGGAGAATAACCCCGGTAGTCCTTGAGATGCGTTCTGAACATGTCCAGGATGACACACCTCAATAAGCACAACTTGAGAACACAATCACATACAAGCATATCCATATATAGAAGTCTCTTACATAAATAGATTCAAGTAACTACATTACAAGTTCAGAGTTTTGCAGCGAAAATATTTAATTATGTCTCTACGGATACAACCCAGAAGAGAACACTATATGGAGATAGTGCTCTACTTCAACCACCGGCCTTCAGCTCTCATCCGCTCCACCGTCCACGGGGTAGAAGTACCCAAAGACGGGCTCCTGCTGAGGCTCACCTGCATCAACTTAACGGCAGCACCGTGAGTACAAAGGGTACTCCGCAGGGCTTATCCAACAAGGGTCTAAAACCCGACTCTCAAGGAGGATGCATTTGGCTAGTAGCAAGAAAATTGGCAAGGTAATTAATTTTACATAAAAGCATTTGATAAAGTTATGATAAGCAAAAGACTTCTATCCTATTAGCAATACACCAATCAAATTGCATAAAATAAAGATGATCATCATGTGAGCAAGTCCAATCTTCCATGAACTTCAATCGGTAACTCTACACCCGAAGTCAAAGTACAAGAGCTTGCTCCTTAACCATGGAGCCCGGCTATTGCAATAGATGAAAAACCCTGCAGGGGGTACAACTTTTCCCACACGAGGCGCAAGCCCAACGCCCATACCCTTGGCCTAGGATAAGGGTTGAATCATGCCCTCAACCTTTCGCATAACCACACTCAACTATAAACGAACGGTCCGAATGGTTAGATGCACCGCACGACGGCCGATCACACCTCAACCAACCCCGCACCGAATCCGGTCAAGGCAAAGTGTGACTTATGGTAATTGACTTACCATTCCCATAATTTGGTATGTGGTCTGTACGCATAAGTGCTCAAGTATCAAAGCGATGGGTCATGGGCCTTAATCAACCCAAGCAAACACTAAGCCAAGTGAGCTCCATCTCACTTGACCCTACCATTCATGCTCAAGTCCGCATCATATTACAAGTGGTTCAACTTTTAAGAAATAAGCAAGCAACCTATTACTTGCGGGTGGTGATGACCTTGCCACCTCCCGACTTCTACCGGAACTAAGCATGAATAAGCAATTAAATCGGGACACCTACACAAGCATACTCCCCTAAAAGGATTTATTCTAAATCAAGGAAGGTAATGCATAAGATAGGAGCTAAGCAAACATTTATACCATAGACTTATGCACAAATAAGACTCAAATATTTTAATTGATCCAAAACAGGGTAAAAGATGCTTGGGTGTCTGCCTTGGTTCACCAAAGAAGTGTCGTCGACGACGGACTCCGGCTCGGTCTCAACCTCCACTTGAGTTGGCGCTTCGGTCTCTACACGAGTGCAATGATACTTGATAAATAAATATGCCATGAATGAGTTGCAAAAGACATGAGATGACACATTAATTATTCAGATAATTAATTTAATTGTCTTGGGGTAAAACATAATTTTAATTGATTCTTGATATCATAATGAAGCTAACAAAATTTATTTCACATTATTCTGAGCTTTATGTAATTTTATATGGATTATACAAGATGAGATATGCAAATACATCAAAACAGAAAAGCTGATTGGGCTGTTACTGCGCAGTGCTACAGTAATAGCGGCCGTCCGCCCTTGAGGACCGGACCGTCCGCCGGTGAAATTCGAGACGGGTTCCAAAAAAGGTTTGGTTCTGTGTAATTGTCAAAAAATGTACTGCGGACCGTCCGCCGTACAAAGGTTGATTGGGTTCCAGAAACACACCGTTTCTGAGTGGGATTTGGAAATGAACTGCGGACCGTCCGCGGGTAAAGGACGGACCGTCCGCTGTTCAACGGACTGGAAAACAACTTTCTGCGATGTTTCTGGTGGTTTCGATGTGCAAGTGGCGGACCGTCCGCCGGGTTCGAGCGGACCGTCCGCAAGAACTCAGAAACGCACCGGCGAGGCCGCCGGCGACAAGTCCGGCCACGGCTTTGGTCAGGGTTTGTTCCTAAAGGCTTCTAGCAGTGTCTATGACTCATTCCAAGGGATGGATTTGATGGGAACCAATATTTGGAAGCTCTAGACCAACAATGGTGAAGAAATCCAAAATAAGACCATAGAACTCAAACCCTAGAGAAGAGAGGATGATTCGGGAAGGAAGAGAGCTCACCGGCGATGGCTAGGACTCTGGTGAGGTGCCACAAGTTGGAGTAGAGCGGCCTTGGGGAAGCTTGAGCTCGGGTTTGACCTTGTCCTTGAAGTAGAGGAAGAAGAACTTGGGAAAACTTGGGGGAAACTTCGATCCCGGGGAAGAAGATGATGGCTAGGCGGTGGAGCTCGGCGATGACGACCTCCGACGAAGCTCCGGCGAGGGTGGAGGCTCCAAATGGGAAAGGAGCTATGGAGGGCTCCCCCATGGCGCCTAGGAGAGGAGAGGGATCGGGTTGGAGAAGAAATGGATAAGGAGAGAGAAGAGAGGAGGCTCTGTTCGGAATAAAAATAAGTTGGACGAGCAGAGGCGGACCGTCCGCCCATAACTCGCGGACAGTCCGCGAGAGCGGGCTGTTACAGAATCCTTCCAGTGAGCAAAGGGCCGGGAGAGCCTAGTGCCTACGAGCTCCATCCTACCTACAGGTACAGGGTGATCTCTGCAACAGGTCAAGCGCTCTTCCAACTTCCAAGAGTGTGCAGGGAGAGGACAATACGCCTTCCATCCATGTTGCAGGTGATATGATACACAGCGGAGACCGTCAGAGAGGGCACAGCACAAATAAGAGAGACCAAATAGTTTGGAAAAAGAAGAGAAATGCACACAAATTAAAAATCATGAAGGAAGTAAAACGAATTTCCTTGCCATCACACGCACAAAAGGCAGTGAAAACACAACATCGACGCCAAGGTTATTGCAATACGTTTTCTTTTCATCTTCTGTATCAAAAAATGTAAGGCTACTGACTCTCCTTAGTCTGGCCACCCTAATTTACCTCCTTGCCTGGACCTTATTACATTGATTACAATTTTGTCATTTGGAATATGAATGCTGCATATCTTCTCCCGTATATACTCAGTGTGCCTGTTTTCCATAACGTTAATGGTCACCCTTTTCTGAAAGGTTGCACTATATTCACACAACAGCTTGACGAACTCCACCCTGTGATATGCCTCCATGTTTTCATTTATTTCTACCAGTTGGAGCGAACCCAATGCAGTATTGTCGATCATATAACTTTGCTTTGACCAGTCACATTGGCATTCCCAGGATTTACATTGACATTGACCCTGAAATAAATCAAGAAGAATCAACATAAGACAAGAAATTAAATATCGTCACTTCTGTTTTCATTTAGAACTTGGGCTTGCTGATGAACTATTTTCATTTTATCACAAATGACACTCCATGAATCATGCACGATATTTGTTCGCACTCGCAGGATAATAAGTACATTTGTAAACTCAAGCTCCACTACCTGCACTTATATATAGGAAAATTCCTTTCTACTTATATATATATGTATATATGTATATGTATATGTGCATCATTTCTTGCCTTCTCGGTGTTACCAATCTGTATGTAGACACATTGGCATTTATTTGGACAAAATGAAATTGATATGGCGAACGCACTTACCTTGCGATAAGCCAAACAGCGCACCACAATCTTTTTCACCCCAGTACATTTATTAAAAAGATGTACCATTACAGGCTTAAGGGCATGCTGATTTGCAACGAATCCGACAACCAAAACCTCACATTTGGAAAGACGATTTATGAGCTCCAAACATTCATTGTATCCCTGATTGCCCTGAAACCACGAGACAATAGGTGTCAAGATAGGATGGACACGTCCATGAGAGCTATTACAAAGTTTCAGAAGATTGATAAATTTGGTGGTTACTCATTTTGTAATCAAAGATTAAATCATATCATACTACTTAGCTGTAAGAGATCAATTGTTCCATGACTTGTATTTTCACTGGTTCCTTGCAAATAAATTAAATAATGCCTAGAGCTATTAGCGTACCTTCCGTAATTGGACTGTCAGTTGCAGCTCGTGGACAGCGTTAAACCGGAGCATTAGCATCGCCGCCTGCTGAGAGTTCCAGTTCCTGCTGGCAATCTCCAGGCGCTGCAGATGGCGTCCGGCCTCTCGGAGATGATGCCTGTCTGGGTCGTACGGGCCGTGCCAGCACACCTCCGTGAGCTTTGGCGCGACGATGTTGGCGTAGCTAAAGATCCTCGGGGACGAAAACACCTTCAGCTTCGGGGCGATAACCTGGAGACTGGCGTCGAACGACTTGACGTCCTTGTCCATCTCGAGCCGCTCTAGCGAGTCGGAGCGTATGGAGATGACGCGAGGTAGGTCTCGGCACCTCACGAGGACCCGCTTCAGGAAGAGCTCTTTCAAGCGCGGGCAGTGGGAGTCCAGGACGTCTCCCAGCTCGCGGCCGTCCACGCGGGCTCCAATGATCCTCAGGCTGGCCAGCGCCGCGAACGTGCCCAAGGCGGGGTGCGGCGGTGCGAACAGCATAGTGAGCCTCTTGGCGCTGAGGGTGATCGCCGTGACCCTCTTGCACGGGGGGAGCACGACATGATGGCCCCAGGCCTTGCGCAGCGACAGCCGGAGCTCGCCGGCGACGCGCAGCGAGGCGAACTGCATCAGCGGACAGATACCGACGGATGAAAGCCACGGCATCGTGGCGATCTCGAGGAGCCTAACGGCCGTCCCGGCGTACGCGGCCAGCGCCAGCAGGCGGGGGCGTCGTGGCGCCAGCGGAAGGAGAGCTCGGGGAGGTGGGCCCAGACGCGGCGCCAGCGGCGGGAGAGGACGCTTGTGCGCTCGGCGGCCGCGGCGTCGCGGAGGCGGATCAGGATGGCGTGGAGGAGGTCATCGGGGAGGCTGCTGATGCGGTCGACGCCGCCGCCATCGTTGCCCTCCTCCGTGGCCGTTGCGGCGGATCACGCGCGATGCGCGATTTAGGGCCTGTTTGGCAGGGCTCGGGCTCTTCCAAAAACAGCTCTGGCTCCGGCTCCTCAGATGGAGCGGTTTCTCTAGTTCAGTTGGAGCTGTTTTAGAAAATATTTGGCAAAACAACTTTACTTATTAGATTGATGTGTAAGCCGCGTGAAACTACAATTTCATGGCTTATCTTACCTGTGTAAGCCGTCAATGGCTTCAGGACTGGCTTCACGTGTGAAGCCAGTTACAAAACAAACATTTGAGAGGGCTTCATCTGAAGCCGCTCGCCGCTCGTGAAGCTCTTCATAAGCCCTCCCAAACGGAGCCTTAAATAAATATATGGTGCCGGTGCCGTGCGGGTCGCGTCATCACGGCAAGGGCCATGGGCCGCGAGCCTGCAATTGAATGAAAGCTAAGGTGGGCCGGCGGTTGCTACTACATGAACAAATGCCAGTCTACCACGCGCGCTTGTTGCTACTACATGAACAAAGCGACAGAAACTATGTCAAATTTGGCAGCAATTTGTTCAGGTTATTGATAGGAGAAATCCATATCTTCTCATTTACATTGCTATCAACTGCAAAAACGCAGCCAACAATTGAACCAAAGACGAAGTAAGATTAACGTGTATGCTCCTCTGTTCTGTTCCTCACCTTATGAAAGCTCTTTCATCACCGTCTGTAACAATTGCTATTCAACGGAACAGGATTAATGTGGGCTCCCATACATAACTTGCAGCAACCCTACCTTAAAGTTCACCCACTGGGAAACAGATGTACAATTGCTTCGATCGACGGAACAGGATTCATGCAAAATATCATGAAAACGCAGACAACTAACAAGGCAACAACTGAAGAGAAACAATTAAGTAGTGAATTAGCCCTGATCAAAGTCTCCAGCGATTTGCCTCAGTTACCAGAGGTTGCCTCATTATAATCAGTGAATTAGCACAACAGACCTGGTTAGAAACTCAAATGAAGTGATGAACTAGTTTTCTTCACTGCACATGGCTCATCTCATGTTCAAGCAAATCGGCAAAGGGGATCAGCTCTACAGCTAAGTGGCGCTTTGCACTGATGTGTATCACCATAGTGGAGCAGGATTCCTCCCACTCATCTCCCTCACGAACAACACTGAATTCAAACTTGTTACTCAGGAGACAAATTTCGCAGATCTTCTCGCACATATCCTCCCTTATGAAAGGGCAGGTGCACGACCTGTTGATGACCACCTTTTTTAGCACTGGCGCATTGCATCCGAGTAGCAGCTCCACAAATTCAGCCTGTGCATCTGAGGATACTTCGTCTGATATCAGATTGATCTCTACCTCATCAAGTAAATATAGGTTGATGTCACCAGTTCTGCGGCCCTTTGGAGAATCACATGGGCAGCCCAATAATCTGCACAGACCATTCACCTGAAAAGCAAATACGCACAGCCTTTAACATTAAACCATACCATGGTCACAGATTATTCGATGTCTTAAGTACTATAGAATAACAGAGAATCCTATTGAACTCCAAGTAAACCACAAACTTCTTTACACCAGTGGAACTCCTGAGGAGATGCAGCAAACTTGGTATGGAACAATGGGAAGTACTTGTTGATTGTACCACCAAGACATCACAACAGGGAAGCATGTCCACATTCTCCAAGAAGCTCTTGTAACCATCTCCCCCCTGCCAAAACCACAGGTGTGAATCTGTCAAAAAAAATGCAAGACTAATCCAGGATTTTGCTGTGACATCATAAGTTTTCTGAATCATAACCTTCTGTAGAATAAGGTTTTCAAATTTCAAGCAACAAGCGGCATGTCAGTCTGCTGCAATCTTTATCTCAGAGCCTCATGTTTTAGAAGCAAATATCAAATTTGTTAATTTCAGTAAATCCAGCAGGAAGGTATAGTAAGAGGATGAAGCAGGGGGCGAAATTTGTAAACATAAAAACTTCTAAGGGAACTGGTGGATAGTTGGATGCAAGTTCAGTTATAATCTGGTCTGTTTGAAAGTTAAATTTTGCATGTAGCAAGTTTTATCTTTGCACCCCTAGCATTTCAGCAAAGTCAATTGAGAATTTGTCCGTTCCCAATTCAATAAGGTAAACATCAGTTGAGCTACAATAATTTTGATCTCAGAACCTTAGTTTTTATCAATATAAAAAGTGGATTTTGCTAAAGTTTTTATCAATATAAAAAGTGGATTTTGCTAACTTCGGGCAATCCAACAGTAAGCTAACATCAAAAGAGTGACCTAGGGGAGAGCAGTTCTTAATATACACAGTTCAAAAGGGAACTGGTGGGAAGTTTGATGTAAGTTTCAGCAGGTTCCATGTTATAAGTAGGACCTGCCCTGTTTGGAATCAAATATTTATTTGCATATAGGAAGTTCATATTAAGCAGGTTCCATGTTTATAAGTAGGACATTATAAGCAGTGAAGTCAATTTTTTTATCTACATTCACACTTGGCTGTTGAGGTTAAAAATCTAGTTGAAAGCTTTCCCCGAACATTAGTAAAACGTTGCTTAAATTGTTGAGAACTTTCAATCTACATTTTGAGAACTTATCTATTGCAGTATTTCTCATTGACTGTAACCATGCATTTGCAGGAGACTGCGCATGGGTAACTAATCCACACAAGAATTGAAGACTTACATGTGGAATCAAGATATCTACTATCAGCTGATCGACATTGTAGAATCGCTGCAGTAGCTCCGCCGTCGTTGAACTCAAGGTGAGTACCAGCCGCCGGAGACGACGCCCGGTCTCAGTAAACTGGTGTCTAAGCGGGTTGAAGCTGTCGTCCTCCCAAGCGACTTCCCCCAACTCCGGCGCGGTGATGTAAGCCCTGTCGGCGTTCGACATGGACAGCCGCTCGAGACTTGGGGCGGCAACCTCCAGCCGCCGCGTGTTCTTGATGTGGTAGTCGAGCCGTCTTAGCGACTCCGAGCGGATGCAGACGACGGACTCGGCGAGGAACGGGGGCAGCCGGACGGCGAGCTCCTCCAGGCGCGGGCACCCGCAGGACACGAATTGCTCCAGCTCGCGGCTGTCCATGCGCGCGTCGCGTATGTTCACGAAGGTCAGCGCCGCGAACGTGCCGGCCGCCGGCATCCGGAGCCGGAAGCGGTACCCGAGCCACAGCGTGATCTCCGTGACCCTCTCGCACACGGGGAGACGCAGATCCTCCTCCACCACCACCGCACCGCCCGCCGCCGCTGGTGGCAGCAGGATGCAGAGGTCCCCCGCGACGCGCCGCGAGGCGAAGCGCAGCCAGGGGGCGACGCGGTCGGCCGAAAGGCCGCTGCCCCAGGGCGGCAGGTGGTCCAGGGACACGCTGAGGCGCGTCACGGTCGGCACGCAGCAGGCGTCGAGCGCGCCGTCGACGGTGCCGATGCCCGGGACCGGCGCGAGGACGGAGTCGAGGCGGAGCTCGGTGAGGTCGGCCCAGAGGCGGCGCCAGCGGCGGGAGAGGACGCCGGTGCGCACCGCAGCGGGGGTGGAGGCGACGCGGTGCAGGATCTGGTGGAGGAGATCGTCGGGGAGTTCGCCGATGCGGTCCGCCCCGTGCCGATGGCGGAGGCAGCGGTCGGGAAGGGCCGCGGCCATCTGCGCCCCCGGTGGCTCAGATCTAACGGAATGCGAGGAGGGGGTGCCAAAGGGAGGATGTCTGTTGCTACTCTTGCGACAGGATTCCTTCGATTTGGGGGTTCGAATTCGAGTTCATATACTCTGTCCGTTCTAAATTATAAATTATAGATCGTTTGATTTTTTCAATTTTAAATTTGACCACTCATTTTATTTAAAAATTTATATAAAATATCACTTCTTTTGTTATTGATTGTTTTATCAATACAAGTTCTTCAAGAATAACTTAAATGTAATTATGTTTGCATAAATTTTTTGAATAAAACGAGTAGTCAAACTTGATGTCAAAAAAATCAAACGACCTATAATTTGGAACGGAGGGAGTATATCACTCCGATGCGAAAAAATGTACGGCATTTTTTTCCTTTGAAACAAGAATGGTAGATTTTTCTTCTTTGGAACAAGTATAACAGTTTTTTTATTTTAGTTTTGTGGTAAATATTTTTAAAATCCATGTTACAAAGCAAACGATTACATAGACGCACGTACAATCACACATAACTAAGCGCATACAATTATATCTATCCCTATCTGTATTCGTATAATCATCTTTGAGATACTGAGCCAGCAGATCTCAAAAATGATAAAATTATGATAGGAGCTTTGTTGTCATCCGATACCACCAAAAGAGTAATCCCGGTGAAATTCTAAAATAAATCTAAAAAATTCAAGCACTCATGCCTAGCCTGAGAAGTCAGGCTGAACACTTTCCACAAGATAACATTATCAATAGAGTTATGCTCAGTTCGCAATTTTTTTATTAAATATTTAATTTTGAATGACTAATTTGGAAACCAGAGTTAGAAAATTTTATTTGTTTAAAACACCATAAATTAAGAATCAAATTATAAATTTTAATTAAACTGAAAAGTTGAGAAAACCCCCACTTAATCAGTAAGAGGTGAATTGCTCAAAGATATTTTAACATAAAACTTGACGCATTCTTGAAATATTTCCAAAACACCAAGCTTCTCTAAAAGCCTACGAAGAATGGGATTCAAGTCCTATTTTCATGACTATTTGAAGAAGCCATTAGTAGGTTGTTTTGATCATCAAATTCTTATAATATAAACATGGTGATGCACCTTTTGTACACATAATTTGACTAATCGCGACTCATACTTCAGATTATGATAGGGCCTATAAAAATACTCAAGGAATTGTAAGTTTAACAACACAAAAAAAATCTAGATAGTGCCTTAGTATTTTTTTTATAGGTCATATTATAATCATAGCTAATGTTATGTGTCAAATCTTAGATGCGCCACAGTTTTTTAAACATGTATTTGGTCGTGTTCCCACAACTCTGAGCTACATATAGCATTTTAGCAACCAAATAACACAACCCAATTCCTGGTTTCTATCTGATCTTTGATCCGAGACTGGGAAGCAACAAATTTGAGTGCAGTGATGGTCATCACACCATAACGGCTCACAAGTCATAAACCATGTTCTATTTGGAGTAAAATTCATGGCGGGTCCCTAAACTTGCGCAGAGGTGTCATCTAGGTCCCCGAACTCCCAAATTGTCATTTTTTACTCCCTATTCTTGGTTTGGGTACCATCCCCATCTAAACGGGCACAAACCAGACCCGTTAGCTGATGTGGGGCGCCACGCTGGAGTTGACGGGGCTCGGTGCGGGTAAAGGAACCGCGTCGCCCCCTTCTACGTCTCCCCCAAATTCGCCGCCATCTGGACTCCTCGCCCCTCCTATCCTCGTCGTCGTTCTTGCCGACGGCCCTGCTGCTCCTGCGGCAGTGGAGGTCGGCAAGGATTGTTGGCCGTGGGTAAAGAGGATGGTTCTGGCAAGGATTGTTGGCCGTGGGTAAAGAGGAAGGAGAACCATCGCCTTCACTCTCACCTGCTATAGGCCGCGGCGATTGCGGTTCAGGCTGCGGCGATCGGGGATGGCGGATTGGTACGCTAGGTACCGGGAGAAGGCGAACCCAATCCCTACATACGATAAGTTTTGCCGCATGGTTCTCTTGTCGATTCGTTGGTTATGGTTCGAAAGGTTGGACCTTTGTGCTAGGATTGATTGATTTGAGGACTGAACTGTTGGTGTGATTTTGCTTTGTTCTGTAGGTGGTAGTGACAATCTTTTCACAATCGAATTGCATCATGGTGGGTTTTTCGTTGGGTCTGGTCAGTTGAGGACATATGTTGATGAGAAAATTGATTGGTTTGATTATTGCGATGCTAATATTTTATCTCCGCGATGGTGTGAAGATTTCCTATATATTCTGGGTTACTCTGATTCTGATACGGATAGTTTGAAAGTGTATTGGTTATTACCAGGGAAAGATCTCTCAGATGGGTTGAGACTAATCAAAGATCGTGCAGACAATGAATCAATGAGATCAGTGGTGGGTAGGGTACAAACTATGGTAGTTTACATTGACCATGAAGGCACTCTGGGTGGTGTAAATTGGGATGATTTGGTTGTGAACCCCGTAGATGAAAAGAAGGAACCTGAGCCTCCCTGATTTCTACAAAAACTTGAGAAGTAGTGTAGATGAACAGAAGAGTGAGCCTGTAACAAATGACAATTGCGGTGATGATGACAGTGAGGATTATGACTTTGTGGACAGTGACAATAAGGTTGAGCGTGGAGATGATGATTTGTTTGTGGATTATGTTGATGACGATGTGGTTGATGAGGGAGTAGGCAAAGGAAAGAGAATTGGGAGGAGGTCTACTGCAGTAACCTATGAGGAAGGAGATCATGAATCCAGTGATGATGAAGGTCTGCAAGTAGCAGATGATGATGTGGAGGGACAGATTAATCTCAAGTTCAAGAATTTCAGGACAGAGGACATGAGTAACCCTTCATTCAAGGTTGGCATGGTGTTTGAGTCAGTAGAGATCTTGAGGAAGGCAATAACTGAGTATTGCCTGAAGAATAGGGTTGATATTAAGTTGCCAAGAAATGATCAAAGGAGAATTAGAGCACACTATGCCGATGGCTGCCCCTGGACACTGTATGCTTCCAAAGATAGCAGAGTGAAGGCTTTTATGATCAAGACATATTTTGGCCAACATAATTGCCAAAAGGAGTGGGTGCTGAAAAAGTGCACCTCTAATTGGCTGGCTGAGAAGTACCTAGACAGTTTCAGAGCTGATGACAAGATGAATCTTGCCAACTTTGCAAGAATTGTGCAGAAGGAATGGAATCTTACTCCTTCTAGAAGCAAACTAGCCAGAGCAAGGAGGCTGGCCCTCAAGAAGATATATGGAGATGAGAGTGAGTAGTACAACCAACTTTGGGACTATGGGCAAGAATTGAGGAGGAGTAATCCAGGTAGCACATTTTATCTAAACACTGTTAACAATCATTTCTCCACTTGTTACATGTCTTTGGATGCCTGCAAGAGAGGTTTTCTTTCTGGGTGCATACTTGTCATATGCCTGGATGGATGCCATATCAAGACCAAATTTGGTGGCCAGATACTCACGGCAGTTGGCATTGACCCCAATGATTGCATTTACCCAATAGCAATGGGTGTGGTTGAAGTGGAGTCATTGGCAACATGGAAGTGGTTCTTGCAAACTCCAAAAGATGATTTGGGTATTGATAATACATATCCCTGGACTGTCATTACTGATAAACAAAAGGTACTTATCTCTGGACCGATGTTTGTATTATTTTCCTGTCATATTACTTGCAACTTTTATAATTGTTGTTATATTATTTCCAGGGCCTCGTTCCTGCCGTGGAGCAAGTATTTCCTGAGTCAGAATACCATTTTTGTGTGAGGCATCTTTGGGCAAATTTCAGAGATGCAGGTTTCAAAGGAGACATCTTGAAGAACCAATTGTGGACTTGTGCAAGATCAAGCACGGTGATAAGGTGGAATCATAATTTGGATGTGTCGATTTGATGAGAGCACTTGATCAGGAAGCTTTTGAGTGGTTGGAGAAGATGCCACCTAAGACTTGGGTAAGAGCCTTCTTTGCTGAATTTCCTAAATGCGATCTGTTGTTGAACAACAACTATGAGGTTTTCAACAAATATATTCTTGAGGACAGGGAGATGCCTATCCTTAGTATGCTGCAGGGAGTGAAACAACAATTGATGACTAGGTACTACAGCAAGCAGGAGGAACTTTTTGGTTTTGTAGGCACCATTTGTCCTAAGATAAGGAAAAAGGTTGCAAAAAATGCAGATTATGCTAATGTTTGCTATGCACTTCCAGCTGGACAAAGGATCTTTCAAGTCCATGAGAGAGAAAAGCAGTATGTGGTGGATATCAGATCCAAAGAGTGTGAGTGTAGGAGGTGGCAACTGACAGGCATCCCTGCTCTGCGATGACTTGCTTCTGCACCAATCTGATGACAGTTCATCAACAGCAGCATTAACTTCTAGGATCTCATTTTCTCAGTAAGCTAGCAGTAGCAATCTAGGTGATGAGCTCGGTATCCTGCAGACGGGGTAGCGAGTTCGATCCAATCAAACTATATGGGTGCCTGCACTCGACAAGAAATCTGGTGAGTGCTGATCAAATAGACTGCAATAATTCAAGATAACAATTCAGACAAGCAGCTAGGTAGATTAATCTCCAAGAATATGAACATGAGAGATACATACAGTGCTACTGGCTGATCACTGATACTGTCAGAGTATTAGCTGCACAAAGCTATAGGCACAAAGCTGCACAAAGCTCCGATAGATTGGTAGCTGCTCGCTCCTAATTCTCAGCAAGAACGGCAGCCTGCACGTTGGTGTCAGTTTCAGTTTTTCATGTAGATGAATAATACCCTTCAGACACAATAGCAAGTTTGTTGTTGCTCCAAGCTTGTTTCACGGTAGGTGACGTAGTGCTCTCCCAAGCTTGTGTCATGGCGACTTGCCCCCACAACACTACAGCTCGTACCCATGCCGCTGAGCTACAGGATAGGTGAGGAGCGAGGGTGAATAGATGGGGACTAGGGTAGGGCACCTGAGCTCGAATCAGGCGAAATCAGTGTGTGTATGTGTGTGCGTGGGGGGGGGGGGGGGCGGAACTCACGCCGGTGAACAGATGGGCGCCGGCGGCAGTGAAGTCTTGGACCCGGCGGCACTAGGTTTCCCCGGACGGCGGCGAATGGGGGGCGAGGCGGAAGGGGACGAGTGGAAGGGGGCGACGCGGTTCCTCTACTCGCGCCGAGCCCCGTCAGCTCTAGCGTGGCGGCCCGCGTGATCTAAGGGTCTGGTTTGTGCCTGTTTGGATGGAGATGGTACCCGAACCAAGGGAGTGAAAAATGACGGTTTGAGAGTTTGGGGACCTTGCACCTCCGCGCAAGTTTAGGGATCCGCCATGAATTTTACTCTTCTATTTGATCTGGAACTGATAAGAGTAGGGGCTGGCACGCATGCCCGTGCAGATTCCTGAGTATTGGTCCCTCGCAGTCAAAGCAGCGAGCGCACAGCCGCTGGCGACGTGCCATGCCTAGAGATTTAGCGAAGGAGCTTAGACGATGGCATCAGTGTCAGGCGTGTGTACCTTGCAAAGTATAGGCGAACGTGAACGTACGTGTTCCGGCTTTCCGAGGGTGCGTGAGCGCACCTGGAGCACGTGGCGTCACGGCACACCCAGGTGAGCTACGCGTGTCGACGACCAACGCCGGGAACAGGCGCCGGATCGGATAGACTCTGTGGTGGCGTCGTGCAGGTAGTGGCGCATGCCGCGCATCGGCGTGTCCAGCAGCGCACGCAGCATGTCGAAGCAGAACGGGGACGAGTCATCTGCGTTCCCGTGGTTGCTGGCGGCGCACACCCCGGCGCGGCTCTCGCGCACGAGCTAATCCTCCACGTCGAGGCCGGTGGAGAGCAGAGACCCTCCCAGAATAACCAGGTCGGCGTCGTCAACGACGTCGTGTCGTGGTGCCCGGCAAGCAGGGAGCTGGTGACCAGTGACCACGCCCCCGGAGGCTCTCGTCGCTCGCTGCCGCGGCGAAGCGGACACGGGAGGTCGTCCCGTACCGGCAGTCCGGTGCGGCGGCGCTCCGGTGAGCCACGGCATGCAGCGGAGCGCGGCGTCGCGGTGACGACCAGGGGCGGACGGTGAATCAAATGCCGCCGAGGGTGGACGAGGGTGGACGGTATTTTAAGTACCGTCCTCCCCTGAGTCCCTGCTAGCCGTGGAATCGAGCACGTGAGGTCCAGATCACGCGGGATCTGCCCAGGCAGGGACTCGGTCCTCGTCAGTCACTGGCAGCGCGCGACGTGACTCTGGAGGCCGCCGGACGGCGTGGTCCGCGGCGGCGGTAGCGCTCACCCTCGGCCTCGGGTGGCGAGCTGCTACGTGCCCTAGAGATTGGCAGATCTCCTCCCCGCGCGTCGCGTTCAGCATCCGGAAGAAGCCATCGTCCCAGCACGTCGTGTCGGCGTGGCACATCGCGATCGCGCCCGCGCCGGTCGCCGCCGTGCGGGCCCTCTCTCTGAGCTGCCGCCGTCAGCAGCTCGACGCGGAGCGCCTCCACGCCGACCGGCCGGTGGCGGTAGTGGACCATGTACGGGTAGTGCATCGGGTGGCACGGCTCCACCTCCCGTCTGCTTGCTGCCGCCGCCGATGCGCGCGACCCTGGCTCGTTCGGCGCCACGGCGTACCTGGGCCGACGGCCTCCCTCCTCCCCGTGGACGACGGCGCGCGGCGCGCCGGCGAGGCACGGGACGCACGGCACGCAGCGGACGCGGCGTCGCTGCGACGGCTTAGGGCGGACGGTAAACTAAATGCGTCCGGAACTCCGGATCATCACCACGGGCCCGCGCAAAGCTTCCATGGGCTCGAGCAAGAGGTGGCCAGCCGGCCGGTTTCGGCAGACCGCCGGTCGCCGGAGATGCACCCAAGCCGCCGTCGGGGATGAAGCCACCAATTCCTCGCGCCGCGACCTGAACCCGTGGACGACGGTGACGACGGCGCGCGGCTCGCCGGCACCCAGCGCGCGGGCGGCGCGCCTGCGAGGCACGTCACGCAGCGGACGCGGCGTCGCGGCGACAGCCAGGGGAGGATGGTAAACCAACCGGGTGGACGGTATTTCAAATACCGTCCGCCCCTGGGTCCCTTTCAGCCGTCGGATTGATCACGTGTGGTTCAGATCATCGCCACAGGCCCAAGCAAAGCGTCCATAGGTTGATGGACTCGAGCTAGGTGGCAAGCCGGCCGGCCTCGGCTGACCGCCGGAGATGCATGCGCGCAAGCCGCCGCCGGGGCTGAAGCCGCCACATCCTCGCGCCGCGACCTGAACCCGTCGCCTGCGGCGGAGCACGGCCGCTCTCGCCGTCAAATCCACGATCTCGTCGGCGAATCTCCCGAACCCATGCGGCGGCCGGCTTGCGTTCCGTGAGGAGGCGGACGACGAACCGGCCGACGCTGTCCTCGATGTCGTTGGGCAGGTCCCGCCGGAGCTTCCTCCAGTACTCTTCGTCTTCGACATATGGATCCCCTTGCCACTCCCGCCGCGACCTCCGAGGACGGAGTCGTGCATCAGCGGGAGCTCGTCTCTCTGAGGAACGTGATGCCATGTCTTCTTCCTGCTTCCTCGATGAATCCGCTGTCTCCCTCTTCGGCTCTTCCAGTTGCAGCAGGGCCGCGAGCTTTGGGAGGACGGCACCCATCGGGCATCGGCTATCGCTGCCGCGGCTGCTGCCATGATCGTGCGCACGGCGGAACGGCGCCAATGGTTTATGTTGCTCGGCTAACTAGATTTTGGTCACCTCTAGTACGCTGACTCGATAAAGAACACAGGTGAAGCATTGCTTGGGGCAGCAAGCGGAACGGCCAGGGATCAGCCAGGTCTCTAGCTCTTTAGCCCTTTCCTTGTGTACACATTTGACGGGACACGAGTTTTAGCTTACAAATTCATGCTAAAACTCAATGCTCGTCGATTTTTTATTTTAAAAGGCCACTGCCATATCATTTGAGAGAAGAAGCAAGCAAGTCTAGTACAAAGTCTTGATTACTTTCCATCTCGGTGTCCAACTTTGTTACTGACTCGTGTACCTTTGTCCCTTTGTCAAACGGTGGCACATGTGTGGTGAATAAATTGCTAACACCTTATTAGGCATGGTTTGGAGAAAAATGTTTGGCATTGTTCGGAAAGCAAATGAACCACAACAAATCCTGAGACACCTGCAGCAGCAACAAAATGCTCTTCAAACAAACCTTTGGCGCGTAATACGATTATTATAGGACAAGAAACGTTGAATGTGATAGGGGCAGTAGTACCTAGCAGAGGCTAGAGCTTATATGATGATGAAATTTCTCACAATGAAGCACATGTCGTAACATGTTTTCTAGATATGTTTGAAACTTGTTTGATTTATAAAAAAACCAACAAGTGCTGCTGATTGTTGACGACATTCATTATCATCCTGCCAAGGAACATTCAAGACTGACTATGAACGCTAAACCAAGTATATATAGTTCAGAGTTCAGACTCGTTAGATTTTCTCCTCACAAGACAAACTGCTGCCAGACATCTAATACCAGTCATGCTCTTTGCACCGGCAGACATCCCTCTTATGTGACGAAGGACCACCGATCTCAAGTGTGGTGCTAGGGTGTGAGAAGCTCTTGATCTTCTCATGTACCACATCGCTTATAGCGACATCATCAGCCACATTGATCACCATCTTTTTAAGTGCCTTCTTGCACATGAACAAAAGCTTCACCAAGTCGACATCTTCATCGGATCCTGTAAAGAAATGGAATTCTACCTCCTCAAGCAAATCCAGGGTGACATTGTCGGTCTTCAGCATCTCTTGTTGAACACAAGGGCAATGTAAAAATTCGCATAGAGACACCTGATAAAAAATAAAAAGCTTTGCATGATGTGTAATCAACTTATTATAAAGAATAAAGAACCAATATAATGTAATATGTGTCCAGCAAATGAGTACCAAGAGTAGTTGTTGGTATTAAAGCAAAGCAAGCTTACTTTTGGTGCATTATGGTGGATCAACTCAATCTCCAGCTTAGTAATGACACCACATTGCTTCAGGAGATGAAGCAAGCTCGACTTAATTGAATGTGCAACTACTTTTAGCCCTACTGTTAGAGCCTTGCACTTGGGAAGCTTCCTTGTATTCTCCAAGAATATAGGGTAAGCATTGGGGAACTGTGTCAACCAGATAAAAAAGAGTAGATAAAAATATATATCATGGTCAAAGAGAACAATGCGTATATCCTCAACGACTACTATAATCTACGCCAGCGTCGAGTTTTCACATAGCTCCCAGTGTAAAAAAAAGGAAGTTGAAGAGTAATTGTTCTTTATAAAACTGTTAGAATGGTACTTGAGCTTCTGGCATATCGCTGGGGAAATAGTGTCGTCAAGGGAGTATGAAACTAGCCATTTTTACAAACGTAAGTAGCATGAGCTTCCAAAGTGACTATCAGTAAGTGATTGATAAGCTTAATTCGTATTAGCTTTAAATGATTTTACTAATGCTAGTTGGTTCACTTTTATTTGTCTCTGCTTTGCTCCAATTCCCCCATCCCAAGTTCCCAACTACGTACTAGTGTCACAAAAATTACACAAAGTTTTCTCTTTATTGAGATCTATATAGGAATTTAATATTGTATTTAAAAAGTGAATTAAGAATAGCATAGGCTGATAGGCGTATGCGCACGCGTCGTGTCAAATATTCAGCTTTTTCAGCTGCAGAAGAAGTAGCACGAGAGCGATCGGCAACAGAGACTCACTGGTGGAATGACGAGATGGAGGCTCAGTTGATCCGCAGCATCAAACCTCTCCAGCAGTTGCGGCATCTGAGACCACTGCGTCACCGCCAGCCTGTCGAGACGGCGACCCGTCCCGCCGGTGAAGCGGTGCCGAGCCGGATCGTAGTTGTCGTCCCACTCCACCTCCGTCAGCATTGGGGCGGCGATGCGGGCTTCCTCGTAATCGCATCCGTGGACTTGCAGCCACTCCAGGCTCGGGGCGGCGACGTCGAGCCGGTTCCCAACCCCGACGACACGCAGCGCGAGGCGCTCAAGCGTGGCGGAATGGATGGAGACGTCACCGTCGACATCCAGCATCGCGAGCTCGAGCGCCAGCAGGCACGGGCTTGCGTGGATACGACGCGCCTGAGATCGCCGCCGCTCACACGGCCGAGAGTCACGCTCAGGATGCGCAGCTCCGCGAACGCGCCGGCGCCAGCGGGTGGCAGCCGGATCCGGAAGCAGTACACGAACTTGGCGTTGAGCCAGAGGGTGCTCTCAAGGATCGGCACCTCGAGCTCCTCCTCCTCCGCGTCGTCCTCCGGCCGCGGCGGGGGTTCCTTGCAGGGCAGCAAGACGTGGACCTCTCTCGGCGCGCGCGCCGCGGCGAACCGGAGCCACGACGCGGCGCGGGCGGCGGAGACGGGGCGCGACATGTCGGTGAGGCCGACGGCGAACCTTTCCATCGTGGGCGCGGAGTACGCGTCGAGGGCGGAGTCGACGGCGTCCGGTGTGGAGGAGTCGTCGAGGAAGATGAGATCCGGGATCTTGGTCCAGACGCGGCGCCATCGGCGTGACAGCACGCTGGTCCGCGCGGCTTCTCTTGTGGAGTTGAGGCCGGCGAGGATGGTGACGAGGAGGTTGTCGCAGAGGCCGCTGATGCGGTCACGGTCGGCAGCCGCGCGCGATGGCTCCATTAGGGTTTTGTGGCGGCGGAAGGAGATGTTGAGAAGAAGAGGGGCTAGGATTTTATCCTCTAGATTGGGCTTGGGTATACATGTCCATGCAGCCCGCAGCCCGTTAGCCCGCCCGAAGCACGGCCAATTTGGCCCGGCCCAAGCACGGCCCGGTTCGGTCCAAATCGTGCCCGGGCTGGCCCAGCCCGCTCCCCGTGCCCCGGCTTGGGCCGTCACCCCACGCCCACAGCCCATGCCGTCACAGAGTTAGCAGGCCGGCCCGGTAGCGGCCCGCTAACTCCAAAGGCCTACAGAAGCACACAGCCCAGCCCACGGCCTTACAACGACTCCACTCCCCCCACCCCCCCCCGACTCGTCCTCTCCCCCCAACCCCCCACCCGCGACTTCACTCCCCCCCTCCAGCACGCCCCGACGCCCCGTCTCCCTCCGGGCGCCGGCGGTGCCCGGGAAGCCGCCCCCTCCGGCGTCCGCTCCCTCCGAGGGCTCGCCCCGCCGTCCACGCCACTCCCTCTGGCCTCGCTCCATCCGAGCCTCCGAGAGCTCCCCCCGTCGTCGACGCCGCATCGCCGACCCCTCCGACCCCGCTCCCTCGCCCCGCCATCCACGCCGCCCCTCCGAGCTCCGAGCCTCCGACCTCCGCTCCCTCGCCCCGCCGTCGACGCCGCCCCCTCCGGCCTCCGCTCCCTCACCCCGCCATCGACCGCGCCCCCATTCCCCGCAACCCTAGCCGGCTAGATCTAGCGCCGCCTCAAGATGGCAACGGGTAGAAAAAACCCGCAAATCCGCGAATACCGAACCCGTTGGGCGCGGATTCGGGTTTGTGTTTATACCCGCGGGCACGGGCGCGGGTACAATTTCAAACCCAATGGGTATTTGCTAATGGGTTTCAAAATTTGATATCCGAACCCGCAAATCCGCTGACATGTGGGCCCAAACTACATCCATATATAAAACAGCTTCTAGGGTTTCCTCATTCCGCGTCCACCAGACCACTGTCCACTCCCGACCCAGACCCAGCCGCCACCCACGCAACCAGCGGCCAGCGCTCCCAACCCCATCCGCTCGGGCGCTCCGCGCTCGACCCCCAGGCCCAAGGGCACCGCTCCCCGCCTCCCCCTCCGGGCTCCGGCCGCCGGCCCGCCGCTCTCCCTCCGGCCAGATCCCCTCCGGCTCGGCGTTCCCCTGCTGCCGTCGCGCACTCCACCCTCCGCCTTCCTCGCCGCCGTCCGCTGTCCCTGCCGCTGTCCCCGACCGCCGCCGCCTTCTGCCTTCCCCGACGTCGTCCCCGGCCGCCGCCGCCCTCCGCCTTCCCCGCCGCCGTCCCCGGTCGCCGCCGCCCTCCGCCTTCCCCGCTGCCGTCCCCGGTCGCCCCCCCGCCCTCCGTTGTCCCCACCGCCGTCCCGGCCGCTGCTGCCCTCCGCCTTCCCCGCCGCCGTCCCCGGTCGCCGCCGCCCGCCACCCTCCGCTGTCCCCGCCGCCGTCCCGGCCGCCGCCGCCCTCCGCCGTCCCCGGTCACCGCCGTCGCGTCCTCCCCAGATCCAGCGGCTGGCCTGGCGCCCTGGCGGGTACGGGCATGCCCGCGGGCATGTGTTACCCGCGGGTAGCGGGCGCGGGCGTAAGGTGGTGCTCGTTGCGGGTGACGGGCGCGGGTGCGGGCACGGTTTTTGCTCCGCAGGTTCGGATTTACAGAGTCACTATCCGCGCGGATAGTATCCGTTGCCATCTATAGCGCCACCGGATGGGGAGTGGGAGCACTACTCGCGCCGCCTCCCTACCTCGCCTCTCCGCCACCGCCGCACTTCCTCTCGCCCCTCCTGCTCTACTCTGGCCTCTCCGCCACCGTAGCCTCTCCACCGCCGCCGTCGCCGCTCCCGCGGCTGAGTACCGGCGCGGCGGCGCGCCCCATCGTGGGCCGTAAGAGGCCCGAGCCCGACAAGTAGGCCGGGCTCCGCGGGCTGGCCCGGCACGAAACAGGCCCGCGGGCCCGTGCCTGGGCTGCCGGGAGAGCCTGTGGGCTAGCACGGCACGGCCCGCTACGATATTGGGCCGGGCTAGGCACGGCCCGGCTAAGAACGGGCCAGCCCGGGCTCGGACCAGGGCCGGGCCGGGCGGCCCGAATGGCCATCTATAGGCTTGGGCTTATCTACGTACACAGCGGTGAGATTAGCATGTGTTTGGTTTGGAGATGGGTTGGGTCCATCCTTATTTTTCTGGGTTGGGTTCAACCTACCTAGTATTTGGTTAAAGGGTTGGGTTAGTTCCAGTTTCCTGTTTGGTTTGAAGTTTAGATATGTGGGTTGAGATAACCGTGTGTAACACCATTAGACAACTTTTTGTGAGACCCACCTGTCAGTCTCTCTACTCGCCTTCTTCCTTTCCCTTCCCCTTCTTCCTCTGCCTCTCGTCGCCTCACCCCGCACCGCTCGGCCGCTCCTCCCACAACCCGCCGCCAGCCCCGCTCCTCCGCCTCACCTCACCCTGCTCCGCCTGCTGGCGTGCCTCTGCCCGCCCCCCAGCACCGGTGGCTCCACCCGCCCCCACACCGGCGAGCTCCTCCGCCCGCCCCCAGCGCCGGTGGCTCCGCCCACCCGCCCTCGTGCCGGCGAGCTCGGTCGCGCTGGTGGCTCTGCCCACCCCCCACGCCGGTGGCCTGGCGTGCTCCTCCGCCCGCTCCCCAGCGCTGGTGGCTCCGTCCGCCCCCATACCGGCGAGCTCCTTCGCCCGCCCCCAGCGTCGGTGGCTCCGCCCGCCCGCCCTCGCGCCGGCGAGCTCGGTAGCGCCGGTGCTCCGCCCGCCCCCGCGCCCACGAGCTCGGCCTCGCGGCCGTCGCCCACGCCCCCGCAGACGGAGCCGAGACGGCGTCGAAGTGGGTTGGAGTGGTCCGCTCGATTTGAGCGGACTACTCCGACCCGCATTTGAGGGGAATATACCCCTTCGGGTTCAACCCAACCCACATCAAACCTCCAACCAAACGGGGGTTCAACTGTGTTGGACCCGTCCCAACCCACCCCGACCCAGCAACCAAACACACCATTAGAAAACAACTGCTGTTTGTTTCCGCTTTTATGGATTTCGCTTATATGAGAATCAAGATTATGAGATAAGCCAGCTGCCTGGAGAATCAGCTGTCTGGATAAGCTCAGTGTTTGGCAATCTTGATTATTTTGAGTCGATTCTTTGAGTGGTAAAATATCTAAAATACCCCTAGGCTGATAATGTTTCCTTTTTTTACTGAATACTAGCAGAATTCAATAATTGTTATATTTTTTTGAGTGTCTCGACTACATAATTATTATTTTTAGCATCACAACTACATAATTAAATTACAATTAGATTAAATATAGATTAATATCATAAATATACCAAAAGATGTTTTTTTGTAGAGAAAGGAATTGAAGCTAGCTATGTTTATACGTCAAAACATGTGTTTAATATGATGAATATATGTGCTAAGAACAGCTTGACATGAAAAGAATAGCTCAAATCCTGTAGGGGTGCTGGTCGGGGTGGGAGGCAGAGTCGGGGTGGGATGCTCCGGCGCTGCTCCTCGGGGATGAAGCGACGGCAACGCGGCACAGTCCAGGTGTCGGGAAGGGGCAGGGCGCAAATCAGGATGCTGCGGCGCTGCTTCAGGTCGGGGAGAGGCGATTCAGGGGCCGCCGGTGCAGCTCCGTTCGGGGAACGGCGGCGCAGCTCCAGTCCGGGAGTGCAGGGCGGCGGCGCAGATCCACTCCGGAGAGGTAGGATGGCCCGATTTCGGTGGGAGTGGGAGACGGAGGAGGGGTATAGAGGGGAAAAATTCTTCCGATTACCTGGTAAGCGAGTCCAGTGATGCTTCTGCGGGAATCGGCCCGCACGTTGTGCTGGAGCTTCTGTGAGAATCGGCGGCCGATAGAATCGACAATTAAGCGGTCAGTTTGGGTGGGATTTTCGATTTTTTCCATCCACAATTGGATTAAAAGCGGAAACAAACACGCCCGCAGTCAACACATGCACTTTTACCTTTTCATCCATATACCTTCTATATGGCCTCACCAGCTTCTCGTACAGTCGCAAATTTGACAAAGCCAAATCCTCTGGACTATCCAGATATTACATCGGTAATTACTCTGGCTGCATACGTACTGTGTTGTTTCATAACATCCATGTGTAGAATTAGCACTGGAAGAGAAAGTTGAGCAATAATAATTCAATACCTTCAATAACCTGACCGAATTTCAAAATTACTTCTCTAAGCCCCTCAGATGTTGTGCGCTTACTCAATCCTGCATTTGGAGCAAATGAAGAACACTAATTGATGATACAATACAGCTCGCTATTTTTAAATCTCTATAAATAACTCTATTTATATATGACTAGCTGACATTATTTTTGAAACAGGCTACTTATTGTTTGGAGGTATAAGTATAACTTATATTTGCATAATTAGTACTATGTACTAATTACAGTGTTACAGCGTGCTCTGCTTTCTTTCTTCTTTGCATTTCGTTGAATAAAATAAAATACCATTGCCTGCCTTCCTGACAACGACTATCACTGCCGCATCGTCAGTAAAGCTGAAAGGATACATTTTCCTTCAAGGCTGTGTTTAGTTCCCTTGAAATTCACTGTAGCGGTAGGGAAAAAACACTGCAGCACACTATAGTACTTTTTGTTTGTTTGTGGTAGATATTGTCCTACCATGACCTAACTAGACTCAAAAGATTCGTCTCGCAACGTACATCAAAACTATGCAATTAGTTTTTTTATTTACCTACATTTAGTACTCCATGCATGTGTTATTTGCTACATTTAATGTTTCGATGTGATGGAGATGTGATGGAAAGTGATGTTTTTGTGGGGGGTTTTTGGTGGATCTAAACGGGGCCCAAGAATCAAGATAATATGGCATGCAAAGAATATCTACCATTTTAGATCAAGATGGTTCCCCTCTAATAATTTCAAAATAGGAGGAAGAGGAGTTCCCCTCTCGTCAGACTATCACTGTCTGGCATTGATGTCTCCAACGAAGGACCCATTTTTGGTTTTCGTTGGTGGGCTGACTTGATACTCCTCGGATGGATGGGCCACTTGCAGGCCCAACACGCGGAGAAGGTGAGCCACGCACTTCGGCTACTCCACTACTCCGCTCAGCTACCAACTTCCCATTCGTTGACCTCTTCCCCGCAAGCACCCAGGCGCTCGATCCCCTTCCTCTCGTCGCCGGAGACAGTCGGGGCACCCCGCGCCCCCCGCCGGGCAGATGTCGCTGCCGATCCGCCGCTTCCCCGAGGCCCCGGCGCCGCCCCGGAGGCCGGCCGCACTCCCCGTCGACCTCCTGGAGGAGATCCTCCTCCGGATCGCCTGCCCCGCGGACCTCGCCCGCGCCTCCGCCGCGTGCGCCACCTTCCGCCGCCTCGTCGCCGACGCCACGTTCCTCCGCCGGTACCGCTCCCTCCACCCGCCGCTCCTCCTCGGCTTCATCGAGTCCGTGTCCTCTGGCTTCCAACCCGCCGAGGCGCCCCACCCCAACGCCGCCGCCGCGCGCTCCGTCGCCTGCCCCGCCGACGGCTTCTCCTTCGACTACCTCCCTCCCACCAGATGGAATTGGAACCTGTGGGACGCCTGCGACGTCCGCGACGGCCGCGTCCTCCTCAAGAGCAGCCCTATGTGCATGATGGGCTATGGGGGCATCAACTTCCCGGAACTCGTCGTGTGCGACCCCTTGTTCCGGCGGTACCGGCTGCTGCCTCCCATTCCCGACGACCTCCTCGCCTCCGTCCATGTTCAGCAGCAGAATTTTCCATCGTTCGAGGCCTTCCTTGTTCCATCTGGAGAAGAGGAGGATGAGGCATCGTTCAGAGTGATTGGCAGGGCGCATCACTCGATCAAGTCTGTGGTATTTGTCTTCTCTTCAGGCTCTGGCTTATGGAGTGTCGGCACCACGTGGGACGATCTTAACTTAGGAGCCTCCATACTTCTTTGTCGCTGTTATGCGTATGGCTACATCTACTGGAAAGTGATGCGGGCCAACAAGTTATTCAAGCTTGACATCAACAGAATGAATTTCTCCATCATTGACCTCCCGCCTCACTATGACGAGCGTGATGTTATCATTGTGGAGGCAGGAGAAGGCAGGGTTGGGGTGTTTAGCCATATTAAGTTTGCCACGTCTGTGTATCATGCCATTCAGGAAAAGGAGGGCAATATTGCTGATGGGTGCCAGTTGGAGATGATAACACACTTACCTGCCAGTTATGATTTTTACATGGTTGGTGCAGCTGAAGGGTACATATGCTTTGTAGGATTTCCAAAAGATCGCAGGGTAGATGCAGCAAGCTTCTCACTTCAGGTTAAGACATTGAAGATTGAGATGGTCTGTAGGATGATGTTCCAGTCATTTTATATTCATCCGTATTTCGGTTACCCACCATCCATGTCGCCGAGAAGGATATGAAGTGGTAAGCCTTTTGTTTTCTGGCTTTTGTAGTTTTGCAGACTGTTTGAGAAATTGTTGTTTGGCATAATGCGGGGCTAAGCTTAGGTTTGTAGTGATTGGTTTTTTTTTGTGTGCATATTTCCATCTTTTCCAAGAATTATGGGTCCATGTAAACCTTCTCCGAGAACCTTATTACAATGATTTACTAGTTTTCAAGTACCTAGTATTTCCTACTGGTGCAAAGTAAGTCACACTCATGATCCATGATCTGTTCTGTTGGTCAATAATGCGCATCAATGGAACCTTAAAGTGAACAACTTAACATGTTTATGGCCTAGAAACCACATTTTTTATGGGTGTTTATAAGATCATTTTCAGAAAGTCAAAGGAATAATTAAGGCACAAGCTGTTGGACAAGAAATATAAGTTTGATTTCTCGTTTTCCTCCCTGCCATTCTCAAAACTAGAAATGCTTTTTCTTGTTAAAAACAGATTCTGCCGATATGCTGGCCCCTTAGAAAAACTTCATGTGAGCAAAGAAGATAGTATGGGATGTAATTTTGCAGGTCACAGTGTACTCTGCCTGATGGCTTGACTCTTTTCACATATTGGTAGATTATGACAGTATACATGCATTTAGATCCACTGGAGATACAAATTGGCAAATTGTATATCTTGCTAGGTTGTATTTTAACCATATATCTTGAATGCGAGTACTTTAGACTTCTATTTTGGGACAGTTTGTAGTAACCATTTGAAGTTTTTAGTAATTTCATTTATGATGAGCAGATATCCACCTTTGAGTGGATCATGTTGGGAGTCTTTCATTTTTCTTACTTCCTTTTTTCTTTACGACAGGTGTGTAGCAATGGACTGGAAGCAAATGTTTCAAATTTATCCACATCCTTATGATGTTGTTGGAAATTGATCATTCCTGGTAATGCTTGCCATGCTCACACAAGGTTTCTAAATACTAACTAAAGTGTCAATCTTCTAAGACCTTAGCACCTGCTTGGCATAGATTTTTGGAAATTCTTATGTTCTAGTGTTTGTATTTGTGACTATGACAAGTTAGCTGGCTTGCAGTATAAAGTTGCCAATTATACCGTGATGTGTTAAAATGAACAAATGAGCTGACTAGTTGTAGTGCTAAATAGCATCATTAGCTTTCACAAAAAAATGGCCCTCTGAGCATACTTGCCATACTTGTAATCTTTTGAAGTGTCAGTTGATGATGATGTTTGCTTAATTCGAGGTGTTTTAAACTTTTAATATTTGTCTGACTTTAAAAACAGTGTTTTGCACCTTTCTATTTTGAGGGAATCAGCTATACTGTCCCCTCCACCCATTTCCATAAAGTTGAAATTATGCATTGGCATTGAAACCGTTAAAAGTACATGTTTTCGCTGCATTTGCAATGGTGGCTCTATGTGCTAAATGCAGATATCAGTTGCAGGGCTAAATGGCATCAAGGTCAGGGGCTCCTCCATTGACATGCTGCTGTTTGGGAGCTAGACAATGATGATTCAGGCTTTTGCATTGCACTTCTTGGTGTTATATAATCTTGTACTCTACTGATATTGTCTGTTGAATCCCGTTCACTCTGATGCAGGTATCAAACTTAGCTGGTGTGTATATTTGTTACTGATCCATGTCGCATGTATGCTGTAGTTTACTCCATGTATCAACTATCGGTGGCAATTTCTGTGGGCTTTGTACGTTACAGAATTTAGTGTGTACATGTGGTGCTTGTCTTGGAGAACTAGGAGGATGATTGCAACAATCTGAGCTTTGAGTTATTGGAGTTGCATATATATCTTTTACAGTGTTTAACTGCTATCTCCTATACCTATGTCGTTGGGAAGCTCACATTCTGTAATATATGTAGGTACATAATTTGCACCTAATTGAATTGTTTATTTTTTGAATGACAACAAAACACTCCTCCGTCTCGACTCTCAAGCCTGCAGCGAAGTAGGAAGGGATTTTTCTCAACTTCGGGACCGTCGTGGTTCCTGTCTTCCTGAGAGAGGATGTGTTTATTGATGCATAGTGACTGAACATGTGCAAGTCTGCAAGAGAAGAAAATCTGCAGGTTTGGAGGTGTCCCCTCCCAAAACAGCTCGGATTTGAATTGGAGTGTTGTTGAACCCATTCAGTACTTGAAATTTGCATCGGTGTCTTGAAACGGGAGAAAGCATAGAAGGCCTCAAGTTATACTGGCAATTCCATAAGAAGAGAGGGAAAGACAGGTGATTCTGTTTTGAATTTTTTTTCAGCAAAGGACACGCGTTTTGGACAAAGAGCATTTTCGTTTAAAACTGCTGGATATTCTCACGCCGGCAATTTGGATCGTTGTCCATAGCAGGATCAATCAAGACAGTGCAGAAGAACTCATGTTGATTTTGTCCCCAAAAGACCTCAGCTTCTTAAGGTTGTCTCGTCCTCCGTCAAGTTGATGATTCAGTGCATCATACTCCCCAAATCTTCTATGGGAATTTTGAAATTCAAATGGTTTAGACTTCCCCAAATCTTCCACTCCGTCCAGCTCCACGCTCCAATACCCTCGATCCCCTTCCTCCCTTCGCCGGCTATGGCGTCGAGGGCTGGCCGGATCCTCCCCTGCCTCGAAGCCACGGAGCCGGAGCGGCCGCCGCCGGCCCTTACCAGCGACATCCACGAGGAGATCTTCGTACGCGTCGCCTCCCCCAGCGACCTCGCCCGCGCCTCAGCCGCGTGTATCTCCTTCCGCCGCCTCATCGGCGACCCCCGCTTCCTCCGCCGTTACCGCTCCATCCACCCGCCGCTACTCCTCGGCTTCATCAGCTCCGCAGGCTTCCAAGCCGCCGAGGCGCCCCATCCCTCCGCTGCCATCGCCCGCGCGGTCGCACGCGCCGCCGACTTCTCCTTCGACTTCGTCCCTCGCCCCAACAGCTTGAACCACTGGCACCCGTGCGATGCTCGCGGCGGCCTCGTCCTCGTCGACTGCAGGCGCTTCACGGAGGCCGACGAGGAGGAGCGCTTGTCCTTGGACTTCGCGGTATGCGACCCCTTGTCCCGGGGGTACCTGCTGCTGCCTCCCATGACCGACGTCCTGCTCGCCTCCGTCGAGCTCCAGAACCAAGACATGTTCAATTCCGGGGCCTCCTTTATCCCTTCCGGTGGCATGGAGGACGAGACATCATTCAGTGTGATGTGCTGGATGCATTCCAAGACCAAATTGGTGGTGTTTTTCTTCTCTTCAGGCTCTGATCGCTGGACTGTCGGTACATCTACCAGCTGGGATGATTTAGGCTTGCACGAAGAAGTCGACTCGCTGGGTTCATGCCAATGCGTGTATGGCTGCTTCTATTGGAAAGTAAACTACACAAACAAGTTGCTCAAGCTCGACATGGACACTATGGAGTTATCCACATATGACCTCCCTCCTGATCATGATGATGGGGATAGCGTCATTGTAGAGGCAGGGGAAGGCCAAATTGCAATGTTTAGTCAACTTGGTGCGGCCACACCTGTGGAATATTACAGCTTGTTGCAAAATGGCACTGACAAGTCCCATGAGTGGCATATGAAGCGTATCATCCCATTGCCAGCCCAGTATACTAGTGTATGCTACCTTAGCGGTCCAGCTGGAGGATACATTTTCCTAGCAGGCACTCCAAAAGAACAGGATGCAGGACATTCAGCGTTTTTCTCACTTGAGATTAAGTCTTTCAAAATTGAGATGGTCAGTAGGAAAACCTTTCCCTTCCGCTACGCCCTTCCGTATTTTGGTTTGCCTCCATCAATGTCTCCGAGAAGAATTCAAGGATATGAAGTGGTAAGCTTTTTATCGTAAGCCTTGCCAGTCTTTTGCATTTCACAGACCTTTAAGTTACTGTCAAGTGACCGTGATGCGGGAACGAATTTATATTTGTGGTGCACGTGCTAGTACTTTACATTTGTATTTGTCATGCTTATGCAAATATTGTAAACATCGACTACAACTTCTATGGAACTTCATGTTTCCTTATTCCTAGTATTTGTATTTGTGATTGTGACGGGCTCACCTTCTTGCAGTGCAAAGTTGCTATTTATATCATGACCCATTAGAGCAACTGATTTGAGTGGTACTAGTCTTTTGAGCATGTTTGCTGTGAAATACTGATTTATGAGCCTAAGCTCAGCTAAACAGGTCATTGCTAGGACTTTACATCTTTTTGTCGTACAACATTGGTTGTGGGTTCATCCAAGTTTTATCTAGGTCCTTCTGGTCACCTTGTAGTGCATCTGCTATTTGACTTTCTGCTTGTGTTAGAGACTTGCAGGCCATTCTTATTAACATGAATTTTCTGGTATAACATAGTAACGTACTCTCTGCTGCAGCAAAGGTATGTCACGCTCGTGAAATGTTCCATGCTCAACTGATGCCATGTAGGAGCCTTGCACTATTCAAAATCGTGATGATTCTTGCTTAATTCGTGGTGTTTTAAACTTTTAATATTTGTCTGACTTAAAAACAGTGTTATGCACCTTTCTATTTGAGTACTACTTTTGAGTTAATCAGCTAAACTGGTACTCCACCCTTTTCCATAAAGTTGGAATTATGCATTGGCATTGAAACCGTAAAAAGTACATGTTTTCGCTGCATTTGCAATGGTGGCTTTATGTGCTAAATGCAGATATCAGTTGCAGGGCTAAACGGCATCCAGGTCAGGGGCTCCTCCATTGACATGCTGCTGTGGGGGAGCTAGGCAATGATGATTCAGGCTTTTGTATTGCACTCCTAGGTGTTATATAATCCTGTGCTCTACTGGTATTGTCTGTTGAATCCCACTCTGATGTGGGTCTTGAACTTAGCTGTTGTAAATATTTGTTCCTGATCCATGTTGCATGTATGATGTACTTTACTCCATGTATCAACCATCAGTGGCAATTTTTATGGGCTTTGTATGTTACAGAATTTAGTGTGGACATGTCTATTATACCCGGGCAATGGAAATCACGCAGTAATATATGTACTTTGCACGTAATTGAATTGTTTATTTTTTTGAATGAGAACAAAATGCTCCTATGTCGCGACGCTCAAGCGTGCCGCAAAGTAGGAAGGGATTTTTCTCAACTTCGGGATCTTCGCGGTTCATGAATGGGTGTGTTTATTGATGAATAGTGACTGAACATGTGCAAGTCTGCAACAGTAAAAAAAATCTGCAGCTTTGGAGGCGTCCCCTCCCAAAACAGCTCTGATTTGAATGGGAGCGTTGAACCGATTTGGTACGTGAAATTTGCATCACTTTCTTGAAACGGGAGAAAGCATAAAGGCCTCAAGTTACACTGGCAATTCCATAACAAGAGAGAGAGAAATACAGGTGATGCTGTTTAGAGCTTTTGTTCAGCAAAGGACCGGGCATTTTGGACAAAAATCATTTTCGTTTTAAAACTGCTGGATATTCTCATGCCGGCAATTTGGATGTTTGTCCATTGCAGGACCAATCAAGACAAGGAGAAAATCTCTTGTTGGTTTGTCCTCAGAAGAACTCGACTTCTCGAGGTTGTCTCGTCCTGCTCCTTCGTCAAGTTGATTCAGTGCATACTCTCTTCTATGGGAATTTTGAAATTCAAATGGTTTAGACTTGGCAAAATTAGCTCATGGACACTCTTAAAAGTTGGCTTTTGCTACAAGCCACTAAAAGTACGTCTTTGCCACAAAACACTATAAATCCATGGTGATTTGCTGTGGGTCATATAACAGTATTTCCACCGCCAACAGATCATATAACACCTATCTCGGACCAGTGGACCCTTGTCTATCAAACAGACTTTGTGTCAGCAAACATTGACATTGTTTTGCCAAGCTTCCTATGTGGAAGAGCATGCTGAACAATCTTCGGATGATAAGGAAAAGATGTTCAGAAAAATCGTTCCCGAGGCTAATAACCTCTTGTGGCTAGCTTAGGAAAATGCACAAAATACTCAAAAAATTGCATAGCTAGATGATCACGGATGCAGAATCGCTATGGCCACCATCCAAAATCGTTGAGCTAAATAGTCAGAGATGGAACTCGATCCAGCAAGCCAAATGATCTCCGCCGCTCCAAAAGCGCTTGTACGGCCAGTAGCAAGCTCATCGTCTGATCTAACTTGTGGCTGCAAGCGCCGATGGATGACTACATCCGCTTACCATGCACCGATCAGCGGGAGAGTTCGTCGTTGCAGACTCGCTGTAGGGGCAGCACCGAGGACACCGCGGCTGCCGCGCGCCTGCGCCGCACCCCCCGGAAACGGGCGCCATATCTGCAGGGAACGGGCCACCTCTGAAAGAGAGAACGGCTGCCACGAGTTTGCTCGTAGGGGTCGCCTCCGTGAGCGGGTGCTGCCGCCGCGCATGGGCTCCAGAGAACAGGAGCGGGTACGGTGCCGCCAGGAGCAGCGTCACTGGGAGACGGAGCTGCTGAGTCGCAAGACGAGGAGCTCGATCCGTTCCGGCGAAGGGCTGCACGCTGAGGATGCTGCGCGCAGTCGCTGTCGGCCGGGAAGAATCGGCGCCGCTTTCTGTTCGCGAGCAGCGCATGCTATGGTTCTGCTTGTGGGGGAATTTAATCTTTTACTATTATATCAAAGACCACTCCTGATATAGTACTTTTATTTTTTTACTATAAAATTAGCACGGAAGAAAAAAAATATTTACAGATCTACCACTTTATCCTCCGTGGACGACAGCGCGACGGTCCAACTAGGCGCCACGTCACGTCACGTCACCTCCCGCCCCCGCGCCCGACCCGAGCTTTATCCAGCCCGTGTGCCCAGCTCCAGCCCAATCCACTCTCTTTCTCCCGGGTTCAACTTCACTGACTTGACGAAGCAAAGTCACGAAGATAAACAGTATCATGAGTCTGGATGAACAGTATTCCCTACCGTAAATCACTGTAGCAGTCACTGTTCACGGGAGCACTGTTCAGAAAGATACTGTTTTGCACTGTAGCATGTGTACTGTAGCGATCAATCCTGTCCATCCGTCTCAGATCAGACGGCCGGAAATACACCGAAAGTCACCGCTACAGTACTAGCTGACTTTGCTTCAGTACTTCAGAGAATCCCGTTCGCTTTCTCCCCTCCTCTGCTCCGCGACTGCCCCTCTGCCTCCGCCTTGCTGCTACGCCGCCGCCGCGGCAGCCTCGCGCCCGTCGTGGCCGCGGTGACTGCGTGCATGGCCTACGCCCGCTTCGCCGCGCGACGGCTCCGCCCGGGCCTGCACCGCCTCGCCGCGCTCCTCCCGGTGCTCACGTTCCTCCCTCTGCCCCCGCTCGTGTTCCGCGCGCTCCACCCGCGCCCCACGCGCCATCTCCACCTTCTTCTTCCTCGCCTGGGTCGCCGAGTTCCGGCTCCTGCTCCTCGCCTCCGGCCAGGGCCCGCTCCACCCGTCCCTCCCGCTGCCGGCCTTCACCTCCGTTGCCACGCTCCCAGTCACACTGCGGGACCCCAGGGCGGCCGCGGCGGCCGCGGGGCGCCAGAGCCTCGGGCTCGCCGAGTCCGCCGCCATGGCCGCGAGCCCCTGCCTGGAAAGAAAATCGACGCCCCTGCCCTTCATCGTCTCAGCTTAGTTTTCACCATCTACTGAAATCAAAACCAATTTCAGCCATCCGAGGAATCGCAAGTGTGCAAATGTGGTACGAGCCGAGAACAGTTGTGCAACCAAAATTTTAATCCTCAATTACTGCAGAAATACCAGCACAAGGAACAAATCGAATGAAACAATCAAGCCACAGCTACGGCGTTTGGTAAGTGCGACGCTGAATTACAGAATTGGTGTTATCCTTTTGTCAATGGCGTGCTTCATCAGTCACAATCCTTCATCGGAGTAGCGATAGCCGGACATGGCAGCGCGCTGCGGCGGCGGCCGGGAGGGCCCTCCCGGCGCGCAGTGCGGCTTGGGGCTCCGCGGCCACCCCTCCCAGCGCAGAGGAGGAGGCTGGCGTGCGTGTTACGCCTCGTGCGTGCGCGCCTCGGCGCCCCTGCGGGGGTGCTTGCGGCCTTCGCCGGGTCCGGCCAGATGCACGAGGCCATGTTCTCGTACCTCACGCTGCGGCCGCCCACGGGGGAGGCGGCCACCTTCTTCGCGCTGCACGGGGCGTGCGCGGTGGCGGAGGGGTGGTGGGCCGTGCGCCGGCGGTGGCCGTGCCCGCCGCGCGCGCTGGCCACACCGCTCACGCTGGCGTTTGTCGGCGTGACGATGTTTCTGGCTCTTCGTCGCGGAGCAGAGGAGGGGAGGAAGAGAGCGGATTGGGCTAGAGTTGGGCACGCGGGCTGGATAAAAGGGCTCGAGTAGGGCGCGGGGTGGGAGGTGACGTGGCGCCTACTTGGACTGCCGCGCTGCGTCCACGGGGAACAAAGTGATAAAATTATAAGTATTTTTTCTCTTCCGTGTTAATTCTGCAGTGCCAAAAATAAGAGTGCTATCTCAGAAGGTAGCTTTCATTATAATGGTAAAAGATTAAGGCCCTATTTTGTGCAGCTTCGGCGTTTGCGGCTTCTGACACTATAGTAGTAGCAGTACTGTGCCGAGGTGAAGCTGAAGCTGGGAAGCTCGATTTTCTGGCTTCATCAGCTTCACCATTTTTTCAATTCATTTTGGCCATTCTAGCTTCTTGCTACAGTATGTAACAGTCTATTTACTGTATCACGAAGCTGAAGCTCGCCCGAGCGGAGCTGTGTCAAAAGGGACCTAAATTCTCCCTGCTTGTGCCAATTGTCAGAAAAAAAGATAATGCACTAGGGGGCACAATTGTCATTTCCCATTACTCTAAAAATAAATTGATTAAAATAATCACTCTGTTAACTTGGTTTGTCCAGCCGGACCAGTTCTACAATACCACTGTTGCAACAGTACCACCGCATATGGTCAGATTCTTGATATTTGGAACTCTACAGTAACCTTTTGCTACAGCACCAACCGCTAAAGTACCACCATCGCTACAGTACTCTTCCCTCGTATAAATCAGCCCCACCCAACCACTCTAGTCTAGCGAACAGGGTGAATAGCTCTGCTTCTTGAACTGGTGGAGTCTTCACAATTTTTTAATAGTTTACGGAGAAAGTCACAAAATAATGATATCCTGCAGCAAAATTTGCCCCAAATCTTCACGCCCTCCACCACACTCCAAACCCTCGATCCCCTTCCTCCCTTCACCGCGTATGGCGTCGAGGGCTGGCCGGATCCTCCCCTGCCTCGAAGCCACGGAGCCGGAGCGGCCGCCGCCGGCCCTAACCAGCGACCTCCACGAGGAGATCTTCCTACGCGTCGCCTCCCCCACCGACCTCGCCCGCGCCTCCGCCGCGTGCGTCTCCTTCCGCCGCCTCATCGGCGACCCCCGCTTCCTCCGCCGTTACCGCTCCATCCACCCGCCGCTACTCCTCGGCTTCATCAGCTTCGCAAGCTCCCAACCCGCAGGCTTCCAACCCGCTGAGGCGCCCCAACCCTCCGCTGCCGTCGCCCGCGCGGTCGCACGCGCCGCCGACTTCTCCTTCGACTTCGTCCCCACCAGCTCCACCAGCTTGAACCACCACCGGTGCTATTCCCAGTTTCCGTGTGATGTCCGAGACGGCCTTGTCCTCTACTACAGGCGCATCGCCCACATTAGGGAGCAGGGGCGCTTGTCCTTGGAACTCGCGGTGTGCGACCCCTTGTCCCGGTGGTACCTGCTGCTGCCACCCATGACCGACGACCTGCTCGTCTCCGTTGAGCTCGAGAACGAAGACATGTTCAATTCCGAGGCCTCCTTTGTCTCTTCCGGGGGCATGGAGGACGAGACATCATTCAGGGTGATGTGCTGGATGCATTCCGACACCAAATTGGTGGTGTTTTTCTTCTCTTCAGGCTCTGATCACTGGACTGTTGGCGCATCTACCAGGTGGGATGATCTAGGCATGGACGAACTAGTAGACTCGCTGACGCTGAGTTCACAATGCGTGTATGGCTGCTTCTACTGGAAAGTAGACTGCACAAACAAGTTGCTCAAGCTCGACATGGGCACTATGGAGTTATCCAAATATGACCTCCCTCCTGATCATGATGATAAGAATATCTTCATAGTGGAGGCATGGGAAGGCCAGATTGCAATGTTTAGTCAACTTATTGATGGGGCCACATCTGTGGAATATTACAACTTGCAAAATGGCAGTGACAAGTCCCATGAGTGGCATATGAAGAGCATCATCCCATTGCCAGCCCAATATATTAGTTGTGGATGCTTAATCAATGGTCCAGCTGGAGGATACATTTTCCTAGTAGGCACTCCAAAAGAACAGGATGCAGGACATTCATTGTTTTTCTCACTTGAGATTAAGTCTTTCAAAATTGAGATGGTCAGTAAGATAACCTCTCCCTTCCTCTATGCCCTTCCATTTTTTGGTTTCCCGCCATCAATGTCACCGAGAAGAATTCAAGGATATGAAGTGGTAAGCTTTTTATCATAATTCTTGCCAGTCTTTTGTATTTCCCAGACCTTTAATTTACTGTCAAGTGACTGTGATGCAGGAATAATTTTAGATTTGTAGTGTAGATGCTAGGCCTTTACACCTTTTTGAGGTATAACATTGGTTCTGGGTTTATCCAAGTATTATCTAGGTCCTGGTCACCTTGTAGAGTTGTGGCGCATCTGCTATTTGACTATCTGCTTGTGTTAGAGACTTGTAGGCGATTCATATTAAAATATTTTTCTGGTATAACGAACTCTCTGCTGCAGCAAAGGTATATCACACTCATGAAAATGATCCATGCTCTGTTTTCTGTTTTATATTCAACTAATGCCAGGTTTCAAAATTGTTTGCCATGGACCATTCCAGAGGATCACAAAATTAGAAAGATAATTTTGTAGCACTAATTTATCTTCAACCTTTTAGTGCAAATATTTCAAAATTGAGAGGAGTATATATCCTTTTGTCAAGGGATGCTAGTGAGTACTAGATGGGTTACTGTCTTAGTTTATTTGCACCCTTTTCCCTACCTTTCTAATCCTGACTAGTTCCAATTGATGGGCTTTTGACAACCAAAATGACCTAGAGAAAGCAAATCTTGCATCCCTGCCTGTGACCTTGTTGAGCATGTTTGCTGTGAAATACTGGCTTATGAGCCTAAGCTCAGCCAAACAGGCTTCCGTTTATACTTCTCAGGCATGTGCCTTGGCCATGATCTTGCGTTGTGTTCAATCTAGCTAGGGCTGGCTGCAGTCTGCACAAGTCAATTTGGTGGAACAACATTCTGACCTTTGTCATCAGTTTCTAACTTCGAATTGCAATCATTGATGTGTTGACTTTACATCGCTGTTGACTGCAATAAAATGATGAACCATCATTTGTGCTATGCATCATTGCTTTTGAGTCAAACCCCCTTTGGAGCGATTCAGCTAAACTGAACTGTCCACTCCTAAGCCTTGGCAGTTGGCACTGAAACTGTGGAAAAGTAAACACTTTTCACTGCATCTGCTTTCTACCTTGGTGGTTTCTGTAAGACTTAATCTGCAGCTGTCCCTTTTCTGATTTTGGTCAAGGAAGTCTGCAGTTTGCTAGCAGCCTTTGTTGACTTGCAGCCTTTGTTGACTTATGGCTCTAGGCCACTAATGTTCAGATAGTGATAGAAGTTATTAGCCATAACTGGTAGCACCTTAGAGTAGGTAGCAATGGTGTATAAATATGAATGCAATGCAATGAGAAAAGGCAGTTCATTCTTGCCACATTCTAGTGTTCAGCTCTCAGCCAGCGCAGAGAGCAGACAACAGAGTGTATGTGTGTGCAGAAGAGCTCAGCTCTTCTTCTACCTTGGAGCTAAGGAGAGGGAGAGGAAGGTGACCAGGTTGCTTACCTGGCCCTTGATTGCAGGGACCAACAGTTTCTATGTACTAATCGCATCCGTTTCAGTTGCAGGACTAGGTCCCCATCCAGGTTTGGGTCTTCTTCGTTGCCTTGCTGCTGGTTGGAGCACAGGAGCAGAGTGGCAGAGCGCCACCATGGGCCACGGGTACGCCCCTGTTGTCTCCATCTCCTCGGGGCACGGCGGCGACGACGCCTCTGCCAGAACCTGTATAGCAACCACAACCTGCAGTCGTCTCTGTGCCTTGGTATTCATCGCTGCACTAGCACTCCTACTCTGCTTTTGTGCAGAATGACACCTGCTGATGATGAACTGTAGAGAAATGCTGGTTGCAGAGATGTGGATCTCAGTCCAGTTCAATGCTGGATCATTAGTCATTACTGTTTGATATGCGTGGCTCACTGATCTGTTCACAAAACTCACGGAGAAATCTACGCTGATCTGGAGGCATCAGGTGGCCAAATGACAGGCCATCAAAATTCTTAGTAAGCCTATCTTCATCCGAAAGGAACAATGCTGCATTTGGATATGACCAAATTGAAATTGGTCACTGGCCGTACCTGCAAATATAGTCAAATAAAGTAGAGCATCGCCTAGGATTAGGAAGATCCAAGCAATTGCTTCCTTGTTAGGCGCAGGGCAACAATAAGAAAAATCCACATGCCAAGGAAACAAAATAAACAAACACTGAACAATTCCAGAAACAAAGCATGGTCCATGCAAAACTACAGTAAAATGGTTTTACATTGAAGGACTATGATAAACTTGCATTGTGGTATCTTGTTAAGCTCTCTAACATGGTCCGAGAACCGTCCGCTCTCGACTGAAGACGGAACTTCATCCTCGATGCATGTGGATACACCGTTTATATTTTTCTTTTGGTAACACCTAAGGATACCCCAAAAAAAATGGTGTGGTGTCCAATGTAAGACATTCACCGCATTGTTCAGAATTCGACATGTCAGTTCATCCAAGCTCTTGCAGAGATGAATCCACCGAGCGTAACACTCTTGAGGTAGCCATGTCGCTAATCTCTTTTCAGTTGCAGGACAAGATCTTTATTCAGGTCGGCGGCTTCTGTGGTCAGTGTATTAGGCATTATGCTGTTTTTTTTTGAGGTTTTAGGCATTATGCTGTTGGTGTGGATTAGGCGATGATGGAGCAGAAGGCCTTTTCTGTCTCGCGCGTGTATATGATGTTTCAGGTTATCCCGTAGTCTACTGATGGTAGTATATCTGACGGCGATTCAATCAAAAAAAAAAAATGGTATATCTGACGGTCTGATGGGCCTGGGCCAGATGCCGGCCCAGCAACGGAATTTCTCGCAGCCCATTCTACTTCTTCTATATTAGAAAACAGAAATAAAAATCGCTACCGAGGAGCTAGGCTACGCGAAAACCCTCGATCCTCTTCTTCTCTTCGCCGGCGGCGGGAGGTTCGCTAGCGATGGCGTCACCGTCCCGTCCGGTTCGGCGGCGGCTCGAAGCAACGGAGTCGCAGCTGTCGCTGCTAGCCCTCTCGGACGACCTTCTAGAGGAGATCTCCCTCCGCGTCGGCTCCCCTGCCGACCTCGCCCGCGCGTCCACCGCGTGCGCCGCCTCATCGCCGACCCCACCTTCCTCCGCCGCTACCGCTCCCTCCACTCGCCGCTCTTCCTGGGCGTACTCTACTTCGTCTACCGACCCTATCCCGAGGAGCGTCCTTACCACCACTTCCGAGCTGTCGAGACGCCCCACCCCAATGCTGCTGTCGCTCAAGCTTTTCACCGCGCCGCCGACTTCTCTTTCCGCTACATCCCTCCTCTCCGACGGCAGCAGTGGGATTTCTGCGACGTCCGCGACGGCCGCGTACTCCTTGCCTATCATGAAAAATATTTCGGCTTTCCCAACCTGGCCGTGTGCGATCCCTTGTCCCGGGAATACGTGCTTCTGCCTGCCATTACTGACGGCCTACTCGCCTCCGTCCAACTCGAGCCAAAACATACACATCTCGAAGAATTCGAGGCCTCCTTTATGCCTTCTAGTTCTGGGGACACGGAGGAGACGCCATTCAAAGTGATGTACAGGGCGCGTAGCGTGACAAAGTCTCTGGTGCTTGTCTTCTCTTCAGGCTCCGGCCACTGGAGTATCGGTGCCTGTACCAGTTGGGATTCTCTGGGCTTGAAGGTCACACCAGACGACGAGGACTGCCACGTGTTGAGCTCACATCAATCCTGGGCTTACCACTGCTGCTACTGGAGAGTGTACAGGGAGAACAAGCTGCTCAAGCTCGACACGAGAAGAATGGAGTCCTCCACCATTTGACCTCCCACCTAAAAATCACGAGGATGTGCAGCGTGTCGTTGTGGAGGCAGAGGAAGGCAAGATTGCGATGTTTAGCTATGATTTTGGTTGCGAATCTTTGGATTATTACACCTTTCTGCAGAATGATGGTGACAAGGCCTACGCGTGGCATTTGAAGAATACAATGTCATTGCCCACCGGTTATGAGAAGTGGGAAATCGAAAATGCAGCTGTCGAAGGATACATTTTCCTAGTAGGCATTCAAGGACGCCAGTCACGAGCTTTTTCACATGAGATCAAGACTTTCACTATGAAGGAGTTCGGTACGATGAGGTATCCCTATCGTTCTATCCATCCATATTTTGGTTTCCCACCATCTATGTCACCGAGAAGTCTACAAGGATATGATGCGGTAAGCTTTTGTTTTTATCATAGTCGTATGCTGACTTTTTGCGATCCGCAGACTTTACACTACTACAAAATTCTATTTTGCGAGGCACTTAAAAATCAGCTCGGAGGCGGGCACAATTTTTAACCGCCTCAGTTAATGCCCAGCTAACCAGGGCGGTTATTTTATATTAACCGAGGCGGTTACAAAAAACCGCCTCGCAAAATGGATTAACCGAGACAGATATTTTATTTACCGAGGCGGTTTAAATAACCGTCTCGGTTAATTATTTATGAAGGCGGGCATCTATAACACAACCGCCTCAAAAAAACCGGCCTAACTCAAGCTCGGTCCGCAGCCCACTGCGGTACTCATCTATAAACACTCTGTTCGCTGGGCTAGAGCTAGAGCTAGTGGCTGGAGTGGTGTGAGAGAAAAATACTGTTGGCTGGCTGGTGGCTGGAAGCTGGTGCTGGAGCGATGTGAGAGAAAAATACTGTTGGGCTGGAGGCTGCTGGAGCTGCCGAACAGAGTGAAAATGAAAACTTAACCCTAACCCACGCCACCCCCATCCCATCCGGCGCGGCCCCTCACCTCCACACTCTCTTTCTCTCCCTCCCCCCTCTCTCTCTCTCTCGCGCGTGCACTCGGAGCCCGGAGCCAGCCACCAGCCCTCTCCTCCTCCCCTCACCCCGACGCCCTCCGGCGTTAAGGGCGGGACTCGTCGGCCAACTCCGGCGGCCAAGTCCGGCGACGGCGCGGCCCGAGGCCGGATCCGCGCGGCCTGGCGCGTGGGAGGCCCCGACGGCCGCGCCCCTCCCCAGCAGGAAGACCCCGACGGCCGCGCCCCTCCCGCCGGCTGGAGGACCCGGCGGCCGCGCCCCTCCCCGGCGCCGGGAGGCCCTCGGCGGCCGCGCCTCTCCCCGGCGCGGAACTCCCCGACTTCCTCCTCCTCCTCGCCGGCAAGGCGGGATCCGACGGCGGGGAGGCGGGATACGGCTGCGGGGAGCCATGATTCGGCAGAGGCGAGGCGGATCCGGCGGCGGGCGCGGGGGAGGCAGGCACCGGCAGATCCAGTGGGGGCGCGGCGACGGCGCAGACGCGGGCGCGCCGGCGGGCGTGGGCGAGGCCGCAGCTGGCGGCGGCGGCGCGGATGCGCCGGCAGCGGCCCGGATCTGGGGCATGGATGGGCTCGCCGGGCCCGTGATGGGCTTGGCGGGTTTTCTCTTTTTTTTAAGTTGTTTATTTGATTTACCGAGGTGGGCGTATAAGCGCCTTGGCAAAGGTCACATTTACCGTGACGTTTGGTCCGAGGCGGTTGGGTTGCCCGCCTCGGAAAATGGTTTTCAACCGCCTCGGAAAAGCTTTTTTTAGTAGTGTTAAGTTATTGTCTTGTGAATGATGCAGGAATTATTTACAATTTTAGCATACATGTTAAGCCTTAAAACCTTATGATGATGTACAATTATATTGATTGATTTTGGGTTCATCCAAAGTCTTGTCCCTTAGCTTGTGGTTACCACGTAGAGTCTGTTTTAAAATTCTTGTGTTAACATGTTTTTTCTAAAAAAACATAAATTTTCTAGAACCTAAGTAATCTCTACTGCAGCAGAAGTAAAACACATAAAGAAAGAATTCCTGTTCGTTTTGCTGATGTGTTCACCATGTCGTGCCATGTAACAGGACGGAGATCATATGTCATGGAACATTCCACAATATATATTTTGCGTATCATGAATCAAAGAGAGAATGTTACATAACCAATTTATTTGCTTGCTGTTTGACAAGAAATTTAGGCCTTTCATATTACAAATACATAGTTGCTACCCTCTCAGGAAAAGGAAGTGTTATGCACCTTTGTTTTTTAGTCAAACTACTTTTGAGCCATTGAGCTAAACTGTAACCTACGTGATACAGGCCTACACGGCTACACCCTATATATGCAAGTTCTAGGACGGTGGTTTTCAATTCTAATTTTGCTTTGATAATATAATGGGCGCTGCATCTGTTCAGCTGCAGGGCTAGAGTTGCATCCATGTCGTGGGGGACTTCTTTGGTGCCTCGCTGCTGGGTGTGGAGTGGAGCTTGACAATGATGGAGCAGCCTTTTATTTGTATTTCTCCGTTTCAAGGAGTTCCTGGTCATCCCTGTGTATTCCACTGATGCGATCTGATGAACCGTTCAGTCTGATACAATTACCAAACTTAGTCGCGTAGCTGGTTTATATATCTGAAATGCTGCCAATCTGAATCGTGTGTATGATGAGACATTTCTTTTAAAAGCGAAGCTGTCAGGAGTTTATGCCCGCTGATTTATGTAGAAAGCATATATATGTATGATGATTGATGACTGCTGCAGCTAGATTAAATTAAACTCACCAAGTGCTAGCTGTTGCCTTTTTATGCTACAAAATATATGCTGGCAACTAGTGGTCGATATATATGCTACGGAATGGCATTTGAAGAATAGAATCCCGTTGCCTGCTAATTTGCCAATTTTGGGTGATATATGGAATCAGGACACATTTTCCTAGCAGACAATCCAATATCCCTTGATATGGTAGAATCACCATTTTTATCACTTGGGATTAAGACTTTCAATGTTCGAAGGATCGATCAGTAGGATAAATTCATAAACTAACCCGCTCCTACTTGTTCGTGGTGCACTGCATACCTGTACTTTGGTTGCCAACAATCTATGTCGCCCAGAAGAATTCAAGGATAAAGTGGTAAGCTTTTTGTCATAGTCATGTGCTGTTTACCGGAGAGCATACATGGATACTGTGATGAGTACTGATGACAATTACAGCAGCGTTAGTTCCTTCTGTTTGACATTCTTTTTTGGCAACAAATAAATAAAGGAAAAGTCTTTTTCAACCTTGAACTATCGCAATCGTCCGATTTTCAACCTTGAACTATGAAACCAGACATCGTACAGCCTAAACTAACCAAACCGTGCAAATGACCCCCTGACTGGAATCCACTCCGGTTTTCAGCCTTGTCAGCAATCCGACGTGGACAAAGACGCCCAGTCAGCACCGCACGGGCCACTTAACCCCATCTCACCCATCCGCGCTGGCAGTCGCCCTCTCACTTCCGCCCTCCCCGCTCAAAATTCCCCTCCCGAGCAAGAACCCTAACCCTAGGCGGCGGCGACCACAGCGGCGAGCACGGCCATGACGACACCGATGGCGACATCCAGGAGCTCGAGGAACTCATGCAGCTTGTCCTGAGCATGGAGCGGCTACAACATCGAGGATTACTCCTCTCCCATCCCCTACCGCGAGCGACCCCTGGAGTACGAGCCCGCGGTGAACTGCAAGTGCGGAGCCAAGGCGGCAAGGTGGATATGCTGGAGTGACGAGAACCCATGACGGAGGTATCTAAAGTGCTTCTTTGCACAGGTGAGTTGATTCGATGGTACTTTGTGGGCCTGTTTGTAGCTGTCGTTCTAAATGCTGAGTGACCCCTGTTGATTTTAGGCTGGTGGATGTGATTTCTGGAGGTGGTACGAGGACAACACGATGACTCCATTCATAGCTCAGCTGATCAGAGACTTGCGCGATGCCGTCAGGTCACTGAAGAAGGAGAAGAAGGAGATGGAAGAAGGGATTGCAGCTGCTCAGAATGCTCTGCAGGGACCATATGAACAGATTGGCCTTCTGAAGATCCAAATAGCTGAAAAAGAAGCTACGAATTCTGAACTGATGACAACTGTGAAAAAGTTACAGAAGGAGAGAGTTGTGCTTAGGCTTGTAATTTTTGTTTGCATGGCTGTTGTGGTCGGTCTTATGTGTTGGTAGTGAATGCTATGTAAAAGGCTGGAACTCTATGTCAAAATTTCTGTGTAATGGTGTGAAGTACTGCTATTTATGCCTTTCCTCAAAATTGCAGTCATGAATTAAGTTTGCTGAAATAACAGTTTGATGAAATTAAGGCACATTGCAAGGTGCAAACAGATAGCACAGAAATAAGCCATAAGTCTTGGCAATACATAAGGTCCAAACAACATACAAATAAGCCAACTGTCTTGGCATTACATTAAGTCCAGACACACCACAAATAAGCCAACAGTCTTGGCATTACATCAAGTTCGGACACACCACAAATACTAGGCCAACAGTTTTGGCATTACATCAAATTCAGAGACAAAGTAACTTCAAAGCACTCTTGCATTACTTCTTAGCAGGACCAGAAGGAGGTAGCATCAAATATTTACTGAACTTGGCAGGTTTTGTTGTCTTCCTCTTCCCTGATGGCTCTTGGGCTTTGACCTTACTAAATGCTGATCCTGAGGATACATTAACAGTGACACTGGAGCTAGCTTGAGAGTTGGGTAGTTGTGCATGGAGCATGACAGAAGCAGTACCACCTCTTGTTGTGGACACCTTGGCCATGGCTGATGTCTTAGTAATACCTGTCTTTGCCTTCTGCTTCCCAGTCTGCATGCAAACACAGAATTTGAATATATTAGATCACAAATAAATTGTTATGTGCACTATTCTAGGAAAACAATGTCATACATTTGACTTAGATGGAGCTTTGCTGGATGAACTGAGATCTGAATTTCTTTTCCTTTTGCTTGTACCAGCTGCTGCACTAGAGGAGCTGAGCTTGTTACTGGACATCTTTAGCATTGCTGGACCTGAAGCTGCTGCACCTGAACTAGAAGGAACTGAAGGGGCTGCACCTGAAGCTCCAGGACCTGAAGGGGCTGCACCTGAAGCTCCAGGACCATTTCTCTTCCTACAAGTTGCTCTATTGTGGCCAACACCTTTGCAGGTCCTGCATCTTATCACTGTCCCAACCTTGCACATTCTTGTACTCTTTGGTTTTTCAGTTGAGTCCCTCTTCCTTTCCTTCTTTGGCCTCCCTAGCATCCTAACATATGGTGGAGCTACAGGCTTGGGTCTATCTGAGATGGGCCAGCTATGCATTCCCTCTAATGGTTGAAGGAAGTGAGTGTATGTTTTCTTGAACTCAGATATAGAATAGCATGATGCAATGTATGGTTCAAGTGCATTTGTCTTAAAATAGATGCAACTAATTGCATGAGCACATGGCAAACCCTTGCTGGTCCTTGCTGGTCTCAGTACTATTGGACCTTCAAAAACTGAATCTGTTTTTCAGTTTCAGCCCTTGCTGGTCTCAGTACTATTGGACCTGCTCCCATGTCAATATCTTCAGTCCATTGCATCTTCCTCCATGGCATCATCTTCTCCTAACCATTCATCAGAACCCACCTCATCTTCATAATCACTGCCTTCAGACATATCCTATGTAACTGGGGCCTCAACATATACCTCTGCAACACAGCCTTCTTCGGTGCTATTTGCCATCTCAATGCAACTATTGTCATCCACAAGTGCACGCAGACCAAACTTAAGCGCCTTCCCAGGTACAAGCCAATGCAGAAGGGCTCCATCCAGTACTACATAATGATCCTTCAAATGACCCACAAGCTCTGGAAGTGAAATTTTATCTCGATCAATGTGTGACATTGCATCATTTCCACCACAATAGTACAGATCTGCCCCCCCCCCCCCGCATTGATGAACTCCCCGTTGAAATGAAACCTAACAGGGAGGATTCCCAACATATCCATGTCGTCGCTGTGAAAAAGACAAGCCAAAACCCATCAAAACCAGAGCTATGCCTACAGGTCCCCCCCTTCTATAACTCTAATCCCTAACACCTAGGCCATCTACTTCACTAGATGCGATTTCCAGAACTCACAGGTTGGGTGCACCACTGCAGATCTAAGGAAGCATCACCATTGTGGTCGTGCTCGCCGCCGGGGTGCGGCCGCCACCGCTATGGTGGGGGTCGCTGTAACACCTCGTGTGTTAACCACCTTAATTAAGATTAATTGAGAGCTTAATAGGATCATTAGTACTAATAGTGCACTATTGGGTCTAGATATTCTTTGGGAAGCCTCCCGAACTGCAAGCTCGCTTTCATGATCAAATCGACCACGGCACCGCGCTCGCTCTCTCCCTCGCCTCTCGCTCGCGCGTGCGCCGCCATGGTCGTCGAGGCCACGAGCCGAGCTACGTCGCTGCCGCCCCGACCATGCCATGCCTCCTCTACTCGCGCGCAAACGCCATCGCCGCACGCCGGCGCCGCCGGCTGCCTGCGCGCCGCGCACCTCCACGCCGAGCTCGCCGCGGAGCACCCTTTCCCGACCCTCCTCCGCCCGAGCAAGCCATCCCACTAGCTTCGCCTCATCCTGGTAAAGCTTCCCGACCGCTGCTCCGGCCACCAGCTCACCGGAATCGAGCTCGCGGCCGCACGCCGTGGCCGCCGCCCTTGCAGCACAGCGGGCCCCACCTCCGGTCCTCCTCGACCCCAAACGACCCCGGAAATCGCATCCTCTTGCCGCAGTGAAGCTCCCCGGCCCGCTCGCTGTCACCCAAGGCCTTCGGAGCTCCGCCGCCGCGGCACAGGGCCGCCGCCGGCCGCCTGCTCCCATCGCTGGCCCTCCTCCGGCCACCCCGGCATCAACCGAGACCACCCAGAGGTAGCTCTCGAGTCCCTCTAGCTTTTCCCCAACTTCCCCCATGCCGCCGTTGAGCCCTGCCGCCGGAATCGGGCCAGAAATCGCCGCCCCTGCTCTGTTTCGCGACCAGGGACCTCGGGCAAGAATTGAAACAAGTTTAGGGGGTTATTTGCATAGCTATAGACTCAAATGAATAGTGCTGCGAAGTGTTGTTTTGCAATAATTGGCTGAAACTTTGAAAAATCATAGTAAATTATAGAAAAATTAGAAAAATACAAACTAAAATTTGATGGATTCCTTGTCCTAAGATCTACAACTTTTCTTATAGGTTGATCTTCAGTTTCTAAATATTTTTTGCTCTAGTTTAAATATTAGTTTAAGTGGTTGTAAACTTTGAAAATGCACAGTAAATCATGGAAAAATCATAAAATAGAAAATAAAGATGTTTTGGAATCCTTGTGATTAGATCTATGCAATGAACCTATAATATGACATGTGTTGGTAGAAAAATATTGTCCTAGAATTTTATTCATGATTGTTAGGGATAAAATCATATATGTAGTTATGTTGCTCCTTTTTGCTATGAATTTTTTATGGTAGATTAGTCATGTGATGTATGTGATGTGGTAAAAGTTTCAGATTTATTAGTGCACGTGTGCATGAGTTATTGATTTAACTTGGTTAGTGTTTAATAAATAGTTTATGAGTAATAGGAATATGCATAAATAATTATGCTTGCTGATAAATCATGAAAACTTCATGCTAGGGTTGTTTTCTATTGTTTTATCACTAGTAAATATTTTATGTTCGGAACATATAGGTTGCAAATCAAAAATATTTTTTATTAGTAGTTAGGCCTGTTCTATTAGAAATAATAGTTTCTTTACATATAAGATCATGATAAATTTATGTAAAATACTTTGTTAAGTATAATTACAGGATATAATCAGTAAGAATTAGTTTGTGCTATTAAATTGTACTCGTGCAACTTATTTCGTTCCTAGCATGTGTAATTTATCTTGTTTTGTGCCATGTAAATATAACATTAGGTGTTACACTTAAATACACACCACCTTGGTTCTTTAGGTAGTTACTAATGCTTGGTTCTCTGTAAACGAGTGTCCAATAAGATAAGTTCCAAAGAGAGTAATTATCATGTTAAGTATCACCTTTACCACCTAATAAATTTCACCTATGTTACTGTAGTTTAAGTCTTACATGTTTGTAACTAAAGGTACTTAATGTATATAGATGATGCAATTAATATGTGGTAGATTTCTTATTCTTGTGACGATATCCATGATGCCTTGTTAGCTTTAATCACTAGGGCAAGTAACTTCATAAGACAAATCTCAAGGATGAACTAGTCCTTCGGGTGAGGATGAGTGATCAACCTTAGTACGATTTGTACATTACTTCTTTACGACAACGTACCACACATTACTTTCTGGTCGTCCTTAGAATATGTGCTTATGCCTCTTTTGTGCATGCATGTGCATCTATGCATATCATTTAGGTACGAGGGTAGATCAATTGAAGGACGATTGGAACATAAAGATGGAGAAAACTTCAAAAGATGGTGTGTTAGTTTCTATCCAGAAGTTGGTGGATTATCTATCATGAAGCTCCAACCTACTAACTTATAGTGATACTTTACTCCCAGGCAAGCCCTGGTGCACATCCTATTATTTTAAATTTATGACACCTATATATGGTTCTATTACTTGTGCATTAGGTTTAGGAATTATTTGGAACTCTAGTTGCATGATCCCTAGGTTCTCTGGAGTTATACTAGTATGTATAGGACGATAGAAATGCTATGCTTAATAAGATCTCGATAGAAGTTGAGTGATTTCTGGTCACTCACGAGATATAGGATATCTCATTATTTTGAGTATATGGAATATTGGAATAGGTTGGAGAAGGAAAAGAAAATGGAGACCGGGCGGGGAAAGGCTAGCCCCGTCTGTGTCGGTTAAGGACCGTTCGTTGTCTGGCCCTGTGATCGAGTTTGAATTGTATTAACTGCATGTCGGGAGTAGGAGGTAGTCGAAACCGGTAAGCCTAGCACTGTCTAGTTTCGAAAGTACAGAACTTCATCACCACCCCTTAGGGCGAGTCGGGTAGTCGCAGAGAATTGGGATGCATATGTTTACTTTTGGTGGTCTCTCGTTGAGCCCGGCTGACTATATGTAGGTGGGGCGGTTCTGTAGTTCGAGGCGGGGAGGGGAAGGGTTGGTCCGTATGGTCCGACGGGGCTAATACGTGCCGTGTTCGTTAGGTCCACTTTGCAAGGTTAAATCGGATCGATTCGCCGTCAGTCGCTCTCGGATATGAGCACCTTGATCGCAGCACCGCATCGTAGTAATGAGATGGAATATTAATGTATATGTTGAAGGAACTATTGAGATTATTAATTGATCTTCTATTATGTTTGTTTTAGAAAGAGTTCTGCAAATGGCTAGAGGATATTAATTTATATAGAATGTGAGCTAAAATATTGAAAGTAAGGATCCACCCTTAGACGTTTTTCTGCAAATAATCCACAGCCAGAAAGCCTTGCATGTATAGATAATGGGCTATGTATACCCATAGTCGGGTAAGTCTTGCTGAGTATTAGTATACTCAGGGTTTGTTGTTTACCCTGTTGCAGGTATAGAAACTAACCAGTATTCGCATCAGTGGGCTCGATGTGACGTCCTCACGTGTTCATAGTTATCGTTTTGTTTTATTGGTTCTCAATCAAATTTCCTTCTCTCAGGTCATATTCTCTTTCGCTGCTGTCATTTATTTTATGTAAATTATAAATTTAAAGCTGTTTTATAAATATTTATGTTATTATCTATTTTTGTGAAATTATATTATGCTAGTACCGTCTGTGCTCGCCGTCGCGCGAGACTTCTGGTGTGTTTCGATCGGCCTGTGGGTTGGAAACAGACTGTCAGGTCACACTTAATTAAGCTAATGCGCCTGATGCGTTTAAATGATGGCCATTACGCTAAGCTGTTTAACTTGGCGGTTCTGTCACAGTCGCCGCCGCTGTGGTCGCCGCCGCCGCCGCCTAGGGTTAGGGTTCTTGCTTGGGAGGGGAATTTTGAGAGGGGAGGGCGGAAGTGAGAGGGCGACTGCCAGCGCGGATGGGTGAGATGGGGTTAAGTAGCCCGTGCGGTGCTGACTGGGCGTCTTTGTCCACGTCGGATTGCTGACAAGGCTGAAAACCGGAGTGGATTCCAGTCAGGGGGGTCATTTGCATGGTTTGGTTAGTTTAGGATGTACGATGTCTGGTTTCATAGTTCAAGGTTGAAAATCAGACGATCGCGATAATTCAGGGTTGAAAAACGGACTTTTCCCAATAAATAAACAAATCGTCAGGTAAACAAACGGCTGCAATGGATGATCAGTAGTTCAGTACTGAATGCCTCCATAAAAATCTTATCTTCCAGATCAGGGTCGATCCTCCCTTTCGTATTTATGTTTCAGAACCTTATGGGATATGCTTTCGTTAATTGCTATGTGTGGTTTATATTATCAGAGGTCAGATGGGAACTCATGAATAAACAGTTGTCCCAAGCGCGTCTACTGATCAGGCAATCCTGCTGTCGATTTTGTTTTCTCCCTGCTAGATACCAGGTACACAATAATCTAATGGTGGTACCGGGCTAGCTACCAGCAGCGGCTAGCGTCGCAATGCAGGAGGGATCATGAATGGCTTGCAAATGGTGCCCACGTACATGTTTGGTGATTTTTTTTTTGATCAAGCATACCTGTATTAAAGTGCTAAGGAAAATGTACAAGAACCAGTACGAATACAGGTACACCGTAGGAAGATACGGAGGACACCCGTCCAACCCTACAAGCACAAAGGACCTCTAGAAAAATAGAAATTACAACCAAGTCCTTGAACCACCTGTTGACGGAAGGCTCCCGAAATCGTCGCCGGGAAGCGCCGACTCTGGCCGCCACCGCCGAACCCAAGGCCAGAGGGAGCTCCTTCGCACGCAGGCTTAGAAGTGAACCGCAGTAGAAACTCATCCACGCGGACGAGATGGAGCCGTCGCTGAACGCCCATCGGTCGGGGCCACGCCCTAAGCTCCGTAGACCATGGATGAAAGCTCGCTGCTGACGACGAACGCCACCGCAGGGAAACCAAGCCCAATCCAACCACCTGGCTTCCGCATCACCCGCAGCATCCTCCGCACCCTCGCAACACAAGGCTGGCGAACTCACCTCCCTCTCGGGCCGAGAAGCCGCCGGCAGAGACCTCTTGTACACGGGCTCCACACTGGGAGCACCACCTCCATGCACATGTCGACGACGCCGGAGAAGAGCACCGCCGAGACGGGGATGAGCACGAGAGGACCTTATTCCATGGTTGCGCCGCCGCCTCAGCCGTATCGCCGGAAACCTAACCCTAGACCTACTACTAGGACTACCACCGACCGGTAAGAGACCAGCGGTCTCCACCACCTCGCGAAGCCCAGAGGGCCATCGGAGGCGAGGAAGACCGCCATCCCCGCCGACGGCGACCGGAGCACTCGCTTTCTCCCCGCTCAAACAGGCAAAGGATGCACTCTCCAGTCTCCACTCCACTGGTGTGTTGTGAGCCATCAGCCATCTACCGTTGGCTGAGCCCGCATATTGGGGACAAATTTGGACATTGCATTACGCCTATAAAAGGCATCCAGCTGCCTACTACTAGCTACTGCAAGCTGCTAGCAGCTAGCCACGCAGCCCCCCCCCCCCCCCCCCCCCCACACCCCACCCCACCCCACCCCACACCGTACGTAACAAAACATACCTGCACAGTGCGCGCGCGCACACACCCGTGCAATGGCGCCCAACACCAGCAAGCCCTGGACGAAGCTGGCCGCCGCCGGTGATTCTGCTGGCGGCCAGCATCCTCGCGCTGCCAGCCGCCAGCGGCCAGCAGCTCGATCCCGTCGGGTTCGCGTCGCTGGTGGCCCAGAAGAGGCTCTGCGCCGACACGTCTCGTGACATCGCGAGCTCGGGGGTGCGTCACTGCGCGTCCAAGGCTGTGTCGGCGGCGAGCCTTTCCCTAAGCGATGCGCCTGCGACTTCGTGCGGGAAGCCGCCGACAGGCTGAAGCTCGACGTCAACAAGGAGTGCCAGCACCTGCAGAAGTTCGTCGCCGACGAGTTCCTCTTCGGCAAGTCGGCCGACAAGTTCTGCGCCAGGAACTGATCGATGAAAGATGGAGCAGTAGTGGTCTTTGATAATCCATGCGTGTTTGGGTAATTCTTTTTTTTTTACTTTTCTGAGTTCGTTCCATCGGTCTTTCGATTGTTCTGTCAGTTCGTCGCTTATTCAGTTTCCTCTGAATCTTGTGTTTGTTTGGAAATAAAATAAATGATGTGTGAATCGTGTATTTGTTATTAGAGCTTCTTTACAATGATTGGCATCAAGACAAGAGGTTAAACGCCGTTTACACTTTACAGTTCTTACACGCCGCCGCACCCTTGCCAACCAAAACTAACAGAGTAGTCCCCTTATTTTTTTGCGAGTCAAGATCGACACAGCATACTCTTGCATCACCCAAACTGCCAAACATGCATCACAGGCAGCTTGCGGGCAGGAACACACTGTATCTTAATTTTCCTGCTTAGTATTAGTATATATGTTTCTAATATAATCAACTAATCAAGGCGCCGCTGCCACAACGATCCAGTCGGACGGATGAGCAATCGAGCACTGATGAAGAGGCCGCAGCAAGCCAGAATGAGAGCAGCGGTATCAGTCGATGCGTCGATGACTTTGACCTGACATGGAAATCTGTAAATTCGAAGGCGATTTGCATAGCTAAATGTATACCAGATCCAAGATTTATAAGAAAAGTGTCTAGTCACCCATTCGCGATTTGCGTGACTCCAAGTCCTTTCTTTTCGTACAAAAATAACATGATTCTACTGCAGCTTAATTATTTGATTGAAGATTAATTTTTCCACACCTAAAGTTATGCAAAATTTAGATGTCACAAAAGTCATCTGGAGAAGAAATGTACGGAGGCACAAAAGTTATCAGTGACCTATAACCCTGACGTGGAACCAAACATGTTGCTGAGGTGTATGGCTATTTGGAGTGTGATTGTTTTTTAATGTTAACTTTATATAAAAGCATATGCTGTGAGAATAATTTAATAGAAGTCATATGCTGTCAGCGGTTTTTTTATTTTTATATTTTTTATTTTCGTTTTTTACAAAAATAGATTTTCGATTTGGAAATTTGCAGGAATAGCAAATCGAAAATATATTTTTGTAAAAAACGAAAATAAAAAATAAAAAAATAAAAAAAACCGCTATGCTGTCACCCATTCATTTGGGCCCACCAAAACCCACCCAGAATGGCCCAAACTGCCTAAAGCTAGCCTTCTCGATCTGCCTCGCCGGATGGCGGCTACCTCGCAGGAAATGGCGCCGTCGCCGCAGACCGCCGCCCTCACCGACGACGTCCTGGAGGAGATCTTCCTCCGGGTCGCCTCCCCTGCCGACCTCGCCCGCGCCTCCACCGCTTGCATCTCCTTCCGACGCCTCATCGCCAGCCCCACCTTCCTCCGCCGCTCCTCCTCGGCTTCCTCGATCCCGCACTGGGAGGGTTCCAACCAGCCGAGGCGCCCCACCCCAACGCTCCTGCCGCCCGCGCTCTCGCCGGCGCCGCCGCCTTCTCCTTCGACTACCTCCCGCGCGGCAGAGGGCGCCGCTGGTACCCTCGCGACGTCCGCGACGGTCGCGTCCTCCTCTACTGCAGCCCTGATGCCCAGGAAGGTATCGTCTTCCCGGAGCTCGCGGTGTGCGACCCCTTGTCCCGGCGTTACCTGCTTCTGCCTCCCATACCCGAGGAGCTGCTTGCCTCCGTACAGGTCCAGAAACAACATGTAGAATTTTTTGAGACCTTCCTTATCCCGTCTGGAGCTGAACAAGGGGAGGAGGCATCATTCAGAGTCTTGGGCAGGGCTTGTTGCGTGAGAAAGATGATGGTACTTGTCTTCTCTACAGGCTCTGGCCACTGGGATGTCAGTGCATCTACAAGCTGGGATGCTCTAAGCTTGAGCGCATGGCAAGGCATACTGCTTTCTTGGCCCAGCTATGCATATGGCTGCTTTTACTGGAAAGTACACTCGAGGAGCGAGTTACTGAAGCTCGATATAAACAGGATGGAGTTCTCCATTGTTGACCTCCCGCCTAACCACGCTGAGTCAAATGTTCTCATTGTGGAGACAGGGAACGGCAGGCTCGGGATGTTCAGTAACTTAAGTCATGTCAACCGTGACACCCCTCTATATTATGCTACAAGTAAAAATGAAGGTGACAGCAACAATGAGTGGCAGATGGCGAAAACAATTCCGTTGCCGGTCCATTATGATTGTTGCCTCGTTGGTGCACCCGAAGGATACATTTTCCTACTAGGCGTTCCAAAAGTCCAAGGTACTCTAGGTCCAGCATGTTTTTCATGTTACCAAGAATGGTATGAAGTGGTAAGTCTTCTATCAATTTGCTGACCTTTGAGATATTCCCATGTGACGAGATGCAGAACTATAGAAGTGATTTATTTTATATCCTATATAAACAGGAGTAGCTTAGGCCATACATCTTCAAGTTAATAAGTTATAACCTAAACAGAACTATTGTTTGGCTAGATTTGATCCAAGTTTGTGGCTTCTTCAGTATCATTCTGTTGGTGTGGAGCTTGGTGACGATGCAGGCTTTTGTGTCACGCTTCTTCATGGGTTTCTAGTTAACATGTAGCCTACTGATATTTTCTTCCTGTTGTCAGTTACCATGTAGTAGTGTACTGAACCGACATTGGTTGTGGAATTCTACCTGCACTCATGTGGTCATCAAACTTTACTCATCTATGTATTGGTTAGGTGCTCCTGAGTCACATGTAAGCTGCAATTAAGATATCTTACTATCTAACTAGTCACTAAAATTCGTGCATCAAGTATCAAATGCTGATCCTTACTGGCCTGGATGCAACTCTAGCCCTGCAGATGAACAGATGCAATTCAAACTTGGGAAACCATTTATCAAACAACAACAAAAAAGCATTAGAAAACCACCGTCTTAGAACTTGCATAGGGTGTAGGGTACAGTTTAGCTCAATGGCTCAAAAGTAGCTTGACATTTATGCACCAACTATTTGTAATATGAAAGGCCAAAGTTTCTTGTCTAACAACTAGTGGACAAATTTATTGTGTAAAATTCTCTCTTTAATTCATGATACGTAAAATTACTGTGGGATGTTCCAAGATAGATGGTCTCCGTCCTGTTACGTGGCACTACATGGTGAACACGTCAGCAACAAGATCAGGAATTCTTTTCTTATTGTGTTTTACTTTTGCTGCAGCAGTAGAATTACTTAGGTACTAGAAAAATCATGTTTTTTTTAGGAAAACTAGAAAAATCATGTTAATAAGCAGAAAGGCCTCCAATTCTTTAAAACAAGAGAATTTTAAAACAGAACAGACTCTACGTGGTAACCACAAAGGACAAGACTTGGATGAATCCAAAATCAGTATTGTACATCATAAGGTTTTAAGACCTAACATATATGCTTCCTGCATCATTCACTAGACAATCGCTTAAAAGGTCTGGATCACAAAAAGGCGGTAAGGTGAGGTGCGGTGACCCACCCCCATCCAGACACCTTGGCGACTAAGGCGTGCGGCGAGGCGATGCCATACACATATCCTAACCTACAATGAAGCAGCAAAAAAACACACCTAATACTAACTAATCAAACACAAATTTACTCAAAGCTGCCATGATATATAATAGAGCAGAGCACCAAAGCAGAGTAGCCAATGGCACGCAACAGTGTTCGTATCCTACCTCAGGCAGCATAGAAGAGCAGAGCATATCCTACCTAGGCGACGACTTAAAAACCATGGCAACGTCTGTTCCTCCTCTTCCTAGGCTGTGCATTTCACTTGAAAAAGAAAAGAGGTAGCAATCTTCCTCTGTCAACTATTCAACTCCATGATCATGCCAATATGCCATGATGCCAATGCCATCAAATCTGGTGCAAATCTCTGAATTTTAATAGTGACCAGGGCATTCATGCTGAATTGCTGATAAGAAAATTCAATGATAAATGATCAAACATGAGCTGCAACATTCATTCTCTGGCAATCATGTTTGATCATTTTATCTCTGAACTTTCTTATGAAGTATTGGCTCGGATTTTAAATCCATGGACCATTGGTGGATTGGTGATAGCAACAATCGTGTGCCAAGGTTACTTAGATTGCTATCACAGCCGGATAGTTCTCTCAGTTGGGGAAAATGAAGGATGTTGCTCATATTGCTTGGATGGACCCAGAATTTTAGAAATGTTCAAATGAATATGAACGCAGATGCCCTGTTGACATTCAGGGAAAACATGAGCTTTTGATTGTAGAAAAAGGTAGCAGTTGAATCGTTGAAATCCTACTTTTGGATTCCACGAGTAATTTGGCTAGGACGGAAAAATACCACTATGCAACAACAAATTCAGCACAGACCAGATATTGGTACCTCGACCGCTTGGTTTGTATTTCTCTTGTGGAGGAGAGTTCCCTTGATATACACAATTGACCATTTTCAGAAAATATTTCATTCGGCCTATGCTACATTTGTCTTTGATGATTGCTCAAATCGTGGTTGACACCTAACCTGACATTCCTGCTTGTATACAGCAGTGCCTCTGACTGATCTCTCTCACTTTTGTGCTTTTCGTTTCCCATGGTACTCCCCATTCTCTTTTACTTAGATTATTTATTCACCCCATTTGTGTATAGCATGACGGGGTGTGCTCTCCAACTTGTTTCATTAGAAGGTAATAATGGCAGGTGGTCAGACTAAATTCGTACTTTATTTGTTTCTAAATAAGTACGGGAGCTCAAATGCTAATCTATCTCTATTTCTAAAACAAATAATGTTTCCTTAAACTGTCAATTGGAACCCTAATCGGAATCTGAAAAAATCAACCGGAATTCTAATCAAAATCCGAACAAATCATTCAAAATCTCAATCTAAACATGGATAATCAATATATCCGAAAAAATCAATTAGAATTCCAATCAGAATCCGAACAAATCATTCAAAATCTCAATCTAAACACAGATAATCAATATCTCGCATGATTATAGCACAACCTGTATATGAAGTTGATAGTATCTATTATATTACCCGTAGCAACATACGTGCACCCATAGAAAACACAAATAAAAATAGGATGTTATAATAGATAAGAATGCCGGCAAAATTGATCGATGTGAAAGACCATGGGGATTTTCTATAATCTTAGGAGAATAAATTGGCACAAATATTATCAAATAATTACAAACAAGCAATCATATGAACACAACTTGAGCAATGGTCACTTAGAATAAACAAATAAGTTTGCTGAAGTTAACATTTACATAAATCATGTCTTTTCACTTCATAGAAATCTGTTCAGAAGAACGAAAGAATCAACAAGCCCATGGACACTTTATTACATCGAAGAGGGCATGGCTCTGATTATTTATTATACATCGGTTCTGGAAATCGAATAACAATAGGGTATACTGGACAAGAATTTTCAGGGTCTTTCAATCATGGTTCGGCCATTCTGACAAATGGCCAGTGGGGGTTCTCTGGATCTAAATACAAAAACTCGGTACGGTCTACCTCAAGCCTGCAGGAAGCTGGCATACTTTGCACCAAGGAATAGCCTCTGCACACATAGCAGTGCGTTTTTCCTCACTTCAGCATTCTCGTGGTTCATGAGCTTCATAACTCGGTCCTTGGCCTTGAGGTCTGCCACCACAATTCGGCCAGATGGGTGGTACTGAAGGAACTGTGAGAGGTCGTAGCAGGCCACGGCAAGAGCAGTGGTGTCACTTGATGTGTCGATAATTGTCATCAGGACACGTAGAATCTGCAAATTTGAAGGTGTTATTCCCTCACAATTTGAGAGTTAATGTGCATAATTAATCCTAATTGAACTATTCAAACTAGCTGAGAATTGAATTTGAATCTTCAACTACTTTGGTCTATGTGCGCATTTCCCCCTTTTAAGGAACAAAAGATTGCCTGGACTGAAATGATGTGATTCAACACACACACACACACAAAAAGAAATCCATATCTTTTACAGGCAGTTTCATGATATCTTGCTTATTTGAATATCTTATTAGTTCAAGAAAAGACAAGGCATACCTGGAAATCATTTTCTTCGAAATTGTTAATGTTCTCACGCCAGAAACTTGGATCTTTGTGCATTGGAGACCAGTCAAGGTGACCGAGAAGAACTTGCTGTTTGTACTTATCAAATGAGCGCAACTTCTTGAGGTTGTCTTTGAGTCCCACCTCTAGTTGATTCAAAGCATCTAGTAGATCCTGGTTGCACAAACAATAGCAAATGTTGTTAGCACAAAAGTGGAAACAGAGAAGCTCAAATGGGCTGTGCATATAGTCTTCATCCATTCACATGTATTTCTGCTGCATAAAGTTTCACAAGTCCCAACTTTTGAAGCAGCAACTAAGGAAGCCTGTCATGCAGATAATGTGAATTATAGTGCTTGACAATGCACAATGCACTAACTCTGCGATGTTATCAAGAAAAAATTCCAACTGTTCAATTTCCAGGGTTTCCACAGGGAGATGGAGACCAGATCATACAAAAAGAAGGTTCAGCAAACTAGAAAATAAGCTTACAGGACAACTCATTTCACTGCTATAGTTCTCAAAGTGATGAAAAAGAGATTAAAAAATTATAATTATGTTCCTTCTTAATACAAAGATACACAGCTCTCATGCGTGTTCATCGAAATAAAATTATAATTCTAGTAAATTGTTTCACTTTTCCCAGGTTTAAGCAATACCTTCACCAGACCATAGTTACAAGAAAAAAAATAGTGAACCTAAACTGAAAATATAGGTTTTGAAATGGGTTTTCTCAAACTGAAAGTGCAACCTTTTTCTCTTCCGACTGAACACTCAAAATGCCACATATTTGAGAAAGGTTTCAAGAAAGCATATGCTTGCCATTTTGCGATTCCCACATTTATTTCGATTTCAAACAACAATTCAGAGATAGAGATTCTAACATTCTATGTGTACTTTCCCAATGGAATACTGTAAAATCCAAAGGTTTGGAAAGCTCCTCACCTCATCAGTCCATGCTTGAGCTTTCAAGTTTTGTACTATCTGTGGCAATCCAAGATCGATCATCTGGGCAGCAAATGCACCCTTGGCCAGCAAATTACGGAAGGACATGACAACAACTCTGACCACCTTCAATTTTATGTATATTGTTAACTTTTTTGATACGAAGTAACTACAGTGACATTAATATGACATGAAAATTTGGAAGATTACCTTCTCTTTAGTAGAGACTTTGACAACCTCTACAAGTCTTGGCATAACCCTTGTAGTGGACAAATAATCAACTGCTGCATCATAAAAGGATAAAAGCCAGATGCAGAGGCAAGTTTCATAAAGGAGCTGCACAGGAAAAAGAGAACGAACAAAGATCGGGAAGTTAAATTTTGAGTTATAGAAGATGAAACAGTTTATGCCTGATATCTGATTGAACTGCTTAGAGTCCTAACAAGACATATCTTCTCAAAGATATTTCCATTCAATATGTTTAGGGACAAGCAATAACCTGAATTGACTGTTGTGTTGAAGCTGGGGATATTAAAGGAATGAGCAGCTTGATACCATCCGCTTGAACAAATAATGTCCTAACATATGCTTCTCTTAGCAGAGTGGAGAGGCAGTGGATAGCAGTAGGAACAGAACAGCTCGGGTGGGTAGGATTCCTCAGCTGCAAAACATGATACTAAATTTCAGAACTCCTGAATGCTAGTTTCACAGCATAACATACACAAAGTGATAATGAACTACAACAATTGACATGTTCTAACCTGAGAACAGATCCAATCAACCAAACCTCTCAACACATCATGTGTTGAAGTAAGCTTGCTCTTCGAATTTGAAGAGTCTCCATTTGGAAGCATGCCATTCTGATGCTTAGGCCGTGCACTATAGTCAAAGTAAAGTAAGATTCTACAAGTAAACTTGCATGATGAGCACTCAAATACTGGCCTAGTTACCTTACTATATCAGTCAATATCTTACAACTTTTTTCTTGTACAAACCAGTTGCCTTTCCAGAGCAATCTGAAAATTATAATTTTGTTAGCTAAGTATGATGGTCAGATAACAAATTAAAGCAGGGCTAGCAAGGTGGACGCACTCATCCTAGCATGCCAAACAAAACAGGCTATAAGGTAAAGAAGGTGACTCTTCTAATAATAATGCCCTATTTTCTGAACAGAAGAAATGTGCAGTTTCCTTACTTATACGATAAAGAGACAGCAGAAAAATAAAACAAGAATAGAATACTTAACTTAAGAAAGGCTCATAAATATCTTCACCAGACAGAGATTGGTCATAGAACAGTGTTGCGCGTTTAGGATTTGCTGAAAACAAAGGTCAACAATGTAGCATAAATAACTTATAACCCAATCGCTTAATGAAGCATATGAATAGTTTTCTTCAACAAGAAATAAAAATGCAATGGATAGTTACGCACTTGCAAGCATCTCATCAATGAGGGCAAGCACATATTCCACAGTCTCTTCCTTAGAGATACTCCGTAGTATATTCAGAAAAACTCGAACATATGCTGGCCCATCCTGTAAGAATAGAGTCCATCGATCCTTGCGTTATAAAACTAGTTTAGGGTAACCAAACAAAGGTATACAGATAAATACAATAAAAATAGAATGTAAACTATTTTGAATGGCGAGTATAAGGAAGTAAAACTTATATGAGGAGTGCAAGAGAAAAGAGCAATTAATCAACTAGATCCCCTTTTAACAGTTAAATAATGTCTATGAAATGTTGAATTAAGATAAAAATACTAAAGAGCAAGAAAAAGAAAATTGTGACCGAAGAATCCGGACATCAATCATTTCAACATAGTACTAATTTGAAAGATGGAAAAATAATGCTGGTGTTTAAGCTTTTATAATTGCACGAATTTAGGTGACAACGCAACTCACCTCCTCAAGCAAAGGAGCACGCTGGCTCTCTGGTTTCTGGTCATAGCGCCGTAAAAGCTGAAGGCATGTCCCAGAAATAAGCTTAGTTGACATGTAATGCTCCCATGGAATGTCCCGCTTGAGAACCTTAAGATATAAAACCACAATACACAAAATTAATAAACAAAATAGTTTTCCTTCCTGCTAACATACTGCAACCGAAAAGTCTACAATCCTTCTGATGCTTGCAACAATTTCATGAAAAGTATCCTAGCCAATAAAGAAGGCACCGTAACACATGAAGAGTAATATGCCAAGGCTAGAAATTGTAATTACCCAAAAACTTGATCAGCAAAAATAGATAGTGTCTGCAGTTCGTTACCTAGTATTAATTAAATTAAAAAGGCATGTGATTTATAAATTTCCCATGGACTTGATCAAAAGTTCAAAACACAATATCAGGCAGGCAGTACCTCTTTGAAGCATATGTCAGGAGACATATCGAATAGGTTTCTAATCGCTTTGAAACAGCAGATTGATTGCTAATCAAACTGGAGCTAGAGAGGCGGTCAGGGTGGAAGTGGTGCATCTGATCTTAGAGCAGCTTAGTGCAGTAGTGAGAATTGGCAGGTGGCGGCAGGCCAGCAGCCATGCAGAAAAGGTAGGAATTGGGGATGTCGACTGGGTTGGGAAGAAGATAAGGCTAGTCTTCTTTTGTTTAGTTTTGCAATTATTTTTTTTCTGTCAAAATAGAATATTTCTGGACTTCTGGTCAAGAAGACCGTGATAGCAAATGGAATACATTGAGATCCATGTGGGTGGTAATTTGCAATAAGACTTTTTTGTAATGGAAAATTCAAGTTACAGGATTACAATAGTGGCAAGTATACAATTTTCCCATAACCAAAATATGCAATGCAATCAGCAGTATGATGGCACATTGGACCCGGAACAGAATTACCAGGGATATTTGCATGGACTGATTCACTGGCATGACACTGCATTGACCCCACAGCGTACTTATCCAACATACACAGTATAAGCTGGTTATGTTCTAGGTCGTGCCTCATCATATAGAAACTGCACGCTATTTGTCCTTTGAATAACAAAAAAGCCCATGACGATCGGTGATCGCTACAGTTTCCGCTATAGTCAATCATGCTACCGCTATGGGTCATGTAGTAGCAGCTGCTCTCCAGGCTCCATAATGACCACCACAAAATGTGAGCCCAAGTTGCAAGTTGCAAGTTGCGACATAGCAGCATGCACAAGTGATAAGTTCGGTCTGCTTAAAGTACCACTGCAGCAGATCCTAGCAATTTTTCAGGAGTGTCCAGTCGCAATTCGCAAGCGTATCCTATGTACCACACTACAGCCTCTTAATGCGTCCAACTAAACTAACCCGCACTCCCCGGCCAAAAGACTGTAGGAATCGCAGAAACCAGGCACAATGAAGCTAACAGGCATCAAAAGTTGAAGCTGGAACAGGTTCGGGAAGCGGGTGAGCAAACAATCCCAGGCACTGACCTGCTCGGTGGTGAGCTCGGCGCGATCCATCGCGGCGGCAGGGCAAGCACCGCCCCCGGGTCCACCTGCAAGACCAAACCCCGGATCAGATCGGAAGCCCCATCCTCCCACAGCTTACGGATCAGATCGAAGCGACCGAGCCCCGCGGCCGGAGATCCCCGCGGGAGATCGCCCGGGCGGGAGTAGAAACGTGCTCGAGATCGGAAATTGAGTCCCCCCCCCCTGCTACTCACCTGGCGCGCGCGACGGGAGGCGGGCGAGGGATCGGTAGGCTCCCCGCGACGATTTGGGGACGGAAGGGAGAAGAAGAGGAGAGAGGGATCTGAGAGAGACAGGGGCGTAATTAGATGAGAGCGAGACCGAGACGAGTGGCCGAGTCCGTGCCGGGGTGGGGCCCACGTTACATGGCCACGTGGAGAGTCGTGTTCTGCTGTGCCTGCACCTGATCGCCATCGATCCATCCCGCCGCGCGAATCTTACAGCCGAATTTTTCTTAAAAAACATTTTAAGAAAAAAAATACTGCTATATGTTTGCAGGCGGTCAGCTGGAATATGGTCTGCATCTAATCATTTGTGCAACGGGATTAGCCTAAACGAAATATTAGCATTTTGCATCGATGCTTTTTCCTGCTAACTGACCCCTGCCATTGCCACGCACGCAGGCACACTTTTCTCCTAATGTCAACTGCTTTGTGTGCTGCAAATGGATTAGTTCTACACGGCACACATAAGGTTACACAGGACATTTAAGAATTAAGACAATGATGAATGAACGGTTTGTTCTCAGTCACAACTCACAAAGTTCCTTTCTTTCAGCCCTCAAAAAAAAATTCCTTTCTTTCAGGGAACCCACACAAGTTCTTTGTTCCAATCAGTTGTCAAGTTAACACAAAATCCGGCTCTTTTCCAGTCAGTTGTACCAGTAGATTGACATGTACCCTTGTTACACTAACTACACAAACACTTCAGAACTGAGTTTCTTCCTCAGACCAGGTTTTGCAGACTGAAACATGTGAGCTCTATGAGTTCTTTTTCTATCAGAGTCTCAGTTGTTTGGGACCTCAACAATGCTGGATAACAGGCTCCTTAGCTCCACCATCACAACATCCTGCTCACCCTTCACCTACATTAAGGAAACGAGAACACATTTAGCAGTTGGAAAACTCCCGATGACAGATTTATTAGATCCGTGTAGCAGGCAGTTGCAGGAAAGTCTTTAGACAACGTATTTACCTCAATACAGAAGACGCTCTCTGCGTAACCATAGAACGTTATTGTGCTCATGCTGGTGACCTGCGCATTGTAGCTGCAGAGTGCTTCCAGCACCTTGGTGAAGATGCCGGCCTTCTTGCAGAAGACCTTGAGGTGGTACTTGTACGGCCCCAGAGGAACCAGCTCCACCTGGCCCTGTGGAGATGCATAGCACAGTGAGTTTGAGGAAATAGCGATACATTACGGCTAAACATTCCAGCTGGAAATCAGACATGACCCAGCAGCCGATGATTTCAGGTTTTCTGCTCTCGTTTATTCTAACAAATTTCAGAGCTTATCATCTGTGTAAATGATATGTTGGCAGTTGAAGTTACGCAATGTTCTCCGGATCAATAAATAAGAGTAAATTTGAGGAAATTTTGTACCAGTTCAAGCATTTACCGCCGACCGTCAAATATTGAAAACCTACTAGGTCAGTGTGTTTCAGGATTGTGATAAGATGGGCACTAGTTGATCAGAGTTTTCTGAAGATGCACAAGCACAACAACTGATCCTCAAGCCCAGTGTGTTCCTAACATTCTCCTTCAACTACTTGAACCATCCTGGTAGTATCAATTCAAGCATTTGCTACACTAGCTGATATTCTCTGAAATGGATCACCAATTGATCCGAATTAAAAAAAAATTCAGAATGATCGATTCTGAAGTCCAAAGGTGTCCAAGCATTTCTTCTTCCACTAGCTGAACTGTTATGGTAGTAGTATAAATAAAGGAATTCATAGCAGCAGCAATTACCTGATACGGCATGTTTTCAGCGGCCGCGAACGATTCAGAGCACGACGCGCTGCCCTGCTTCTCCCAGGCCTCGCCAGGCGAGTCGGCGAGCTGTTGCTGCAGCTCAAGGACCTGGTTCTGGAGCTTCTTGATGTGATCGATCGCATCCGCCAGGGTGGACTCCTTGCTCATCTGAACCAGAAGGGGAAAACATCGCAATCGAAACACGTCAGGGCAAATGTACTCCATGCGTTGCAGGATAAATGAAATTTTGCAGCTTTATTATTTCAGATTCAGAAAAACAAGAGAAAGTTCATCTTCAGTGGCTGTCGTTGTTCCGAAAAAAAAAGAAGAAAATCGGAGTTGATGTCCATTGGCTGAATGTGTGCCTCGCGGATGAGTGTAAGGGGAAGCATCGGAGCTTAGTATAGTACCTTGGTGATGTTGGGCACGACGGCCCTGAGCGCGAGGATGTTGCTGTTGAGCCTGCCGCGGCGCCTCCGCTCGGCCTCCAGGTTCTTGGACTTGTACTCCGTCGCCGCCGGCTGGCCGTCGGCCCCGCCGGCCTCCCCCTCCCCCTCCTCCCCCCCTTCGTCCCCGCCGCCAGCGCCGCCGAAGTTGAGCACCGAGTCGACGAAGTCCTCCGCCTTGAGCTCCTCGCTGCTGCGCGCCCTCTGCCGGCGCGGCATTGCTGCCTCCCCGCGCCGAACCGACCACAAGGTTCTCCAAGGCAATAAGGAGGGGAAGTTCAATGCGGCACCGCGCTGCTCTTGCTGCTCCCACTCACCCAGCGCCCCTGCGGTTGCGGCGGTGGCTTATAAGGGCGGAGGAGGGAGGCTGAGGATTCTCGCGAGGGGGAGGCAACCCGAGGCCCTGCTGGTGAGATGGCTTGAACGCAAGTGAGATGGCCGGCCGGGCCCTGCTGGTTCCCAGGGAAGTTAGTTGGAGCGGCGCCGGACGGGCTGCGCTTGCCCCGGTTGGTTACGCTGTGGACACCCACCAATGACTTCTTGGCCCTGGCCTGGCCAGTGGGCCCCCCACAGCTTGCCATGCCGTCTGGAAACTGAAAGATGCCAAGCCTTGAGGTGCGGTTGGGTCACTCTTCACTGTGGGCAGGGTCATGGGAATTCATGGGGGAGAGGGAGGTAAGATCATGGGAGGGTCATGAAGATATGGACCATATCAGGGCAAGATCTCTGGAACTATTTTGCTGCTATGGACCATATCAGGGCAAGATCTCTGGAACTATTTTGCTGCTGTGTTTTCGCTTTCTCTGGAAAAAAAATGTGTTTTCGTTACTGCAGGTACAGTAGCTGCAAAGACGCTGCCGTGGTGAGTACTTGTTTTGTGATCTGGTACTAACTGAAAGATGTGATGATTGGAGGCGTACGGTACATTCAGGTTGTAGGATCATGGGAGTTCGCAAAAAGGAAGGAAAGATATTTGAGGATAGCGAAGCACGTAATGATAGCAGCAAAGATCCCGTCTTTGATTCATGAGGCCTTCTTAGTCTTGAACTCTTGATCAGTTAATTTGATGGGAAGCATCTAGCTAGGTAATTGGAGGGAAAATCTATGATTTAAACAGAAAAAGGAAGCTTGATCTTCGACAGACTCGCCTAGATCGCCACTTTTCTCCGTTGTGAGCAAAGATTTGCATAAAGACACGACTTATTGTTTCATTCGATCACACTCACACCGAAACAAACCGCTATCTGGTCTCTTGCTAGCTCGCTTGTTTCACTGTACTAGCGTGTGATTGTGCTCAGGTGGTGGGAGGTCGGCGCTCGGAGCAATTTCATCCGGGGTATCCGGCCTACAGCACTCACATGTGAAAAATTTACAGCGTCCCTTGGTGAACCCCTTGCCCTTGTCGGGGTCGTTGCAATTTTTCACGCAGCGCTTGGACTTCACGCAGTAGCCGTCCCACAGCGGGAAGCACTTCTTACTGTCCGACACACCACCAGCCTCTTGGGCTGCACCAGTGGAACAAAAACAAATCGATCAACAAGATCATAACAAGTAATTGGTCCGTCAACTGCGACCACCAAAAGATCGATGAGGTCTTTGTGCATCAGAGTTTCAGGAATAGGATATATATATACCTGATGGCATTGCAAGCAGCAGCATCAAGAGGCAAAAGCAGAGCAAGGCCTTGTGTGGCCCGTGTTAGCATTGCCAAAACTTAAATCAGTGGCACATTACTTCAGGATCTTAACATAACCTAGTTCATGACAAATCAATCTAATGCGGAATAAATTGGTAAACATTATACCAGCGTTAGCAGTAGCAGCAGCCATTTACGTCTGATCCGTAGAGGAAGTAGGCGTTCTTGTCGGTGTAGGAGATGCAGCAGCAAATTGGCGTCCTCCGGGCGCCAAACGGGAGTGTTTGGCCTTCCAAACCCCTCCAGTGCCCTTAGCGATCAGACTAGCGGTGGCTAGGGTTTTAGAATGACGTGAATGTGTGATTAAGGTGCTAACCACGACCTTATATTTATAGGCACTGTGGGGCTGGGGGCCAGCCTCTGGAAACGGGCCTAATGGGCCTGCTGATCACAGCCCATTAGGGTTTTATCATTAGATTTCCTTAATCGCGTTTAGATGGTTTAAACGCTTCCTTAATAGTGAAGATCACAATATCTTAACTGAAATTTATTTCCAACATTCTCTCACTTGATCGAACGGTTAAGGCTAATGTTCGTATCATACTAATGTTCACCCTTAGTAGTAACAGAAAGTACCGGACCAATGCGTCGTCAGTAGCTTGATGCACTACTGGGACCCCATTACCCACAGTCTCACTGAAACACCTCGGTAGAACGCTTATTCATTAGTTAGGAGTCATAATGGCCCTAAACCAAGACCTAAAGACTATCCACCAAACCCATATTAGTAACTTGCTGCTTAAACACGTTCAGTGGTAAGCCTTTAGTGAGCGGATCCGCTAACATAGAATTAGTTCTTATGTACTCAATCTTAATGGTTCGATCCTGGCATCTTTCTTTCACAACACAATACTTAAGGTCAATGTGTTTGGAAGCACCACTTGACTTGTTGTTACTCGAAAAGAATACTGCAGACTGATTATCGCAGTATAACGTTATAGGTTCCGTAATGCTGTCAATTACCTTGAGGCCCGGAATAAAATTCTTAAGCCAAACAGCCTGTCCAGTTGCTTCATAGCATGCCACAAACTCAGCTTGCATCGTCGACGCTGCAACTAAACTTTGCTTAGAGCTTTTCCATGATATAGCTCCACCAGCTAACGTGTAGATATATCCTGATGTAGATTTCCTACTATCCACACATCCAGCAAAGTCAGCATCAGTATAACCCACAACTTCCAAGTTATCTGATCTTCTGTATGTGAGCATGAAGTCTTTAGTGCCTTGGCAGTAACGTAATGCCTTCTTGACACCAACCCAGTGGACCTTTCCGGGATTTTTCTGATATCTTCCAAACATTCCGGTAGCAAATGCCAAGTCAGGACGCGTACAGACTTGTGCATACATCAGGCTTCCGACAGCTGAAGCATAAGGTATGTCCTTCATCTCATCTGATTCCAATTGGTTCTTAGGACATTGGGCTTCACTAAACTTATCGCCCTTCGCTAATGGAACAGGTGTGGCCTTACTCTTATCCATATTAAATCTCTTAAGCATTTTCTCAATATATGCTTTTTGAGATAATCCTAGTACTCCTTTGGTCCTATCTCGGTGTATCTCAATGCCCAGAACATAAGAGGCTTCACCAAGATCTTTCATATCAAAATTGGATGAAAGAAATCCCTTTGTCTCATGCAGCATACGCTTATCGCTGCTCGCTAATAGGATATCATCCATATAAAGCACTAGAATAATAAATTTACCACCCTTTATCTTAGTGTAGATACAATTATCCACATCATTCTCCTTAAATCCGAATTTCTTAATCACTTGATCGAATTTAAGGTTCCACTGTCTTGACGCTTGCTTAAGCCCGTAAATAGATTTCTTAAGTCTGCATCCTAAATGTTCCTTGCCCTTCACAACAAAACCTTCCGGTTGTGCCATGAAGATGTTCTCATCCAAGTCACCATTAAGGAACGCAGTTTTTACATCCATCTGATGTAGCTCTAAGTCATAATGAGCCACTAGCGCCATAACGATTCTGAATGAATCTTTCTTAGACACAGGGGAGAAAGTTTCATTATAATCAAGGGTCAGTTGGATCCATGCCACTACAATTTCACAATTTTTGATTTCATGTTCATCATGTTCAGCTGAAAGCAAACTAAAAAAGAAATTGGTTTACTATACTATACTATACTATTAGTAACACATATACTTTTTTACCTTAGCTCTTTATTTATTGTTCATTGAGCAGTTCAAATGCTTTGAGTGCTTATCAGATAAGAGGGATCAATATTCTTCATTCGTTTATTTTTTTAATGAAAAATTTCATTCAAATCCATTCTTTCTCATAACTTGAGAATATGTACAGCGCAGAACAGAAAAGAAGGCAGATTTGAGTGGCATGATTTTCAACGTGAAACCCAATTTCACGGAGTTGTGGTGGCATGAATCGAATTTTCCCTATAATCAACCCCTTCCTTTTGTGTAAAACCTTTGGCTACAAGTCTTGCTTTGAATCGTTCGACATTCCCTTTAGAATCACGTCTAGTCTTGTAGACCCATTTACAGCCTACTGGCTTGACTCCATTAGGAATATCTACCAGATCCCAAACATCATTGGAACTCATGGACTTAAGCTCTTCTTCCATGGCCTCAACCCATTTGGCAGAGTTCTCACATGATACTGCCTCTCTAAACGAGTTAGGATCATCAGCTTTCCCAATATCATACATGTCTTCACTTAAGTATGTCTCATAATCAGGGAAAACTGTCTCTTTCCTAGCCCGCTGTGGTCTTCTTAATGGTTCAACAGGCTGAGGTGCTGGTTGAGGTGCAGTTTGAGGCACCTCGACAGGGTTCTCAACTTCAGCATTAGGCGCCATTTGCTCAGCTTGTTGTTCGCTCGCAGGCTCAGGAGCTACTTCAACAGGCGGAGCAGCGCTAGTACTCTGAACAGGAGGCGTAATCTGAACAGATGGTGTACTCTGAACGGAAGGAACAAACAGTGGCACTAACTGAGGTGTTACTGTTTCTTGAATCACCGGGATGGGAAGCTCAGCCCGTATTTCTTCAAGATTAATTTCCCTCCTCGGAAAGCTCCCACTGATTCCTGCATCCTCTAGGAATACAGTCTGCCTGGTCTCAACGAACTTAGTGAAACGATCAGGACAGTCGAATCGATATCCCTTAGACTTATCAGGGTATCCGATGAAATATTAGCTCACCGTCTTATCATCTAATTTCTTTTGCTGTGGATTAAATAACTTAGCTTTGGCTGGACAGCCCCACACACGCAAATAATTAAGCGATGGTTTCTTCCCAAACCACAACTCATAAGGTGTTTTTGGCACGGATTTGGAAGGAACATGATTAAGTATGTGTGCATCTATTTTTAATGCTTCCATCCACAGCTCCACAGACAAAGTAGAATAACTAAGCATGCTACGTACCATGTCCATTAGTGTACGGTTACGACGCTCAGCAACTCCGTTTTGCTGTGGTTCGTCCGGCATACTGTACTGGGCCTTTATACCATTCTCTTCAAGATACTTAGCGAATGGTCCAGGTACTTGGCCGAATGGAGCATGTCTCCCATAATATTCACCACCTCGATCCGATCTCACTAATTTAATAGTGACATTATGCTGATTTTCCACTTCAGCCTTGAATATTTTGAATTTATCTAATGACTCGGATAGATCATGAATGGGGTAAATATAACCATAACGAGAGAAGTCATCTGTGAAAGTAATGAACGAGTCAAAACCATCAACAGACTTTACTGGGAACGGGCCACAAATATCAGTATGAATTATTTCTAATAAGCCCGAACTCCGAGTAGCTCCTTTCTTAATTGTCTTAGCGAATTTCCCCTTAATACAATCAACGCATTGTTGATCTAATTATGAGAGATCTAATGAATGGAGTATCTCTTCTCTTATGAGACGCTCAATTCTCCCCCTCGAAATGTGGCCCAAACGACAATGTCACGATTTCGAAGAAGTCTCATCATCACGCTTACGCTTATGCGATACATCATCCACATTCATTGCAGAATAAACATTATCAAGAGAGAGCAAATAAAGATCGTCTTGCAAATGACCAAGGCCCACACTTAAATTATGAAATTTAATGTTGCACACAGAGTTGCCAAACTCACAAATATGTCCCGACTTATCTAAACGCGAAACAGAAATAAGGTTTCTCTTCAAACTGGGAACATAAGGAACATCATGCAAACTAAGGTTGAAGCCGCCTGGTAACTCCAAATTGAAGCTCCCAATGCCTTCAACCTTCACTTCATTGCCATCAGCCACTCTTAGACTTCGCTCCCCCTCTCTTATAGTTCGGATCGAACTGAATACCTGCAGTGAATTGGAAATGTGCACAGTGGCACCTGAGTCAATCCACCAAGTATTAGGAGAAAAATTCACTAAGAATGATTCATCAATAAAAGATACATAATCAGTAATTGTACCTTTGTTCTTAAGCCACTCCTTAAATCCATGGCAATCTTTCTGCTCATGTTTAGGTGACTTGCAGAACTTGCACAGCCTCTCATTAGAGGTCTTCTTATGTGACACGGCCTTGCTCTTATGGCCCTTAAACTTTCTCTTATGCTGCCTGCTGCTGCCAGACTCAGCCTGATGCTTAGGAGTGTTGCTCATGCTAACACGCCCAAAGCGCTCGCTGACCATGTTGACAGCATCCTTCATCCTCTCAGCTTTCTGCCTTTCTTCTTCCTCAACACAGTAGCTAATGAGCTCAGCCATGCTCCAAGTCGCCTTCTGAGTGTTGTAGCTTATTTTGAAGGGACTGTACTGTACTGGCAGAGAAGTCATGATGAAGTGCACCAGAAAACCATCAGAGATAGCCATATCCAGTGTCTTCAGCTTATTTGCCATGTCACACATGCTCATAATGTGCTCCCTGATTCCACTTTGCCCATCATACTGTGAAGTCAGCATCTTCATGATCAGGGTGCTAGCATAAGTCTTGGAAGAACTCTTAAAGTTCTCCTCCACCTTGGCAAGGTATGCCTTGGCGCTCAGATCATTACCATCCTTGTCCTTACCAGGAATAGCACCACAGATGGCCGGAGTGATCGTGTTCTTAATGATCATGTTGGCCATCCTGTCTGATCTCTCCCACTTCTCAATGGCAGTACGATCACCATTGGGATCAGCGGGCTCTGCTGGCTTGTCTTGACGTAAGGCGAGATCATACTCGCACACAGCAATGGCCACCTGAACATCTTTATACCAGCTGGGGTAGTTGGTGCCATTTAGGGGCTCAATGGACTTCAGGTAGCCCGTCACAGTGTTCACTGAAAATCATGAGAACAATAACTTAATTAAATTCACAATTAAGATGCGCATAAGAAGTATGAAATTAACCCTACGATGGTCTGATTAAAATCATACATAAATTTCAATTTGCATCACCGATGGGGAAAACAAACGAAATTTATCATTAAAACTCATAATTAAATCAACGATGGTCAGAATTAATTACAAGTGCTCTAAATAAACTTCCCGATGGTTCCATTTAAATCGAGTGCATCTTAATTGCTTATGGTGGATAAACATAATTTTCAGTGAATAAATACAATTAAAACATAATTAAAAGCATTTACATAACTCATAGAAATTAATTAACATAATGCTGGTAATAATAAGTGCAATAGAAATAATTAAAGCCTTTAAATATAATAGCAATTAAAATTAAGCTTAAATCATAAGAAACAGTAAAAGAATAAGGCTTTAACATTAAATGGGCTAAAACTCATGAAAAACAGCCCAAAAACATCCCCATGCGCGCGGCCCAAACTGCACAGTCGGCCCATTTGGCCCATCCCGCGAAAACCCTAACTGCGGGCGAATCTGGATCGTCCGTCATGATCTAAGGGCCACGAACTGATGTGGTGCAGTATAAAACAGTGCGTGCGGTCGGAACCCTAGTTTCCTCACTCCACTATCCACTTTCTCCTCAGACACCAGCCGCCGCTCGCCTCAAGGTCCAGCGCCGCGCGCCAGCGTCATGCGCTCGGTGCCTTGGCCGGCAGCAATGTTCTGGCCCCGGCCGTCGCAGCGCGTGCGTGCAGGCTGGCCCGCCTGACGCGCGCCTAACGCGCGGGCGGTGCTGGCTGCCGCCGCTCGCACGTAGCAGGGAGCTGCGCCTGGGGCGCTCTGCGGCTCGGGCCGGCTGGCCGCCGCCTTGTGCCACGCGCGGGAGCTGCGCGCCCCGCTCATGCGCGCGGGAGCCTGGGGGCCGCCGCCACCTGATGCGCGGGCCCGGCAGCGCGCCCACCCCGGCCGTGAGCGCCGGCCGCCGCTGCAGCCCCAAGGCTCCGCCTTGGGCCACGCGTGCCGCCTGCTCGGGCCCGGCCGCCGCCTGATGCGGGTGCAGCGCGCGGGTTCCAGCCCGCCACCTTGACGCGCCACCCCGGAGCTCGGCTGCCATGGCGCCCCGTGGGCCCTCTCGCCGGCGTGCCGTGCGAGCTAGTCGCGCGACATGCCGTCGAGGGGCTCCACTGGATGCCTCTTTCGGCAACCACGCGCGGCGGATCAAGATGCCACGCACTGCTCCGTCGATTAGTGGTAAGCGACAGGTAAGCAACTGATGCTTCACTTTGGGTTAGGGTTAGGGTTCATGGAAAAATTTGGGGATTTCAAGATGCGATCTGAAATTTGACTCCCCTTTTTCTAATTGCTGACTGATGCATCTAATCTCATAGATTTGGGCTTTAATTTCGCGGAAGTTAACATGAATAGAGATCTAATTTGGGGAACAGATTAAGTAGCAGCAAACCCTAACCTTAATTGCATAGCTAATCATCAATTTGCCTCGGTTTAATCATGAATTAGCATAAACATTAATGATTTGCATCTAATCCGAGACACTTAGCATTAACAGATCATGATTAATCTTAAACTTGATCTAAACCGAATTAGATTAGATCTAATCTCGTGATCAGAAACTTAATTAACCATGATTTAGATCTAATCACGCATGATTAATACATAAAAGCCATTCTGCAGGATCTAATTGCATCTAAAACATGAATCAAACTTAACTGTGCAATAGGATCTAATCTGCACAGCACGTTTTGCATCTTAAAACCGACGAAAACAGAGGCATAAACATGGCTCAAAATTGACCGTGCATGACTAGGTTAAGATGGCTCATGATACCAATTGTTAGCATTGCCAAAACTTAAATCAGTGGCACATTACTTCAGGATCTTAACATAACCTAGTTCATGACAAATCAATCTAATGCGAAATAAATTGGTAAACATTATACCAGCATTAACAGTAGCAGCAGCCATTTACGCCTGATCCGTAGAGGAAGTAGGCGTTCTTGTCGGTGTAGGAGATGCAGCAGCAAATCGGCGTCCTCCGGGCGCCAAACGGGAGTGCTTGGCCTTCCAAACCCCTCCAGTGCCCTTAGCGATCAGACTAGCGGTGGCTAGAGTTTTCGAACGACGTGAATGGGTGATTAAGGTGCTAACCACAATCTTATATTTATAGGCACTGTGGGGCTGGGGGCCAGCCTCTGGAAACGGGCCTAATGGGCCTGCTGATCACAGCCCATTAGGGTTTTATCATTAGGTTTCCTTAATCATATTTAGATGGTTTAAATGCTTCCTTAATAGTGAAGATCACAATATCTTAACTGAAATTTATTTCCAACAGCCCGGCCATTGCTTTCTACGAACTGCGGTGTCTTAAGCTGCATGTGTTGAGATGGTTATATATAGTCACATGGTTCAGGTTACATAGATGGCAGTGTGGGCTGTAGATTAATGTTATCTGGTGAGTGTTAATCCTGGCCTGGTTCATGGAAGCATGAATTAATGGACTGGCTTATTATTTCACGGTGATTTTTATCAGGGGTGCAAGCACTAGTTTATCTGGAGGTTTTTTTATGTGCCAGAATTACTGCCTTACGTGATAATCCCGTGCACTTTGATTATAGCTTGTACTGACTACAAACCAATATATTACCTGGGCTGCAGATGTATTCAGATACCAAACCCTCGCACTTGGATATTAGTAGGAAATAATTCAAAGTTAGGCATGGTATTAAGATCTTGTACCTTTCCTCACTATATGCTATATTACTACTCCGACTCATTCTCTTCCAAATCTTCCAATGTGTATTAGGTTAACGTCTACAACATTAATTAGTTTCATTAAATCTACCATCAAATAAGTCTTCATAGTGCATTTGTTTAGTATTTTAGATGTCAATATATTTTTTTTATAAATTTTGTCAAACTTTTGTTTGAGGAATATGTCAAAGTTAAACAAGTGCTATATATCTTGTCAAAGTATGATTTAGGACACAACTAAAACATTTTAATTTTTTAGAAAGAAGGGAACAAATAACCAATTTTCTGCCTTGTTCTTTGTGCTATATATTCTTTGACCTTTTAAACTCAGCTAGTTAGATCGGCGCACCATGCGTGTCTGACTCTGACGTCTATACCAAAAGTATTAACAGATGAAAAACACATGCTCCTACATCAAAAGAACAATTCATCATCGACCGAATCAAATAAGAAACAACAAATCACAAGGACTAATGATTTTTTCAGCAAATTGATTGTATGTTAATGGATACTTATGCAACTTCCTAGCAGTTATATTGCAACTGGAGGAAACCAGTACTAAGTACAAAATGACCATTCGAGCAACTAGCGGTTAAATTTTCAGTTGCTGATTAGCATTGCCTTTGTATTTGCTTCGTTATGCACCTCAATCGAAAGTACACACAGATCTCTAGCTCAAGTTGTCAAAAGGGCTTCCAGAGTGACCGTGATGGTGCGACTTAAAAAAATAGAGAGTGCCCAAGCATATGCCTTATTATTTCAATCGATCATTGGTTACACCAAATGGAAGTTTCCAAACGCACCAATGCATAAAAAACATCCGACCTCCTAATACCAAGCAGTTTTCATAAGGCGTAGCTGTGGACATGGGTTGCTCAGGAATCGAAGCAGCTCTTTGGGTTCTCAAAATTCTTACAACAGAGGCACAGTAAGTCTCTGCATATCCAGTCGGTGTAGGTATCATCGTCGTTGCAGCACGGCTTGCGGCAGTGGCTATCCTTTGTGCAGCCAATGGTAACCGCCGGGTAGCAGTCGTCCAGCGCACCGACCTCTTCTACACCAGTGAAAACGAATCGGTCGAGCTTACAGGAAGAGATTCTAAGCATGTCACTCACAAAGTACTTGTGCTGGTCACCAAAAGATCCATTGGAAACACATGAGTTTTCAGAGATGAGAGAGATGATGCATGCATGTGTACCTGATGACAAGGCGAGCAGCAACAAGAGCCAAAAGCACAAGAAGGCCTTGTTTGATTCCACCATCGTTTTCAACTTTGACAAAGCTTCTTGAGCACAGTGATGGGTTGCAGTGCTGTTCTGACTTGCAGTTTCCAATGGGTATATATAGTTTTAGAAAAAGATTAAGGAAAAGTTGACAACGTGCACTGTAAATTAATAGCAAATTTGGTGCATGAGGCCATGGGTCATTAACCGATTTATTTAGGGAGATTTTGTGAAGGATACAGGCATTAGATTGGAGGATTTCCCTATATCACAATTACTGTCTTTCGTGATCATACACACTCTGTAGGACAGTAGGACAGTTGCAGATTTAATTTGCAGTAGTAACAAATATTGCCTCGGTATCTTTGCTTTTAATTTCTTCATTACCTTCATATACCAAATCTTCATAGGTGTAGAAGAGGTACAATTCTGAATTCAAAAAATAACGCATGAGAATTCAGAACTGTACCTTGCCAAGTGTGCGGAAATACATAGGGTGACAACTGACAAGAAACGACAGGAATGGCTGAGAGGTAAAATTTTAGGTGAAACGATAGGTTCATGATGTTGTTCGCAGTTACTCAAACACATGTGGCTTTCATGGTCTTTATCTTTTTCGCGACCATACCTGAGCACATTTTTCATTAAGAGGGAGGGTCTTTCTGGTTATCTTACAAGTTTGCAAGTTTTATTTCAAATTTCATCTTTGTTATCCCGTTTTTCTATCTTCACTGGCAGCACCTCCTACCTTTTTGTATCGTCTCTTTTATCTATCTAAACAGGAAAATACGCAGATTTCTCGTGTGAGTTCTTGTAAGGACTCGCCTTGCCCAAAGTGTACTCCAGTATTAGGGGAAATGGGGAATAACACATGGCTTATATTATTTCTCAATCATTGGAATAAACACAAAGTTTCCCAAGCGCTGCAGAGCCTAGGCTCCCAAACCATGCGACCTCCTCCCACGCTCGTTGCAGCTGAGGGCTAGCCGCTATTTGCAGCAGATGCAGAGGAAGTTTCTGCACTTCCAGCTGGTGTTGGCCTCATCGTCATTGAGGCATGTCTTGCGGCAGCCGCTATCTTTCAGGCAGCCAAGGCTCACCGCCGGGATGCACGACGCGTCCGACACGCCGACATCTTCTGCGCCGGTGAAATGAATCGAGATTATTGCGGGAAGTAACTTAAGCACTTTACTGACAGATTATTTGAGCGGTTACCAAAAGGATCCGTGACAAAATTATACCTGATGATAAGGCCAGCAGCATGGCTAGCCAGAAGCACACCAAGGCCTTGTTTGTTCCGGCCATTGCTTTCTACTCTGAGTGGAGTGTTCTGTTTTGCAGTGTTATTTGGGCTATACTAGGTTACAAAGGTAATCGTGTGTCTGTGTATATAGTGAAAAAAGGCAGGGGATAAATTGGCAATGTAATTACAGTTATCTGGTCAGTGGTGACTTATTTGGTGCATATTTAGTACGTGTTATCCTTATTTGGTACTGCCATTATATTAGAGGAATTCTATAGCGCAAACTCAATACTATCCTAACTATAGAAAAATGCCATCCATCATCATATACTTTGTAGAAATAATTAATGTTTGCTTTATATGGAGATGTTTTTGGATACCACAAATCCTAAAGCTAGTGGGGTAAATTCGTAAGAATAGGATAAGAGTTCTATCCAGTGCCTTTCTACTTAGGCCTTATCGGTTAATCATGGATTAGCAGGGAATGAAGGGAAATTGAGCGGGATTCAAACAGACTTTACACGAGATTGAGTGGGATTAACTCCACCACAAGAGCTTGGGTATTTATACAATCGATGTTATCTTTAACATTCACATATTGTTGAATATTTAAATTGATGAATGCATAATTAGAATTGTTTCATTTTTCTTTTCTTTCTGTAATTACTCGATTGACTTCTCTTTTCTACTATTAGTGCAAGAGCAGAGCACCTGCTATCTCTATCTCTTCTCTTCTCTACTACTAAAAAGACTAATTGCAAGACTTTTTTTTTCGTGCGACCGTCGCCCCTCCAACCTTCGTCAGTCTGCCGTGCGACCGTCGCCCCTCCCACGTTCGTCAGCCATTTTTTCGTGCGACCGTCGCCCCTCCAGTCTGCCGTGCGACCGTCTCCCCTCCCACGTTCGTCAACCGGTGCGATCCCCTAAACCGCGCACTCCCGAGAAACCTTCCCCATCCCGCGCGGGCATCACGGAGCCCTACAGATCGCCGCCATCTGCATCTGCAGACAAGGTCTAAACCCGTTCCGCCGTGGTGACGGAGCCCTAGACCTCGCCGCCATCTGCAGGCTGCGCCGCGTATCGATCGCCGGCACGGCATCCTGTTGACGGGAGGTGAGCTGATTCAGATCCTAATCATCATCGCTCTTATGTCGTTCCTCCATGCATTGTCGCTCTCCTGCTGTTCCTCCATGCATCGTCGCACTATATGCCGTCGGCTTGCAGTTGCAGGAGATCGAGAGGAATAACGTCTTCACACTCAGGAACGTCACGTGGCCGGGGTGTGCTGATTCGGGTGTCTGCCGCACAAGCGCAAGCGGTAAAATGGAACCCCCTCGACCTCCTCTCTCTATTCCCCTACTCCTCGATCCCTCTCGTGCCCTACATCGCCGGCAATTTGGTGGCACAGTGACATCGTAAACCATGGCTGGACGAGGAGCCCGAGTTACTGCTTATTAGTCGTCGCTTGGGAATCTGGGATTTTGTTGAGTTCGATGATCGAGACCTAGCTAATTATACCCTCTTTCCCTGGGAGGTTTAGTTTACCCTGATCATGATTGTCAAACTGCATGAATTAATTCGTGAGATTGAGGTTTTCTCTTCCAATACTTTGTTATGAAATAACTGATGTAATAGACTAATAGTACAGGAGACCATTCTTCTTCCAGGGCTGCAGCCACCTGGGCATTGGCGACACTGGATTAACATTTTTTTCATCCGGTGAGCTATGTGTGTCTCTATATTATATTGCTTATCCCATACCATCTTGATGTGATGCTTTAGTGTAGTTGTTCATTGGACGATGGACTTCCTAAAAATTCCGATCTTACTCCATGCTGTTTATCCCTCGCTCGATCTGTCTAGGCATGCTGGCGGCGTCAATCGACTCGTAGTGCAACATCTTGAACAGGGATAGACTGTGTGTGAAGGAGAGCTGGATCGAAGCAAACCTAATTAGGTCTGCCATAGATTCCACTTGCCGCTGCATTCTAAATTTGAATCTCCTGGTGGTCACTGGATACAATTCATTTGTACAGGTGGTTCTGTGGGTTTTAGGAGGTATGAGTAAATCTGAACGATCTCCCTTCAGGGATGTATCAAACACAATTGGATTAGGTGAGGCCTCCTGCTACTGTTCACCCTTCTCTAAATAGTTTGTTTACTGTATACTAAACGTGAATTAGGTAACCGTGTCCCGAGTCCACGAGCGACAGATCCAAAGGAGGCAAAAAGGCAGCGAGAGAGGGACCGATATGCAGGGATGTCTGCAGAACAGAAGATAGATCGGGTCAAAAAGCAGCGTACATCGAATATGTCTGATGAGAAGAGGGCTGAGTTGAACAAGAAGCGTAGAGAAGCGTACAAGAGGAAGAAAGCTCAATCTGCAGGTGTTGAGAATGTTCGTGACGGCGGTCAGGATGGTGCTCCTTTTACAGGTATGATGTCCTGGAACCACTCTCTAAATTTCTTCTGATTTTTATGGTATTCTATATTAATATTGCACTGGATATCTCACTCTCTGCATGTGCGCTGAAGATCTAAACACAGCTGAAGAGGATACCGACTGGCTACATCGCAATGAATCTTACGAACCGGGTATTGCTTAGTAGCTAGGCTGGTGATTGTATAGTTTCATTTTACCATGTTTATTGCTTTCAGTCCGTAGTCCACACCAATGATAAAGGGTACGCTTCTAGGGGTCACGCGAGGTGCAGACGAGCTTGAGGCTCAGATGACAGAACAGGACAATGTGATCCAACTATTAGGTACTTGTGATCGGTGTCGTTCGATTGTTTGTTGAAACAGTAGGGTGGAACAAATTTTGTATGATGGTTGAACTCAAATGTTGTCCGTTTGTGTTTTGTGCAGGTGTCCCTCGGGACATCCCAGGGCCTGGACAATTGACTTTTGTAGGTGACTTAACACCCAATGAGTCAGGTACGCACCTATGGTGTGCATAATAAAGCATAAATTTTAGGTGTTGTATGTGAGATCAACTGTTCTATTCTGTTGTGGCTTCAACGGATGATGACATCCTTACAAATTGACCCATCTATCAAAAAAATGACTTTATTGCCTGATCTGTCGTTGTTTTTGTTCCATAATGCGCATAAGTGGTCATAGAATTCATGCGCTGTTCATTTTCTTATGTGCAGGTGGATCTCAGGTCATCCCCAAGCCTGCCGATTTCACTTACAACAGCAATGGAAAAATACCTAATGAGTCTAGTATGGTCAATACTTGTTCATTATAGTTTGTGATGGGTTATTGTTTTGGTTCCATGCATGACATGTATATCCCTCATCACCCTTTATAATGTCTATTGTCAGGTGAGAATATTTGGAACAAAAACCCCCAGCAATGGTGTCACGCAGAAAGTATCGCTCAGGCCAACGCAGGTACGTCTTACTCACCCCCACATATGTGTTTGTGTATGTTCGGGACCAATAAATTGAATTAGTATTATAATGTTAGAATGTCATGCACCTGTTGAAAATCAAGTGGTGGATCCTAATGAACGCCGTCGCGAGAGGGCTAGAGCGCGAAGGGTATCAATGACTGCCGAGAAGAGGGACATAATTAATAAGCACCGTCGAGATGCATATCATGCTAAGAAGCAGCCTAAGATGACTATGTCTACCGAGGAGAAAAAGGAGAAAGTTAACCAAAACAAGAGAGCATCTCGACGCAGAATTAAAGACATTAGATCCGACACATTGCATCCTGACTCCATCGCGATAGAGAACCCACACTTTGAGCCCAAACTCATTTCTCCTAATACCCTTAATGAGCCAGTAAGCCCATGTGACCTGGAGATCCCAATTCTACACGGCGGAACGGGATACATTCCATCCACCCTAGAGGACCTCCCTCAAGAAGCTGAACCATCGATCCTGGTTGGAAAAAAAGGTGTTCCCAACATGTTACCCCTGGTGTGAAGGATAAATTTTGTTCTCTGCGAACTAAGAAGTTTGAGTCAACAATTGGACGGAACACGAAGAGATCTCACAAAGAAACAAGGTGTGATCCACAGCCGACAAACGAATCGACTGTAACTAATGCTGGTAAAACCCATTTTTGGTAGTGTCGTTTTCCGACTAAGCCACCCTGTCACATATCCAATGTCGTTGATTGCATTTTTGTTTTCACCAAAGGAACCAATACGACTGCAAATAAACACCCTATGCCCAACAACCCCTCTAAAACATATGCTCATCATGTCGGATCAACAACACATACACATGATGCGGTTGACGAGATGCAGCCAGACATGGTGGAGGATGGTATGTTTTTTATGAACTTTTTAATTTTTAATTCCACATCACCCATTTGCACTAAAATAAATGGTTAGAGTGATCACGAATCTCCATATATTATCCCAGATGGTGATGAGGATATCATATTTGAGGATGATGAAGAAGAGGACGAGGGGTACCTATTTGCAGGTCAAGGTAAGTGCGAAGCATATGTTTGTACGCGTTACTTAATACTGTAATCCCCGGCTAACATGAAAATCAAAATGGTTTATTCTACAGAAGATGATGTTGACGAGGACGACGAGGTCGATAATGGTGATGATGATCCAAGTGTGAGCGAGACGCCAGATCCTTACGCTGTGGTTTATGCAAATGTCCCGTCAGAAACTCACATGTTAGAACCGGTCGATAATTACGAGCACTGCAACGCGAAGAAGTTTCAATCAGAACCACCAGGGTTCTGCTGTCGCAGTGGGCAGATACATCTCCCCACACCTGACACACCACCAGCCCTGATGAGATTGTGAACAAGTTCAGATCCCGATGATAGGCACTTTCGTGCCAACATTAGGTTTTTCAATGGACATTTTTCTTTCACTTCCCCGTACTGTCACCTTGACCGTATGACCACGAACATGCGGAATGCTGGTGTCTACACATTTCGTGCACATGGTCAGATTTACCACAATATCCGATCTTTTGGTAAAGAGGAAGGGACAGAACCTAGACATCTTGAGCTTTACTTTTATGATGATGATCCGGCTCTTGAGCATCGGTAACAAAAGTGTCGTGCAGATTGTGCACGAAAGGACAAGGAGGTTATTGATAGGTTAGTTGGGATCCTTTGAGGTAACCCTTATTCTGAGCATCTTAGGACACTGGGCTAGATTGAACACATTGAGGACTATCATATTGAATTGAACTTGGATCAATATTTAGATCAGAGGACACATAATGTACCATTAACATCAGAGGTGGCTGCCATTTGGGTAGAGGGAAGTGAACTGCTAGGGCAATTCCAGCATAGTGTTGTCTTGCAAGGGAAGGACAGGTCTGTACATGGCATTCGATCGTATCATGCGTGCTACGATCCATTATCGTATCCCTTGTTCTTTCCTAGAGGGGAGCTTGGCTGGCACAATTGCATTCCAAAGGTCAAGGTGACCATGGCCGAAGTCAAAGCTGCTCGCACCATCCGCAAAGCCCGATCTGAAGGTGATGATGAAGGTAACTCAAAAGGTTTCGGGTTATTACATTTGAGATGTTGTAATACTTGATGTAATACTAAAAGAATAAATATTAAACTATTATAATTTAATAATTGCAGGTTACGCAGGGAATAAATGTGTGTCCGTGCGCGACTACTATTGCTACAAGTTTCAGATGCGGCCGGGGATATTTAACCCAATATTATTTGGGAAGAGACTCTTCCAACAATTTGCTGTTGACACTTACATCAAGATTGAGAGTTCGCGTTTAGACTACATACGAAACAACCAAAATGAGATTAGAGCAGATTTATATCAAGGCCTGGTTGATAGTTTGCACGCAGGGGAGTCACAAGCAGATTCAATTGGAAAGCGTACCGTACTTGGGACATCCTTTATTGGAGGCCCTAGGGACATGAGGCGCCGGTATATGGATGCCATGGCCTTGGTCCGGAGGTATGGTAAGCCAGATATCTTCCTCACAATGACATGCAACCCCAACTGGGATGAGATCAAGGCAGAACTGTACCCTGGTCAGGCCGCGCAAGATCGTCCAGATCTCGTCACCCGAGTCTTCAAGGCAAAACTGGAGGAATTGAAGTGGAGGTTGATGGAAAAGGATATCCTCGGCAAAGTCCGTTCATATGTGTATGTTGTGGAATTCCAAAAGAGAGGATTGCCGCATGCCCACTTCTTGCTCATCATGAAAAGAAAATACAAGCTTACATGTCCTGAACAGTATGACCGTTTGATATGTGCTGAGCTTCCTAACAAGAAGAAGTACCCAGAACTATACAAAATGGTCACCAAACACATGATGCATGGACCTTGTGGGTCATTAAATCCTAATTGCCCATGCACAAAGGGGCGTTCCTCTTGCAAAAATAGATATCCATGCTCATTCTGCAATGCTTCTTCACAGGGCAAGGATTCTTACCCTATCTACAGGCGACGTGATGATGGACGCAAAGAAAAGATATGTGGCCACATGCTGGATAATCAATGGGTCGTTCCTTACAACCCTTATCTGCTACGCACGTTCAATTGTCACATAAATGTTGAGGCTTGTGGCAGCATCAAATCTGTTAAGTACCTTTTCAAGTACATATACAAGGGACATGACCGTGCATCTGTGGCCATGAGAGAGACTGGAAAGGCGGACGAAAAAGGGAATGTTGATGAGATCAAGCAGTATAGAGACGCCCGGTGGGTTACTCCCCCCGAAGCCCTTTGGAGGATATATGGTTTTGAGCTTAGCAAGAACTATCCATCTGTACAGCAGTTGCAGCTACATCTTCTAGACATGCACATGGTAACATTTAATCAGCAGCAAAAGATTGAACAAGTTGTTAATCAACCGGGTGCTGATGAGTCAATGCTTACTGCATACTTCGCAGCAAATAGAATCCACGAGATTGGTCGTGATAAATTGTATCGTGATTTTCCTGAATTCTTTACGTGGCAGTCAAATGGGAAGTTTTGGAAACCAAGGGTATATGATACAGGTGGGCAAGTTTGGGAGGGCTTCTGGAGCGGCTTCACGAGCGGCTCCAGGTGAAGCCCTCCCAAACGTTTGTTTTGTAACCGGCTTCACGTGTGAAGCCGGTTCTGAAGCCAGCGGCGGCTTACACAGGCAAGGTGAAGCCATGAAATCGTGGCTTCACGCGGCTTACACATCAATCTAACAAGTGAAGCTGTTTTGCCAAACATTTTCTAAAACGGCTCCAACTCCACCAGAGAAGCCGCTCCATCTGAGAAGCCAGAGCCGGAGCTGTTTTTGGAAGAGCCGGAGTCCTGCCAAACGGGGCCTAAATCGGAACACATTTTCTTCAAAAAAAAAAAAAAACGGAACCCCCAACCGGAGTCGGACTCAACCAGTCAACCGAACCAACCGAACGGACAACGGGGAGACGGCGAGGGTTTTGCCGCCGCCATGGCGACCCCTCGAGCTCACCTCGCCCGCCTCCTTCTCCACCTCCGCCGCCGTCCCAGGGCCCTATCACTACCCTTCTCCCCCTCCTCCTCCACCCACGGCCCCCTTCCGGGACCCTCCCTGTGGCCGCCGCCCGCGCCGCCGGCCGGCGCGTGGGGGCGCGCGTTCCACGACGGACGACCGCGCGGGCCGCTGTGGCGGAGCAAGAAGCTGATAGGGAAGGAGGCCCTGTTCGCCATCCAGGGCCTAAAGCGGTTCAAGGGGGACGAGGAGAAGCTGGCGGACTTCGTGCGGCGGCACGGGGCCCGGCTGCTTAAGGCCGACAAGCTCGCCGTGCTCGGCGAGCTGGAGCGCCAAGAAGAGGTCGATCTGGCCGTGAAGGTGAGGCCTTCCCCTTTTTCTCGCTCATTTGGGCGAAACGGCTGTTTTCATACATTCATTTCAAGGTTGAAATTTGTGCCTTTGAGCGAGTTAGAGAGGGTACAGTCGTAAAATGAAATTCTGGTGGTGCCTTCGCAGCTTCGCTGAATTGTTTGTAATACTGATAGACATGGGGTTGCAGGAGATGTATTAGAGAGGCACTAGGGGTTAAATTTGAACCCCCTCAGTTTGTCAGCATGGATTTACTTTCTGGACGCGTGGAACCACGGGGATTTCATTTATTGCAATGTCTGTGATTGTTTGAAAGGGTCTTATTTGTGCGTTAAGGAATGATCATGAGAAGTAGTAGTTTCATGTAGGACTCCACACCTTGAATAGGTGGTGAATTTGTCAGGCAAGATTGGTGCGGTTGCTTTACTCTAAAAAGGTAGAAAATAGCTTCTGGTTATGGTTAAAGGTTGTTCTGATTACCACAGAAATGAAACAGTGGCTCTTATGATTCATAAATCAAGAATAGTTGATTTGGTATTTTTCTAAATTTGTGCTATGTCCAAAGTTGTTTTTGTTACTGTCCTTTGCATTCATTTTCCTTTTTGTAATGTTTAGCATGCAAGGTGCCTTTTAAACGTGTTAAATTATCATAGTAATACTCTTTATGATTGTGAATGTTTGCTTCCACCATAGTGTTTTTTCCCTTTCAGTTGGCTTTCAAGTGATGAATTTTGATGAAATGAATTCAGATCTTTATGGGTTGTGTGGTTATTGTGCTCTTATACTGGAAATATTCATGGGGGGTTAACAAAGTGCATCATTTCAAGAGAGATGTAGTTCTTTGAATCTCAAAAGATATCATGGGGGCAAGTCATTTGATTGATCCAGAAAATAAATGTTGCTAACATAAAATAGTTTTATACATAATACTAAATTCATTCAGGTTATAGTGGGGTATTCAACTCAACTTCACTTTATTCAAATTTTGAAATGACATCTTCTAATCTTTGCTGTTGTTGGACTTACTAGTCTCTGAACCTTTGCTCTATAGATGTTTAGGATAATACAAAAGGAGGATTGGTATAAGCCAGATGTTTACATGTACAAAGACTTGATTATTGCTCTAGCCAAGTGCAAGAAGATGGAGGAAGCGATGGTAATCTGGGGGAACATGAGAGATGAGAACCTGTTTCCTGACTCACAGACTTATGCTGAGGTCATAAGAGGATTCTTGAGATATGGTTCCCCATCAGATGCGATGAATATTTATGAGGACATGAAAAAGTCACCTGATCCACCAGAAGAGTTGCCTTTCAGGGTATTGTTGAAGGGCCTTTTACCTCACCCATTGCTAAGAAACAGAGTGAAGCAAGATTTTGAAGAGTTGTTCCCAGAGCGGCATATCTATGATCCTCCAGAAGAAATTTTCGGCATGCGCTAAGGTAATAGTTGTCATAGCCACATGAACCTGTTGGGCGTTTAAGTTTAATGAGATCATTCAGTTGCTCCACTGATGTTTTATTGCCGGTATCTGAAAAAAAATTGCACAAAATTTGATTTTTGCAGTGAATTTTTTTTTCAGGTCATATACATATGATTTTTGTGTTGATTGGATGGTCATGTTACAAAGCAGCAATAAACTGGTAGGGTGGACACAGAAGGATCATTCTGATTTCTGATGGCCAGATTACACATGCAGTTACAGATGTTCAACTATCCATGCAATCACTGGGTTAGTTGTCCGTATCATTGTGCAAATTATTTTAGTCAGCCAACCTCATAAGTATCATTGTGCAATGCAGGATATTCCGAGTAGTAACAGAAAAGATTTGGTCTTCTTTGGGTCCATTTGTATGATTAGGTTGTTAGAACATTGTACTGCTCACATTAATGTTGTTCATTCCCTAACCACTTGAGAGTTGAGACGCCTGATTTTGATGAACATGAAGGTATCTCATTACTGTGTCATGAACATTTTGATTATTTACTATGGTCACATGGGCTGTGATGAACTGATATTAATAAGAGGAAGTGAGCAGATGGATAATGCACAACAGTACCCCAAAAAAGTGCTCGCATTGTGATTGTAAACAGCTTCTGATGAAACTATGATTAAGATTGGCATCTGAAAAAACAAGATATGGTAAATTCTTATGGATATGATTTGTAGAAGTAAATTTAGTAATGTTATACACTTTATATAGGCCTCCATACTACCACAATACAGGCTAAATTGTTGTATCAGAAACATGTCAAACTTGAACCTACCAAAATTCCAAAACTAGAGCTTAAGCTCACAATCAAACAAATATGGGTATATCTTCCTTCTTCCAGCCTTTTGCACTTGCTGATTAAGTGTGCTCAGTTATGAATCCTGATAGTTTTTATACTCCACGATGACCTGAATGATCTGAGCTCTCATTCTAGCTGTACTCGCAGTCACTACCAATGACTGCTTTTGCCAGTCTGGGGGTCGGTGGTGCTTTATTACAGTTTTTGTTACACTTTCTCCAATCAATGAACATATTTTAACTGCTCTTCACGTATCTCACTTGATTCTTATAAGCTAAAGGATAGTTAAATATCTTGTTTTTCCTTTATAAAGAAAAAAAGGAAGCATCAACTAAGGCCAAGGAACTTTCCTGCCAAATTATTAAGAATCAGTTAGTTTCTTTTAACATTCATCTGACTTTTTCCTAGAACATGCATTGCACGTTTCATAACGTGGAAAAGGTGTGTGACCTTACAACCATGCCGACAAGTTGGCTACACGGAAGTTAGATACGCACTTTCATCTTATACCGAAGCGGCTATCACAGATCTGTCAAGGTTCCTACTGTTGACACTCTGATTCACCCAAGTAACAATCAGAGACAAGGACAAGTTGATCGCATGATTCAGAGCAGCAGTGCATTAGAAGTACAGCAAAAGTACATCAAGCCGTGCTAAATGTACTTTGCATCTGATGAGCACAGTGCAGTGTAGCTCATGCTGCCATTGTCAACGAAGCCCTCTTGCAATAAGCTACGGCAAAAATATGCCTGAGCCAGCAGCATCAAGGAATCTCAGATGATGACCAAGATTCAGAACACTGGAACAACGTCACAGGATGCTTTGCTCTGGTAGATAAGTCTGCTCCCAGATGGAGATCTTAACAAGGGCACAACATCTGCTCCCAAATGGAGATCTTAACAAGAGCAATCACTTCGGCACAGCCAATTTCTGTCAATGGCGAAAATGTTAATAATGACATAATCATATGATGGGGCAGGTTAATTATGTCCGGATCATTGATCGGCAGGTTAATAATGCCAGAATCATTGGTCCTGAAAGGATGGACTCGGACAGCTCATGTGTGAGCCTTCTCTGCCGTCCAGCGGTTCAGAGAAAAGCACTCTGAATATTTAATCGATGCCTCTGAAGATCTGCGCAGTTTTGGTTGCACGAGGGGGCTGGTTGTCATGGACTGGTCGGCCCCGGCAGCGCTCGTCGGCGGGGTAGAAGAAGCTTCTTCCTCATCCGTGTGCTGGGTTGATTCTGTCGATCATCCCTACAAGAGCAAGAGCAGTTGACAATTTGACATTATGGCACCATGCGCGCATGCGTGTTGGCCTGCTGTTGACAGCTAGTATATATCTCAACTCTCAAGCGTGCGCAGAAAGGGACGCTTCTTAGATTTGTGAGATTGAATCTACGAAAGAGAACAGCTGGAGGAACATGAAGGGTCTTTCAAAAAAAAAAAGATGAAGAACATTCATGGGAATTAAGACTCAGATTGTCTTCTTCCTTGATGTTTCTTTATGTGACAATTGTTTTAGATGTTACCCATCATGTTCCAATTCCAGCAGTGTTATGTTGTTTTTTCTGTTCATTTTTCCAATTGCTCCTTTGGAAGTACCAGGATAAATGAGTTATCTGACCTGACTACTGCTGAAAAACTTCTAGGCAAATATGTCAGTCAAGTTTAACAGCTGACGGTAAGAATCAGTCTGAATGAAAAGGTGGAGACTGAGACAATGAATATTATATAGAGACGAATTCTGTCAAACAAACAACTAGTAGACAGCAGCAAAACATTGGAGAATGGGAATGGAGTGATTTACGTTTGTTTTGACATGCATTCTCCAGACACAGCAAGCAGCCAGAAGCTTCTTAGTTCTTACCTCCTGTCCTGTGCATCCAGAAGAGGTAAAATGGCATCTTCAGTTCAGGAGGCAACGAATTCAACAATGGTGTCTCTCCTGGAGCACAGCACCTGTCATCTGCAGACCTGTGCTGTTTGCTCCCTGCAAGACACAAACAATTTATATTCTGAACAAGTTCGTATAAAAGTGAGCTGCTGTTTAAATCCTGTCTGGTGATTCCTCCACACATGCGGTGGCATCGATGTGCGATAAACAACGGAGCATCTTCGCGGATCACATGGTCATAGGTTAACGGCACATCCTGATTGATACACGAAAGTCCACTTTTGAATTTGGTGTGAAGAAAAAAGATACTACTGCATTTTTTTCATTCCTATTAACTTCTGTCACAGATAAATTGTGCGCAAAGTATTATCCCTCATTTAACCAAGAAAGGCGACGACCTGGGTTTGATCCCCGGCGTGGACTAGGGCGAGGGCCGAGGAGAACCCAATCGAAAAAGGTAACAACATTTTGCTTCTTTGAGTTCACTTTACTTTCCAATGCAACCAAGAAATGCATCATCCCACAGATACCGAGAAAATTTCCTCCTTTCTGATGCTACAACAGCTCCTGATTTGCAGGCCTGGCGCATGCCGAGTTTCACCTTCCAAGAACCCGCCCAAAGCTCATTGTCAACTGTTGGGCAGAACACAAGGTCCTGCAAGCTAGATAGCAGCTACAGCTTCCGAAGCTCCCCACCTGGACACAGTTGTAGCCTCAAAGCTGACTTCTGGCTCTGGAATCTGGATGCTGCTGAGCGCCTGAGCTGCAGATGCAGCGCTGCTCCGATCCTTCTTCCTCTGTAACATTCAGTCAGAGGCGTGCATCCAGCCAGATGTCAGTTGCTGAATGCTGATTCACCCAGAAGTCAGAAGTCAGAGCTCCATGCTCTACCTCAGTTCTGGGTGCTGGCCCCATGCCCCCATATGAATTCCTAGAAGCCACCTCCCTCCCCATCATTTTTTAGAGCCACCAGCCAAGCCATGAGAGAGACTGAGAAATCAAGATCCATAAAGGGTGGGTGCGCGCATGGCCATGCGGCTTCCGTCCAACCCAACACACCCAACATTGTTTAACCAACCGATCATTGGGCAGTGAGCAAGCTCAACTGGCCGGGATCGAAGCCACGGGCGCCATCTCCTATATAACAGCCCTCCTAGACATGGCATCCCCAGGCACATCTCGACAAGCTCACTTGTGAGAACAAGAGCTTCTGCATCACAATTTGCTCTCCTACTCTGCATTCAACACATTCATCATCTTCGCTTCTGGGTTCTTTCTCTCAGCTCGTAGTCTGAAGAGATGCCTCGGTTCTTCCTCTTCTGCTTGGTGTCCAGCCAACTGGCCATGACGGCCGTCATGGCGCGGCCGTTCGCCGTCTTCTTGGACGGCGGCGCGATGAGCATCGTAGCAGACGCTCCTTCGGCTCCTGATGTGCTACACGTGCACTCCCTGCTGGAGTCCAGGTTCGTCGGGTCGCCTCTGAGCTCGCACCACCACCGGCATGGCCCCTTCGACCGGAAGTTCGCCGGCGGCAAGATCATCGTTGCGGGCCTCGCCGCGGCCATCATCGTCGCCATCTTCTGCTACATCCGGATCACGAGGAAGAAGAAGGTGGAGGTGGAGGTGGGGCCAAAAGTTTGAGTACTGGGGCCTGATCAATACTCCTTCGACTTCGGAGAAAAGAAAAAAAAATAATCGTTTGAGTTCCACATACACAGAGTGAGGATGGATATATATGGGTTCCAAGTGTGACCCCGTTAGATTCGTTGTAACATGTAAACAAGTATTCGTGACGAATATAGATGGTTTCTGTGACATAATCCTTCGATTTGCAGGTGTTTCTGCTTGGAATCGTTGATTCGTTGTCCATGGGAGCAATTGCATGAGCTCAGAGCTTACTAACCGAGTTTAGGCAGTGTATCAAGAGATTAGCTGCTTGTAGTTTGGACGGCTGAGTTGCGATCCCAAGGCATTGGTTTCCGAGCTGGACGGCGATGAGAGAGCTACTATCCAAGCCAAAAAAAAATATTCCCGGTCTGGGAGTAAATGCAAGCAAGCGATCTGCTCTCTGCCAAGAGAAAATGGTACTACTACTAGAAGGCCAAGTGTTCTGACTTTTTTTAAAAAAAAAAAACAGTTCGAGGCAATCATATTTGTCCGTGGTTGTCTAAACTTTCCCCACTGATGCTGCTGACACAACACCTAAAGATCAGCAGGACAAAAGCGGCAGCAATGTTGCATTATATGCATGGTGAACAGCCACAGCATCTTCAGGATTTGGCCAAGTTGGATTTGCCAGTGATTATCTGAATTTTCCCCATTGATGATTGCAACAGAGACACACAAAGATCAGTCGAAGAAATGTTGCAGTTTCTGTAGGACGAACACGTACCCAGCATCTCCTTGAGCAGTTGAGCTTCAGCATGTGCAATGATTGTTATCATCGTTCTTTTGCGATGTCCCATGCAGTGATCAGCCGGCTTTAACTAACTCGGCCGTCCACGCACCTGCCTTGAGCTGATTGGTCACCAGCGGCGAGGACGAATCGTATCAGATAGCGTAGCGAGCTGATCGATCTTGGTTCAGTTGGATTGTTAGAGTCGGGACACTTTTTCCACTTCAGTTGGTGTAACTGATGGATCTGTACTGAGTACTGGAGACTGTGCTACAGGGTTTTGTTGGCTACAGAGTGAAGCAAATCGCTAGGAGGGACCTTTTAGGCCCTTGCCTGACGCTGTTCTTCGATGAAATGGGACCTGAAAGTTCCTCTCTTTTTTTTTGTTTCTTTTTCTTTTCCGAAGATGTAGAATCGGTTCATAAAAACATTATCACCGCTGCAATGAATATCTTTTTTTTTTCGATACTAGGCTCGACCGCATTTCCATTCCACAGAAACGGAAATACCAGAGTGCAGCCATGAAGATATTTAGATGTAGATTACGAGCCGGCCTTCCGTTGGCGACGTGATATTACAATATGAACCTTGAGGGTTCATCAGATTGTGGGTTAGGAGATCAGAACTCAGGTGGTGTATCTTCAGATGAACCTTCTTGCTGCCATGGCTCTTAAGGCCCTATTTAGTTCCCAAAAAAATTTCTACAGTACCCGTCACATCGAATGTTCGGACACATTCATAGAGCATTAAATGTAGTTGAAAAAATAACTAATTACATAGTCTAACTAATTAGCACGAGATGAATCTTTTAAGCCTAATTAGTCCATGATTAGATATTATTTATTAAGTAACAACGAAATATACTACAGTACCAAAACCAACAATTTTTCACCAATTAAACAGGGCCTAAGTTATTATTCAGTGTTTGCAGAGATTCAGGACTCAGGCTTGGGCCTAATAAGAGCCAGGCCAGTAAGGAGAAGAAGGTGCAAGCGCCTCATCAAATGAGCCCAAGCATGGCCTGATCTCGATTCATGGGCCGGCCAATAGATCGACGACCGTTCACACCTACACGGCACAGCACATCTTGTAAGCAAGTGCTGTAAACTCTTATATCAATAAATTTCAAACCCGGTTTTCTCAAAAAAAAAAAAACCTACACGGCACAGCACTAGTCGTCGCAACTCGCAATCCTGACTCGGAAATGTCGGCGCTCTCGGCGGCTTCTACTGTGCTCTACCAAATGCTTTGAAAATAGAACGGTTTCATCTTGTAGATTGTGAGAGGCTGAGATCTGCGAAATCAATTTTACCTACGAGAAGGTGGAGTAGACGGAGCTATAAAAATCAGCTAACCAGCTTTCCATTTTTCTAGGGAGTTGGAGACCAAACAGCCCTTAATTACAACGCACAATATAGAGCTTAGTTGGCTACCAAAATATGGATATATCAAAATATATGCATGCTAAAATATAGATATGCCAACCTTTTTTATCAAAACTTTTGCAAATTTAGAAAGCAAAGCTACTTTTGTATTACATTCCAACCAAAAACTTTTAAATTTTTTAGTATATCCTTAATTTATCAGGACAAATTTTGGTAGCCAACCATCAAACCCTAAATTCCAAAAAAATAATCGCGCTCCTTCTTGCGCCTCAAGAAGGCGGTGACGCGCATCAGCGGCGCAGTTACTAGTAGAAGCAACGAGGCCCATCGTCAGTAGCGCAAGAGGAGCGGCCGCGCGCTTGACTTCTCCGGAAACCCCCAAACCCCACCGAGTCTCCCACCGACCGCCGGCGTCTGGCCTTCCCCTCCCCTTCCCCGCGCCCGCGGAGACACGATGGTGGTGACCGACGCGGCGGCGATGGCCGTCGTGAGGGCGGCGCGCCCGGCCCTCCGCGGCGCCCACGACGGCGTCGCCTTCGCCGCCCACGCCGCCTTCCTCGCCGCCGGCTACTCGCTCTGCGCCGTCGGCCCCGCCGCGCTCGCCGACCCCCCGCCCTCAGGTCCGTGCGCTCTCCCCCACCGCACCCGCCCTAGCTCCCTGCCACTTCCCTAGGGCTCTTGTTTGTGCAGTCTGGTCTCGGGCACCGGCCTACCGTGGTCGGTCGGTTAGGTTTTGCGAAACACCAGATTTAGGGTTCGTATTTCAGTTGGTCGGTTGGTCGCCTTTGATGTTTAGGGTCTCGTATTTATGGGGCAACGCACGGAACTTTACCAAATACTGATAACTGATTGATCCCGGATTCACTTCCCATTTTTTTATTTCACTTGTACTGAATCTCTAGCGATTGCAGGTGATTGCCTATTGCTCCAGTTCCTTTCAAAGAGATCACTGTAGTCCTGTCTGGTGGTCAGGCAAAGCTGCTGTAAATGCTAGCCGGGTACCTGGGGTCGCACCTAGTTCTAAGAAGAAAACGAATTACTAGTCCTGAATCTACATTTAGGTGGCCAGTTACTGCCAATTACCAACCATACTGCACGGACGTAATTTTAGTAGTCCGATTTTGGTATCCTTGGTACTGAGGATGATTCGCCTCTCCCAACAGTCTTGGAAAGCAATCGGGTGTCGTGGTAGCCATTTGGCAATGGAAGAGATGATGGTTTTAGTCTTTAGAGAAGTATACAATAATGTATGAACAATAATCACTGTTTTAAAATCACTGTAGGCACGGCGGATTTCTCTTGAGGATTTATTGCTCCCTTCTTAAATTTCTCTGATTATGATTGCCATTTGGCCAACAGTATGAAGTTTTATATCTATATTGTACAATTCACTTAATTTCAGGCGAAGAGGAGGTGGGGATGGATGGTTGGAACAGTATGGAAAACTGCTACGCCTTTTTGTATAGCAAGGAGGAGAAGGGCAAGAAGAAATGGGTGCTAATGAAATGTCTGGTGATCGGTGAATTACTTGCCATCGATGTCCTCGATCTTGAGGCACAAGATAAGGGCCCATATAATATCCAGATCAAGTATGTTACGATCCTGCAACTACCTTTTTTAGATGTCCTGCAATTACATTTAGTTTGCAACTTATTTAGTTTCACTGTTTCAGGGGATATTGATTTATTAGCATAGAATATTAAATAATGAAAAATAGCAGCACCCATCTACAAATAATTATGGGTAGTCATGTAATGTTCTGGTAAATATGCTGATATACCTATCAGAAGCATGGTTTGTGCTGCTTATGAAGACAGGCATCTTGTAGTAACTGATACAATTTTCTACTTGGGCATATGTTCTTGTTTCATACGTCTCTGCTTGGAAAACATTATTTCAGCAACTTTGATTTTTTATTTAGTGTATTAATTTGCTACAAACAGATCAGCTATTCTGAACATTCACTATGCATGCCTACTCTTGTAACAGATGGTACAACCTAGGATCCCAAGTTACTTTTGAAGGGCTATGAATATGATGCGATAGTAATTGTGACTTACTCTCTAATATGAAGTGATGAACTTACCCCCGAAATTAGCAGAAATGCATTGGCATTCCTGAACCCTATTTTGCCGAACTATTCCTTAATCATGTGTTTTCCAGTTTATTGTCTCAAGTTTTGACGGTGATTCCTTATATGTAGCGTGAAAGATTTCTTCTCCGAAGAGCAGCCCAAGAATTATGGGGATATGTACAAGAACTTTGCAGGCCTCATTGAGAATGTGAATTCAAATGTGTTGGGCAAATTGGATGGGGAGGATGATCGTGCAGTAGCTGATAAGAACTCTGATGCTACTGCCAAGAATCCTAATGCTGAAAGCAGTTCATCAATACACAGGTATTTTTATGTTGCTTTTATGCTATGGCAGCACTCTTGCAATCAGAGCAAATTTTACCTTCCTGTTCTTTTGTCTTCTGGGATTGATATCCTATAACTGTTGGAAATGAAGGTTAGCTAGTAGTTGGTCTAATCTGTAGATTCTCATAATTTTTTCACTCTTGTAGTTTACAACTTTTTAATGTGTCATAATTGTTCCCGTTCTCTTGTATTTTCCTAACATGAGACGCTTGTTTCTCCAGCTCCGAGAATCCAGGTCCTAGAACCGCTGACCCTTCCAGGTATGATCCTATACCTTTTTTTTGTCTCTTTTTATTTGCATATGTGCATAGTTGCATTTCTTATTACTTCTCTTCCAGCTCCTACGGTGACTTGGTTGATTGATCCTCTGTGTACCCTTTTCCAGTCTCCTATACCTTTTTTTTGTCTCTTTTTATTTGCATATGTGCATAGTTGCATTTCTTATTACTTCTCTTCCAGCTCCTACGGTGACTTGGTTGATTGATCCTCTGTGTACCCTTTTCCAGTCTATTATCAAAATTTGGCCCTATTTTTTGCTCTTGTTGTTCTTTGATATAATATAAGACTTGTAAAGTACATTATTTACCCAGACACACTAACTGTATGCAGAGAAAAGCATGTGTGTTTTTGTGTTTCTGCTCTATCCAGCTCACAGAGGCCAAAAGAGTGGAGTGACTAATAACGAAACTTCTGAATATAATTTTAGTTACTTGATTTTTTTAGAGTTATTATTTAGTTACTGGTTCTTGGTACGTACCATAAAGTAATTTTTTCAGTGCACTTGAACACAATCACATAATAAACTCATGAACTGTGTTAGTAAATACTATTTATTTGATGTTATGGCAGTTATCATATTTGTGGTTTGCAGTGATGTCCTTTCTTATGGGTCATGGCTAATCTGTTTTTATTTTGTACATGCGCAGCCTAATATATCCTCCAATAGCTCCGCTTGGTATTGATGACCTGTTCCCAGGGCCTGGTGCAGGCTTCTACCCTCACAGGTATGTCTTGAACCATGAAACTTCATGTAGAACACATGTAGACATCAATTGTCTTCATATTCTAAATGTGCCTGTTTTGTTTTTGTTTGTTTGCAGTGGTATTGGTGGTGGTGGTGGCATGCATGTTGGTAATATTACGTCCACTGAACACTTTCCAGTTTGTTTACTTTATGCCTGTGCATGTCTCGACATTCATCTTACTCCATATTTTTGACACAACAGGTCCAAATGATCCACGTTTCTTCCCTTCAAATCCCTTCCCTTCCCCATTTGGTGGCCCTGGGTATGTTTTGTTTTTGTTTCACTAAATTTTGCATTTCAGAAATCATTCAGTGGTACTTTTTTTTGTTTAGTTTTGAATGAAAATTAATGTTTGAAAACAGGAGTGTTCCACCGGGTGGTCGCTATGATCCAATTGGCCCGCCTGGTGTACCAGGGTTTGAACCATCAAACGTTAGGTAAGCTAATCATTGTTAGCATTTTATTCAGATTCTTTCCTATTTATAAGTTCCAATGCCGTATATTGTTTAACTCGGTGCTGCTTTAAAACCCGTTGATGATTAACTGAACGGCTCTCGAAATATGCTTTCTAGGCCTAATGCTTCCCTAATGCGGGTTGCTATCCTCCATCCTTTGGTATATTAGATGAATAACATCTTATATGTGTACATATTCTCCTTGATCCCCTCAGAAGCTGTCAAGCTTATCCACCAGTCCATTTTATTGCGGAATCAGGATCTGAAATCAACATCTGATCAACAGGGTGATGTTAACTAAATGTTTTCTTTTCGCTTGTTGATGTAGGCGTCCAAGGCGGCCTCCTGGGGGGAGCACTCACCCAGACCTCGAGTTCTTCCAGCAAGGCCCAGACTTCTGAGACAACCTCCTCCCTACTCCCACGAAATAACATGGCTCTGTTTGCCACCCAAGCTAGAGAGCGCTTTGTGTGACTTCGAGTTCTATATGGCAGATAGTTGTGTTCCAGACTTCGCCTGTAAAGATGGATGTGAACCTTTCTGTATCTACCCTTGGTTCCGAGCCGTCTTTTTTGTCGCAGCGTATTGCATTCTTGTATATATGTATCTATCAGCGTTGTACCGACTGAAAGCGAGAAACTTGTCGATAAGTATTTGTCAGGCCTGCGAACGAGCATCCACTGTCGTCTTCTGGCTGGTGCATCTCTGAGCCGGGCGCGGCCGGAATATCCCGGCTGGGGATGGGTGCCGTCCAGGTCGTTTAAGAAATGTGCCGGAGCAAGCAACGCTCGCAGAGCAGAGGGATGGCATGGCATGGGAAGGAAGGAGTTGGTTGGCTAGCGCCCCGGCGCTGGGCCAGCCGGTGTACGGGCATCAGTTTTGGCTGCGATGTGGTCGCTGCAGGGGGCGGAGGCAGGATGGTGATTTTTTCATTGTTAGGGGGTCAACCATACAAATTTATATAAAAATTTAATCAAAATTTAAATTTGTAGTGTAAATTTAGGGATCATGGGGGGCTAGGCCCCAGCCCGCCCCCCTGTCTCCGCCCCTGGGTCGCTGTGCCGTGCGGTGCGGTGGTGCCCTGCGGTTCGACGCCGAGGCTGGGAGTAGATTCCCTGCTCGGGGGCTCCACCGTCCCTGCGCCATGCGCGTTGCCGTGTGCGGATGCGCCATGGCACATCATGCGCCTCGCCTTCGTCTTCCTCTCGCGCTTCTGAGCATCTTCAGCAGGTTTCTTTTTTTTCTTTCTGAAATGGAGCCGGCAGGAGAGCTGCCTATTGTATTAAAAAGGAAAAGCAAAGTCCAAAGTACAAAACTGGAACAAACAAATCTCCAACAGTTTCTCGTTCCTCAATAAAATTCTACTATTTGAAAAACGATGTGCTCCAATAGTTTCTCAAAACATTTTTTTCTCCAATAACTATTGTGTTATTCTAATATTTTATCCCAACTCTTCTCAAATAAAGAATGAGTTTATGCTCTCCCAATATGTTAGTTATTGGGCCAATACATTTTTTTCCTGATAACTATTGAGTTATCCCAATATTTCGTCCCAACTCTCCTCAAATAAAAAAATATGAGTTATTGGGACAAAATTATATTGGGAGACTACAAAAGCAATTTTCTCAATAATTCTAAAACTACTTTTAAGACATATACTAATACCAGTTATTAGAAAAGAATCATTGAGGCACGGCTGTACATGCTCTTAGCTTCGTTGAGCCACCCTTTTTGGTCCGAGGCACGTACGTTACGTCACCACGGTGGCTTGTTGCCACCACGACCATTGTGCAAGATGGGGGCAGGGTGAGAGTGAGACGGAGCCCGTGGCCGTGGACACGGTGGCGCCGTGAATCATTCGTCCGAGCCCTTTTTGGCATTCCTAGGCTAACACAAAGGCCGAGCGAGCCTGCCCCCTGGTTGGTTCGGTCCGGGGTCCCTAGCGGGTAGCCGCGCCCGCCATGATGCGGTCCGCCGGCAGCGGCGGGCAGAATTATTTAGTGCGCCTACGCGCGTGCCATTAGGCGGGCGGAGACGGAGGCGGAGCTAGTTGCCTTGTCCTTACGCGCCGGATCGAAAGGGCAAAACCACCAGGGTTCCGCTACGCCATCGCCATGCCATCGCAAGTCTGTGTGCCCCCGCCGCGCCGCGAATGCGGTGACCTCCTCGTTCGCGCCACAGCAGGCTTTGATGAGCGTGCGGCGGCTTCTGCTAGGCTGCCATATTTAGACACACGCTCATCATCTCTGGAATTCCAGTGTTCCAAGAGAAACATGCAGTTCCTGCAGAAGGTTCTGCTGAAGAGATCCTGACCCAGCTTTTCGTGGCTACGGTCAGGAAAATCAAACCACCGAAAGAGGAGATCTAGCGAAAAGTCACCACAATCCCCGCGCTCCCAAGTGGTTACCTTGTCAATGAAGTGATGCGGTCCGCTTTTCTTTCTTGATTAATTTTCTTTTTTTAAAAAAAAAACTCTGATTAATTTTCTAAGAGTCCATAACGGACACAGATGAGACACTTTTCTTTTTTCTCTCCACTAATTTCAATTTCCTCAGTCCATACATGAACACGGTCGAGATACTTCTCTCCTCTGAGGCTCGAACCATGACACGATAGATGAAACGACCAGATATATCAATTAATTGAAAGTGAGGAGAAGAACATGGGGGTGAGTGGGGGGGACATATACAAGGAAAACAAAACAAAATTCACATCCCTTTCCACCCTCTCCTCTTATCATGTCGACGCCATACGCGTCGCAGCTGGTTCCCCGTTGGCCCGATGGAGGCTTGAGCAAGGGAGCACGCTGCATAATTTCCTTCTCGCGACTGAAAGGAATACAGCTACTTGATGAATTTGATTGACAGGTAGGCAGATAGATACCTTCATCAAGACTTGCTCACCACATAACTGAGACATGGAAGGAACGATACATGATGCTTTATATATACACATATATATTAGTTATGTACCTACGGCCTAAACCAAACCTAGCTGAATGGATAATTATAGGAGTATATTATTGTATGATTGTGTATGTACTCATCCATCCAGGGGAGGAGGAGAAGCACAAGGAGCACTCAACCAACCACCAGCCAACACAAGCTCACATGGAGGATGGGCTGTGCCCAGCTCACTCCCTGCTGAGCTGGCACACACACTACCAACTCACCAAAGAATTTCATTCTCCCTTGGGGAAGGAGAGGAATCTCAAACACCACACAAGACCAGCCCCCAATTGGCTTCTCAGCCAACTATTTTTTTTTCCTTGTTCTTTTTTTCCCTTGCTTGCAACACATGACTGACAAACTTAATATCACACAGGTGCATGGACAAGAAGAGAGGGCAAAAAAGGAAACGAGAAAAGAACTGCAAAAAGTACCCACATCTGCCTTAGTACATACATTCCAACCTCTGCAGGTAGTTGCAGTTGTTGTTTTTGTTGCAGCAGCAGCACTCTCTCTCACTCACCACAGGATTTTACAAAGGGGAAAACTGGCTCGGCATCCTCTCGGTGTTCTTGTCTCTCTCAGGCAGCAAACGCTCACTCCTCACCTCTGCTCCTGGCGGTCTCCTGCTACTTCTCTCCTCAACCTCAGGTGAGGAACACCTGCAAAACAAGCATAGCTTTTTTTTTTACACTCTTGGGAGTTGAAAAGTGATTAAGGAACTAAGAACATTGCAAAGAGAAAACAAAACTGCAGAATGAACCAAAAGAGCTGTTGTTGTTGTTTTTTTCTGTTGGAGTTTTAGGCACGGTTTAGGCCTTTAGAGTTCACATCAATCATGTGAAGTTTAGCCATAGGGTAAACAAAGTAAGCTCATGACGCCATCCACTGTTCCACCCTTTCCCAGCAATGGAGATGTGTGTCCTTGCAGCGTTCGTGTTCCCTGCACCAGCTTTCCATTTCCCAATGAACGCGGCAGCAGCAGGGAAGGAAGCCATGGAAGGAGACATGTGACGAGACGAGACACACATTCTAACATGGAAAGATAACAATCTGCAAAGGAGGGGCGCGTCCAAAAGCAACAGACCTGCCCGTAAGGCCGTAACAAACTCGGAAAAGAAGGGTTTAAAGAGAGAGAAAAATTAGAGTCCTAATGAAGATTGCTAGATAGACAAAAGCCTGCATCAGGCAAAAATCTTTGCTTCAAAAGCAGAGAAGGCCAGGAGTGCAAGCATCTAATGCTTACTACACTACTCTTGACACCTGTGGGACTGTGGGAGCATACAAGAAACTTGACCCAAACATCATCGCAATTATCAAATTTAAGTTCACCAGCGAACTCAAAGTTGGTACTAATCCGATAGACAAGTGATCTGACCAAGAGGATAGACAAGGGCCCTGTTTGGTTCGCACTAGTTTTGCTAGTGAATAGTGACACTTTGACCACTAATTACGGTGTCAAACAAAGCCAGTTTACAAAACCAACTACAGAACTCCCGCGCTAGTGACCCTGAAGAATCTAATGAGGTCTTTGACCGCGTGTTTAAAGGATGGTTACTGTAGCATTACTGTAGCAAATCATCGATTATTTGCCGCCATTAGATTCGTCGCGAAAAGTTATACTCATCCCTAAAAAAATTTTGCAAATAAACTTCATTTAATACACCATGCATACAATATTCTCTATTCGGGAAACGTGCGTGGTACAATTTTTGCCGATCCAAACAAGGCCAGGGGCCCTTGCACTGAATCCGATGACAATGGGCTATCGCACAAACATCGGGTAATGTAATTTCCTAGCTCTAATCCACCATACTAGTATGAAACATGGTTGATTCGAACACTTGTGACTTGTGTGACCTAGAATAAAGAAATTTTCATCTTTTTCGAAGTGGTAATTTTTTTAAAAAATGGTAATAAATGCTACTGAAAGGCTCAAAATCCAACTGCCGAAGCCATGGCTTTGATTTCGCAAAACACCAGATGAACGGAGTTTCCTGCGAAGTTAATGGCCTCAAATTCAGATGTAACTGAAGCCATTAATCGATCTCCCCCACCCCCACGACGAGAATTTCTCCTCCACAAGCTTCCAACTCCAAGATGCCATCAGAATTCAATCCTTCCAGCTCCCCCTTCCTCACCGAATCCACCAAAGAAACGAACCGCCCACTCGCCAACTTGTAACTGACGCCCACTGATCCGAGAAACGCGAAATAATTTTGCACGAGATCGCATTTTTAAACTCTAATCAGCTGGCGGAATCAAAGGCCTTCAGCTGTATCTCATCGAGTTGGCTAAGATTTATAGCCGATTTGGAATCCAATCGGCGAACTGGAGATCGAATCAGAGGTCAAATTCGACGAATTCGACTAAAACCTTCACACGGGAGTGGATGGAATCTTGCGATAGAATTCCATCGAGTCGACGTCGGAACGGGAACGACGAAACAAACCACCCACCTACCGGCCAAGCGAGAAAGAGGTTCCTAACAATCGAGAAGGGAGCCATCCCACGAACAAATCTGAAACAGTGGAGGCGTGCCAGAATCTCACCTTGCCTATCCTTCCACCTGGCGGCGGCGGCGGCGGCGGCCATCCCGGCGGCGGCCGACGGCTTGCAGTCCGGCGGGTCCTCGAAGAGCGACCTCGAGAGGCTCTTGTGCGCGTACCCGATGTCGAAGACGATGACCCCGGGCTGCTCGCCCGCGACGAGGATGCCCTTGACGGGGAGCCACACGAAGAGCTCCTCCTGCGCGAGGCCCTCCACGCCGCGGAGCGCGCCCTTGCTGAGGTTGCCGCGCACCATGGTGTCGAAGTAGGCGAGGTCGCCGTTGTCGTACTTGGCGTAGCACGGCGCTGACAGCCGCGCCTGCAGCAGGCCGGTGGACTCGTCCAGGGTGTACGACTGCACGCCCCGCGGGAGCAGGCCGCCGGGGAGGCCGTGATCCTTGAGGAGCTGGTGTATCGTACTGCCGGCGCGGGCGGCGCCGGAGACGGTTTCCCTGGGCGAGTCGCGGGATATCGAGGGCAGCGGCGCGGCAAGCAGGAGGAGGCACAGGAGCGGGAGCGCGGCGAGCGGCGAGGGTAGATGCGGGAGCTTTGCCATGGGAGGGGTCCCGCGCGGCGGCGGCGAGGGAGGGGGTGGAGGGAGGAGGCGGAGGCGGAGGGGAGGAGAACGAGGAGGGGGAGGTTTTAAGGGAGGAGAATGGGGGATTTGAAACTGTGGAAGAAAAGGGAAAAACAAACTCAGGCCGGAAAATGTGAAGGGCCGACGGAAATGGTTTTCCTTTTGGCCAGATTTTTGTTGGGGTTGTTACTTGGGGATGCAATGACAGCTTTGCCCCTGGCTGATCTGGTGAGAAAATGGGGAAGGAAATTGGTTTTGAGGTTTCTTCCCCTTCATTTCCTAAAGAAGTTATGGTTGGGTGGTTTCATTGTGGCATTAGGGGTGAAAATGAGTTTGCACATTGGAACAGTTTATTATCGAAGTTTCGGTTTTGAGCATTACGTGTTGGTCTACCGATCTAACCAAGAATTCCGATCGGATGACCAATAACGAACCATTAGCCGTTTCCGTGCATGGTGCTAGGATTGGTTGCTGTTTGCTCTATTTTTGTCCATGTGATTTTGTCACGCTATCATCTAGATTGTAATGATAAATAAGTAGTTTGTCGTCAAATTGATTGTTGGTCAAAGTTAGGTTCTAGGTGTTATGCGTTATCCTAGACAAGTACAGTTTTGTTTGGATGACCAGTAACGGACCATTTGTGTGTTGACGAGTGTGGTGTTTGGATTGGCTTGTTCATTTGCTATATTTTGTCTTTGTGACTTAGTCACGCTATCGTCTTCATTGTAAGGATCGGTAGTTTTGTCGGCTTCGGAACGGATACTTGGAATCGTATAACAAATCATCGGGTACATACAAATAGGTATCTACAATTTTGTTTGACGTGGACTAGTTAATACATTTTATTAATGTCATTACACAATATTCATACAAATAAATATTGGCACAATAATATTTCTTTTATCCAATGTGTTAAAGTTAAATAGTGGTTTTAGAGTGCTCATCTAAGTGCATCCCAAACAATTTTCTCCGTTAGAATGTCTGGTCGATCGCATTGTTGCTTCCATGTTGTAGGTCAGCAAGAGCAAGGCATTTTGCGATCATGTGACTTTGGCATGCCATGGGCCACGTTAGGCTTGATTTGTATTATTAGCAGTGGGTTGCAAGATTAGCTGAGTTAAATGATGCAATGGTTGTTCTAGAACGATGTCATTTCTACACGATAAAATCAACACGCTAGGAATAATTAATAGAAATATTTATGCAGATCCGCACATTATATTTTGATGGTGACTTGAAAGCAGAGGCAATAATTCATCTCTTTGGCTTTAGACGCTTATTTTGTGCCTAAAGATTAGCCCAAAAATCCCCTGCGATCAGGGCTTTGTCGAAACTAATAATGGGGGTTTGCAGGATGTTTAACGTAGACGACTAGCAATAGATTATACACACCAGCACCATAATTAAAAAGATGCACACAACTTGGTACACTTCCTTTTCGACTGTATCTATCGTATCATCGAAAGTGTAATGTTCATGCCATTTTTCGGATCTGTGAATTAGTGCACAAAGTTACAAACCAGTACGAGATTGTTGGGGCCTTCATCAGAGTGTTAAAGAAGCAACGAGCGGCCCACAGTGTGATGGATCAAAAAACGAGAGCTTCAAGTTGAACCACTCGATGTGTTTCATTATCTACATTTCATGGCTTACAAGCTAATTTAAATATCGAGTCCCCCTCAAAGAAAGTAAATAATACTTTAATATTTTTTAGGCATTAATAAAAGCTATAAAAGAAAGTGAGTAGTTAGATCAAAATTACACATAGTATTGGTCTATTTTTTTCGGTGTAGTTGTGCTACCAAGTGGTGTTGTCACCCTGCAACCTAAAATAAAAACATTCTGTATTTCACTTCAAAATTATTTTGGCAGCTAGACCGCGATCGAACGAAATAGAAGAGCTGAACGTACGCCATCAGGAGTTGTATAGTAATCAGTATCCTTGTGCAGTAGGGGCATTCTGGTCCAACTGCCAAGGTCCCAGCTGGCCCCACATGTAGCAGAAAATGGTGTATTATTGGAGGGGGTGGTGGCATGCATGAGATGGCAATCGCTGTTGGCGGACGGAGCCCTTCGGTTTTGGCGCTTGTGTAACAACACCGGAATCTGTCAATAGGCCGCTAAAAATAGCACCCCCGACTGGACGAGCGACTGAAAATACGGCCGAAATCAACACCTTCCCTGTGCAAATGAAACCAATATTTTTAGAAACACAGGACGGTTATTACTTACCATGGCTAGCATGGTGATACAGTCTGTGAATGGCCTCTCGCAGTCGGATACTTTTTATTAGAGGTGCAAATTGATGATCTTGGATGTGCACCTAGGATCACCTATTTGCACCTTAATTTTTTTTGTCCCACAAAAGACGAGGGTTGTATACTTGAAGCATAAATATTTCTCTATTTTTTTCTTTTAACTTGAAGGTGTTTGTAGCTGTATACGTTTACGTGGACGCAACATGCATCTAGGTCCCCTGGTGACGTTGATCAAACCAGTGACGTCACGGCCATCCTCCATTTCTCCTGTACGGATGACGGAGGAAGGAGAGAGGAGGGCGCGGCGAGAATGGCAACAAGACGAACGTAACCCTGTGCCTGCTCCGGGTTCCGTTTCGACGCTAGCTACAAGCTTTTGTTCCGGCCTAGCAAGCGTTTCTTCTTCTTTCGTGACAATAAAGCCGAAAAAAAAAGGCCGAAACGGGTTTTGTCCGGGTGCCGGAACGGAACAGATTTTCCGGGCCAAAGCCAGGCTACCTTTTCATCCCTTTCTGGCGTTAATGCGGGCTTTGCCTCGCGGGGGGCTATGGCTCCTTCTTCATCTTCATGTGGTTGTGCGTGTGTGATGCCAAAGGCAGGGAAGCGTGGATCACGGCACGGCAGAAGTGGGCGTGCCATCGCTTGTTCTCTTGTTCGCGCTCACGTGTACGGGGTTTACGGTAATTTTTTTTCTTGAATACGCAGGAGAGCTGCGCATCTTTGTATTAAGATAGAAAATGTGAAGTACACAAGCGCGTCACGACTTCGTACACTGGCCCGCCTTAAGCTAGATTACCTATCATGTTTGGGCCAAAATTTACAACAAAAGCAACTACTCACAAACTAAACACTCGAGCTTTGGTTTGCAGTGTTGGTTTTGGGTGCTTTGTGCTTTTCAGCCCTGCTGCGGTCCCTGCGTGCTCGGAGACGACGGTTGACGGTTTCTCATAGTCACAGGGTTTTTTTTTCTCTCCATATTTTTGCCCTATGAAAATGTAATTATGGTCATGTTTTGGAGCAAAATATATATTTGGTTTGAAGTGGCAAGCGAACTTCTATAAACATCTGGGGGTGGGGTAGTGGAGTTGTGAGGACCAATGGTGGTCACCCTTAGATGATGAGCGATTGACAACATTGTGTGGATTTGATGTATCTCTTGGCTCGTGATGTGCAAGTGTAGGATGCGGCATGACGGTTGACGGCGAGAGGTGAAGGTCAGGCAAAAGATTCACGTTGAAGGACTGTGGTGAAGGATTGATGTGAGTAGGCTCGGTGGAGCGAAAGGTTCATGCCGAGGGACCAAGACGGTGAAGGGTGGATGCGAGTAGGCCTAGATCGAGGGACCCGAAGAGGCCGGGCGGAGCCATGGGCGGTCCACATGGTGCGCGGAAGAGTAAGAGACATGGTGATGAAGACGGCGTCGGCCAAGTCGGCGATAACGATGGCGAGTCAAGTAGGCGGCTCGTGTGGCGGGCGCGCACGAACGACTCGAAGGCATCAAGGCTCGGCGGGAGGTCGGACAAGCGTCAACATCGGCGGTTTGACCGGTTTGGCCTCAAAACCGGGGAGTCAGTCACATCATGCGGCGGCGTGCAAGAGGGTTTGACCGGTTTGACCTCAAAACCGGGGGAGACGGGTTTGACCGGTTTGAGCCTCAAAACCGGGGGCGGACTTGGAGCGGTCAAGGTCCGGGCGGAGCTTGCTTCGAGGCGAAGGGAAGTCGAAGAGGAACCGTGCCCATCCGATGCGTCTATGAAAATTTAAACAACTTTGCCCCTGCGTGGGCATGTATTGTAATTAATTAAGTAGGAGTACTTTAGTCTTTCTAATGGGAAATTAGAGGATAAGATGGGGGAATCGGTTTCTGGTCACGGTGGTTCGGCACCCCCTGTTCTTTCCCGCGTTGCCGTTCCCCTCCTCCTCCTCCCTTTTTGTTCATCTAGGGTTAGAATTTGAGATGGAGATTTGAGAATTGGTGCTATGAATTTAATGGGAAAGGAGGCCCTTCCCTCCTTTTGCCCTCCGGTGTAACGACCCGGTCCGGGATAACGGCTAAGATCTACTCTACACGTTGAGTAAACCACACCTGCTAAATAACTCTCTTGCGCTTTCGTCCTCGCTTCGCGCAAAAGGTTCGAACCGGAGTTACTAGCTTCCCAGGCTAATGTTTTTAAGCTGGTCTGTCTCTCGTTCCGTTCCCGGTATGGGACTAACTGGGAAGTACTGTACCACTGCTACAGTACCCGCGACGCTACAATAGATTTTTTGCTACAGTGCCGCGTATTCGGTCTGGCCCAAACGGCCCACGGGCTGTGACAATCACCCCCCCGTTGAGGACTCGACGTCCTCGTCGAGACATCGAACCAGTTTACCCATACGGGACAAAGGAGCATGATCACCTCTCTTGGCCCACGTCCCGTACGTCTAGTGCTAACGATCCCATGTGCCACGTTCGTGGGTTCAGTACCAGCAGCCCATGTGTGTCCGTCCACATGCTGTTGGCATCTGTGTTTCCACGCTCCGACGTGCTCATGTACGCGCACGTCTGCCCGTACGTGGCGTGAAACCGCGAGTGAAACCGCGAGAGTATGGCTCTGATACCCTTGTAACGACCCGGCCCGGAATAACGGCTAAGATCTACTCTACACGTTGAGTAAACCACACCTGCTAAATAATTCTCTTGCGATTTCATCCTCGCTTCGCGCAAAAAGTTCGAACCGGAGTTCTTAGCTTCCCAGGCTCACGTTTTTAAGCTGGTCTGTCTCTCGTTCCGTTTTCGGTATGGGACTAACTGGGAAGTACTGTGCCGCTGCTACGCTACAGTGTCTTTTTCTACAGTGTCGCGTATTCGGTCCGGCCCAAACGGCCCACGGGCTGTGACATCCGGGCTGTTGAATTGTTTTAGTTTGGGACTCTGATTTTTGGTGCAGCAGAAAAGAGCTGCACCGGTAAGGGGAGCGTGGCTTGTTCTTTGGTTTTGGTTCTGGTGTTGCCGCAGGGTGAGACGCGCCCCTGTCCCTTGGTCCTGGCTCTGGTCTGGCGCAAGGAAGGTGACCCACGGAGGGAGTGCACGCTGCTGCTTGGCTGCGCACGGAGGTGGCCCTTGGCTCTTGGCGCACACCAGCAGAGCAGATCGGCGCGTGTGCAAGGGACTTGGCGGCCTGATTTTTGGTTCAGCAAGGATCCAGGGAGGCAGCTAATGCAGGCAAGAGGCGGAGCTACAGCAGCAGGCACATCGGCCACTGGCAGGTGCGAGTGCAGTAGCAGCCTGCAGCAGGGAGGGCAAGCAGTGCACGCAGACTGTTCGACATTTTGCCCAGAAGCTTGCTGTGTCACTCGGCAATTCAACCATTTAGCAAGGCAAGGTGATTTGCTCATGTCTCTATCATGCTACAGTTAATCAACTATTGATTCCTTTATTTAATCATTGCCTGCATGCCTTGGTCGGCCTTTTTGAGTAGTCTGAGTTGCTTGCTGTCTAACGGATCTTGAACATGTGTCAGTGGAGAGCAAGTTAATTGATGTTCTTTTGTTCACTCCGTATGCATGTTTTAGGTCTGCTCCGTAGCAAGTGTTTGCTTTGGAACTAGTGGTGCAAACTGTTCTTTTGTTCACTGCTACTCTGTACTTGTCAATTGATTATTTGGATGAACAACAAGCTGAACTTTATTTGTGGATTTGCTCTCATATCAACAGCTCTTAAATCTTGGTTAATCGGCTCGCTTTGATCGGTTCAGCATCTTCTCTCTGCAGGTCGGTTTGGGTTGTTTAGTGATAAGAGCTCTTTCTCTTTTGCATGCTTGAAGTGTTTAGTTCGAGTTTTTATTTTTGGAAAAACATTTTCAGCGCTTTAGTGATCGGCGCTTCTGCTGCATGTTGTGCTTTGCTTGAGTAGATTGCTTTTGGCTGGCTTTCGCTTTTCATCGAGCTTTTTCTAATCGTTCTTAGGGTGAACTTATCACGTGTTGGCTGGTGTCACCGTAGCAGTTAGAAGGGAGGTGCGCCGGGTTGAATTCGGAACATAGGCCTTGTTCTCTTAGAGAATTTTTACAGGCTCCCATTCACCCCCTCTGGTCGCCTGGCCGGTCCTTCAAGTTGTCAAGATGGTGATCCAGGGACATGCTGAATTGATTGCTCTGTTGCTTGTAGTGTGCTGTGGGTGTGGTACAACGTTACAGCTCCTACCTCCTACCATAAACAAGATGATTAAGGCTGCATGTCGTGGACAAAAAGCTTTGGGCTTTTCCAATCATTAATCTCGTACTGGTGACCAGTACTTAACAGCTAATCTTCGATGATTTACAAATCTTGTTATGCGCTGGGGACGTATATCGTAGTAGTACATATTTATTTGGTTGAGCCAAGTTTTATTTAATTAATCAACCACCTCTTTCGTACTATTTGTTGATGTAAACTTTGCGGGGGCGTTCTTCATTCCAGAAGGTCAGTCTAGACCGAAATGAACCAAAGTATAACAGTTCCTTATCTTCCACCCCCTACCACAAATAAAAGTGTCGTTAGCAAATGCTTGGATGGAAGAAGAAAATCAGCCATCTTAATCCATTTTTGGATCGGCCACTAGATACTTATCTTTAATTTCTCTGCTAATTATATTTTTCCTCTCTTACTTTGGCTGTACCATTTTCAAAAACACTGAAATCAAAATCCAAAGTATAAAACTTGCATCAAGAAATATGACAGCAGCACTGCAGCAGTAGTAGTAGGAGAGAAGTTAGAGCCCGTCAAGGTCACACGATGGTTAATTATATTTAGGCTACGGCATTGTACTCTCTTCTTGTAGCATGCCAATACATTAGAGAGCAGCGTGCTCCGAATTCTCCTTCTGATCCCGTGTCTGACGACGCAAGAACCTTCCTCCGGCCGGCAAACAGCCAGGGAGCCAGGCATGCGCTGCCACTGCAAGCTACCGCCCGACGAAGCCATCCAAGTGATTCCCCCTACACAACACAAGATGCCAAGCCGATTATACATCAAACCATTCTAGCCCAATGGCTGGGACACTTTGGGATTAATCTACCGATTAATCAATTGATTAGTTTGCCTAAATCAGTAGGGAGAGATCGAGCAAGCAACCTAACCTGATCAACCAGCAAACCAACCTTGGGCGGGGTTAAGTTAGTTAACCACTGCATAAGTGGCAGCGGTACGGGTACTAGCGCTACCACACGCTAGGCAACAGAGGGTTTACGGCTGGCTCACAGCTCCAAGCATTGGCCTTTTCCTTTGATTGGATTAGAGACCTCTTATGGCCAATGACATGTGGGGTACATGAGGATGTTCGGGCCTGCGTGTCGGTGGTGGCACGATTATTGGTGCACGGAGCGGCTTAGGACAAGTGGCGTGGGACCCATGCATCCTCATGTGAGAACAAACTGCTTGATTTGATTTCTTTCTAGGCTAATGCCTCTGGGCTCAAGTTTCCCTAATGATATGCTTTGGACATCAATCATTGAGCTCCACGAAATGAATTCGCTTAGTAGTTTAGTCAAGGTTCCTTTAGCCACTCCCCATCATCACGCCATGCATGCCTCATCGATCAGGTTAGTTTGCGCTAGCTAATGCCTAACCTAATGAGAATCCAAGATCCATCCTTACCCAAATCCAATAAACATGGCGTGGTTCTGTAAAAAATAGTCTCCCTAGAGTTGTTAGAACGATAAAAAAAAGTGTGACGCTGCGAGTAGCTACCCTTTTGATGATCCATAGAGCCAACATTATTGTCGCATTTTCCCTAAAAAAAATTATTGTCGCATTAGATTGGCAATCGTCATCGCACATAGATGCATATATCCCGGCCAGAACCTCCCCTTAATTAGCTACCATTGTGAGGTATATATATGAGAGATGACTTGCCAATTAACTGGGGAATGAAAGCTAGATTGTCCCCCTTGTGTATTATAGCCTTGTGATACTAAGGGGTTGTTGGGTCCTGATGATGGTCATTTGGGTATGTGTCCACACGAACGGCTGGGGTGCATTTTATACTTTCATAAATGTTTCCTATTGTTAACTAAGCCAAAAAAAAGGGCAAGAAAAGCTACTTTTTGTAACCTGCTGGATTCTTCATCCACCATGCATCCTAGTTAATTCAAGCAATGCATATTGAATCTGTCGAAGTGTTGGATGTATGCGTGCATTAGGTTTAATTTGCCACACTCTAAGTTATTAAAAAGTTTAAATAAAAAACTGATCAAATTCTACATGAAACCACCGCAATGTGAGGCCACTTGTCAACAGCTACTTGCATGTTCATTATTCAAGATATGTTACGTAGGAAGGTTAGGTGACTAATAGTTGCATGGAAAATTAATTAAGCGCCTGTTTGTCAAACATGACGGCAGCATATATGTTGCCCTTGCGCATTGTCTTTGCTAAGATTCTCCCTTGAAATTTAACCGCCTGAGGTGATGGGCATTTGCTTGGTCGGCAGAGGTTGCTGTCGAGTATCATACATATGCTCGAAATCTAGGTACTTGCCTGCTCCATAAATGGGATTACAGAGGTTATAGCATTTTTTTCTAAAAGTAATTAATTTGCTGACCTAATGAAAATAAAGGGTAGTATTTTGATGAGCCGTCTTGAGCAGTATCAATATGCAACAGTTCTAGTACTCGATCACTTCGTACCACGGTGAAGAAAACTTGAGTAAGTTTGCTGGCAGTGCGGCAGCATGCCCTTGTCATTAACCCATCTTCATCAGTTTAATGTCTCCAGGACGTACAAACAGTCGCCATGTTCCACCAAATGTACAACTGGATCATTGCATTTGCTTGCGCGCCCCTTTTTCCAAAGAGAAAAAGACATCACGTTTTCCGCTTCTTTTGGGAATGATGTCTTGGTAATCTTGATTACACAATTACCTAGACTAAGAACTAGGTAACTGTACCAGATGGGTTTCATGGTGATGAAATTCTTCTCACATTCTATGAAACTCTATTCTTCTCTCTTCTTGCCATGTCAGCAAAAGTGATAGTATTTAATTTCATAAAACTCTCCGTGAAACTCCCATTAAGACTGGCCTAATAAAGCCACTCCTAATGAGAGTTTCATAGGGATTTCATGCACATTAATTAGCATGCCATGTAGAATTATATGATGACATGTCATAGAATTTAAGAAAAAAGAGAAGAAATCAGTTTCATCTAGATGAAACTCTCTCTACACAAATACCAACACTCTATGAGTCTTGAAATTAAGGGAGTGTTTGGTTCACCGCCACACATCGCCACTGCTACAGTGCCCACGCCATGCTATAGTCCCGCCACGGAACAGTAAACAGCAGCGGGAGCTGATAGTGTGGCGGTCGTTTTGTCCGCCACAGCCTAGGCGCGGCGTGGCGGATGGTGGCTGTAATCCAAACACGCCCTAAATGCAACATAGACCCTAGAAAACCACAACATGAAATTATGCATTGTGAGAGGTAGTTTCAACTATTATTTTATAGTCTTTTTGCTTTATGTGGCTATCTTGGAAACATCAATATGAAACTCTCCGTTGGGATTGGCCTAAACTTTAGGGCATGTACAACCCACAGACGGGGTTCTGTCACATAGACCCTATTGCTTTCTAAGCTTTAGGGCATGTACAACCCACAGACGGGGTTCTATCTCTAAGCGCCTCGAATCTACCATACAGATAGGTATAAAGACAGATCATACAACTCACACGCTGTGAGTTATCTGCAAGCAATTTAAGTTTTTCCATGTAGTCAATATCAATTGTAAATAACATTTTGTATAATATTGTGTTGCTATTTGCAGATATCAAATAGTAGTTTAGAACCATGCTATTTTCAGAACTAGACTAGATAATACAAAAGAATTAGATAATCCAAGAAAGATAGAATAACCAAGAAAAGTAACAAAGAACAGCATGCATGCTCGCAGGCACTAACAGCCACTAAAAGTAGTTTCTGAAATGAAGAAGAACCACATACGTATTTTCAGAACTTCTATTTTCTGAATTGAACAAAATTGCAGTCATACAATTTCAATCTTCAGAAGCTGCTACCAATGATAGTAACGTCTCTACTTGGAGACCAAACTGAACTTACAAGATACCGCAGGACCATGTCACTACAAGCTACTTCATTTCGATTGATAAATCAAAATAAGAACCGAAACAAAAAAAAATCAGAAGCAGACCCCATCCTACTGATAGTTGTACATTCAGATAACAGTTTTTTATTCTTTCTGGGATCAAAATAACTGCAATCACTGAATAGGCAGCATAACAATGGTTGTCAAAGGAGATAATTTCTGAAGCCAAACATAACTGCAATCACTGAATAGGCAGTATATTGAAGTTCCTAAACATAAGCATGTCACACATCTAACTGAAAGCAGGTAGCTCTTTCATCAGAACATAGAAGCTCGAGAAGAATGGCCTCTTGCAGATCCGCTCGACAATCACATACGCCTCGATCTTGCTCGCAGCGTTGAAGGCCTAGCCGTAGCTCGAAGACATCTTCTCAGTTGCCGTTGCTGCCTTCTCCCCCACCGTGCCGGCCAGTGGCGCCGCCGCCGCCAAGATCCATGGCGGGGTCGAGGATGGCGATGAGTGGTGCGGAGGGGGCGTCGAGGCAACGGAGGAGAGAGAGGAGAGCGCACGCGCACGAGATCCGGTCGTCGTCGAGTCGAAGAGACGAGCCATACAACGCTGATGGAGCCGCCTTCTCCACCTCGGAGCACGGGCCGCTCCCGTCGTCTCGCGAGACGACGCGGCCTCTGTCTCCAAGCCATAACAGGGTGCTTTCTGCAAAATCAACGACGAAGAGACGAGCCGAGCCGAGGAGACGCGTTGTACGTGCCCTTAGCTGGGGTTTTTACATTTTTACCATTATAGCGAATTGCACTCATCAGATTATCATCTTTAGAATGACACCTACAACTATACCAGCAGAGAGAAGTTTAACTTACAATTTTACCACTTTTGCGCATGTGGCAAGCCACGCAGCCATGACGCGCTGGCGCCCAGTCAGCTCAATAGTGCAAAATGTCCACCCTACCCTGATCTGCTCTCCTCTCTCCCTCTCCGACAGCTGGGCTCTGCGGATGCTCTCACTACCAAGTGGGCCCTACTTGTCAGATTCATCTCCCACCTCTGGCAGGCTCTCATGGACCCTGCACACCTGATCCGAAATGGGCCCGCCCGCCCCAGCCGCGCACGCGAGCTCGTCACCTCCCGCCGCGCCTGCGCTCGAGCGTGCAGCACGGCCACCGTCTCCTCCCACGCCTCGGGCTCCACTCTAGGCCACCGCAAACCGCGTGCTCGTGAGGCCGCGGCTCGAGCGGAGCCCGCCAGGTCGCCGCGCGCTCGCGTGGCCGCACGCCGTCGCGTGCTCGCGAGGCCGTGGCCGGTGGCTCCGCTCGTGCCCTACGTCGCGAGATCTCTGGGAGCGGAGCCCCGCGGCCTCCGGGAACAGGGACCGCGGCGCGATGGTGGAGACGGGCGGCGGGAGGCTCCACCAGCGCCGGGGCGCGGCCGCCTTCGTCGCGGCCAACAGGACGCTGCTCGCCGCCGCGTGGGTCGTCGGGTTCGCGCTGGTGTTCCTGTGGCCAACTGACATGCGATTCTTGGCGTGCTAGACGCCCGGGACCATCAGGAGCTTTGGTGTCGCTGTGGGCATGGCGTTGCTGTGAGAAATCTCCTGGGGGGAAGATGTGGAAACAGCTCCTGCACAAGCTGTCTAGGAAGTCCTCTGCCTCCGGGAAGGGCGACCACGCCGCAGTCTCTAGTCCGGGGCGCAATGCTGCCGGGAACGGGAGCGGGATACAGCTCACGAGCAGCTGCCCGAGCGCCGGGCCTGCCCGTCCGGCGCCCGGCGTGAGCGCATGTCGTCCGCGGTGTTCCCGTCGAGCGTGGTGGCTGGCATTGAGCCGCTTGTGCCGTTCAAGGATGTCCCGAACGGGGAGAAGCCAAACCTGTTTGTCAGCAAGGTGAGCCTGTGCTCGCCGCCGCGTGGGTCGTCGGGTTCGCGCTGGTGCTCCTCGGGCTCCTGTCGGGGCCTCTCCTGCCGCCGCGCCCCGCGCCGCGGCTGCACCCCGCGGCCTACAACCTCACAGACTTCGCCGGCGTCTCGTCAGCTGGGTTGCGGCTCCGCTCGAGCGGCCGTCCTTGGCGGCGGCCGCTCCCGAACGGGCTCCCCACGAGGCTGCACGGGC